>NC_140938.1:166511472-167148972 GCF_014529385.1 Adiantum capillus-veneris
ATCGTCTCTCTCTAAGATATTTTCTATTATAGAAACATTCGTGAGTTTCATGGTCCATTTTTGCTCAATAGTACACCACTTAAGTACAAGCGGTATGTTTACTCATGGCCTTTGTTGAAGGTTGCAGCATTGAGCTAGATGATCTCCTCCACAAGTGTCACATTTTTGGGTGGGCGTTGTGGTGTGTTTGGGTTCTTCCTATTTCCTTGGTTCATCCTTCTGATCACTTACTTGATCATTATGTCCGGCAAAGTTGGGTTTTGCCCGTCCAATTTCATTGTGGACTCACTAGTGGTTAAAGAGGTGCTACTCATCCCTTGGTCTATGTCTTCTGTCACCTCTCCATATGCCTTGCAATTGTCTACTAGATACAACGTCTCTTTCGCAACATGCTCAAAAGTAACACATGCCTTTAAGTGCAAGTTTTTTTTGAGAGTGTCAATTTGAAATCCTTCTATGAAAAGGTTTGACAAACTCTTATCCTGAGGTAGTCTCTAGCAGGGCATCTTTCTATGTATTGCTTGAATCAAAGCAAGGCTTCCTTCACCTTTTGTCTAAATGCATAGATCTGGGAGATAGTATTATTCTTAATTTCTCTCTTTGAGAATTCGTCAGTGAATTCTTGGAGAAGTTCCTCAATACTTGGGAGTTCTAGGCTATTTAAGGGTTGAAACCATGTCAAAGAAATTCTTTCTAGAGTCAACATAAAACCTTCATATTGAGTATGGAAATTGGTTTCCTGTTCCGCCCTCAACGTAACACTTGTTTGAATATCGAAACATGAGTGTACGGATCTCTCGACCCACTATACTTTTTGGGTACACACTTCACCACTTGAGATGGTCGCATGCGTCTGGATTTCGCAACCATCCTCACCACCCCTAGTCCTCTTGGTGTGGGTCTCTCTAGGTTCATATTCTACTCTTAGCACTATAATTGGTATCCTATCCGCCATACGTTCATGAAGTCGCTCTCGTGTAATAGTTGGAGGGATTCTAGTTGTGTAGGTCACGCCACGTGCCACACTACCCCTCTCCGTATTCATAGAAGCCCTATACCCCGTTGATCCCATAGGTCCTATGTTTGAAAACTTTTGATGTCCAAAAGAATCTTCCACTCTGGTTCTTACTGGACTTACATTCCCAGTTTCTGGTCTTGTGTGAGTAGTCGTGGTTTTCACTTCTTCTGAACTTACATAGTATTGGTGGAGTGGTCCCCCAAAATATGCATATCGTTCTAACTCTTTACGGTCCATAGGAGAGTATTTCTGGCCATACTTATCCATTATGACCACCTAAATACTTCTCCCCTATGTGTAAGTAAAAACGTATAGTTTTTTGCGGTCAGTCAGTTCCTTGATGTGGGGTTCATCACATCTATAATAGAGTGTTTCTTCTCCATTATTTAAATTATATAGCCCCACGTAAGTGTTGTTTGTATTAAGCCGCTCTGTCTCATTGGTGCGTCTGAGCACCGCATTTTGCTTATCCATTTTGGGTGGTTCATCTGCTAGCTCTTCATCTACCTTGTCCTTGTTACAAGTCATCCCCCATTTGTCCACAATAAAGGGGTTCTGAACCACTAGGTACAACATTCTCTCTCTGTCGAAATATCTATCTCCATCATAATCCACATCCACAAGGTCCTTGAACTACACTGGTAACCTAATAGGACATAAAAACTGGGACGAACTCTGTCCAGAACTCTGCTAGAATAGTGATGACCTCAGCTTGAATGAACACCAAAATTGTTTTCGCACTTTTCGGTTTTTTCTTTCTAGCAATTTTTTGTTATTATTTTTCATTGTTTGCTCGGTGTGTGACTCTTCCGGCTTTGCTTTTTTGCTTTTCTACCCCTTTCGACGACTTTCTTTTTATTTTAATTTTTTTTGAAATTTTGAAATTTCTAAATTTTTTAGTATGTTTGTGATTTTTTATCGAAGGTTTTGATTTTTTACAATTTTTCTATAAATTTTTTAATTTTTTGTGATTTTTTTGGAGCTTTTTCAAGGTTTTATGAATTTTATGATTTATCGGGATTTTTTGGTCAATTTTTTATTTTTTAATAAATTATTTAGCTTTTATGATTTTTCTACAATTTTTAGAGATTTATCTGTGTAATTTTAGGTTTTTTGTAAGGTTTCGATTTTTCAATAAATTTTTTATGATTTTTCAGATTTCTTGTAAATTTTAAAATCTTTTTTAAATTTTTGTATTGTTTTTTGTGATATTTAAAGGTTTTTTGTGATTTTTTGTATTTTCATTTATTTTTTTGTTTTTTACTAATATACAAATAAATGAAATGAAAAGAAAATTGAAATGAAATGAAATTTAAAGGGAATGAAAACGAGATAAATTAAATTACATAAAACTAAAAAGAAACAAAATGAAATGAATAAAAAAGTCATTAACACAAAAAAAAAGGAAAAAGACAAGAAGCGAGAGAGAGAGAGAGAGAGAGAGAGAGAGAGAGAGAGAGAGAGAGAGAGAGGTTCATAAAAGAAAGAAAGAAGATAAGATAAAAAGAGAGATCCCTTTTTTTTTGTGTCTTCTTGTAGCTTAATGATGTGTGTGTGTAGGGGTGCATTCATGCATGTGTGTGTGTGTGGTAGTTGATGGCATTCATGCGTACAAAGGAGGGAGACGAGAGAGAGAAAGTTAGAGAGAGAGAGATGGTGCGTGCAGGCAGTTAGAAAGAGAGAGAGGGAGGGAGAGAGAGGGAGAGTTAGAGAGAGTTTTAATTATCGCTTCGAGAGAGAGAGAAAGAGGCGATTCTCACTTATACACACTGTCGGGAGTCCCTTTTCTGCATCAGAGCCTGAAATTTTATTGCAAAATCCACACACTATCGAAAACATGCCGGAACGTAAGGTCATGCTCGTGATAAACCGGCCGGCTCTCATCGAAACCAATTTTTTAAATTTCTAATTTCTTAATGCCCGAAAAAGCCACATTTTAGTTTGAAAATTAGCCGAAACGCAAAAAATTCACCCGAAAATCCAAAAAGCCACCCAAAAAATCCCAAAAAATTCCCAGACAATTCTAGAAATCTTAGAAAATCATCAACAATCACAAAAAAATATTTTCGACACGCATAAACACACCAAAATAGCAAATTTTATCGAAAAAGTCTAACCCGACAAAATCGTCAATCCGGTTCTCGAAAATAGTAAAACGCTCAAAATTTCGCAAACGAAAGCCCAAATGCGCTTAAAATCAAGCCATAAACTCACATTCAAAACAACTCGGAAAGATCGCAAAATATCAAATTTTTATGGAATTAATAAAAAGTTTACAAAAAATGTCAAAAAATAGTAAAATCTATCTGAAATTTTCTAAAAATTCTTCACACATTGGGGATTAGTATAGTCAAATAAAGTCGCAAAAATCTCATTAATTCAATTGCCAACTAATTTGATCAATAAAATCAAGACTAGGAAGTTAAATCGGTAAAATTTGCAACAAAATTAGGTCAAAATTATCTTTATTTTGAGCTAAAAAATGCAGCAATTCACCATTACACACATCAAACATGCTATTAAAAATTGAATCAATCATGCAAATTAAACACTTTTTAGACGCACACACACACACACACACTAATAATTGGTAGTTTTTACTAATCTTTAGGTGCGCACACAAAAGGGTAAACTTTGTCAAAATTGCAATGTGATTTCACAAATCATTAGTTCGACATGACCACAACACAAATCAATCATCACAATTGAAAAACCATTAAGCACACATTGATTTTTAGGTGCACAAACAAGGGAAAAATAGTGCACACACACCTAAAATTAAGCATACACACACTCAATTAAAATGCACACACACCTCAAATTAGGCATACACACACTCAATTAGAATATACACACACTTGATTTTAGTGCACACACATTTACAATTGACCATCCAAGCATGCAGTTAACTCAATTAGGCACACAATTAGTAGTCACCAATTATCAATTGAACTTGTCAAATTCATACGCCACCAAACCTTAAAAATTTTGGCAGTACGACGGCATGAAAATGAACAAATAGAAAAATTTTAATCCAATATAGCATCAACATTACATTGTATCATGGTGGAATCTCTTCACAATTCTACACATCCTTAGATTCTAGGGAGGTTGAGAATACCACCTTGATTACCTTTCCATTGAAGATCAATTGAATGGTTGAATGCTCGAATCCTTCATAGAAAATTAGTAAGTTAGCAAAAATTAGTGAAATTAGCAAGGGGTTACACTACAAGAGGTTGTGTGCTCTTGTGACGCTGTTAGCGACGGAAATACACTGGGTTTTTATAACCCCCGGCGTCGCTAAAACCGTCGCTACGAGCGTCGCTACGAGAGCATCGCTATATGCGTCGCTATAAGCGTCGCTATATGTGTCGCTATATAGAGACGCTCATAGCGACGGTTATAGCGACGTTTACACAGAAGACTATAGCGACGCTACAGAGCCATAAATAGCGACGGTTATAGCGACACCCGAGAGAATTTTTTTTTTGTGGCAGGGCATTGAATGCCTTGGCACCCATCAACCATATTGTACTTGATTCACTTTTTTAAAAAAGTGCAAGGGTAGATAATAGACCCAAAATAGTCACCCACAAGACGCATTGTTTGCAAAATTGACAATTGTACACATCATAGGCAAAATGAATTGATTGGCAAATGTAATAATGACAATTGTACAACATCATAGGCATAAAGAATTGATTGGCAAAAGGAATTGCGGTGACAAATGTAATAATATACATGGTTCAAAAAGACGTATAAAATCCGTCTCATGATACATAAGCTATGAGAAACCCTAAACTAATGCTATCTAGCTACGACTAAACTGACGTCGTCTAGTCAGACGTCTCATCGCGTCCAAGCGGCGTATCTATCGGATCCTGAAAAAAAAGACAATAAGACAGCTTTCAGTAAGTATAAACATATAACGGCATTTATAAAACAATACAAAAAATAGAAAAGAGTAAACCCTAATACTAACCATGCCGCCGCGAGAACTGAGAATGTCCATCAGGGCATTTAAGCCCTTCCTGCCTACGTACTCGCGCTTGTACGGTGTGGGATCACGTCCTGTCATCGACCACTATCAAAACATACAAAGATTTCATTATGTTAGAATTAAAAAACTCATAAACCCTAAACTATCGAACATAAAGAGCAATGCGAAAACACTTACAAAATCGGCCTCAAATGATGTCCATCCACCGCTCCCCAAGTGGTGCGAGCTCCCTGCCTCTACTCGCGCTCTGGCTGCATCCTTTTGTTGCTTCCACTTGTCGGGATTCTCGCGCGCTGCTTTCTTCGCATTCTTCCAATCTTCTTTGGCCAGCCAATCTGGCCTGTTCCACCCATTCTTGATTGCTTTTTGCACTTTGGAACGCTTGTGTTTGCAGTATTCGCGCATTCGAATCTTCATCAGGTCTTCATTGAAGCGCTGATCTCGTGTTGGAACGGGAAACTCATCATGAAGTATGCTGATGACTCTGTTTTTTAAATCACTTGGTACTTCACTCCATTTGTTTAGTATGTAGTGTCTAAACAGCTGAGAGCAAAGACCACGCATGCGCGAGATCACCTTCTTGCCGTCATCATCCATGATGCCGCCGCTGAAGTCGACGGAGTAAGACAAGCCCTCTGGCCGGTGACGCGTGAACCTCGGTGTCCCGGCAGGGGTCTCTAGCGGCGTGTCGATGGGGGTACGGACGTCAGGTGTCTCCACCGGCGTCTGGGCCCCAAAGCGAGGAGTGTCGAGTGGGGTGGCTCCTGGCGGAGTAGGTAGAGGTGTGTAGCTTCTAGGAACAGTCAGCCGTGCGAAACCTGGCGTAGATGGCGATGATGTGGCTGGTGTGGGGGCGGGCAAAGAAGGGGAGGGTAAAGAGCCTCGTCGAACACGAGGCGGTGTGGAAGCATCGGTGGCCGAATCCCCACAACAACCGCCACCGCCACCACTAGAGCGCCGGTGTCTAGACGAGTGTGAAGCTCGTCTCGTCAACGCCGAAGCTTCAGAGCGCGCCGAATGCTCCGAAAGAGAGGGAGATGCGGATGGAGTAGGAACACGCGTTGATGCGCCAGAGCGATGACGCTCCACGTACCACTGTCTCTGCTGCGGTGACAAAGAAGAAAGAAACTCCTCATCATCCATACCTGCATTAAACACACGAATATTTAAACTTAATATTGAATGAATAGAGTAGACAATGACGCAAAGACCATTAAATACAATGACGTAATGACGCATATAAATACAATGACGCAATGAATTGAGTGATAGAAGAGGCAAGTCGAAAACTCAGAATTTTCAATCAAAAGATGTGAGCGCGAGTAGAAAAGAGCGTTATACACCATGGAAGGTACTTAAAGAGCCAGAGTTTTACAACACGGAGCAAAATTGTTCAAATACAATATTTGTGGCTTTAAGAGATCTCTCTCTCATCCTCGTATAACTCAGCATAACTTCCTATATCTATATAGAGCTCTCCGTTTAAACACATATCCTCTGTTTCATTTTGTAGATCCTCTGCATGCACCCCATATAGAGTAGTAGCATCTTGATGCTCGTCTGGCACCACCGCAGCGGCTTCTGATTGAGCATCTTCTCTGATCTCCTCCATTGATGCCGTTGTGATTGGCACATGGTAGCCTTCATACGTCCTTGCACTACGAGGGGCTACCTCTATGACGTACCACCAGTTTGATGTAGACTTTGTAGGATGAAATATTACCTGCCAGAGCCACATAACTTACATGAGAGCTTTCAAGCACATAACTTGTAAAAGGGGGATGTTAACTATTTACATACTTACTTGTTCACAATGCTCGGGTAGTACGAAAGTGTCTCTTAGGTCAGTCCATTTCTTAGTAGAATCCACCTCAAGAAAACCAGACTCTCCTCTACGCACAGTAGCGTTGCGACCCTCCATGATTATCTTGAACCATTGCATGTCGAACAAGTCGACAAAAAATCCTCTATAATCGATCCTCAAAATCTCTTGCAGCGTGCCGAAGTAAGTGAGTTCCGCCACCACAGGATCTGCATCAGAGGAGCGTCGTCGACTAGACTGTTCAAATTTTTCCATGATTCCATAATCTTGAGTAAAACGCTTTTTGTCGATTCGTTCCACCCTAAAATGTCAACCTTTACACCATGCTGCTGTGTATGACTTATACTACAACAAACAAAGATTATGAGTGGCCGTTCAAACGTTTATAAATAAAGTCACTTGCTAGTCGTACATTGCAAACTTACCTTGGTCGCGCAACCCCGAGAGTACTCCCACTCTTCCTCAGTCACTTCGTCATCGCATTGTTGTGCGCTTTTCAATTGGTTGTGTAACCATCTTAAGCTCATGAAGGTTGGTGGGCTCTCCAGAACCGCTGGATAGTGCATCGGTGGTCGTCTTCCCCGTCTCCACTCGATTCGTGCCCTTTGTCGCTCTTGCTTTGCATCCTCATATTGTGAAATCCACTTTTGCATCATTGGATTGTGAAGCATGCAAAATCGGTTGATTTTAGCCTCTAGATCTTCTGTCATCTTCTTCTCAACACCGCGATTGCACATGACAATCCCATATATGCGCTCATCATCTATGGTTCGCCATAGCGTGTCCCGGGCTTTATCAAATCCGTCTAGCCACTCTCCAATGTATACTAGGGACTCTGATACCAACCAACCTTCTGCCATGCTACCCTCCGGACGTGCCTTTTGACGCACATATCCCTTAAGCGTTTTCATGAAACGTTCTAAGAAGAACATCCATCTGGAATGAACTGTGCCAGCTATTTCCACCTCATCAACTATGTGAACAAGAAGATGCACCTGAATGGTTAGCATGGTAGTAGGAAAATGTTTCTCAAACATGCACACAAGCTCCGCAGCATTTAGTTTGGCGAATGGTATGGAGTCTACGTTGATCTCCTTTTGTGAGATCCATTGCACCAGCTTTGCAAGTTTGTAGATTGTGTTACGGATGTCGAGAGACAAACATCCCTCAATGGAAACCGGTAAAATAAACTGTAAAATATGTGCAGCAATGATATTAAAGTCCACATTTTATGAAATGATATTAAAGTCCACTATGAACGTACCTGACACATTTTATGCCAGTCGTGTGACTTCAAACCGGTAAGCTTTCCTTCTTTAGTAAAACACGTTCGGAGCGAGTGCATTACGCCAGTGGGGGTCCGCAAAGATCGAATGGTCTCTTTTACTTTGCGTTCTTGGGCTCCTGTGAAAATACATGGTGCTTTAGGGAGTTTTATCGATCCATCAGACGCTATTTGCGGCCAATATTGCTCCATACAATCCACATTTCTAAGGTCAACTCTGGCTCCCAAAGTATCTTTCTTGCCGGTCAGATGGTCCCATAGTAGATTACCCACATTCTTGAATATGTGCATTGGATCGAGCAAGTGATTGATCATGAGTCGGGGCCAGTATGGTAACTCGTACCATAGAGATAGTCTCTTCATCCCTGGAGGCAATCCGTCATCGCACATCTCCTTCTGCTCTAACCATGCTTGTGCAGACATCCTTGGTGGCTCTCTTCCCAAAAAGCCATCGCGTAACACATGATTCTCTGGAAGATACGCTTGATGACCTTCGTAGATTTGCTTCTTCAGTGAGGGTGCCCTACGTGCATTCAGTCTAGGTCCACATGTGACACATGCTCTATATCCGCTTGTTTGAAGCCTTGCATGTATACACATGATAATAGATCGACTATGGGAAAAAACAAGATTTACAGTGTCTGAGTGAGGAGTGTCAATAGATCACCTGAGCATTCTGTTAGCCCGGGATAGTCATGCATGGTCCACATTAGAATGCCTCTGATCAAAGCATTCCGTCGTCCTGTGTGTCGGCTCATATCCACCACCTCTATGCCAATCCACAATTGTTGTAGCTCTTCCAATAGTGGACGAAGATACAAATCCATATTCCCCACTTTATATTGCCCTGGCACAATCAAGCTTAGCCATAGGTGCCCCTTCTTCGTAGTCAACCACGGGGGAATGTTGTAGTTGACGATGACAACGGGCCATACACTGTAAGATGTTGATCTTTGACCAAATGGATTTACGCCATCCATAGCCAGGCCTAAGCGCAAATTTCGAGCTTCCCTGGCAAAATCCGACCATGTTCCATCTATATGTTTCCAGGCTGCGCAATCTGCAGGAATTTGTAGCACACCATCCGAAGATTTATTCTCCTCATGCCATGATGCTAGGGCGGCCATGGACTTACATTCGAAGAAATGCTTGATGCGAGGAAGGAGAGGAAAATGTCGCAAAACCTTTTGTGGAATTTTTGTCCCGTGGAGATCTACTCGATATCTTTCGGAATCACATTTCGGACACTTCTCCATGTCTATGTATTCCCCTCTGAAAAGAATGCAGTCATTAGGACAAGCGTGGATAGAATTGTAATCCATCCCCAAGTTTCGCAAAATCTTTCTTGCTTCATCTCGGGAATCTGGCATCACATTGTCAGCTGGTAGTATGTGCTCTTTAAGCAATCTACACAACATAAAAATACGATACAGTCGTGTAAAAATCTATCAGATCATTATACATTTAGAGTTTTATTAAAGTAAACTAATTGTAATAGATCACCTGAAAAGCGCTGTGACGCTAGTGTCACTCCATCCAAACTTTGCCTGCATGTTGAGAAGAACCAGGAGTCCTTTCAATCTAGACATACATGCTCCATTATACAATGGCGTATCGGCTTCACTTTTCATATCATCATAGATAAGCCTTTCTGAATCCATGATCTTCTCGATCATTTCATCAATCTCGGGCTCAAACATTGCCTCATTGGGAATGTGCTCTGCATGATCATCCCCCGAGCTGTCAGAGGCTACATCTTGTGGCCTCACATATGCTGCTTGACCAAAGGACCTGCGAACACCTCTATTGGGTTGCAAGATTGCTGCTTGTTGGCCAGCGTCAGAGTCCGACGAGTTATAATTGGCAACAACTCGATCTATAATAGATGGATCGAACTCGCCAAATTCGCGAATGTGCTGCAAAGAAACACGTCTTGTCCGTCGCACAGCATGCTTGCATTGATTACAAGGACATAAGACCCTCGTTGAGAGATAGGTGTTTCGGTTGGACGGTCCCACATCCTCGTCACTACTCATAATGAGGATTAAAATCTTATAACCTGGACAACAAATTTAATATTCTATTGGCATTCTTCGTCTTATCTCTCTCTCTCTCTCTCTCTCTCTCTCTCTCTCTCTCTCTCTCTCTCTCTCTCTCTCTCTCTCTCTCTACCTCACATTCTCTAGTCATGTCCAATCCCCGCACACCTCGGTCAAGAGGTGCACGGAGATCAGAACCACCGGGTTATAATCTCGTCTTTATTGGTCAATACCTATATTTGTGGGTACAAGAAATCTACACACGCACGTCTACATGATACTGCATGTAGTGGACAAAACCCCTTTGCCTCTTCTCTAGCTGTAGCACTTCACAGCATCTTAACATCTTTTCACAGTAGATCTTTTCACTGCTCGTCTAACTCTAAACCCTAAACCGTAAGTAATTCTTGCTTGGACTCGATCTAACGTAAATAAGCGTAAATCTAAATAAACGTAAATCTAACTAAAAATAAACCTAAATCTAATTTAACATAAGTTTACATCTTACCTAATCTTTAACGTCTTTTGGGATAGTTTCCTACGACGTTAAAACTCTCTTCTTCTTCTTGTGTGTGTGTGTGTGTGTGTGTGTGTGTGTGTGGGTAAACCTAAATAAACCTAAGTCTAATCTAATATAACATAAATCTAAATCTAATGTAAATTATGTTATATTAAAAACAAAGAACTAAACTAACAGGGATTATAAGAACCTTAAAACTGATTTAACACATAATTTTTCACATAACTCGGCAAGAGTTGGCATTCTCATCACTAAAGATGTGAGAGTTAACTTCCGGCGGTGACGCTGCCTCATCTCCATCCACATCTGACAACAGCAATTGGCCCTTTAGACCGTTCTTGCTCTTGTTACTAACTTTGAAGTTGCTGTTGAATGACTAGAGGTTGTCTAGATGGTCATTGTGTCGGGGATGTAGTGACTCTTGCCGCCCTGAAGATCCACCTTCTTCCCTATCTTCTGAAGACATTTCACCAGTACTTTTGGATCGACGGAGCCCACCATGAGTGAAGGCAGCAATACCCTATATTTCATTGCGGGCTTTCTTCACTCGCTTCATGCAGGCATCGCAGTCTATGGAGACCTAAATCTAATCTAATATAACGTAAATCTAAATCTAGCGTAAATAAACGTAAATCTAGTTAAAAATAAACCTAAATCTAATCTAATTTAACTTAAATAAACCTAAATCTAATTTAACGTAAGTCTACATCTAACCTAATCTTTAACGTCTTTTAGGATAGTTTCCTACGACGTTATAACTCTCTTCTTCTTATGTGTGTGCGCATGTGTGGATGTGTGTGCCAATAAAAAGAGATAAATGGTATAACCTTTCTATCACCCATGCCAAGTATGATAGATTGATTATGCCATTTCCCTTTTGAGTAATAGGTCTTGAGTTCAACTCCTCGTCGGCTAGATCTTTAGGTCTTTTAATTTTAATTAGTTTCCTACGACGTTAAATTAGTTTCTCTCTCTTTCTCTCTCAATGTGTGTGCGCTTTTTTGGATCGTATGCATGTTTTCTCTCTCTTTTCCTCTCTCAATGTGTGCGTTTTTTGTTTATGTATGTGTGTGTGCGTTTTTGTTTATGTTTGTACTCTCTCTCTCTCTCTCTCTCTCTCTCTCAAAAACACTATGTGTGTGTGTGTGTGAGAGAGAGAGAGAGAGAGAAAGAGGGGAAGGGAACATGAGAATGAGGAGAGGGAAGGAGCATACCTGGCTCTCCTTCCTCTCCTCGTGTGTGTGTGTGTGTGTGTGTGTGGAGAAGAAAGAGAGAGAGAGAGAGAGAGAGAGAGAGAGAGAGAGGAAGAGCGTTACCTGCTCCTTGCTTGAGGGCGCCGAAAAACTCAGATCTGAGATCTGAGTTTTTGGGCGCGGTCGGTTATTTTTTTAGCCCAACCGCGGTCGCTATGAGCATTGCAAATTTCTTTGTAAATTTGCGACGCTCATAGCGACGCCGGTAAAAAAAAATTTGAGCGTCGTTGTGTGAGCGTCGCTAATATGAATAGCCTCTTGTAGTGTTAGTGTGAAATTAGAGTGTTTAAACACACAATTGGTAAGATACGGTGACACATTAGGAAATTATGAACACATGGCTTCATGCACACACATCCAAAATCCACAAAGACATAAGCACACAAGTGAAATTAGTTTGGAAACACATTCGATTATGCCACAATTACACTAGCGTAGGCCATCGTCCCCGGTGCAACGGCGCCAAATGTTGGGGATTCCATCATTGTATAGCTCCAATGACCAACAAAATTATCAATCCGAAGAAATGAACTACCCAACTAGGACATGGAAATACTCACACGATTTAGTAAGCGAATCATGGCAACACGAATGGTTAACTCTATGAGGTGAGCTTCTCGGCCTATGGAGGATCTAAGCCACAATGAAGGGCAATCTCCACATCTACTTCTCTTCACCTCCAATAAGCCCAATCAAACACACTAATGATTGCAAGACACACACAACACTAATCCTATCATGCAATAAACTAATCACAAGCACACACACATAGATCTATCGAGCACCACACTCCAATCAAACCTACATGCACACACAAGAAAAAGAGGGCAATGACACAAGATTAGAGAGGGATTAACTACTAATAAGTTAAGATCTAGCTAATCTAAGCATCATAGGCAAAAGGTAAGGATCATAGGCAAAAGGTATTACAGCACCTAAGCGTACTATCCTACCAAGTTTTGTAGTCATCTGGGAAGGTACATAAATCACGATCCATCACAAAAAATGTGCAAAAAACTGAAATAGAACTACACAAAAAGGTTCTCCTTAAGCATAGAAACACTTATCCAAGGACAAAACATCAAATAACAACCATTTAATACCTCAAATCAATGCATTTAGCTTAGATTACACTTAAATTGTAGAGCAAGAGACAAGGAACATAATATGTTATTTGGAATTGAATTTTGATTACCAAAGACCTTCCACAAAAACCTGCCAGGGATGCTCCATTGCCTCCTTATCATTGAATGCCGTTATGCAGGTGATTAGTATATTTTCACAATCATCTGGCATGCGAGATCTCGTATCTCCTTCATCATGTTGATGACCCCCTTCTTAAGCTAATCAATACTTTTTTGATGGGCGATTGTTATTGATTGGCTTTGTTATGATGGGGTAATTCAACACTACTGGTATTTTTCTTTGCCATGAGTAAAATCTTTCCCAGGATCATCGTTTGTTGATGAGACAGTACGTTGGGTCGATCCTGAGATATTGCGAAGCATTCCTATAGTATGTTTTTTTTCTGGTGGTCGCTCCTCAAACCATTTCTTTGACTAGAGGGGTTGAGTGTCAATGATAGTCTGAATTTGTAGCGCAGTGACAGGAACATCCCTGTAATCCCCTCTTTTTTTTGGCTCCAGGGCAGGCATCATTTTTTGTTTCCATAATAGGGCCTCCTACCTCATCAGTGAGATAGGGCGATCATCTCATGCCCGAGGTTCTTCACCACTTCATCTGGAGTGATCGTGAGCAGGGGTGTTGGCTCCAACACTATGAGCTCATATTGCAGACACCCCTTGTCTGATGGGTCTTTGACTTCTTAGATCCAGCGTTGAATTTCTTCTTTTACCACACCCAGAATGGATGTAGTGGCTCAATCTTTAGATTCCCACGTTGCTTTTCCTGTGCTTGTACCTGGTATATCCGTTTGGTGAGCTTCGAAAGTGAAATGCTCAAGTTCTCTTGTTTGCTCAACCTCCACTGGGACTGTTTGTTTGTGCTTTGCTTGTGTTTCCCTTAGAGCATCCAAATCTCCCTATGATCTCCCTATGCCTCTGTCAGCTGCTTTCGCAAATTTTCAATCTCTTCGTCTTTGACTTTGTGCAATGCTCTATTCCTTGCTGTCATCATTTGTCTGTCGTATTTCTCTTGAGCCAGGGCTTTCTTTAAATATTGGACCTCTTTGTTCAACGAGGTTGATCTACCTCTCATGCTTGAGGAGCTCCGCGTCTCCTACAAGGATAAAAGCTGGGTCAGATTCTTGCTCACAACCGCATAGGACTCTTGCAGCTTTTCACTCTGCTCTCTTTCCTTGACCAGCTCCTCCTCTAGTCGTTGTTGCTCAATGTGCAGAGCCGTGTTGGACTCATTAAACTGCTAGACCTCCTTGTAGTAATAGGCAGTGTTCTCTTGTTCCCTTTGTAACTCTGATTGGAGTTGCAGCTCGGCTTTTTGCAACTCCTCTATTTTGTTTTGTAGCTGCAGTGTGTTTTCAATTGCTTTCATTGCCTCTTTCTTGTTGTCCTCGAGCTCTAGTTTTCCCAAGTTGTAGAGAGCTCTAGTTTGCCCAAGTTGTAGAGAGCTCTTTGGCATTGGAACTAGAGCTTGACCTGGTCCAAATGTGCATCAATATTGAACGACGTGATCATTTTGGCTCTCTCCTCTATCATCGCTTGGGAACGAGGAAATCTTGGTTTTTTCTGACTTGTTTGGCCCTTATCCGAGGTTCCAGCCTCATCCGTCATTCTTTCCTTTGTTTTTAGTACTTCAAGAGCAGCTTGAGCTGTAGTAGTTTCTGGCGGTGCTATCTCTTTTTCTTGATCTGCCTTCTTTTGTGATAGCACTTTATCGGCCACTTGTTCTGGAAGATCTACAAATTCTTCTCTTTTTTTTTGTTCCAGACTTTGAAGGTAACTCTTTGTCTTTTGGTGATTCAAAATCATATTCTTGCTGGTCATGTGTGCCCTACTCACCCTTCTATTCTCGGCTTTCATCTTTTCCATTGGCCTTCGTAGATTTGTCGAATGATTCGAGATCATTGACGAGTGGCCGCTTTGCATCCTCTCTTTCTCTTTGCTCCATGTTTAGTTTGAGCTCATTCTTAATCCATTGCCGCATTTTGCCGGCAAAGTTTAGATTCTCCTCCACTTTCTGTCTTTTGCATTGTTTGATCCATTCTAGAGCTGATGATTTTCTGTGCAGTAAAGGTACATCTTCTTCTTATTCTTCTTCTTTTTCATTATTTGCTTTTGTTCCCTTCTTTCTTTCTTCCTCGTGTTTTTGTTGGCGGATTTTCTCTCTTTTCACCTGCGCTTCTTCCATTGTTCTTCTGGCTTGGGTTACTAGGATGGCCTCTGTCGCCCGGGTTGTTCTCTTCTTTTGTCTTGTGTATCTAATTGAAAACTCACCCCCATGTTCCTCGTCTAAATATGAGTATTCGGAGGGAGTATCCCTTTCTTTAGACCATGCTTCCTTGCTGTTCGGTGCATCCGACTCCGTCTTCTCACACTGTCAGTGTCAATTTTTGTTGAGCTTTTCCTTGTTTGTTTGACCTCTAGTTTTGGCCTTGTGGATGGTCCTGCTACCGGTTTTATTGCTCTTTTATATTTGTGGATCAAATCTAGTTGTGCTTCTACCGGGGTAGATCATCAATCATTCCTAGTGCTTGGTAGGCAATTCGTGTCAGCATTGGTCTAGCGTTCATATAGGTCTTTCTCTTTTGGCTACCCTTAAGATTTGCTTCCAGTATGTTGTTGAGGAGGTAGTTGGCAAAGTCACATCTGACCACTGTTCTTTCCGCTAACCCCATTGACATTACTACTACCATGTGTAGCAATGGTTCAGTGTATCTCGGTGGCTTTTGTACTTTGAAGTGTTGCGATATGAGGCGCAACAGAAATTATGTCTCCAAGCACATCAGATCTTGATATGTCAGTTTGTGTCCTCTTTGCTTCAGAAAGTCTTTGTTCATTATCTATTGCTTTTGTCTTTTGCAAGAGATTGTGTGTTTCTTGCTGCAGATCAAGAGCTTCATTGATTATTTTCGTAGTGATTTTAACTTTGAGTGTTGCTCAATCTTGGTCCGTGAGCGTGGCTTCCCCATTGTACTGAATTGAGCTTATGAGTTCATGAGCTCTCCTGAAATCTGTTCCCCATGGCGGTAGTTGTAGAAAGCTATCTAGTTATTGTGGTTTGCAACTAAGCATTGTTAGTGTGCAAATAAGAAGGAAAATGAGAACCCCTATAGCCTTGCACACACCACACCGTCAGAAAGAAACACCATAAACCTACGGAAAACACCTATGTCGAACACCTATAGAGTCGGGCGGAAAACAGCCCTAACCAAAAACATAGTTAAATTTTATGAAAACCAAGATCATATAGATGAATCTCGTGTTGTGTAGACCTCCATAGAGTATCCATATACTTGATTCCGACACCAGACGAGAGAGTTACAAGCTTTTAAAGTTGGGGTATCTCTCAAAATATCCAAGAAAACTAGTCTCTCTTAGGAAAAAGGGTGTGCAGGGAATTGCAGTTATCAAAAGGGGATTTTTTTGGCTCTTATCCCAAGGGATTTTCTCTCTCCTTTTAGGTGACATCATTTCCTCCTTTGGGCACCTTTTAATGGTCCATTTTAGGCCTTTTTTGGGTGAAAAATGAGTTGTTGACCACTTTTTGACCAAGGCAAGTGGGGAAAGGGGATATCCAGTGGACCAAAACGGTGGCCACGTTCCTGGGCAGCTGGTGTGGACTGAAAATGGCGCCCCCTCTCCCCCCCAACACCCACGATCCCTCACAAGCAACGCAAGGAAGCTCCATTAGCTTCTTTGATACAACCTTAGGGTTACCCACTCCCCCC
Organism: Adiantum capillus-veneris; assembly: GCF_014529385.1. Lineage (NCBI taxonomy): Eukaryota > Viridiplantae > Streptophyta > Polypodiopsida > Polypodiales > Pteridaceae > Adiantum > Adiantum capillus-veneris. Next base: position 166,528,280 of record NC_140938.1, read on the forward strand.
CTTATACCCTTCAATTTTCACTTTCTCCCCCCCATGTGAGATTACTCCATTGCCACTTGGCACCATCCTCCCACCTCCCCACTTAGGCCTACAAATTTTCTATTTTGCTCCCCACACCGAGCAATCTTGGCAGATGCCTGGTGGGTGACTTCGAGCACCGTATGCGATGTTGTAAAGCCCGACTCGGAGCTTATCACCTTGGCTATTTCTAGAAATCCTCAGCCACACCTTTTCTAATTGAATCCATCAAATCATCGCACTTGCCTTTCCTCGCATGCATTCGCACCCACTTTCTTAGTAAGGAACCACCCACTTCCAATGCATGTAGCTTATGATGTATGAGTCCGATTCACCGGCTATCAAGGATGATTGAATGTACTCATTGAAAACCATCTTTTAAGAGTTCAACCTACCCAAAACTTTTTGCAAAGGACTAAGCAGAACCAATTCTTTATAGATAAATTTCACAAGAGCACTCTAAAAACTCAAAGCATTATGTACATCTATGTACTCGAGGCTAGTGAGCAAGATTTTTAGCACGGATTAGGGACTTTATCTTCATCCAAAAAATTCCTGACATAGCTTGCCAACTCCCCCTTGCCTGCTTAGTCATTCATGACAAGCAGAGTTGTCTAGGGTGAACAATTGCTGCATCTCATCCCCAGAAACCTCATCCATATTTTTAACTGTTTCCACATTTTCTTCTTCTATTGACAACATTTCATTAGTCACAACAATTGTCATCAAATGTGCCAAATATTTCTTCAATCTATAACCATTGACACGATATTTATGTTGTGCACCATTCAAGTCTGCCAGCTGATATGTGCCATTTTCAAACTTGTTTACAACAGTAAAAGGACCTTCCCATTTGAGTTGAAACTTCTTTTGAAAGGTATTCTCAAGCTTACTATTGTATCGCAACACCAAATCACCCTTCTCAACTTTTTATCCTCCACTCATTCATTGGCTTTTAGATGAGCCTTCCTTGACACTTCCTCATAGTAGCTCAAAGCTAAAACTCTATCCAATTGCAAGCATTGTAAATCCAATAACCTTTTTTGCCATGCATATGTTTGCTCCTCATCTTCCAATCACAACAACTTGAGAGCCGGAATTTCCACTTCAATTGGTAACAAAGCTTCCTTGCCATAAACCAAGTGGTAAGGGGAAAATCATGTGCTCATTTTGATAGCAGTTTTGTAGGCCCATAACGCACAAGGCAACTCTGAATCCCAAGTCTTCCCATGTGTCTGAGTCATCCTTGTCAAGATCTTTACCAGCTCTCATTGAACCTTTCATTAAGACCATTGCATTGCGGATAATAGGGAGAATTGTACCTATGCTGTATATTGATCTTTTTGCATAAGCAATCAAACAGCTCTTCTATAAATCCTAGTCCTCTATCAAAATGTAGCTCTAGTGGCACACCAAATTTACAACATATGTACTCATAAACAAATTTTCCCATCTCTTTTACTGGTAATCTGTTTGACAGCCTTGGCTTCTATCCATCGTGAGAAATAATCCACTCAGTCAAGATGTAAGAATTTCTTTTGCTAGTCATAGGTAAGGGTCCAATAGCATCGAGACCCCATTTGTCAAACATGTCAAAAGCTAAAATTATATTTTGCAATTCAGGCTTCAAAACTCTCTTTGTCATCCTTTGACAAGGAAAACACGACTTGCACCAATGATTAACATCCCGTTGAATACTCAGCCATATATAGCCTTCTTGCAAGACCTTATGCAACATGATCTTCATAGCAACATGGCCTCCACAAGACCCCTCGTGATTTTCTTCCAGAATTTTGTAAATTTCTTCTTTCCAAGGTACACAACGCAAAACCGAATCACCGCCTTTCATGTAAAGCACATCATCAAGCATTTTATATTTCTTGGCTTTCGTTATAAACCTTCAGGTAGAACACCTGTCGATAGAAAGTCCACTTCCTTTGATAAGGTTTCCCTCCCATGATATAGAGGGGCATTTGCCTTTACCACAAACACACAAGTGATCATCTCTTGGGCAGCATCATGAGCTTCTTCATTTTCAGACCTCTCAATATGCTGCAAACTCCATGCTTCAAGCTTTTTAAGCAACGCATTCACTTTGAAGCATAAATTCTTCAGTTTAAGATTCTTATTCTTCCATACTCCCAACACTTGCTTCACGACCAACAAAGCATCTCCTTTAATTTTCAAGCGTCTAATTCCCAATTGTAAGCAAATATGTAAACCACCTTCAAGAGCCATGTATTCTGCTGTATTGTAACTTTTGGCATCAAGTTTCAACCCTTGCTTTCTCATAAGCTTTGCTTTTGCATCATAAATGACAATGCCTCCTGAAGCAGCATCATGACTTCTTCGATAAGAACCATCAAAGTACAACAATGAAGCATTAGAAATGGCAAGAGTCTCAAATTCCTTTTTTCGCACCACCTCTTCTTTAACCAAAACTGGAGTATCCTTATAATTCAGAAGATCTGCCAAGGTAGCCCAAGTACTTTCCTCCACCAAAAAGGTAAACTAAAACTTCTGAAGCTCTATAACCCATTTCATCACTTTTTTTGATATATTTGAATTATTGAATAGTTGTGGAAGCAATGAATAACTAGTGAGAAAAGTTAATGACTTTTGCAGAAAGTAGTGTCTGAACCGTCTGCAAGCATAAACCATACTTATCATCACCAATTCAATTTCAAAAAAATCTCTTTCATGAGGAGTCTTTACTCTGCTAACATAACGAGCAATCTTCATATACTGAGATTATTTCTCCCTTTGTAATAAAATAGCTTCGATAGCATCATTTCCCACTGATGGGTTAACATAAAACTCCTTTTCCCAGTCAGGAGCTTGCATAATAGGTAACGTACTCAAAACCTCTTTAACTTTGTCAAAAACATCGTCACAGTCATGAGACCACTCCAAGGGATCATTTCCCACTGATGGGTTAACATAAAACTCCTTTTCCTAGTCAGGAGCTTGCATAATAGGTAACGTACTCAAAACCTCTTTAACTTTGTCAAAAACATCGTCAAAGTCATGAGACAACTCCAAGGGATCATTCTGAATTGTTTGCTACAATGGATACAATAGTTGTGATGCCAACTGTCTGGTATCTTTTGAAGCTTACAGTAATAGAAAAGCCTCCACTTTCTCTGGATCTGCTTCAATTCCATTTTCTGAAATAACATGTCCCAGAAGCTTACCCATGGTTGTGCCAAATGAAATTTTTTAGGATTGAGTTGACCCCCGCATCCTCATACCTGGAAAAAGTCATTTCAAGCTTTTCAACATGCTCTTTCCTTGAACTGTATACACAGAAATCATCTATGAATCCTTTGACAAACTTCCCAAGCAATGGGGTAAGGACCCAATCTACTTTTCTTTCAAAGGCTCGTGGCCCATTTGTCAACCCAAAATCAAGGCAACAAAAGAACAAACAAACCCATGGCGTGATAAAAGTAGTCTTTTTCCGGTCTTCAGGAGCAAGGATAATCTCAAAGTATCCTGGTTATCCATCACAGACACTGTATCTTTCAAAACAGCTACTACATCTAGCAACTGATCAATAAAAGGCAAAGGGTAAGGATCTTTCTTGGTCATCGCAATTAGTGTCTTGTAATCGACACAAACTCTCCAACACCCATCTTTCTTTGGGGTGACTACTACAGGGCTCACCCATTCAGCATTATCCACTAGCACAATGAACCTTGCATCCAAAAGCTTATCCACTTCTTTCTTTGAATCATTCATATGTTCCTTACCCATCCTTCTTAATTTTTGTTGTATTGGCTTTGCCCCTTCAACTAGCTTTATCTTCACAGGATCCCCAACAAAACTCCTTATTTCCTGATATGAGGTGATGAAAAGATTTGGAAACCTGTCCAACATTGCTAAGTACTCCCTTCTTTCTCCTTGTGTCAAATTAGTACTCAACATATTTTGGATCAACTCTTTCTTCACTAGCATTTCCTCTTTAGGTTGCATTAACTCTTCGAGTTTCTCTTAACGCCTTGAAGCAGTTATATTCCTTGATATTTGCAACACTTCACTAAATGTTTTTTGTTCCTCATCCAACAACAAGAATGACAACTCACCCTCATCACTAGAACTCACTGGTAGTTTCGGACTTCTCATTCTCACTCACATCTTCAAGTGCCATAGGTTGTTTGGTAGTCATATCAAACACTCTCTTTTTACCCTTCTTGTCATGCATCCCGATTGTGCCCTTGGGCCAATCTTGCACGGAACCAACAGCTCTCAACCAAGGTCGTCCCAAAATGAGAGGAAAGGCTCCTAGACCAGCTGGCATAACATGAAAGTTTACCATAACCTTCACGTTAAAGGCTTCGACTTAAATTTTTTTTATCATTCCCAAAAATTTCACTTTGACATGGTTTGCTAGTCGAATCCAAAACCCAGAGCTTTCGTATGTAATGAGACCCAATCTCTCGACACATGACTATGTGATCACACAACCTTGAGCACCTCCATCAATGTAGGCTTCTCGCATGCCCACACCTTTGTGTCAAGCGTTCACCACATGACAGATGTCGGGTAACTCTCCCACGGACAACACTCTAACTTGTCCATGCTTCGGCTCTTTTTCTGGAATCACTAATGACTTCCATTGCCTTTAAGTTTGGGCACCATATTCATCAACTGTCCAAAAGTACAGTCTACTTTCCTCCCAATCAAGTCTTCCTTTAAAGTGTAAGTTGTTTGGCCTTCTCCCAATGGTAAATCCGCCACTTCAAATTGTCTACGAGGTTTTCTCTTTCTCTTCGCTTTCGCATCTTCACCCTCTTTCTACTTCCCTTTCTTGCCCTGGTGTTGCATAGCCTTCCCTCTCGCTTTTGCCTACTGGTAGCACATCTGCTTCTTTCTTTTTGACTCGCACAACACCCACATGACCACCAGAAGTTGAGGCTTGATTTTCCTGTCCAGTACCTTGATCTCCCCGTATATCCAATGCATAATCATTAGCTCTGTTAGGAATGTGCTGAGTAAGTGGAAACATATCCCCTCCCATCCTTGTTGGTTTTGGACAATAAGTGCTGATGTTACCAAGCTCACCACAATTATAACAAGTAGGAATGAACCTCCTCTGCGGTTCAAAAGCACCTTGTCCACAGCCCACATTAGCATTAGGATGAGCCTCACATATCTGAGCCATCCCTCTACAACGTCCACGACCACAACCACCTCCACCACTGAAAAGACTAAGTCGTAATTACTGCATCATGGTCATCATGTCTTGCATACTTTGTTGCAATTGTTTGGTATTAGCAACCCTTTGAACAGGTTGGCCTCCAAATTCTTCCCGATTCTCCTCCTTTTACTTTGCTCAGGGACCGCTTTCCCATATTCATTAAGCCTTTGAGCTTTCCATTCTTTCTCTCTGGCAATGGCGACTGCCTCCTCGAAGGTGGCGGACCTTTTCAGCTCAACTTTGAACTTCAGACTTTCTTTTAGGTTTGCCATAAAACGGACCTTCTTTAACATGGATGGAGGGATCTCGTTTCCCAAATCCCAGGCCCATTTATCCCATAAACGAGTGAACTGCATAACAAAATCATCACCACTTTGATTAGCCCTCTGAGTGTACCCCAAAATTTCATGCCAAACTTCATCGGGTACTTCAATGGATCGGTATTGTGCCAGGAAAGCTTGCTTCACACGATTGTAGTCCAAAAACACCCGTGGATTTTGTGCATGCATAAACTCCTCAAAATTGTTTAACCAAACCTTTGCCTCATCCTGTAAACTATATTGCAACAGCCGCAACAATATAGCTTGATCTAGTATATTTCGCAGCAAGTAATGGACTTCCAACTTTTCAATAAATATATGTGCATTTTCATCAGGTAATCCATTAAACTGTGAGAACTCGTCTTCCATGTTTGATTGCCACAAAACAACTTACATGTGACGTCGAAAACTCAAGGGATGTCGATGGATTGCTCCTGTACCTAATCCACCTCACAATGGGTAATCCGGCCCCTAGTGCTTGGCTTCACAAAACCTCACAACCCTCCAAAGCATGCAATACAATTATACGACCGCCTCAAGTACTGTCCACAATTTGCACATACATAGGCGGTTGTCCATAAGAAGAACCCACATCCTATTTACATTCACTACCTGCAGAACAAGCATATTTCACGGGAATTGGAGCATACGAGCACTTGCTCCTCCATGGGGACACTAAAAGGATATTACCTTGCAGACAAGAAGGAAATAAGAACCCCTATAGCCTTGCACACACCACACCGTCGGAAAGAAACACCACAAAGTTACGGAAAACACCTATATCGAACAACTGTAGAGTCGGGCAGAAAACATCCCTAACCCGAGCCATAGTTAAATTTTATGAAAACCAAGACCAGAAAGATGAAACTCGTGTTGTGTAGACCTCCATAGAGTATCCATATACTTGATTCTGACACCAGACGAGAAAGTTACAAGCTTTTGAAGATGGAGTATCTCTCAAAATCGCCAAAAAAGCTAGTCTCTCTGAGGAAAAAGGGTGTGCACGGAGTTGCAACTATTAAAAGTGGATTTTTTTGGCTCTGATCCTAAGATATTTTCTTTCTCCTCTTAGCCAACATCTTTTTCCCCTTCGGGCACCTTTTGATTGGTCCATTTTAGGCCTTTTTTGGGTGAAAATTGAGCTGTCGACGCCTTTTTGACCAAGGCAAGTGGGAAAAGGGGATGTCCAATGGACCAAAAAGGTGGCCAGATGCCTGGGTAGCTGGTTTAGACTGAAAATGGACCCCCCTCTCTCCCCCAACACCCACGATCCCTCACAAGCAAGGCAAGGAAGCTCCATTAGCTCCTTTGATACACCCTCAGGGGTACCTACTCCCCCCCTTATACCCTCCAATTTTCACTTGCTCCCCCCCATGTGGGATTAATCTATTTCCACTTGGCACCATCCTCCCACCTCCCCACTTAGGCCTACAAATTTTCGGTTTTGCTTCCCATACCGAGCAATCTTGGCGGAGGCGTAGCGGGTGACTCCGAGCACGGAATGCGATGCTATAAAGCCCGGCTTGGAGCTTATCACCTCGTCTATTTCCAGAAATCCTTCGCCACACCTTTTCTAATTGAATCCATTAAATCAGCCCACTTGCCTTTCCTTGCATGCATCCACACCCACTTTATAAGTAAGGAACCGCCCACTTTCAATGCATGTAACTTATGATGTATGAGTTTGATTCACCGGCTATCAAGCATGATTGAAAGTACTCATTGAAAACCATCTTTTAAGAGCTCGACCAACACAAAACTCTTTGCAAAGGACTAAGCAGAACCAATTCTTTATACATAAATTTTACAAGAGCACTTTGAAAAATCAAAGCATTATGTACATCTATGTACTCGAGGCTAGTGAGCAAGCTTTTTAGCATGGATTAGGGACTTTATCTTCATCCCAAAAATTCCTGACAGGGTATGTGAGCTGTAATTGCAGATTTGAGTGCTTAAATCATTGTTTTTAATCGTTTTGACCGTAGGAGAGTGTTCTTATACCATAGGGTGATAGTTCTGGATAATTCTGTTGTAGTTTTTAGGACCTTTTTCATGATGGATCGTGATTCTGGTACCTTGTCGGATTGCGATCAGACTTGGTGGGATAGTGCCTCTAGGTGTCCTAGACCTCCTCCTAACGTTTCGTTGCATTTTGAGTCCGTTCGAGTGCCAAAATGACGTTATGACTTAAAACTGTGAGAAAGGACATAGGTAGATTTTTCCCAATCTTTGAGTGCTGGTTTGCTTGTTGAGCTAGTGTGTTTACTTGTTAAGGTTCACTTATTGAGGTTTATGATCTCAAAGAGTCTTCGTGTCCCATCCGAGTCACTTCCCCGAGTAATATATATATATATATATATATATATATATATATATATATATATATATATATATATATATATATATATATATATATATATATATATATATATATATATAGAGAGAGAGAGAGAGAGAGAGAGAGAGAGAGAGAGAGAGAGATATTAATTGTAGATTTAGAGAGAAGAAACTTCCTTATGTAAAAAGGGGAAAAGTGATTGCTTGCTTAAGGAAAGATTATGAAAAGTTAAAGTCATTCCTTGCTATGTGAAGCTTCCCTTGATACACGTACAGAAATTACAACCAAAAATCCTTTGCTGATTCTAAAGGAAAAACTATGAAAAGTTAAAGTCATTCCTTGTTATGTGAAGCTTCCCTTGATATACGTACAAAAATTACAACCAAAATTCCTTTGTGGTTTATATTGCATTGTGCTTCCAAAGAACCATAGCTTTTAGCTCCGGGATTAGTCCATGCATAAGACTATAAAGTTTTCTACTTAACATTGATAATAGACATACTGGGTCTATTGCGTTTCATTAATTAATTTGTTTTAAAGATTCCTTCAATTGCTTAAGTTTTAACACTATACTCTTAGCTGCAACCAATGCACGCGCTCTGCCTCGTGGTTCTTTCGATCGTTTAGTTGTAGAGCTACAACAGTACGAGGTTCTGTCTCTCTCTCTCTCTCTCTCTCTCTCTCTCTCTCTCTCTCTCATCGCGCGAACACACACACACCCATTCGGGCGATGGCAACCGTCACTGGCGCTCTGAATTGAGACATCCAAAATCTCTGCCCTGCTTCCTGAGTTCAACTACTACGCTCGAGAGCGCTTGTAGGTGTCATCTGCTCTCATCCGCCTCCTTTCGAATGCCACCTCGCGAGCCAGCTGGTGCCTACATCTCCTCGTGCTGCGACTTGAGTCATCACCGCAGCTGCCACACAGACACAGCCATGCTGAAGGACACGCATCCATTTCAAGTTCAAAATCTTCGTGCAACCTCCCCTTTTGCTTTCATTTTTCCCAAGGCATCTGCCAAGATACACCTTAATTCGACAAGCTTTGAAAATTAGAGGCACATACTTGATGCATTTGTTATTACCTTCATTCATTACCTCGTTCACAAACTTAACTCTCCATAAAATGTCAGTTTTGCAAAAAAAAAATGCTACTTCTTGTCCCCCCCCCCCCCCCCCCCCACCCCCGCGAATCAATATTACTAAGTGTAGGTGTGCCCGTATTATAGGTAGTCATACTCTCTCTAGTTTGCCATGGTCAATCTTTATTTTTTAATAGATTCGCCGACATCTTTTGTCATGTGCTTAGGTGTGCTTCTCTCTCTCTCTCTCTCTCTCTCTCTCTCTCTCTCTCTCTCTCTCTCAAACAATACACACAATCAATATTTGTTGCCGCACAATCTCTCGTTCTCAAAAACACACAAGCAATATTTAAAATTTTTCTTGTGTGTGACAAATGAACTTTGTGGCGTTTAAGGGCCAATAGGTACTAGCTAGAGAGTACTGAGAGACTATAAGGAAGTGTGTGTGTGTGTGTGTGTGTGTGTGTGTGAGAGAGAGAGAGAGAGAGAGAGAGAGAGAGAGAGAGAGAGACGTGCTGCTGTCTTACGCGTGCGCTCATGTGGAAAATAAAGAAATAATTTTGCGTCTAATTTGTATATTTTGTGTGTTTGTTTTGAGAAAAGGAATTATGAGTGGATCTGCAGATGTTGTTGTAGCCTGCATGAGATCGTTGGGGCCAACACTCTCCTCTGCCGCCGCCACTTTTGTTTTGTTTGTAGCTGCCAACTGGGCCTTAGCTATACTTCTCACCACCTCTAAAAGTTTCATTCATCTTTTGCTTTCTGTTGACAGGATGGCCCAGGAGGGCGTCCACTATCAGAGACAGCGTGGTAAGGCATTAGAGAAGTAGAGATTACATTACTGTGTGTGTTCTACATCGTGCACAGAAGGTGACAGAGGCAGTGTGTGTGTAAGAGAGAGAGATATACGCAGAGATAGGCGGGTAGTCGGGCTTGTTTCATTCCATGATTGTGGTTACAGTTATAGGGGTGCGTGCATGGATACGAAAAGGTATTGGTGTCTCTTTGTTTCTCGAGACATGACAGTTGTGATATTTTATTTTTTATTCCAACACTCTCAGCACCTGCTGAAGAATTCATTTTGACCCATAAATGTGGGCCTGTAGAGACACTATCACTGGTGGTAGACGATGGCCTTCATGGTAACCGTCCGCAAAGTGATGGTCTACATCAAAATATGGCAATACAAATCTCAAAGCTAGATTTTTTCGAATGCTATGACAGAGTCCCCATTTGCAACTATTGCTATCGCACTTCTCGCAAGCCAAAAGCAACATTGTGCCGCAATTTTGGAATTCTCTCTCGAGAAACCAAGAGATACCAATACCTTTTCATATCCATGCACGGACCCCTATAACTGTAACCACAATCATGGAATGAAACAAGCCCGACTATCCGCATATCTCTGCGTATATCTCTCTCTCTTATACACACACTGCCTGCGTCACCTTCTGTGCACGATGTAGAACACACACATAAATGTAATCTCTACTTCTCTAATGCCTTACCACGCTGTCTCTGATAGTGGACGCCCTCCTGGGCCATCCTGTCAACATGGTATCATCGCTGGGTCCCTGAGTTGTTGCACTCTGGGAAACCTGTCACGCACCCTGCCCCTTCCTCCTGACATCTCATTTCACGACCCCTGCTGCACACTGAAGAAGACCCTCCCTGCTCAATGTTTTCTTGCTACCTCCCAATGCAATTGCTACTCCTCAGAAGGCTGCCTCCCAAGATTCCCGTTTGGCCCGACTGAGGCTTCTCTGCTCCGCTCATGTGCGGCTATCCACAATGTTGATGAGGAGGACGAAGTAATAACCACCTTCCTGGACACCCTTGATGCAGAGGACCATGACAGTGCTGCCCTTGTTCTTGGCGAAATTAATGAAGTGGCCAAGATTCTATTGCCCTCTCAAACTGATGGCGCATATAAATCCACTAGAAGACGCTCTCCATGCTTCATTTCTAGATGATGGACCAGCCGTGTAGTTGCCCTTAATAGACCAAGACCCAGTCTGTGAAACCACAAAAGTTCCAACGCTTCTGGGGTCGCAACAATGCGATGATGCCATCAATGAAGAGGCGGACATTATCTCTGCATTTCTTGGTGCCTTGGGATCAGATTCTGACGATGCTCCTGTATTTGCAGTCGAGCCTTGGCCCTCTTCATGGATGCACCATCTGCAATGCCTTGCATCGGGCAACTATAAGGTCGTATTAAAGGAAGCAGCGATGAAGATGAAGCAGACCAATGAAGGTGAAGCAGTGATTGCGAGTCCTTTCATAAGATTTCGTCTGTGATGCAGTTGACACCAAGCCCTCCTGCTGCCATAAGGACAACCCTGTTGCTGACAGAAACCATCTTCTCATTGCTCATGCAGCGTTTAAATCTTGTTGATACCCTGCCTGGCCGTCTCCCAACTCTTGGGGATGTTGGAATAAATAAATAATCCAGTTGTCATGCCTCGTGACACCAAGAGGTACCACACCTCTTCAAATCACACCCACTCAGTTTCTATATGAAGAACCCCGTTGTAACCAGATCAACACAAGCGAATCAATGCAACTACTTAACCACCTATCTCTGCGTCTCTCTCTACCTCTGTGTATCTTTCTCTCTCTGTCTTCTCTGTGTAACACACACACACACTAATGCAATCACTAATGTAATCTCTCAATAATCCACACGCTCTGCGCCTCTGATAGTGGGGGCCTCCTGGCCTTCCTTTCCCACACTTTCTCAGGCAATGCTTGCTTTGCGAATGCCTCAAATGGGGCTCCTCGCAAGCTTCTCGTTTGCCATATATGTGTGGGCAGGGAAGAGGACCCTCGCGAACGCTCTAAAGAGCGACAACAAAAAAGCGGACCCTGATCACTTATCAGGGAGGTGGGCTAAGTTGCAACATTGCCTTGATGATCATTACCGCATTGCGATTATGCTAGTATGTCCCATCTTCGTAGAGAATCAATCTAGCGAGCTGCCTCAGAATCTGTTCGGACATCTCTGAGGAGAAACGGTGCCCTCTCGAACTCTGGCCCGCAAGCACAATATATAATAACGACATTCTGCAAGCAGATCAGGAAGATGCAGAGATTCAAGCACATCAAGCAGTTGTAGCTAATCATGAGGAGGCACTTGGAAAATATGTAAACATTCAAGCAGACGCAGACATTCAAGCAGAGGCAGATGTAGACATTACAGTTCAATCAGATGCATTAAACAATATATTGCAGCAAGCACATCAACACACTATATCAGTTCATGACGAGGCAGAGGTTCGAAAATACATAGAAATAAGTGTGCATTAATATAGAGTGGCGCTGCTGATGTCAGGTCTAGCCCCTGATCAGTACAAGGAGCTTCGGTACTTACGCATGCGGAACCGGTTCCTAACAATGGTGACAGCCCTACAAGTGGGCGGTTACATGTTGGGCGTGATACAACGTATGGCACAACATCTTCATGTGAGTCCCATAGAGGCCATTCTCCTCTTCCTCTGCATCCTCATCGCCGCCTGCGGTAACTACCAACGGCCTCTCCTTCTACATCTCACCCCTCATCAACTCTCACGTCTCATAATATTCTCACTATCATAATATTATTCGATCTCGCAATCTTCCTCATCTCCCTCTTTCTCATATACTATATCTATCATTATATGCAATATGTGTCTCGAGTTTCAGCAGTAGCTGTCTTGCTCTTTTTCCTTGGTATCATCACATCCTCCATCCTACTAACAAAACCCCTTCTCTCTCGCCCATCACAACTTCCTAAAATATGGGAGTGTACCGGCAGTTCCAGCGCCGCCGTCATTTGTTTTGGTAGCATGGTAGTGGCAGACGTAGTGGCCACCATTAAGTGTTGTCGCTAATAATGCAATGTGTCCGCCCAAGTCTAAACCGGCGTGACATGCACTATAAAAGAACTTGTAACGACGTAACTAATTGAGAAGCCGTTACATGCGCCTCTGTGTGTCTCTGAGAGAGGGAGCGATGCATGATGATAAGGCAAACAGGCTTTTCCACATGGTATCACGGGGTTGGGAGATCTCCTGCGGGTGTCCACACACCTCTCTTCCGCCAACTGTTTCATTGCCTCCCTCTCACGCTGCTAATTGGACAACAAGCCTGCGATGAAATCCCTGCAGCGGCAAAACCCTCGCATATTTCTGCAGTGCAAGGCCAAGGTGGATGGCCGCAGCAGATCATACCCTCTGAGCCCCAAAAAAAGAAGTTGAAGGACAAGATGCGAAGAAGAAGGCCGCATCCTCTGAGCCTGACAAAGAAGAAAACGAAGGAGATGAAGGACAAGATGCGAAGAAGGAGGCCGCATCCTCTGAGCCTCATGAGAACCTGCGAGCTGCAGTGAGCAGCCTCCTACCGTCAAGTGGAGAAAGCGAAGATTCAGACGGACAAGATGCGAAGTATAATTCCGCACCCTCTGAGCCAACCCAATATCTACCTCGCCAAGATGAAGAAGCGCCCTCATCCTCTGAGCCTAGCAGTTGGAAAGAGATGAAGTGGGCCAGCCTCCCGCCCATCCAAAGAGGAGACGTTGCAGAAGTTAAATTCCTGCAAGTAACTGATAATTTTGGGCATGAAGACCCTGGCGAAGGCTCTCTCCTGCCGAGTCAAGGAGATACATGTACCTCTTCCATTCTCGTATCATCCATGTGTCGGGCTGCTCCTTCTTTGAATGGGCCTAAATATCTCCTGCTGCAATCTGAAATTGCTGAATCTCTTGCCGACCACAAATCTGATGCACTTGCAGATGGTGGCACCCGACCCTTCCCTGCTTTACATTCTCCACACATTGCGGTCAACCGACGAGCAAGTGGTAATCATGCTTCAGTCATGTCGCTGCTTTCCAAAATTAATGTCGCCTTCTCAGTTCATACACTTGATATACTTGATGCGTATCATGAGTTTCTGCACCTTCCTGCTGATTCTCCTCAAGTCAATGAAGTCGAAATACCGGATCCTACCCGCGACGAGATCTTCTTTACAGATTTGTGTCATGTGATGTCGCTATGTTCTCTTCGTCCTCGAGTAAAGCTTAAGCATGAACTTTGCAATCTTCGCCTTCAAAAGTGCTTTCTTGATCTCGGAGATTGCTACACAAATGAGTACTCATGCCTGGCGCTCATACTCCATTTCTCTCACTTGAGGGGGAGAAGTGGAATTGAGCAAGTTCGTGAAATGGAAAGAGCTGCCATTGCTACTATGGAAGATCTTATTATATCTCTTGTTGCAGAACGAAGGCTTACGACGCAGATGTTTCAAAAAATGCTATTGTCTAAAGTCATGCTTGATCCAGGATAAAATGCATACTCATGCTTGTATGCATTATGCATGTAGCGTAGGATGGCGAAGCATCATGAACCTCTTCATGGGGACAATGGGGTGCAGCTGTTTCTATTGCATATACACACAACCCTCTTGTGCGGTCACACGCAGTAAGGGGGAGTGTTGTCGCTAATAATGCAATGTGCCCGCCCAAGTCTAAACGGGCGTGACATGCACTATAAAAGAACTTGTAACGACGTAACTAATTGAGAAGCCATTACATGCGCCTCTGTGTCTCTCTGAGAGAGGGAGCGATGCATGATGATAATGCAAACAAGCTTTTCCACATTAAGGATTGGCACTCATTTGAAAAGCCCACCCTTAACTGGTTTGCATGGATCTTGCCGCACGCGTGGAGCTAGACATCCATGCACTTGGGGAATAATGGTTCTCAAAATTTCTTATCTATTCATGATGTTATATTCAATGCTATTTTTAGCATATCTCTGCCTTGTTGAGTAGTACACCCTTGTTATCAAGTTCCTCCACACATACACAAGTCCGGGCACAAGTATGCGAGTAGAATATGTGACCTACGGTTAAATTTCGAGCGCTAGTGTCCTATGTGGCACTAGCAATCGTCATTGATTTAAGAAATTTTGAGCTTTTTAATGACAATGGTTGCTGCCACATAGGCAGCAACACTCGAATTTATCATCGCTCGAATATCTGGGGTGGTACACTATGTGTAAAACTACCATATCACGTACGTTCAAGACATGTTTGTAAAACCCTTTATCTGTGAATTTTTTTAGGAATATAATATACCCTTGTCTTTTAAAATCTGTAAGTTTTTTCAAATTTGAAAAAATAATGCCCTTATGTATATATATTTTTGTAAGTTTCAATAACTTTAAATACCCTTCTGTTGAAATCCGTGATAGGTTACATTTTTATTAGGTGACCTCCCCGGGCCGAATATGTGTGGTGGCCTATTTGTGATCGGCTAACTGGACTGGCCGCAATGAATTTTCTAAGGAGTAGGAGGCATAAACAATATAACATGCTCTTAAATAAGACGTAGTTCACTTGCAAAAAATGTAAAACAACTTGCATTATATATTTGCATCCAAATTTTGAGTTCCATATTCCAAGCTGCGATTCTTAAATCCACAGCGTTTTGAAGTTCTTCTCAAATTTTTTCAAGCATAAATTTCAAAAAAATAGAAGGTGGGATATTATACTAAAGCTAACTTCTCGTATTTTCTTCTTTAGCAAAGACAAGGACTTTGTGTTTAGTCCATTCGTTTTCACCTAAGACAAAGTGATATAACTATGGAATAATATTTTAAGTCTTTTATTAGTACGAGGTGTGTACACATGCACACACACACACACACACACACACACACACACACACACACACATATATATATATATATATATATATATATATATATATATATATATATAATATATGTATATATGTATACATATGTACCAACACACAGACACACACACATATGTACATACATACATAAATACATATATAACTATGTATATGTATATACACACACAGACACACACGCACATATGTGTGTGTGTACATACATACATATATAACTATGTATATGTATACACACACACACACACACACATATATATATATATGTATGTATACATACATACATACCTATGTATATGTAACATTTAATGGCCTAATAACTTATGTGTAGCAGAAATTAGCATGAACATAGTGGGCATTTCATTAGAATAGATGCCTAATGAGAATTACAAGAGTGCTTGGGTGGAGAGAGCAACAAAAAGCATAACACCTAGTTAGATAGCATCGACAATACTTTCAAAAGAGAGAGAAATTAAGCTATTGACAACAGTTGAGGACTGGATTTTCATGGAGCCAGTCCCCCCTCCAAAAGGCTTTGTATTATGGTTTCTCCCATCAAGAGAGACATTGTACAATACAATTCTTTGTGTTCCTTCAAGACTAGCTAGTGCAATGAAGATGGAAACTTCATGCACCAAGAAAAACACTTAACAAACACAACTTGAATTATCCCCGTTCTCAGATCCACGACCTCACACACCTTCGAAGATGGTGAGAGCTAGCAGGGTATGAGAGTAGATTGAGAGGAAGAAGGAGTATCTTACGAGAAAGATGTACATCTCCTCACATAATCACTCATATGTAGCATAGCTTAGCTTAGTAATTAGCTTGGTAGAGGAGATGAGCATGCATTGAAGCTTGGCTCTTGGTTGGATTTGCATCCAAATGCCAAGAGAGTGTTGATGTAGGCTTCTATCTCACAAGCTTGGAGTAGGTGATGAGTTCTCCATTAAAGCTTGGGAAGAGATAGTCTTCTCTTTCTTCACACATGAGCTTGTGTGAGTGTGTGTGTGTGATAATGCCTTGCAAAAATCAGTCCCCCCCTCTCTCTTGGGCGAGCCCTCTTTCTAAATGCTCCTGCTGAAGCCTCATTGGCCCTCCCCAAGTCAAGCCAATTACAATTAAGCAGCATAAGTGATAGCCTTCTGACATGTGTCCCCCTTTCCCCTTTTGTGAGAGCTTTAGATAATTAAATAATTAAACTAAACTCTCATTGGACCCCTTTTCCTCCTGGCCAATAGGAATCAGGCAAGCCATGGGGCTCATGAATGCTCATTGGACCCCTTGGGAGACTGCCCAATAGTCTTCTAGGAGACTTAATTCTCATTGGTTTCTTTTATTAAATGTTTTTAAATTAATTAAACTAGATTTACTCTAGCTTAATTCTCATTGGTCCACTTCAAGGGTCTTCCAATAGGAATTGGGCACACCTTGTGGGCATCTGGCCTAGGGAGCTGACATGTGTCCCTAATTCCCTTTGTGTAAACGGAGCCTGTGTGTGTGTGTGTGTGTGTGGCTTTCTCTCTCATCCCCTACTAAATGGGCTCGCCCCCTCCTTTGTAGGCTTTGAAGAAGACTTTTGTACACACACTAAGCATCCAATTTTCCCTAGGGTTGACCTTTGGACACAACCTTTGAACTTTGGAACCTTAGCATTTTGGAAGTCTTAATGGGCTGAACCTTAGGGTCTTTTTAGCCCATTGTGGCACATGGCTCTTTTGCAGATGGCCCCCCCTTTTGATCCCTTTTTTCCCTCCTTTGGATCCCTACTGTGGCCGGTCTGCTAGCTTAACCAATATTCTATCTTTTTCTCCCCTGGTACCTCCCACATGAAATGATCAGTTGAATATGAAAAAATCATTTAGGAGAACTAGATATTGATTATTATGACATTACCTCTCTCTTGAAATCATAGTCGTCCTCGACTATGGTATAGAGAAGATAAAGCATATTCATGAGTCATTTTCTTAGCAGGTAGAGGATCCCTATGTTACCCTACGACATCATTCCATAATGGATGACTAGTCCATTTGGCGCTTGAGAGCCTGAGGCTGCCGCAAGCATGTCTGCACATTAGTTCTATCCGTCTTCCATAGTAGAGTGACAAGCTCTACTTGGTGTTTGGGAGACGTCGTCTCCGCAAACTTGATCTAAGCATGCATACTACTTCATTTTTGTGCACAAATGTACATTTTGTACATTTGCTTATTCTTGGGAAGCATTGTAAGCATTGACAAGGTTTAGGTTATCCTTTAATTGTATGCCTTGCATCCATCTAACATCTTCAAAAGGATAATTCTTAAACTTAATAAGATATCGTCGAATAGTCTTACCGCCTCTTAGTACCTTGTCTTCATGTCGGAGAATGGACTCGGGCTGCAGCACCTCTTCTTGGTCCTCGATCTCCGGTGGGTCTTCAATAGTTGGTTCTTGAGGTGGCTCTCCTTTGTAAGTCTTTAATAGGCTCACATGAAAAGCATTGTGTATGAGCCAATGATTGGGCAACTTGAGTAGATGATAATATCATCAAAGAACACTCCAGTGAAGGTTCGATGAGGCCTAAATAGCTACTCCATCAAGCGGTTGAATGTGGCTGGTGCATTGGTCAAGCCAAAAGGCATGACAATGTATTCGTAGAGACCAAATGTAGTACGAAACGCGGTCTTTACAATGTCTTGATCAACTATCCTTATTTGATGATAGCCACTTTTTAGGTCAACCCTACTGAAGTAGGTCGATCTTTATAGCTTATCAAATAGGTCTTCTACCTATGGAACGGGAAACCTATTCTTCATAGTGATCCTATTTAGTGCTCTATAGTCGACACACATATGATATGTGCCGTCTTTCTTTTGCACTAATAGCACAGGTGAGCAAAATGGAGATGAGCTTGGCCTAACCATACCCTTCTCAACTAACTCATGCACTTGCCGCATAATCTCCTCTTGTTGAGCTTGAGAAACTCTATAAGGAGGTTTATTAGGCGGTGAACTTCCTGGAAGAAGATCAACTGCATGGTCATCATTACCTCGTTTAGGAGGTAGCTCACAAGGGATGTCGTCAATAAAAACATCTTGAAACCCCTTGAGAAAATTGGATAACTCTAATTCCTTTTGGTTGCTTTTATTTTCTTTTGCTAAAGCATTAGATTCATTTTGAGAGTCTTTAACAAAAATCATGTACACGGAAATAGAGCTCTTTATTGACTTGTTGAAAGCTGGTGTATGTACAATGGGGATGGTGTTACCCATTTCCTTAGCATTTATATACATGTCTTTT
Organism: Adiantum capillus-veneris; assembly: GCF_014529385.1. Classification (NCBI taxonomy): domain Eukaryota; kingdom Viridiplantae; phylum Streptophyta; class Polypodiopsida; order Polypodiales; family Pteridaceae; genus Adiantum; species Adiantum capillus-veneris. The sequence goes on from NC_140938.1 coordinate 166,547,208, forward strand.
TCCCTGAACTTAAAGGAGATTCTCCTTTCAGGAAATTTAACATCGGCAGCCAGGCGGTCAAACCATTGTGCCCCTAGGATTACATCCTCATGCTTGAGAGGAGAGATAAAGAAGTCCTCTTTGTCCACATAGCCTTGGACATGAAGGGAGTGACTGAAGCTTCTTGCCCCTTGAAGGCACTGTCTGCGGGTAGGACATCTCCCATCTCGTAGGATTGTATTCCTAGCTTGGTGGCCAACTCTATAGATATAAAATTGTGAGTAGAACCAGGGTCAAAGAGAATAAAAGCATCATGTTCTCTTACCTTTCCCCAAGCATGGCATAGAGGAGATCCTTTATGGTGAGTTTGGTGAGTCTCCTCCTCTTGGATTTCAACCAAGGAAGCTCTAGGAGGATCTTGGTGGTTGTTCTTTTGGGGACAAGCGCGGTACGCATGCCCTTGTTCGCCGCACTTGAAACATCGGTTATCCTTACGATAATGCTCAAGCTCTTCAGGAGAGAGTTTATGTTGGGGTATAAAGCCCAATGTGGTCGCCCAGGTAAGTGGGCGGGCCGCCAGGTATGTACACATATTCTTTTGTAAAAACCTAATAAGAACTCACTATGCTCTACACATTACAGTAGAGCGAGTTCACCATATCGTCGTGCTCCTATTCTCGTACTCTCTCTCGCGTCGCACTTCCGCTCGTACTCCTTCAACTGGTATCAGAGCTCAGATCGAGGCTCGAGGCAGCACTGCAGGAGGCTAGAGTCACCAACTCAGATTGGAGTGAAATTCGACAGGCGAAGACATGGCCCCAAATCTCGTGGGAGAACTCGAAGGGCTTGGTGTTGTCAGAATTTCATTCTGAGGTCATCTCGGCCACCGTTCGGCTTCGACAAAGGTCTGCGCACGCCATTTTTGACTACGTGGTCTCAGTGGGTGCAGATCCGACTCTGCAAATTTGGGGTTTTCGGCCTACGACTGCAGGTGCTGAGGATATCGACACTCCCAGAGTGTTGATTTGTGGTTGTCTACACATCGAAGGACGGCTCACAGTTCTTGGAGGCGTGTCACATACGACACGGACGCATCTACACACAGACTGTAGGCGACATCCACTAGTTCATCAGGTAGCTTGTGTTTGCTGCTTGATATTCCAGATTTCATCTTGACATTGCAGGTACTTCCACATGGGATGTATTGTCAGAGATGATGTATGTTTGTTGAGGGTTTGCTGGCTGTGAGTCACGCAGCAAACAACCGCCGCAGCGGTTACAACATATAGTGGGAAATTTGTGGATGTATGACTTTGTGGGAAGTCTATGTACTGTCAGATTTTATTGCAGCCTTTGTTGAGGGTCGAGTGAGGTTTTATTGAGCTGGGGGATTCTCGAATGTTGAGATCCTTTCGGTGATACAGGTCTTGGAGCGATCCCTCGAGCACCCTTAGATAGGCAGCTAGGATGTATTGATTGTGAGTTAGACAGTTGGGATTGCATCTTTGCTTTACTGCCATTGAGGCATTGTCACAGTCTATGCTTACAGGACAGTGACTAGACAGTGAGAGACAGTACAGGTGCAGGACAGGTTCACCCGCAGCTTACAGTGTCAGAGAGACAGTGTTTTTTGAGTTGTTTTTTTGTCTGTTTTTTGAGTACACCATAGCCATTTTACAAAGGAGACTCTGCCAAAATTTATTGAGAATCTGAAGCTTTCTTGGTTTATTTGACAGGTTGATATTGGTTCAGAGGTTAGTTTACAGGGGAAACTTTGCCGAATTTTTCCCAGGAAAGTAAACCACTGTGAAGCGTAGCTATGGATGGATCACAAGACACTGCTCTTTACAATATCAAGAAGCTGGATGGAACCAATTTCCCATTGTGGAAGAAGCAGATTTGGCACGTGTTGGTACAAAAGAAGCAGATAAAACCTATAAATCTCAAGGGGATAAAACCAGAAGATATGGACGAAGATGAATGGAGCGAAATGGATGAATTGGCACTTTCTACCATTATACTGACTTTGGCAGAAAGCGTTTACTTCAATGTAGCAGACGAGATGTCAGCTTATCAAGCATGGTTAAAGCTGAGTGATCTTTATGAGAAGCAGAGTGCAGCTTCACAGGTATACTGGCTTAAAAATCTTGTTGACTTGAAGATGAAAGAAGGAACACCTATGTCCAATCATTTGAATGAATTCAACACAATCTATAGTCAGTTGTCAGCTCAAGGTGTCAAGTTTGATGAACCTGTTAGAGCTATGTTCGTGTTGATCACATTGCCGGAAAGTTGGGACACTTTTCGCACAGCTTTGAGTAATTCTGCACCTCCAGATGGTTTGAACATAGCAGGTGTAGAAGGAAGTCTGCTTACTAAAGAAACCAATAGAAAGACAATGGACAAAGGCAAAGGAACAGCCTTAGCTGTCAGGGGAAGGACCAAAGAAAGGTACAAAGGTGGAAAGAGGAATCAATCTCGTAGCAAGTCCCGTAGTACTAAAGACAATAAAATAGAATGCTACCATTGTGGCAAGAAGGGTCACATGAAAAGAGACTGCAGATAATGGAAAGCAGAAAAAGGCAAAGAGAAAGCTGAAGACCATGGTGAGAAGAACAAGTCCTCAGTGAAGATTCAAGAAATAAATGTGACAAACACTGTTGCAGAGGATGATAGTCTAGTGTCAGGAGACATCTACTTCTTGAAGAATACAATGGACTCATCTCTTTTTACAACATCTGATGGAAATGCAATGAGTGACTGGATTATAGACTCAGGGGCATCACTTCATGTGTCTCCAAACAAGGAGTGGTTTACCTCTTATGTGACCACTAAAGATCATGTTTGGCTAGACAATGGGCAGACATGTGAGATCTTAGGTTTTGGAGATGATCAATTGAAGTTTCAGAATGGATCTTCTTTCACGCTGAAGAATGTGAGACATGTTCCCGCAATTACAAAGAGCTTGATCAGCACAGGTTTACTTGATGATGCTGGCTACGTCACCACTTTTGGACAGAACATGTGGAAGATATCCAAGGGTTCTATGACAGTAGCACATGGAGTAAAGTCTGGAGGACTTTACATGATTTATGTATCAAATGTCTCTAAAAATGTAATCAATGTAGCCGAGCAGCCAAACGTTTCTTTGTGGCATAGCCGGTTAGGACATATGTCCAAGAAGGGAATCGAAATCTTGTCTTGTTGTGGTTATTTACCTGACTTTTCATTTAATGATTTTGAATTCTGTGAACATTGTATGTATGGTAAGCAAACACAGCAGCCACATAAGCATAGAAGCAGTAGAAGAGATACACAGTTGGCACTTGTTCATAATGATTTGTGTGGACCTATGCCTAACCTATCTCTAGGGGGAGCTTCTTACTTTATGACATTTATAGATGATTACTCGAGGAAAGTATGGGTTTACTTTCTCAAGCACAAGGATGAAGCGTTTAGTGTTTTCAAAACGTTTGTGACACTTGTGGAGAATCAGAGTGGCAAGAAGCTTAAATGCTTACGCACTGACAATGGTGGAGAGTATGTTTCAAAGGCCTTTCACGACTTTTGTGAGTCAAAAGGTATAAAACGTGATCTTACTGCTCCTTACAATCCTCCTCAAAATGGTTTTGTTGAGAGGATGAATAGGACCATACAAGAGAAGGTTAGAAGTATGTTGTCTAATGCACAACTGCCAAATGGGTTTTGGGCTGAAGGTGTATCAACAGCTGTTCATCTTGTAAATAGATCTCCTAGCAAGGTTTTGCAGAAGGATTCAGTGCCAGAGATGGTATGGTCACGCAAAATGCCCTCATACAAGCATCTCAGAGTCTTTGGCTGTGAGGCATATACTCACGTTCCAAAGGAATTTAGGAACAAACTTGAGCCAAAGAGTAGAAAGTGCATCTTTCTAGGGTATGGTAATTATGGTGAGATGGGGTACAGACTTTGGGATCCCGAATCTAGAAAGGTTGTCCGCAGTAATGATGTTCACTTTAATGAATCCAAATATCATTCTAAACCAGAGAGGGTTGAGGAGATTAGAAGAGTTGTCTTCCAAGAAGATGGACCTGCACGTGCAAGACAAAATGTCAGGGCTCAAGAGGAGCAAGGACAGGATAGAGTGGAACCACAGGTTGTGGCTGAGCCTGAAACACCTATTGTGTGTAGATCTGGACATGTCACGCAACCTCCTGATAGGTTTGTTCCATCTATGAATTATGTCATGTTGACAGATTGCAATGAGCCTTCATGTTACAAGGAAACAGTGCAAATGAAGGACTCCGGGAATTGGCAATTGGCCATGCAGTGAGGGATGACAGCTCTGCATAAAAACAAGACATGGAAGCTAGTTAAATTACCATAGGGCAAAAAGGCTCTACCTTGTAAATGGGTTTACAGGTATAAGATCACCGCTCATGATAGTCAGCCAAAGTACAAAGCAAGGCTTGTTGCCAAGGGCTTTAAGCAAGAACAAGGCATTGACTTTGATGAATTCTTCTCTCCGGTGGTCAAGATGACTACATTGAGATGCTTTCTTGCATTGGTTGCCATATTAGATTTGGTGTTGCACCAAATGGATGTCAAGACAGCGTTCTTGCATGGTGATTTAGATGTGGAAATTTACATGCAGCAGCCAGAAGGGTTTGTTGAGAAAGGCAAGGAAGATTGGGTATGCCAATTGTTAAAGAGTCTTTATGGCTTAAAACAATCACCGAGGTCATGGTACCATAAATTCCACAAGTTTATGCTTTCTCAAGGCTACAAACATAGTGAGTTCGATCACTGTCTATATACAAAGAAGGCTAAGGATGGTAGTTGGCTGATCCTTATTTTGTATGTGGATGACATGTTGATTGCTGGCAAGCACTTGGAAGAAATTTCAGCTTTGAAGTCAAAGATGGCAAAATCGTTTGACATGAAAGACATGGGTGAGGCAAGTCATATACTTGGTATGCACATTGAGAGAGACAGATCAAAGAAGTTGATTTGGTTATCACAAACAGAGTATATTGATAAGGTTTTGCAACGTTTCAATATGGAGAAGGGAAAGGCACTGAGTGTTCCATTGCCACCATATGTGAAACTTAGCAAACAAGATTGTCCTGTGTCTGAGGAAGAACAGGCTGAAATGGATAAGATTCCATATGCGTCTGCAGTGGGTAGTTTGATGTATGCAATGATTGCTACTCGCCCAGACATTGCATTTGCAGTGGGAGTAGTAAGTCGATACATGTCAAACCCAGGCAAGAAACATTGGGAGGCAGTGAAAGGAATATTGAGATACCTGAAAGCTACAAAGAGTATGCGTATATGCTATGGGAGTCAGGAGCTAAGTGTAAAGGGTTTTACAGACTCAGATTATGCAGGTGACTTAGACAACCGAAGGTCTACGTCAGGGTATGTCTTTACATTGGCTGGTGGAGCAGTATCATGGCGTTCTAGATTACAAGATTGTGTTACTCAGTCTACTACAGAGGCTGAATATGTTGCAACATCAGAGGCATGCAAAGAATTAATTTGGCTTAATCGACTAGTAACAGATTTGGGAATCAAAGAAGAGATGCCTGTGTTATATTGTGATAGTCAAAGTGCTATACAATTGGCTCGCAATCCAGTTTATCACTCAAAGACAAAGCATGTGGATGTGAAGTATCATTTCATCAGGGAAATGCTCGAGGATAAGCAACTTCAGCTTGTCAAAGTTCACACCACAGAAAATCCTGTTGATCTACTTACAAAAGGACTTCCCTCAGAGAGCTTTGCGCATTTTCGCAAGCAGTTAGGTGTAGGGTAGTACATCACTTCTCTACATCTCTTGTATATTAGCTTGTATAGTAGCTTCTCTCACACTTAAAGTACCACATTGGACTTTAAGTGGGAGGTTGTTGGGGTATAAAGCCCAATGTGGTCGCCCAGGTAAGTGGCGAGCAAAAGAACACATATTCTTTTGTAAAAACGTAATAAGAACTCACTATGCTCTACACATTACAATAGAGCGAGTTCACCGTATCGTCGTGCTCCTATTCTCGCACTCTCTCTCGCGTCGCACTTCCGCTCGTACTCCTTCAGTTTATTCTTACCTTTGTAAACTCCCTTCTCTTTAGCTTTGTTGGAGTTTCCCTTAGGAGACTTTTGGACATTGTCCTTCCACTTAGGCTCATTGGAACCCTTGTTTTCCGGGGGTTTATTATTTCTTTTAACCCCCGTTCGGAAATTGATTCGAGAGGCCACCATAGTATGGTGTATTACCGCCAATATGGTGTGTGGCCTTTGGGAGTTGACATACTCCGCCATTTCTTCAGTTAAGCCCGCACAAAATTGTTGCTTTTGCTCTCCAAAATCCAACTTTTTGAAGACAGTGGCTTTGACTTGTAGGTCCCAAAACTTGTCTACGTATTTGTGGATAGATTCATTTGGAGAGAGCTTTAAGCATCGCCATTCGGTGAGTACTTTGTCTTTGGCATTAGTGGCCAAAAACTGCTTCATAATGGAAGCTCTTAAAGCTTTCCATGTTCGTGGAGCTACACCGTTGGCTCCTAGGCTAGACCACCATTGTTTGGCGGACTTTTGAAAGTGCATAGCTACATGGCGTAGCTTAGAGGACTCCGTGAAGCCCTCATCTCCAAACGCGGCATCGAATCGTTGGATAAAGGCCAAAACTTTGTCTGTAGCACCAAATCCATGCGGCATACGATTTCCTATGGCCTCTTTTTTTTGATGGTTCAAAGGTTGCACCATCACTTTCTTCAGAGGGTGAAGAATTTGAAGAAGGTGGAGAAGAGGGTGACCTCTTTCTCGCCTTTTTCTTGTCTTGATCTTTGTCATCTTCACCATACCTTTCATAAGAGGAAGAGGATGAAGAAGATGGAGAAGAGGGTGTCCTCTTTCTAGCCTTTTTCTTCTCTTGCTTTTTATCATCCCTCTTTGAATTGTGGTGGGGAGAAGAATATGATGGTCTTCTCCGCTTTGGTGGTGAGGGAGAGCGTTTATCCCGCCGTCTTCGTGGAGCCATCTCTGCCGAGGTGGCGGGAGACTCGCTTCTTTCTCGTTCCTTCGGTGGAGGCTCTTGAGTTCTCATTTGGGAAGGAGATACATCATCAAGAAGTAAATTCTTGAGCCCTTCATATGGATTCTCTTCTTCTTCCCGAATCAGAGAGAGACCTCTTTTGGTAGTCTCACAAGGAGGCTTCCTAGGTGTTCTCTCGTCATGGTGATGAGCTTGGAGAATCCCGTGAGCACGGAGCTGCCGTTGCACTTCACTTTGGAGAGATGGATTGCCCATGGCTTGTTGAAGCCTAGAAACAAGATAGTTAACAAGCATTGAAGCATCATTAGTAGCTTTATCATGAGCAAAATCAAAGTTATCAACATTAATTTCACTCTCTTTACTATTGTCAGCCATTCTAACAACTTTTAGGTGTACTTTGGCACTTCAAGACCTAGTTGCTACTCCTCTTTACCCCTTTAGAAAAAGCACTCAAGCTACTGTACCCGCGGCTCGAATACCATTAATTGCAAGGAATAGAAGAGAGGGTCTTTCGACACCAAAACAGCACCGGCTCCTGTCAAGCTTCTAATAGCTCAATAGTGGTTAAGCCGTAGGCAAGCCTCGTAGGACTCCACTATTAAGACCATAGCTCTCGACACTATTAAGACCATAGCACTGCAAGGTTGAAAAATCCCTATTCTACTTACTCACAGGCAATTAATAATACCAACCATTTGTAGCTAGCTTGAGGACCTCCCTTCTTGAGCAAGAAAAGAGAAACCTTGAGCTCTGATACCAATGTAACATTTAATGGCCTAATAACTTATGTGTAGCGGAAATTAGCATGAACATAGTGGGCATTTCATTAGAATAGATTCCTAATGAGAATTACAAGAGTGCTTGGGTGGAGAGAGCAACAAAAAGCATAACACCTAGTTAGATAGCATCGACAATACTTTCAAAAGAGAGAGAAATTAAGCTATTGACAATAGTTGAGGACTGGATTTTCATGGAGCCAGTCCCCCCTCCAAAAGGCTTTGTATTATGGTTTCTCCCATCAAGAGAGACATTGTACAATACAATTCTTTGTGTTCCTTCAAAACTAGCTAGTGCAATGAAGATGGAAACTTCATGCACTAAGCAAAACACTTAACAAACACAACTTGAATTATCCCCGTTCTCAGACCCAAGACCTCACATACCTTCGAAGATGGTGAGAGCTAGCAGGTTATGAGAGTAGATTGAGAGGAAGAAGGAGTATCTTACGAGAAAGATGTACATCTCTTCACATAATCACTCATATGTAGCATAGCTTAGCTTAGTAATTAGCTTGGTAGAGGAGATGAGCATGCATTGAAGCTTGGCTCTTGGTTGGATTTGCATCCACATGCCAAGAGAGTGTTGATGTAGGCTTCTATCTCCCAAGCTTGGAGTAGGTGATGAGTTCTCCATTAAAGCTTGGGAAGAGATAGTCTTCTCTTTCTTCACACATGAGCTTGTGTGAGTGTGTGTGTGATAATGCCTTGCAAAAATCATCCCCCCCTTTCTCTTGGGCGAGCCCTCTTTCTAAATGCTCCTGCTGAAGCCTCATTGGCCCTCCCCAAGTCAAGCCAATTACAATTAAGCAGCATAAGTGATAGCCTTCTGACATGTGTCCCCCTTTCCCCTTTTGTGAGAGCTTTAGATAATTAAATAATTAAACTAAACTCTCATTGGACCCCTTTGCCTCCTGGCCAATAGGAATCAGGCAAGCCATGGGGCTCCTGAATGCTCATTGGACCCCTTGGGAGACTGCCCAATACTCTTCTAGGAGACTTAATTCTCATTGGTTTCTTTTATTAAATGTTTTTAAATTAATTAAACTAGATTTACTCTAGCTTAATTCTCATTGGTCCACTTCAAGGGTCTTCCAATAGGAATTGGGCACACCTTGTGGGCATCTGGCCTAGGGAGCTGACATGTGTCCCTAATTCCCTTTGTGTAAAGGGAGCCTGTGTGTGTGTGTGTGTGTGTGGCTTTCTCTCTCATCCCCTACTAAATGGGCTCGCCCCCTCCTTTGTAGGCTTTGAAGAAGACTTTTGTACACACACTAAGCATCCAATTTTCCCTAGGGTTGACCTTTGGACACAACCTTTGAACTTTGGAACCTTAGCATTTTGGAAGTCTTAATGGGCTGAACCTTAGGGTATTTTTAGCCCATTGTGGCACATGGCTCTTTTGCAGATGGCCCCCCCTTTTGATCCCTTTTTTCCCTCCTTTGGATCCCTACTGTGGCTGGTCTGCTAGCTTAACCAATATTCTAGCTTTTTCTCCCCTGGTACCTCCCCACATTAAATGATCAGTTGAATATGAGAGAATCATTTAGGAGAACTAGATATTGATTATTATGACACTATATGTATACATATGTGCCAACATACACACACACATACATATGTGTGTGAATGTATATATACATACATATATACATATGTGTGTGTGTGTGTAATATACAAATACACACACACACACACACACACACCTACCCACACACATATGTATATATGTATGCCTGTATGTGTATATGTATGTATATTTTTGTGTGTGTATATATGTGTGTGTGTGTGTGTGCGCGCGCACATGTGCGTGTGTGTACTATGTGTGTGTGTAAATATATGTATATATGATGCACTTTCTAGAATTTAACCCAAACTTTCCACATATTAAGACTTCTTAAAACAAGAAATTTTGATAAGTAAATTAATAAATTTAGCATAAAAAGCAATTAACAAAATATAAACAAGAAGGAAGATAATAAAAGAAGAGTACACAAGATATCATATTGGGTGTTAACCCTCACGGCACACGGACACCCTATCGCCTACGATGGATGCGTATTATGTATTATTTAGAGTCAGGTACCGGGCTTGTCGGTCCAATAGGAAAAGGTAGAGTGATCGCCGATGAGAGGCGCACTCTAACACGAACATGCTAGGGTTAGTTGGCTAAGCATGGGCACCCAAGTGTGAATGGGGTGAGCTCCTATAAAAGCCAACTAAACCTAATTTTTACTCATTCTCTCATTTGTGCAATAGAAGAGTGCTCTTGCTCCATCTCCATCTTCTTCTTCTTCACCTCCTTGTGTGTGTGTGTGTGTGTGAGAGAGAGAGAGAGAGAGAGAGAGGGAGAGTGTGTGTGCGATCGAGCATTACGAAGGCACGACGGCGGCGAGGCGGTTGAGCGCGGCACGACTGTAGCTTCTTCTTCATCGCGGCGAGGAATCCACCACGAAGGCGAGCGTAGAGCGGTGAGTGACACACCCTTTGCTCTCTTGAGCTTGCTAGTTTAGGCTTGTTGTGTGCTTGGAGCCGTTTGTGGCTCGCACACGGTGTATTGGCAAGTCCCATGCTTCGACAATGCGGCAAGGAGCGCACATTTTTGGCGCTGCTGCCGGGGATATGCCCTACACTAAGCTCAGTTAGCACTTTACGCTTTCTTGTGGTGCAATTTCTATCATAGGAAAGGCAGGGAATGAGTGTGTGTAGTAGTGTGGAGATTTCTGTTTTTTGCGTTTTCTACGTTTTCTGGTTTGCACTGCACAGTTAGCATTTCTTGCGTTTTTGCATTTTCTGCATTTTCTGGTTCTGTCAAGTTTCAATTTCTGCAGTTTCTGCGTTTAATTTTCTGTCAAGTTCCAATTTTCTGCAATTTCTTGCGTTTTTTCAATTTCTGCAATTCTTGCGTTTTTCTGTGCTTTTTCAAATTTCTGCAATTCTTGCGTTTTTTCAATTTCTGCATTTTCTGCAGTTCTGCATTAAAATAATAATAATAATAATAATTTTTTTGAAAGAAAAAAAAAACGGAAAATAAAAACGCGAGTAAAAACGCGAGTGAGCGGGCGGTTAAATTTTTCGAAAATAAAAAACGTGACTCTTAAAACGGACGGGTTGGTCGGTTAAATTTTTCGAAAATAAAAAACGTGACTCTTAAAACGGACGGGTTGGTTTGTATAAAAGATAAATCGGGATCATTTCCCCAAGCCCAAGCCCAAGCCCAAGCCCAAGCCCAGGCCTCAGTCCTATGATATATACTAGACTCACTCTTATATATATACCCTACTCCCTCAAGAGAGAATGAGAGCATGTGGGACAAGTCCTCCACTCTCCTCCTTTCTCTTCCCACTTGCACCCTTAGACTTTTTAGTTTGGGCCTAGTTCCCTACTGGAAATTGACAGTTTTAGGGATTCCGAGGGCATAGAGTGACCAAACGGAGGGCTGTAAAGCACGGCATGACCCTCTGACCGATACGCTCGTTTCGAGCTATCACACGGCCCATTCCACGACACGCTCTAAAAAATATAGCAAAAAAACAAACAAAAAACACGCTAAAAACTAGTCACAAGGCCTCCTAGAGCAGCTTTTTGACACCTTAGGGTATCAAAAGCACATGCACTTACGCTCTGGGCGGGTGCTAGAACACGAGCATATTGAGGGTGCCTCTGTTCATACGGACACCCATTACCCATCCACGATAAGCTCTAGACCCTCAGCGGGGACACAAGGTAGCACCACCCAAGACCCTAAAATAGCCGCTAGTGATTCCTCCTCCAACTCAGAAATCATGGAAGCATACCCTACCCAACACACTGAGAGAGAAGGCCATGCACCTCCCGAAGCTCCACAGCATAGTACTAGTATGTTTAGCCGTTTCATGGAAACATTAGGTAGAGCTACTCGCTCAGAACCTGATGCAAATGAAGCACACGAAGGGGGTGGGGAAGTGGACTCTCCTTTCACATCGCACGTGGACCCCACACCCCCAAAGAGTGTCCATGTGGATATCTATCCTACCAACTTCTTACCAAGAAGGCCCTGTTGAGCTGCCTCCTTCAGAAGTTCCCTCTAGAGTACCGTTGGTGACAAGTAAAACCACGGGGAGCAACATTGCTTCTACCTCACAAGAAACCGTTAACACGTCGACTCTAGAAGGATTGTTCATTAATGATCATTGGACATACGACCTCCACACTGAGGTGCTGACGGATCTACACTCTGGCCACGCCTACCATGTAGGATGGATAGAGATTGTACAATCCACCTCTAGTGCCACGAGCATCGAAGATCAACAGAAAATGATCTGTAATGTTATCCATGGCATTATTCAATCAGAAAGGCAAAACTGAGGGGTAAATATACTCTCAACTGGCCCCATGAGATTTCTGGATACGAGCAAGGCTCAACAGCCTACTCTATCACAAATGGAGACTCCTCTAATGAGCCCCATGGACCCATCTTACGTCATTTCACCTGGGGTCTCTATGCAATCTGAGCCTCCGAGTGACAACTTTAGCTTCCCTAACTTGGCTCAACCCTCTATTAAGGAAAACCCAGTGCTCACTCTAGGGATAAGCCTGACAGAGAATGTACCGATGACATCTACGGTTAGCGCAGTGCCACTACCTAGTGTTGTAGTACCTAATATGGGGCTAGTTTTTTTTTATTTTAAAGCTAAAATCTCATCCATCCCTTTTTTATTTATTTATTTATTTATTTATTTATTTTTATAGAAAAACTCACAATTGTAAGTTAATTATATTGATCATCTCAAAAAATTACAAGGACTTTCCATGCTCGTGTCGAACCATGACATCATATAGAGACCATACTTATATTAGCTATCTGGGGAGTCGTCCCTAACGACCTGCCCCCTTGCCCTTGCTACACATTTGCACGTGCACACACACACACACACAATCATATATATAACACACACACGCATGCATATATATATATATATATGTGTGTGTGTGTGTGTGTGTGTGTGTGTATACATATAAGTATACACATGCCTATACATTTAGTGGGGTTTGGGTTGGCATGTTTTTTTATTATTTACTACTTTTTTTATTATTATTTTTATATGTGTGTGTGTGTGTGTGTGCGCGTGTGCATGTGCATGTGTGTGTGTGCATGCATGCGCACACACACACAGACATACACATATACATATACATATAAGTATACACATGCCTATACATTTACTTGGGTTTGGGTTGGCATGTTTTTTGATTATTTACTACTTCTTTTGTTTACTATTAAATATGGGAGCAAGTTTTGTCCTCATAACATACACACACAGGAGCCACCCACCAAAAACAAATATCCTTAACTAACTTGTGTCAATATTATCATAAAAAATAATGGGCTTAGCACTTGCATTAGCAATGCTACGTAGATTTTTGTAATTTTATGGGTTTGTTTTTCTTTCAATAATAATAAAAAATGCCAAATTTATCATGAAGTAGCCAACAAAGCAGGTACAATTAAGTCCAAGCAAAATTTATTAGATTATCGCCAAAGCAAGGAAGGACTAACAACAATGGAGGAGATGGGAAAAATCAAAAGAGAACAATCCCACGTGCAACTTCCGCAAGGAAGTGGCACAATTAGATTTTGAGATTTCCTTGGAGAATACCCAAAAATTAACACAAGTTTTAGAGTAAATACCAGCAAAAGCTTCAAATTTTCACCTAAAAACCGAGAGATCGAATTTCAAGTTTGTCCTTATTTTGTTTGATTGCAAAAAAAGCCTTCTCCCACTGGTCTCTCTCTACAGTGTGTCAAAGGAACCAAGGGGAAGATGAAGGGTGTCAGCCAAACACGAGAGCAGTAGGGAGGCACGATCTAGAAAGATCCTAACATAGCCTAAGCTTTGAAATGAAAAACAAATGGTGATTTTTTTAGGTTAAGGTGGCTTTGGCGCAGGGAGAGAAGAAAGAGAGGTAGGGAGGTGCTATGTGTGACGCCGAAGCTAGAGAGAGAGGAGATTTCTTCAGCAACATCGAGGTTTTTCTTGCTCAGAGGTGATGGTGTGCGCAATGGCATCCATGGCTCTCAAGTGGAGGGTAGGGAACCATGTGCAGGGAGGCTTCTAGAAGTCTCTCTCTCTCTCTCTCTCTCTCTTTGGACCACATCCAATGATTCTCTTTGATTCTCCCGATGTGAACCCACAGCTGCCATGCTCAGATGTGTTGTCTATCAGTCCGAGAGGACACCATGTCATCATCTATGTCATGCAAAATCCGACGAAAGGCAACTCATCCTGTTTACGACTATCGCAATCAATGCCTTGCTCTGCCGGCTCTCCTAACGCTGCCCATGGGAAATCCCCTCTGCATTTCCTACTAGTTGTGAAGCTGCTTCTCTCTTCATCGCTTGCTAGTTGTTGCCAAGTTGCTTGTCTATTCATCGTGCGCTATTCACAGCCTCAAATGGTGCCTTTAGGAAACCTTAGCTGGAGATTGGAATCTGCTAGGATTCCACCTTATAAAAAGGGACCGAGTAGGTGGTGCAAAAGGGAGACCATGAAAATATGACCTAAAAGTGAGTTTGCTTCTCAAAGCCTAGATGTGTATGCAAGAGTATATACAAGAGTTCTATGTAGGGTTTGTCATTTTTTCCCCCAAAACCGATGTAAAGGTGTGAGCTCCATTAGTACAAGAGAGATGTGTAGGTGGTGCAAAAGGGAGACCATGAAAATATGACCTAAAAGTGAGTTTGCTTGTCAAAGCCTATAAGTGTATGCAAGAGTATATACAACAGTTCTATGTAGATTTTGTTATTTTTCCCCCCAAATCCGAAGTAAAGGTGTGAGCTCCAAATAGGTGGCCAAAACGTTGTTTTCATTTCTTTTTATGAGAATCTTCGAATATGCTATGTTGGCTTTGAACGCAAAAAAAGAGAGGTTGACGTGTGTCGAGAGAGACAGAGAGAGGGAAAGAGAGAGAGAGAGACGGACTGAGAGATCTTTTTCTGCCTCTGCGTGCTGTGATGCGCTCGGAGTGGGTTTGAGGAAGGCAGGTCCTCTCTGTCTCTGTCTCTCTTGTTCTGCGCCAGCGACCTCACCGCAGCAATATCTCTCTCTCTCTCTCTCTCTCTCTCTCTCTCTCTCTCTCTCTCTCTCTCTCTCTCTATCTGAGGTGTTGCTCACCTGCTTCTGCTGCGCCAGTTCATTGTGTGTACGGGCAGCTTGGGTCGTGTCTGATTTCCAGGGCATGAAGAGGTTGGGCATGCGCTTTTGTTGCAGCGCAGGCACAGAAGGGGCAGGGCACCTGCATTGCCGAAGCTATATGAGAGGCTGAGCGAGGCGGGGAGGCAAGGTCTAGTAGTTTTTTGCTTCCAAATAGGGGAATCTCCATGGCCTCCGAACCTGTCGACCATTCTCTGTGTGTGTGTGTGTGTGATCCTTTACCTGCGTAGTAGATGTTGTATGGCACTGCGAGACATGCAAGTAATAGCAGCATGTCTATGGATGAGAATCGCACAGAAGAGATGATGGGGACGTGGGATGAATGCGCTCCAACTGCTTTTGCTTCAAATTCAAAGATTCCAAAAGGAATCGAATCTTGCTAATTAATAGCTTCCTCGTAGAATTGACCCAGTAGTAGCTCATTAGTACAAGAGAGATGTGCATAGGTGTCTAGCTATGTGTGTATGTGGATACATGAAGTCTTTCTTAATTAGTACATCTATCAAAACCCTTATGTCTTGCCAGCCCCCAACCTACTAAAGAATTTATATTAATTTCAACTTATGAGATCAAAAGGCCAATGAAATGTGGCCAAACTTATATGAGAAAAATCTTGGTCTAAAACTACTACAAGCAAAGGTTGTTGCACTTGCACCTCACATCAGCACTTAACACCACTAGTCCTCTAGCATCACATCTTCTTCCCACACTTCAAGTCTTGGCTCACAGCCATAATCAAGCAAACATTGATACATCCAAATACTCTCAATTTCGCATTCTTCCACATCTATCACTCCCACATTGTGACTTACCTCAACATCAGGCATCGCATACTTAGCTCGGTACGATTGGGGGCAGGAGACCACCGGGTGCCTCTCGACTCATGATGTTATGGATAGTATGAAAAACACTAAGAAAGACTCGGTTTTCCTACATGAGGAAATTTCTAAATCTTCTTGTGTATGGTAGCATCCAAGCTTTAGGATTTGACTTAAAGATATGTTAATTAGGAATACTTGTAGAAAACTGTAGACATAAGAGGTTTTTTAATTCAAAAATTGGAAATTTTCATGTATTAGTTTTTTTTTTTAAAGGGCATATATATAAGTACATATAAAACTTTGAAATTCATAGAAAAGGGATTATTTCAATATCTTTTGTTCGCATATGTTATCTATAAATTTTACATAGTGGACACCCTGAGAATCCAAGTCCTCTAAGTGTGTGTTGTTGCTTGCTTGTGTTGTTCTTATTTAAACTCTTGCATCTATACTAGTTTATACTAAGTATAAAAGGGGGAGGGATCCCCCCCCCCACAACACGTGGGAGCACCTCTTGCATCCGGTTGGTTATGACACTGGGCCTGCGCACTGTTCCAATCGCGTTGGCCACTGTTGCTGCCCACTGTTCCAGCCTCCTATGCAATCGCACCAATTTGAGGGCCAGACAGCGCAGCAAATTCAGGAGCGCGATGAGCAGCAGTATTCAGTAGGCTAAAGCTTGTGTGTGACAGAGTTTGAGAGCTCCAAATTTATTGAGTGTGATGGAGCAGCAGTACCAACCTCCAGGTGGGTGGGTGTGTAGAGAGAGAGAGAGAGAGAGAGAGAGAGAGAGGCGAGCACCACTGTTGTCAACCGCACGCCCCAACTAGGCCATTCCTCGGAGGTACCACTGTGTTCAGTCGCAGCCTCGCGACCTCGCACTTGCATCTGCACACTCTCGCCTGACATTCACTACCTACTAGCCGCTCGGCTAGCCTCATAAGCGTTAGCGAGAACGTAGTTATAAAGCCACGTGGAGAGAGAGAGAGAGAGCCCCAAACCTGTAGCCTTGCTATGTCCTACCAACATTCTCTCCCGCCTCACCTTTGCTACCTAATGGCGCTCGCAAGTGTTGGTGCAAACACAACTATAGAGAGAGTAAAAGCCACGTAGAGAGAGAGAGAGAGAGAGAGAATTGAATTGAAAAGTTTTTTTTTTAATAGCAAAACTCACAATTGTGAGTGAATTATATTGATCATCTCAAAAAAATTACAAGAACTTCCCATGCTCGTGCCGAACCATGACACCATACAGAGACCAAACTTACATCAGCTATCTGGGGAGCCACCCGTAACGACCTATCCCTATGCCCTTGATACACAAGGTTCATTATCATGTTCTTCACTAATCTTCTGGTTTCAAGCTTTTTCCCTTACCTAAGCATTCTGTTGACATCAAGGCACAAGTAACCCTAGACCAATCATCCGAGTTTTGCTTGCGCCTGAGCGACCATATTAGCACTCTGCTTTCTTGTATAATTTTTGTGAAGCTTGCCACCTCAGGAACTCCTTCGAACACACAATGGGTCCTTGTTTGCTATACATTATGTAAAAAGCAAAACCTGACAATTTGAGTGCAGACGAGGATAGAAGGGCTACCCAAGTTCGTACCTCCAAGGAGTAAACCAGTCTTGAAAAAACCAATTTTCCATGTTCTTTGGACCGAGTTGCAATTTTTTCGTGTGAGGCCTCTGATGGCTGGACATTTTATAAACAGGTGGGTGAGATCTTCACTAGCCATCCTGCACCCCAGGCATCGATCTTTCCCTATCCCTATCTCTTGAATATTCAGCCCCGTCGGAAGAGCACCCCTAATTACTTTCCATAAAAATACCTTCATGTGATGCGGAACCTTTGGCGCCCAGATGTTCTCCATTACTTTCCGACGACCATTGTTTTTTCCATATCTTGTTAAGCAGGCTAGACTAATTCTTCTGTAGCATCATTGTATGGTAAATGCCTTGAGTATAGGGTTTCCATAAGATGCTGCTTCCGGGCCATTTCCAAGCATTCCAATCCAACTCCGAGTCACAGATTGGCATCACTGCACTGTCAAGTTCGAATTGAAATGAAATGTTATGTTAACCTCTTCTAAATGCCATATTGACTTACGAGATGGTGAATCTTATACAAAGAGACTAACTAAATAGAAGTTGTGTGATCAAGAGCCGGGGAGGTACATATGCGCATGCGTGTGCACACACACACACACACACACACACACACACATATATATATATATATATATATATATATATATATATAGAGAGAGAGAGAGAGAGAGAGAGAGAGAGAGAGAGAGAGAGAGAGAGAGAGAGAAGAATACTAGTATAAAAGGGGCAGGGATCGCGGTATGCCCCCCTCTAGGTGGCAGCACCTCTTTCGTCCAGCTAGTTCCGGCACAGGGCCTGCCCACTGTTCCAACCCCGCTGGCCACTATTGTTGCCCAGTGTTCCAACCTTTGATGCAGTCGCACTAGTTTGAGGGCCAGAGAGCGTTGCAAATTTAGGAGTGCGATGAGCAGCAGTATTCGGTAGGCTAAAAGCGTGTGTGTGACAGAGTTTGAGAGCTCCAAATTTTTTGAGTGTGATGGAGCAGCAGTACCAACCTCCAAGTGGGTGTGTGTGGAGAGAGAGAGAGAGAGAGAGAGAGAGAGAGAGAGAGAGAGAGAGAGGCGGGCACCATTGTTTTCAACCGCACGCCCCAATAAGGCCATTCCTCGGAGGCACCACTGTGTTCAGCCGTAGTCTCGCACTTGCATCTGCACGCTCTCGCCTCACATTCGCTACCTACTGGTTGCTCGCAGCTAGCCTCACAAGCGTTAGCGTAAACGTAGTTATAAAGCCACGTGGAGAGAGAGAGAGAGAGAGAGAGAGAGAGAGAGAGAGAGAGAGAGAGAGAGAGAGAAGAAGAAGAAGAAGAAGAAGAAGAGGATTTTAACATCGCAGGAAGCTATCCCAGGAGACCTTAAAGATCTAGCCGGAGAGTTATATATGTATAGAGAGAGAGAGAGAGAGAGAGAGAGAGAGAGAGAGAGAGAGAGAGAGAGAGAGAGAGAGAGAGAGAGAGAGAGAGAGAGAGAGAGCAGAAGAAGAAGAGGATTTTAACATTGTAAGAAACACAACATAGGTCCCGAGAGGCACAGACTTCTCAAACCGGCACCAGACAGCGAGGATAGAGCAAAGATGAGAAGGGGGAAAAAAAGGAAGGAAACGAAAACAAATTTGGCTATGGTTTATTTCAATT
Source organism: Adiantum capillus-veneris (assembly GCF_014529385.1). Taxonomy (NCBI): domain Eukaryota; kingdom Viridiplantae; phylum Streptophyta; class Polypodiopsida; order Polypodiales; family Pteridaceae; genus Adiantum; species Adiantum capillus-veneris. The sequence goes on from NC_140938.1 coordinate 166,566,252, forward strand.
ATTGGCAAAAAAACACCTGCTACAACCCTTGAAACCTGTTGCTACCATGTGGGTCCGTCGGCACAAGCACGACGAGCAATAATGTTTTTTGGAAATACATGGCGTCGCCTCTATGTGACCCCCCCTTCTGAGAACACAAGCAAGATTCCTCTTTGTTGGTGCCTTCGTTGATTCCAAATGGGTCTCAAAGCTTTGCCTTCACTACCATCTATGACTCGCCTCCAAGCTCGCAAAAAAGCCTTTATCCTAAGTTCTTCCTCTTCTTTTCCTCTTCAGACTACGACTCTTCTCTCCTTCGGGGCTCTCTCTTCACCAAGCTTGGAAGCCCCTCCACCTCTCCTCTTTCTTGGAGTTCACCCCGTTTTTCCTCATGCAATCCCCAGCTTAGAAAATCCAAGGCTTCCTCTTAAAATAGCCCTCAGAAAAATTAAGCAACGGCCACACCATCGTTGCGTGTGATGGGCTGCCCATTGATGTGGCATGCTAATGTTGAATGAGCCAAAATAGGCCATGCTTGGATCGAGAAGGAGTGTAAAAGCATCTTGACAAAATCTCGTTTAAGGGCGGAACGCCCCCTCGCCTCCTACAGCTCTGTGCGAGCAAATCTTCTCCTCCCCTCTTCTTTGTGTGCTGCCACCACACCATCTCCACGTTTTTCTTTTGTTTTTTTCCCCTTTGTCACCCTTCACACGGCTCCTCAGTAGCTAAGCATCTTTATATGCCATCTATGTGGATAGAATCAGACTCTCATGTGAAATTGTATCGGGTATGTGTGGATGTTTGTGTCAATCGAGTTGTGATGAATTAAAAAGAGAGGATAAACGTGAGGAGATGGACAGTCCATGTGCAGTCCCCTTGTCTATAAAATATCCCCCATAACCCGTGTGCTCCTCATCCTACAAATACTTGGCCAAACCCATATCACTGACATCGAATTCTCTCAACATCTCCTATGAGATATCGTAGAAGAATGTCTGAGAGTGGCCCCTCTTGGCATTGAAGTCTCCGAGAAGGATAACATCACTATCTCTAGAGAACTCCAGTATATCCTCATCCAAAATTATATAGGGTGATTGTCCCTTGGGTGACTCAAAGAGAAGTCCATTCTCTAACAAAATCTCGTCATAAATGTTTAGGGCAAAGCTTTAACAACTACAAAAAGAATATATAAGGCTCTTATATAGATCAAGGAGGAGGATGCACTTCTAGGATTTGATAGATATCATAGCCTATCAAGAGTTCTCTCATAACTCTAGATTATCAAAAGTGTAGTTCTGGTCAAGTTATGGATTTGGCATTCAATTTCCATCCATACCTACGCTTTCATTTTGTTGAAAACATGCTCATGAAACAAGATGTTCCAAGACTCAATTTTGAACAAAAGTACTCAAATAATGCAAAAATCAATTTTCAAGCTTATTATGCATCTAATGTGATCCCCATGCCATCAAAATAATAAATTGCATTAACACATGCATGACATGCACTAACTTAGGATTTAAGCTTAAATGAGGTATTTATTAACATAACCAACCATGCCCATATAATAAAAATTGTATTTTGTCATGTTTCAGTTGGAAGGCCAAATGGAGAAACTAACTCATGAGCATGCTCATATACTCTCCGGCATTACACAATCTTCTTAGAAACCACAAATTTCATGCTTCAAGTACATTTTAGAGCCTTATAAGAAAAATTTCAACCCTTATATAGAAATTTAGTGATCCATTCCACTTGGAGTTTCACACATGATGTCTACATAGCATACACAATATACATGCAAATCACAAAAAGAATGAAAAATATCAAATTTTCATTTTTGATCAATCATATGCAAATGAAGTTAGATGCATCCACTCAAATCCCTTGGAAGGAATATCTCACAAATTATGCAATAAATGCCCAAAAGTGTTAAGAAATTACTTTTTTTTAAAAAAATCCTTGACAAATAACACTAATTTCATGAATCGACATCAATTCAAGTGTCTGAGTTAACAATAATGATGAGCTAATGAGCTATGATATGCTCATGAATATACAAAGGATCTCAACAAAATCTCCAACCAAGAAGAAATGTGGCAAGGGTAAGAAATGTCAGAAGGAATGACACCATTTGAACCAACACAAACAAATATCATGGATATAAGCTATGTGGATAATGAAATAGTGTGAGATAATAACATCTATTTTTTCAAGGATACTTTTTACAAAAAGAAAATACATAAAGTAGGAATTGTCATGATGCTCAACACCTTCTTTGAAATCATGAAAAAGAGGAATGCAAATTAGTTTTCAAGAAAGCAGGCTTGAATGATTATTTTCAGTTGCCTCTTTAACAAATGGACATTCAGAGAAGCAATGAGCTCATGACAACCCTCAATGAACAGGGAGTTGCAAAGCTTACCAATGGAGATAAAGAAGATATTGAATTCATAATCTCTGAGGAGATGATCAACAAAGCCCTTAAGTTGCAAATATAAAATACCATCAAGATCTCTGCTAAGCTATTAGACAGTGATATAAAGACTACCTTCCTCAAATTATTAAGAAAATACTTTCAAAGATCTGATAAAAGAAGATGTGATATTGCCATTGTGGTTGTACAACCAACACTTCTCTCTCTACAAGCCATAAAAATACACACACCCTAATAAAAAAGTTTCTAGTTTTTTTACCAACGCAATAGTCAAGAATAGACACCAAGGCGGTGATTTTGTAAAACTAATTTTGGGTGATGTGACTGAGCATAATGGGTCCAATAATCTCAGCAAAAATCCCCATTTAGGATTAGGTTGAGGTTAATCTACATTACCTATAACACACTAGGCATGATAGATGCTCTGTTACTTCCACTTCCTCAAGAAGAAACAACACTTATTATTTCTTGAAAAGATTCTTCATCCAGGATTGTATCACCAAAGAGGAGATCTTGTAGAAAAGAAAATCTCTTTAAAGAAGAATAATTTGAAAAAGAAGTAAGCAAGGTAGTAAAGGAAAAAGAGTACTTGGAAGAGCATGAAGAACACAAAAGGTTCCAAAAAGCTCACTCAGAGGATGTATACGATATTGAAATATGAGAAGTATAAAAGGAAAGAAAATGGGAGAAGTGGTCAAAAAGAAGCTAGTGAATCTTCAAAGAAGCACAAAGAAAAAGGAATACCCCCCGATAGCCAAGGTGCACTAACATGGGAAGATTCCTTTAAAACATAATTCTCAAAAAAGAAATGCCAAGATGTCAATCCACCAAGCATAGTGCTAACTTTCAATTTAATCATTGGAATGGGAAGCTAAATCTTTTGGATGACTATGACAATAAATATGAAAGGGTACAAATCCCTAAGGGTATAGAGCAGCATGGTAAGGGGGGAGCTCTTTCTTCACCATATCCTAATCCATCACTAAGAGTTCCACTAGGTTTTTACCTTGCATGAAATAGGGCCATCAATGATGCCCATGCACCAATGCCGCCTATCACAAAGGTTGTGGGGTAGACATATCTGAGCATACTACCAAAAACTCACATAAAGACTCTTATGTCTAAAAATACAATTGTGTTTGTATTTTCAAACATAAAGGAACCAAAGTTTAGTGTCATATGAAGTTTGGGAAGCATTGGGAAAGCAAACATTAACTCCTTTAGAGCCTAAAGACAAAGAAAGCATAGGGTCTACAACCATGAAAATTAGAATAAAACTACATCCCATGTATTGTACTTTTTTCTAACCCTAGTAAGGCAGACAAAGATGTCACTTTGGGCTGAACTTGGATCAATTTGGATGTGTATAATAGATTACCAAGAGGACGACAAGGTCAATGCATACACAGTGAAGGTAAGTTTTGTAACCCTTATAGAAAAAGGTATATAAAACATCCCAAATCAATTAAAAAAAGTCCAATCTCTTGGAATAGTTTCTTCGAGTGCCATGGAAACTCTCATAGCATATGTACAACCACCAAAAAATAAGGTCACATTCAAAGACCCCCTGATACTAGTGATGATCATCACTTATGAAGACCATTCCATGACCACTCCATCTTACCAAGAAAAAAGGCAGAGAAAAAGTGGAATCAACCGTAGTACATTAAATTCCACATCCACTCATTAATGAGTCATCAACAATAACAAGTTGTTCACCAACACCCAAAGGCTCATCAAAGATAGAGTCTCACATTAACCGGCAAGGTAAAGTCTATGAGAACAAATATTCATCACAAAGAGCCCAATAAATACATCGACCATGAAAAGTCTTAGTGCCAAAACATATATTGGAAGCACGAATGCTATGCAAGGGTGATGAACACAAGTGGGTAGAATGCCAAGCAACAAAAAGTGCACATTCAAATAGTTGGATTTCTACTCAATGGTTGTTGGAAGCACAAGGTTATAACCAAGGAAATAGGGAGGTATGGATACCAAAGCCATAGTTCATTGCATACAAAGTGGATTCTAAACTTGATTTTCCAACATCTAAAGCTCAAAGGAGACCACAAAGAATGCAACAATAAAGGCACAACAACATGAAATTAAAGCCCAAAAGAATACCACCATGGATTTTATGCTAAAAGGATAAATCCCACAAATTTATGGGATTTTTCCAGGTCGTTTGCGATTATTTCGCTCAAAAATGGTTTTTTTAGGCCAAAAATGGGTTAAAAATGTTCATTTTTGTCATTTTTTGGTGAACAATTAGAATAAATGACACATCAACTGATTTGGCCGTGGAATTAAGTAAAAGGGGCTGATTTAGGGTTTACCTTATTCATTTTAGGGTGTGAGGGTGAATTGGAGTACTTCTTAATCTTTGCAAAATCAGAATTCAAGCTTCTTGATGGATAATTTTTGTGTTCTCAATTTCCAAAATTGATGTTATACATGTGTAATTAGAGGCGTGGACACATGTGTTTACCAAACAGGTTAATGCTTTGACTGAATATCATGCTTCCATGGATGGAGTCTTTCATAGGCTGAAAAAAAAATGTATTTTATCTCCATCTTTGAGTAGTCTTGGTGTGTAAGTTGGTGATTCTATTCATCGAGATATTGGCAAAAATAGTTATTTTCTTTGGGCGATTTTGAACCAAGTTGAATCCAAGGTTTTTTTGTGGGTGCAAGGAAGGTTGACGAGAGTGCTTTCTAATTTCTATGCTTGTCATAGGATGAGCCATGGTTGACGAGAGTGCTTTCTAATTTCTCTGCTTGTCATAGGATGAGCCATGATACAATACCTGTAAAAGCAACAATGGCATGTGAGCCAGAAGATGAGGAAATATTTTCAAATATAAATTGTGATAAGGGTGCTTATTCCAATCCATGTGGGGATGCAAATGAAGGTGCCTATCATGAAGTGACTACTATACAAGATACTATGAGTTTGGATTGTCCATGAGTATGCAAGCAATATCCTGGGGATAAAGAGGATTGCTTACAAGTATGCAAAATATATCCGAGGCATAAAGAGGATAAAAATATTTTTTCAGAGGATAATTGCAGGCACATGTATGAGCATTCATCTACCATAGATTGGAAGGGTGCACATTCTGAAGACTTGAAGCAAGATGACAATGTAAAGTCTATGCAAAATTTAGGTTTACATGATGATGATAATGCTTTTGTATATGGCTCGTATTATTGGGATATTATTGATGAGGGATATTTCAAAGATGGGGATGCCTATTTAGAGGGGGTGCAGGTTGATATGCAAACTTGTTTTCCTAGAAATGAGTGGAATTTTATTATGATGATGATTTGGAAAGTGAAGTGAATGCTATCTTCATGGAACATACAGATTTCTATGAAGCAGAGGTGCAAAGGTACTTGGAAGAAGGTGAAAGGGTTCAGGAAAATATTGTGGGACATCTGACCAATATCCATGGAGCATGTGTTGTAGCTTCTATTGACCATTCTGCAAGTGCTTTACAATATTCTTCTTCAGAAGATATGGATCTTATGGATCTTCTCGATGATGCTTTAGAGGGGTATTGAGTTCCTTGTTTCAAGGGTAATGAACAACATCCTACAAGAGATGACCTAAATCAGCAAGAACATGAAGATGATGAAGAATTTATGATGCTATATATTAGATGATGCTATAGAGGATTTTATGACTACTATAGAAGCTACAAATAACGTGTTTGTGGTATCAAATAAGGTTGATGTGCATGGGTATGAGGGAAAAACTATGTTGCAAGTTGAAGAGAAAATTTCATTGGGAGGGTGTACAAGATCATGCATATGAGAGTAATCTTATGTCACAGGGTGGATTATGTGTATGTGGAATTGGTACAGAGGGGGTGTGTGAAATGGGTGATTCCAACAGTGATGATGCATCTTCATTAAAGCTACTTGCCAAGGTTTGTAAAATAGATTTGTGAAATATTTACAAATTGGCTTCCTGTAGACCTAAAAATATGAGATCTAAAGAGGGTACAATAGAGAGGGATGTTAGAGATGATGCATACATTTCTCTACCATTTCTTAAAAATTTATTGAACCTCAAGAATAGATACATATACTTTCCACACTGATTACATGTGCTCTTCCTAAGCAAACACAATTTTGTGATCTTAATGGATACCACATTATTCCCATACATACGCTTAGAGACTATCTAGTTTCTGATGATACCAACCTAGATCATGATAGCTCGATAGAAGAGTATTATGAAATGGAGTGTAATCCCTATGCAAGGAGAAATTCTAAGACAGTAACGGAGAACATCATTCTTGTGCAAAATCATTGTGTTGAAAATAAAATTGGGAGCACTACAAACACATACTCAATAAAGGTAAATTCAGTAACCCTGACAAAAACTGTTTACAAGGGAACCTAAGGAGGTTCAAGAATTCCTATCAATATTCTTCAAAATTCATGGTGATTCCCAAGTTAGATATTAAATCATCGACAAAGAAGGTAGCATTCAAATAACGTATGAAGATAGTGGTAACAATGATGACCAAGGACAATTCTAAGAAAGTATTTACGAAAGTGGGAAAGTACTTTCAAAAATTACAAGGCTACACAAGGGGGAGTCTCAATCTTCTACCAGAAGTAAGCAAAGAGTACCACCATTGTCTATACCAAACCAATACCCCGAAATCACTCGTGTATCAAGACAAAGGCAAGGCAAAAGTATAATCATCCATTCTACCTCAAAATGCCCCAGTCTTAAGTTCACAAATTCCAAGCCCACTCATTAAGGATTCAGAAGTGAGTCCTTTATCCACACCTATAGCTCATCAAAGATGGGGTCTAACAATAAGTGGAAAATAAAAGTTTACTAGCCAAGATAACCATCACCAAGAGCACAACAAAGATGAAAATCACAACAAGTCCTTGTTCCAAAACCAATTCTTGAAGCATGGAGATTATGCAAGGGGATATGAACACAAATGGATAGAGCACTAAGAAACAAGAAGCCTACAATTAAGTGAATGGATATCTACTCAAAGTTCATTAGAAGCACAAGGTCATAACCAAGGTCATAGGAAATTATGGCAACCAAAGCCAGAGTCTACATCATACAGAGTACCTTCCATAATAGATCTCCCAACAAGCAGAGTTCAAAAGATACAACAAAGGATGCAACAGCAAAGGGCAAGAAAAGGAGCTCAAAGCGATGATAAATAACACCAACCATTGGTCAACCCAATACCCAACATCCATATGTTCAGGCTTGGATCCCTAAGGATAGCATTTCTCAAGTATGAGCTTAGGAAAAGAGAAACTTAGTATGGATCCTAGCTAAATGTGAAGAATCAAAAGCGTAGCATGAATGGATTGTCCAAGAATATCTCATCCAAGCACTCATGTCCAATTTTCAATCTAGTTTTTTATCTAATAAAACTCATGTCTCAATAGACAAAATCATTACCAAAATGCAATCAAGTCCTATATGTGTACTTCAAGACACAAGCAAGAAAGTCTAATCACCAATAGTAAATACTATGGGAATAAGTGTCAAGATTTAGGCATCCAAAAGATTAAATGTTCTTAGGTTTCAGACCCAATGCTTCAAGTTAATAGTAACTCTATGACAAATTCATAGCTACGACGCTACTACTCATGCTAGAGAATTGAGCTAATTAAGCTAGTTGCTCATATTGGATGAGGTGAGCAGAAGAGTCAAACTCTAAGTCTATTTATGAGTCAAAACAGAAGGGATTTCACACAAACTACAAATGAACAACAAGATGAGTGAGTGTGATATCCTCATTAGAAAAGCCACTTAACTGATGGTTGGTAGCCACTTAGATGCTCTTGAGTGTTAAAGTCACTATAACTTATCTCTTAAATACCCATAGACTTCTCTTGAACCGCATATGATTTGAAATGTATCTACCTATGACAAGAATATAAGATGTCCTACATTTGCACATAACATATTAAGTACTCTTTGCTAGATCACCCAAACATTGTACCACAAAAGAATAACAAGCTTACCACAATATCTTACAAGTGAATTGTAGGCTAAAAAATGGTATCCGTAGGTACAAAAAGAGTATGCTTCATCATCAATAAAATTCCTATTAGGAGTGGTGAAAGCTATAAGCACTTCAAAGTGCTCCATATGACATATTTAGTCCAAATAGAAGCCTTCATTACTCTTGTCTCGCACATCAAACTATAAAATTCTTTGAAAGCATATAGGGTTTCTAACTCTTGAACACATGCATTAGATATACTTCTTTGCTTCAATCAAAACACTAGAACACTACATGACTGATTATCAAAAAAAAAGTTAGCAACTACATAATAAGATTGACAAGTCGAATGCACTTTTTCTCCCACAGGGGTTTTTGCCCCTAACTATACTTGGTGTCAAATATGATAGTTACATTTTATCTTTCATTTAAAATATTGATCAAGAAATGCAAGAAAGAGAAGGCAAGAAAAGATTCCATCACTACTCTATAAGAAGCCTCATATTCACTTCTCTAGGCCTAGCTGTCACCAATGATCTTTGTGACTTCAACAATTGGAACCTCAAGTAATCTCATGTAGAGATTATTGGGTGCAATCAATCGTGTATAACAAATTGTGCCCATGGACGTGCATAGTTTAAGAAGGGGGATGCCAGAACAATAGCATGGAGCACCTTGAAAGAGAAGGGATATCTAAAACAACAATGGTGAGCAATAAATGAGATTTTTAGAGAAACATACTATTTTTACCTAGTTACTATTTTTAGTCATTATAGGCATTAGATGAGATCTGGAGTGGTACCATGATAAGGCTTCCTTCAAAATTTTGCACTTTAGAATAAAGGTCAAGAATGCCAAAATAGGAGTGGTGTGACTATGCCAAAATAGGAAATTGTCCAAAATGAGAAGTTATTGATTTGAAGCACTGAAGAGAGACAAAATGGAGTGACCATGGGTTCTATGAAAACCCTCTATTTACTATTGATATGATACAACAAGGATGTGTGTGAAGACACTTAGGACCACTAGTTCCCTCACTAGGAGGTTTTTTCCCACGTGCATTATATATATGCACATCCTCATTCTAGGGCATCTTTATCTTTGTACTTGCACAAATATCACATGATTTTACATAAGTATTGATGTTGTTTTCCATGTTTTGCCAGTAGACTCCTAGTCTTTTTAGTCTTTGGTAGGTTTGTAGTTCTCCATTGCAAAACCCCATATTTTGTACATGAGCTTGTTTGAGGTAGTATTTGTATTCATCCGACTGTACATATAGTCTCAAAATCCCATCCATACCATGCTTGTATAGTCGTCCTACTAAAAGCTAGAGATTTCTTGTTTGGTGTATTATTGATGGTTGTCTTTCCACCTGTAATGATCCGATTGTGAGTAGAGGGATGACCTCTTCATTCCACCTCGGAACCATTTCAATGTTAAGCAGGTCAAAATATGGAAGATCATCATCAATACCTTCAACTTCTTCCCCATGGAACAGTCTCAAAAGATGATCTACTCGTGTGTGTATGTGTGTAGTTCTCTTTTTACGCGACTACCATGAAGTCAAACTCAAGCAATAATATAAAGCAAGGAGCAATCATTCCAGTGTTGCAAGGTTTGTTTACCAGATATAACAGTGCTTGGTGATCTATGAAGAAAACAAACTTTTTTGCAAGAAGGTAGTGTCTAAATTTTTTGACAGCATATATCATTCCTATACCTTCTCTCTCTGTAGTGGTATAATTTTTCTCCGCCTTGTTCAGCTTTCGACTAGAGTAGAAAATAAGAAAATCCATTTTCTTCTCTCTTGGCTAGGCTAATGTGCATCCTATGGCTTAGGCTAATGCATCAACATGAACGTGAAAGATATTGCTCCAGTCAGGGGCTTGCAAAATTTGAGCAGAAATTAATTGCTGCTTCAATTTGTGAAAGGCCTGCTCGCATTCTTCTGTCCAGTCAAATTTAGCAATGAGGGCATACAACGGTTTAGCTATTACAACATACGTGTATATGAAGCACATATAGTACCCACAATGTCCCATAAATGCCTGCACTTCTTTCATTTTTGTTGGTCTCTGTAGTGCCGCAATTATTTGTATCTTTTCTTGATAAGTGAAACTCCTGTTTTTGGACACAATATGGCCCAAAATTTTACCTTGTCTTACCATGAAGACACATTTTTTAGGGTCTAAGCAAATACAATAAGTTCTGCACTTTTTGAAGACTTTCTTTAGATGCGTTATGTGATCACTTCTCAGGTGAGAATGAACACAAATATCATCCATGTATATCTCTAAAAATTGTTTGAGATATTGCTTGAATGCATGACTCATTAGTCGTTGGTGGAAAGTGGTAGGTGCATTGGTCAGGCCGAAAGGCATTACCCTGTATGCAAATATGTTTCACTCTGTTGAAAAGTTGTCTTATGCTGGTATTCTACTTTGATGGTTAACTAGTTGTAGCCTGAGGACCCATCTAGAAAACTATAGGCCTCCTTCCCCGCAATTCTCTCAATAACATGATTTGTTATTGGTAGGGGATAGTTGTCTGTGACGCTGGCAACATTGACCTGTTTGAGGTTTACACACACATGCAATTTTCCATTATGTTTGGGTACTAACACAATCAAGGACACCCATTCTATGTGTTCAATCTTGTAGATAAGCTCAGCGTCCTTGAGTTTGTCTACCTCCTCCTTAATTTTATCGGCATAAGTCTCATTATACGTATAAGGACGTTGTCTTCATGGTATCGCATCGCTTTTAAGGGGTATCGTGTGCTGATATATCTTTGAGTCTATCCCCTTCAAGTCTTTTTATGACCAAGCAAACACATCCTTATACTATCTGAGTGTATCTATCAAAAGTTGCTCTTATTCTTCCGTGGCGTTCGTGGCAATGGATGCCGGTTTAGGTTCCTCGCCTGGTTCTGCTAAGTTTATGCATTTGGCTTCTTCAACCCCATCATATGAAGTTCCAAGCTCTTTTGGGTCTTGTTTGGATTTTTGCACCACAATTTTTTCTATCTTCAATAGTGTACTTTTTGTAGTGGGATGGTGCATCAAACTTATCATCGTTTAATTGATCACATCAATTTCCAATTCTGTTGTCTAAACTTCTTTCAAAGCTCACTTCAATTCATTGTACTTGTTTTTGCGCTCAATTTTAGACAGCTTTCTTTCTTTTCTAAAAATACTTTCTGCATGTGGTTTTTGTTCGTTCTTCTTTTTCAATTTTGTTTTGATTGAGTCGGGTTTCATGTACCTCTTTGATATCCCATCTTTAAGGAAATTTGTTGCTTCAACCAACCTTAAGTATTGGGTTTTGTTGGTTAACAGAGGTAATAAATATTTTTTTGTTTGTTTCATTTGTTCATGCGTTTATTCCGATATCTACGTGTCATCAAGGATTTTGGTTTGGAAAATCATAGTAGATTACTTGTGGATCCTTCTGTTTGATGTCCTATCTAAACTACTAGAAAGCTCGTCGTCTGCGTTGTCCTCTTGCAGCTTATCCGTGGAGTCTTATGATGTTTCCTCATTAGTTTGTTCAAGGTCCTTACTGAGATCTCATCCACTATGCGACGATAATTTGCAACCCCTTCCTTGTCAATGACTTTTAATTCTCATTTGGGATTTTGGTTGACACTCATCATTTGGAATGGAATGACATCATATCCTTCGTCATCACAGAATTAGGTTGGGGTCACATCATTCATGCACACATCAAGAGTGGCCAATATTTGCTGCCATCCAAAGGGTTCAAACCTCTCTTCTGGAAACGACTCTGGGACACATGCCTCGTCTTGTGTTGACCTATCATGAATGCAGTCCTCTTTTTTCAAACTACCATCGTCAGAAGCTTCACCTATCCAATTGTGAGCTTTGTTTTGTAGCCAAGCCGGTATTTCTCTTTCTTGGTCAGTTGTGGAGTTTAGGTCCTCCGTTGGGGTTCGTTCCACATCTCTATAACCATGAGTCAGTGACACTGATTTTCATAGTGACATCCTTGTTTCTTACGTAGATATAGTTGTAACCCCAACCTTGTACCATTTTGAGATGACGCATAAATGGTATGCCCAATATGATATCAAAATTACTGTTCGCATCAAAATTCATAATAGCAAAGGTGTGTTCATATGCGATTCCGCAAGAGGTTACTACGATTTGGTCCAAAATGCCAATAGGTCTCTCTAGGTACCCATCCGCTAGTTAAAGTTTCATTCTAGTTCTCCGAAGAAGAGGTTTCCCCCATTTTTCCCACATTGCTTTAGTGGCTGTGGATGTTTTGGCTCCACTATCCAATATTGCTACCCATTTTACGTCCTTGTACTCCACAAGCAAGTTCTTGTTTTCTTCTTCATCTTCACAATAGTCTCTCACCTTGTGGACATGCACTGGATCATGTTTAGTTTGTTTCAAGGTTTGGTTGTTCATTGCTTTTTGAGAAACATTTGGTGGCAAAATTACCAGCCCTATTTTCTCCAGAAAAAATTCCACCTCTTTCCAAAGATGAGGTCTTATTTACAGTAACTGAGATAGAGTTAGCATACAACGGATAGGGGACAACATTAGCTCATGAGGAGTTTTGGTATCCATCATCTTATGATTAGCCTTCCATTGAGATGGTGCTTTCTTTACCTCTGATTGGGTTTCATGGTTGCAAACAAATGAAGGTAATGTCTTCAACGACTGAGGTGTGATGTCTTAATATATGCCCGTACCTGCATCACCATACAGTGATCGAATATCATTTGGGTAGAGCTCATGCTTGAGGTGGATCTCCGTGATTAGCGTTGACTGAAGCAATGTGCTTCCATCTTTTTTGTTTCAGATATGCTCCCACAAATCGTGTGGCCATTGTTCTTCCACCTCCCGGGGGGCTCACTATATTTAAGACTAGTATATCACGTGCGTTCAGGCTCTTTTTCTAAAATCCCTATTTTGTGAATTTTCTAGGATATATAATGAACCCTTTTCTTTTAGATTCTGTAAATTTTTCTGAGATTTGTAAAAAACATATCCTTATGTAGATATATTTCTGTAAGTTTTAAGGGATTTAAATACCCTTCTATTGAACTCACGTGATAGGTTACATACTATGTAAGGTAAACCCCCCGGGTTCCACCTCTAGAATTTCCACAGGTGCTTGCAAATACTTTCCATCTATCATATTGGCTGCCATCCACGTATCCAAGGAAGCTTCTTTTACAAAATCTTTTTGGTCTTTGTCTCTGATCCCTCTCTCCTTTAACTCTTGAGGTTTTTCATGGATTCACACCTCAAATTTTGGAGCACTCAAAACTGGTGGTTTCACGAGCGCTTGAGCGGCTTGGATGAGCTCCTTGCACATCTTTAACCTCTCTTTTTTAGAGCTTGGGTCAAGGTACTTTAGCCATCTATCCTCCTGGGTTTGGTTAGGCTTTAACCTAGCATCATAAGCTTTTGAGATTGCGTCCAAGGGTTCAAAGACCTTGTCCACCAAGAGAGATCCTCTCGACGATATTGCTGATGGTTTTGCAACATTGAGTTTTTCTTAAAGGTCTCTTTCCATCCTCAAATATTCCTCTCTTTGTAGTAATTTGGTTTCCAATGCCATTTTTTCTTTCTCTCTTTTGTCTTTTATCTTGTCTTGTTTTTCCTTCCAAGATTTCCGAGGGGTTTTGACAGTCAAATTTTCTATCTCGATTTGGCTGGATGGGATGTTTCTTGAAGCCTCATGTGCTTGGGATCTCGTTATCGCGTTTATCGAAATGGTTGGTTTTGTTTCTGATCCACTTGAGATAGCTTGCCATGATTCCAATTTTGTTCATGGTTGCTTTCCCTTTGTTATCAGGGTTTTTTGCACAATGTGGAATGAGATGGTCATTCGTACACCCCTTAACACTAGAATGGTAACATAATAGAACATAAAAGTGTCCTTTCAGGGTTTTGGGAAAAATTTCCAAAACCATAGTAGATCCACTCATTTTGAAAAATCCTTTCATAAGCTTATAGTTCAATAACTACTACATATGGAGAAAATGAGAAACTTGTAATTTTTCTCATCCCTTGGTCACTACAAGCCTCCAAAGTTGATGGACCAATGCATTTTGCCAAAAACAGCAATTTCTTACGGTTGATTGCATATAAATAAGAGTGGAGATTTTTGTAGGACATGAGAAAAAATGCCCCGTTAACTTCAATGGGTTGGTGACCAAAACATATGGTTGCTTTTACCTCACTATTTTGTTTTTGGGCAAAAAAAACAGGTACAAAAAAGTTGCATTTTTGCCATTCTGCGGACCTATCATCAAAGTTTCTATAGTCACGCTCAATACAAATACTATATACATGTTTTCTTAGTTCCCTTTGCGTCTCTGGATTCAAAAGGAGCCATGGAGCATGTCAAAAGGATAATGGATCTCTTACAATTGGAACCTTGGGGGCAATGATAAAGTGCTAAATACAGCAAACATGAAAAAACTGGGTTTAGCATTATGACCTCTAGAAACCCATAGAAACTACTCAATATCTAGCCAAGTTTGTAGTCTATGATTAGATATGGTCACTACCTACAAAATACACACAATTGGCCAAAGAAACTAGCAATATTGAGAAAGTTATACTTGCTACTCTAAAATTTATCGTATTCTTCAGTAATCAAAAAACTCAACCATCATCATATACTATGCTATATAGCATATTAGGTCCCCCAAAACTCAAGGAAGATTAGATTTATGTTATACATTACACTTACACAATCAAAATTGAATTTGGATATCAAGAAAGCCACCAAAAAAATCATAAAGTGCTAATTTTGGCCAAAAAACAGAATTATGCAATTCTTGTAAATTGGTCATAACTTTCAATTTTAACACTTATCTCTCCCTACAAGCATCAAAACATGTTGAGAACTATGAAGGCCTAACCTCTAGCCATTTAAACCTCACAAACATGAAGTTTAGGGTGGTATAGTTGACAAAAATTGAAAAAAAGCGAAAAACAGGACACGTTTTTTCACACAGTTTAGGTTCAAAAATGTTGTGCAAGAGTAAGGTTAATGGTGAGATCGATACTCAAAAAACAAAATGCTAAGTTTTTTTCAGCTCATAAGGCAACTTTGTGGATATATAGCACCTAGAAATTCATTTTCATACTCTTCAAATAATTCAAGCAAAATGGTCACTTAGCAGGACACAAAAGTGTCCAAGGACATAAAAGTGTCCTGTTACCATTCTAGTGTTAAAGAACCCAAAAAGTTTGATTCATTTTCCTTTGTGTGAATAAATCCTTGCCCAATGATCACTGCCACATTCATAGCATGGTCCTACAGGTGGTGGAGAAGCTTGTGGAGCCCCCATTGGTTGTACTGTTCTAGGATGATATCCCCTAGGTTTGTAGTTTTGGTTTGGCATGAACATAAGAATATTTTCATCGACCAAGAAATGATTTTTGTTGGTTGTGCTATGTATGAGGAATTTGGCATCTCTTCACAAACCATCCATGGAATTTGTCCCTCCGAAGCATATGCATTTCAATCAAACCCCCTCTCATTGTTATTGTCTTAATCTTTTCGGCATGAAAGAACCTAGACCATACTCTGATCAGAAGGTGCTTCTATAGGTCGAGAAATCCTTACCATGGCCCTATTTTCCTGGGGCAAAGGAGGCTGATGCCCCAACATTGGTTGAGGTTTCTCCTTCCCTTGGATTGCGTTATTTGGCCCTCCTTGGTATCTTGGAGGGGGTGGTAACTGTTGCCCTCCATGTGGCCCATATCGTCTCTCTCTAACATAGTTTCTATTATAGAAACATTCATGAGTTTCATGGTTTGTCCATTTTTTGTTCAATAGTACACCACTTCAGTACACGTGGTATGTTTACTCATGGCCTCTGTTGAAGGTTGCAGCATTGAGTTGGATGATCTCCTCCACAAGTGTCACAGTTTTGGGTGGGTGTTTGTCGTGTGTTTGGGCTCATCCTATTTCCTTGGCTCATCCTTCTGATCACTTACTTGATTATTACGATCGGAAACGTTGGGTTTTGCCCATCCAATTTCATTGTGGACTCACTAGTATGAGATGGTCGCATGCGTCTAGATTCCGCAATCATCCTCACCACCCCTAGTCCTCCTGGTGTGGGTCTCTCTAGGTTCATATTCTACTCTTGCCACTATACTTGGTATCCTATCCGCCATACGTTCATCAAGTTGATCTCGTGTAATATTTGGAGCGATTCTAATTGTGTAGGTCACGCTAGGTGCCACACTGCCCCTCTCCGTATTCATAGAAGCCCTAGACCCCATTGATCCCATAGGTCCTATGTTTAAAAACTTTTGATGTCCAAAAGAATCTTCCACTCTGGTTCTTACTGGACTTACATTCCCAGTTTCTGGTTTCGTGTGAGTAGTCGTGGTTTTCACTTCTTTTGAACTTACATAGTATTGGTGGAGTGGTCCCCCAAAATATGTATATTGTTCTAAATCTTTACAGTCCATAGAAAAGTATTTTTGGCCATACTTATCCATTATGACCACCTAAATACTTCTCCCCTTTGTGTAAGTAAAAACGTATAGTTTCTTGCAGTCAGTCAGTTCCTTGATGTGGGGTTCATCACATCTATAATAGAGTGTTTGATCTCCATTATTTAATTTATATAGCCCCACGTAAGTGTTGTTTGTATTAAGCCACTTTGTCTCATTGGTGCATTTTAGCACCGCATTTTGCTTATCCATTTTGGGTGGTTCATCTGCTAGCTCTTCATCTACCTTGTCCTTGGTACAAGTCATCCCCCATTTGTCTACAATAAAGGGGTTGTGAACCACTAGGTACATCATTCCCTCTCTTTCGAAATATTTATCTCCATCATAATCCACATCTACAAGGTCCTTGAACTAGACTAGTAACCTAACAAGACATAAAAGCATCCTTTCTGGGTTTTGGAAAAAATTTCCAAAACCATAGTAGATCCAATCATTTTGAAAAATCCTTTCATGAGCTTATAGTTCAAGGACTACTACACATGAGAAAAATGAGAAACTTGTAAGATTTATCATTCCTTGGTCACTACATGCCTCCAAAGTTGATGGACCAGTTGTTTGGTGGATACGAGCGAACAGGTGTATGCACACCAAACCCGGCGGATACTCTTTTTTTTTGGGCAAAAACCCTGTAATTCTGCCTCAAATGAGTTGTAATCATAGCAAGATTAGACCATACTCCTTTTTATTTTCTATGAGTCTACCCCTTGTAAGAGGCCAGATGGCCATGGGAAAGCCCCCTAACTTCTTAAGTCAAAACCCTTAGTTTTGAAAGGAGGATTATGATTAGCTTGGAGAAGAAAATGTGCACTGCAAAATCTTCTTGTGACTAAAATTTGTAATCATCATTTCTCCTGGATGGGTCATCAGAATTCTATTCGGAATAGTACATTGCGTTCCTTGTCTCTTGCTCTTCGATCTAGGTGTAGTCATTTCCAATTCTACTGTGGTTCGCGACGAGTCGTTTGTGAGCTAAATGCATTGATTTGGGAGTTAAAATGGTTTTTTTTTAATGTTTTGACTTTGGATAAGTGTTTCTATGCTTAAGGTGGATCTTTCCAAGTGCTTCTGTTTCAGTTTTTTGCACATTTTTTGTGATGGATCGTGATTTATGTACCTTCCCAGATGGTGACAGAACTTGGTAGGATTGAGCCCATAGGTGTTGTAATACCTCTCCTTAAGTTTTGTGACATTCCGGATTTGTTTGGATACCAAAACGGCGTGATTATGTTGAGTGTTGAGAATAGACGCATACTGATTGTCTGACTAGCAAGTGGTTGATTTTCTTTTGTTGTAAGAACGAGTAGTATTCGAGATCACTTTGGTGAGATTGACACTCTCATCAAGTCTCCGTGCCTCACCCTGAGTCGCTTCCTTGCATATTGACATTATGATAGTACAAAAGAGCTATGCTGCAGACGTCTGTCGCGGCGACCCGCTAACATTGACACCGCTGCCGGGGAAACCGATCCTTAGGTGGTGAGTGACTCAGTGTACAAAATAACAAAAAGAGAAATCTTCCTTCAAGCTTTTGATACCCGATCCGTTTACCCATAGACAGTGAAGCGGCTAGACGTAGGTTTAGTGCTTAATAGCGGTGAGGCGGTCCGGGGCGGGCAACAAGAAGAGCAACCTCTAGACACCCTTCAAGGCTCCCGTGCTGCTCAATGGGGCTGGGGCACAACACAACACAAGCCAAAACAACAAACCCACAGCCAAATCCCAACTACACAAGGGGCACCACCTAGTTTAAGAGCGAACTAGGACGCAAAAGAGGAGAATCGTTAGAGCAACCCACAAACAAGCAAGGAATTTACACTAACCCTAACACCAATGAAACACTCTCACACACTAAAACACGAGGGAGAGAGAGAGAGAGAGAGAGAGAGAGAGAGAGAGAGAGAGAGAGAGAGATGGTGTACAACTTAGCTTCAACTTTATATTTTGCACAAAAAGGAACATAGAGCTTGCGGAATCAAGTGACAAGATTTGGTTATAGCATCACTAGCACATTGTCTTAGGGTTATGGGAGCCCTCCCACCATCCACCCTCTTACAATGGTAGCCAAACAATAGCCAATGAATCACAAGCAACAAAACAACAACCTTCAATGAAACAAGTCACCTTATGAAGCTGAATGAGTTTGCCAAGCCAAATTGGAGGAGAAGCGTGAGCCTTTGGACATGAATTGCACCCAAAACTACCAATTCATTGATGTTGGGGTAGATACAACAATGGTAGGAAGAATATCTTCTACTCGCACTCACTCAAACTAGCTCAAGCTTTTCTATGCACCAAGGTGATGGTGTATAGAAAGCTTACTCTCTCTTTACAACCAAGATAGAACTGGCGTGTGGTACGCTCAATCTAGTGTGCAATGGTATAGTGACGATTTTTACAAGGAGGAATGGGTTCTATTTATAGGTTTTAGAAGCCTTGATTATGATTAAGCCTAATAAATTTTATTAGGAAAGATCAAGGATTGTGAATTTTTATCAATTTCAAATGAGAATGGGGTCTCTCTTTTCTCTTGAGTCACATGGATGTGGGCTCAAGTAAGAGAATTATTGATGTGGTGAAAGGAGAGAAACTTCCATGGGAGTGAGTGAATTTGGTTTACTTGTGCGGTTGCCTACTCCATATGTTGATAGTGTGGGTGCATTTTTACTAGAGAAGTTAGTTGTTAGTGGTAATAATCACTAGAATTGTTAGTGATACATTTACAATGGGTAGGATGAGTTGATTTGATGAAGGAAGAGGGGTGAATTAAAAGAGAATCATTGAGATAGTGAAGCTTTGAAGAAGCTTGAACTCACCCTTGTGTAGATTGTGGAAAAAATGACCGTTGGTCTTCTTCTTCTTCGCTTCTTTACGCCGCCGCCACGGTTGACCACCACGATGAAAAGAGGATTTGTTGATGAAAAATCCTCAATTTGCAAAAGTTATCATGGTTAAGATGCTGAATTTTAGATACTTTTAGGAGAGGTAAATGAAATTGTAACATAGAAGCAATAGAGAGAGACATGGAGAGGGTGTATGTATGTAGAGGTTCATAAAAGAACTATAGGGATGAGAGAGAAGGGTAATGGTGAAGAGGGTGGGAGAAGCCATGGAAATTGCAGGTTTGAGTGAGGGAAGGAGAGGGAGGAATGTGTAAGAGTGAGTAGGTGTGTGGAAGGGTGAGAGAAGACTAAGGGCTACTTGTGAGAAAAGTGGGCAGACTGGGGTCCACTCAAAAAATCATAGCTCACTGCTGGTAGCTCCCAAAATCATGAAAAACTTTGAGGTGATTATTCAGAGTGTGGGCTACATTTTCTCTTTTGACCACCGCTTCAAATTCGGAGTGGAGATAGGTGCCCAAACTCTCACCAAAAAGCCTGTTTTTTATGCTTGCAAAAGTCTTTTAGTGGCCCCCTCTTTTGTTGAATTTGTACAATGCATCCAAGAGTGAGCCCCTCCTTTGTCATATTATAATACAAAGCATACAAGTTGCCCTTGACCCATGCATGGAGGAGGATTATTGGTGAATAAAGAAATATATACATGGTGGGACTACTGTATGGACTATTCATGGACTTTAGCTCAATGAGCACATGGTGTTAGAGTAATGAGTAAAAATAATAATAAAAATATGGAGGAGTTATGGATATGGAAAGATATTGGAATCATATGATATGGTCCCTCCTTGAATTATTTTGGGTGAAAGAGGAAAAGGTATGCAAGTAAATAATATAATAAAAGTAACCAATGAGTAGAAATCAATTTTTTGTTTTCACGAGGGTGAGGGTGAAAATGTGGGAGTGATTTGTATAAAGGAAAAATATGAGGTTAGAGTATGTACATATTGGCAAAAAATATCATTATGGTGTAAGAGGATGAAAGAAGGTGTACATAGGTCTAATAAAACACACACCTAAGTAGAAATATTTAAATAAAATACCAAAATAATTATAAAAAATCCCTATATTTAGGCCATATATACAATGAAATATTTACACACAAAGAGGCCATAATATACTTTTATTTTTTTATTTTTTTTATTTTTTTGGCTCAACTAGCCCAGTGACTAGCTAGCTGAGGGTTTTTAAGAAGATATGGGAAAAGCCCCCTAACTCACACACGCCTATGTATAGGGAAATGGTAGGGATAGCCATAGTGTTTGGGTGAATTTGGTAGGGTGGAGTAACTTACTATGGCAATTATGGAGAGCCGAAAAACGACTATCAGCGGCTGGAGTCAAAAACTAGCTAGTGCTATTCCTTAAGAGCAAAGAAAGATGTGAGTGAGGTACGAAATAGTATTTCGTTCTTTGATTTTTCACATGCTTGGAAAGGATTGTTCCACCACACACATTGTTGTTATTTCTGTACTGTTAAGTTCAGTTATGTTTGCACATTCATTTCAGTTGTAGGAGTAGGTTAGGTAACAAATTACACCATCATTTGTGGCCAAAAGGATCAAGGGAAAAACTATCAAAAACCTTATTTTGGTGTCAAAGACTAACTAGGGAAAATTGAAGAAGTGATGGTCAGAGATTCAAAACTACACCAAACCCAGTAAAACTTTCGAGAAGGGGATAAAAACACTTGTTGAAAAAAAACTTGTCAAAAATCTTGCCAAACATGGATCGCGATCCATGTACCTTTTTGGCAAAATGTGCTAAAATTATTTCCTTTGCTTAGAACAGGCTCTCAGGCATTAGAACATTGATTTTGGTGAGAAGAAGAGGACCAGAAGATCATAAAAATCAAGATTGGGGCGAGCATATCAAAAACCTTGGAGAAAAGGGGAAAACAAGGAAAAATTGAACTTTTAATTGGCCAAATCCGAAAAGAGATGACAATTGGGACGAACTAGAAACAAGGAATCCATTGAACCAAATTTCATGCTTAGATGCTTCCCAACATGGATTGCGATCCATGTTCCAGGTAGGCATCTGACATCAAGATTTGACCAGTGTACTTTTGATTATTAGTTCAACAACTTTTCCAAAAGGAGCCATAGACAAAAAGTGAGAAAAGCTGGTCAAAATACGAGCAAAAAACTGCAAAACAGACAGAAAACTTTGCTTTTCACTTGGAAAAAAATGACCAAATCCAAAAATACTTGGGGAATAGCATCATCATAGCTTGTGTGATTAGCTCACAAAGTGTCAGTCCAAAATCATGCCAAACATGGATCGCGATCCATTTACCTTTTTGGATGTTTGAGCTGATAAAAGACAAGCAGGGAATTGATAATAGTTGGAGCAATTTCCCCTAAAGGACCCTTATCAAGAAATCTCAAAAAGAGGGCAAAAGGTGGCAAAAGTCAGGTCAATGGAGGAAACCAATAGCATAAACCCTTAAATTGACATTTGTCTGTCCTGAAAAGATTTAAAGCATTCAAAAACCATATAGGCAGCATCACTAGGTCAAGGACTAGTTGTGGAAAAAAATTTAGTGTATTTTGACACAAAGGTACATGGATCCCGATCCATGTTCCTCTGACACAAATTGACACCAAACTAGTACCATAACTAGAGAGTATCACACAGAGTCTATTGGTCCTTCCAAAGTTGAAATTGGGTGCAAGAAACCCTTCCAAAAGCTCAGAGCTAGCAGGACCTGGGGCAAAGTGACAAAATCAACTTAGCTTCCAATCCAGAGATTCATTTCTAAAAATCTTGATACTATAACATCCCTTAACCATGCTGAAGCTAAGGGTATCAACAAAAGTTCAAATGTCTTCCCAACATGGATCACGATCCATGTACCTCTGAGCCAGAATAGAGACTTAAACTTACCACACAAGGAGCTAGGCCATAACAACTAGGTGCTTTTGTTAAAATTGAAATTGGTAGGGAATTGTGTGCCAAATTTTGTTGAACAAAAGCAAGAACTGATGAGGACAGCTGTAAGCTTACAGCTATCAAGCACATTTTTGGCAGGTTACAGGTACTAGAAGATACTATCCAGCTAGCAAGAACAAACGGGAGATTCAAACTATTTCATGAGGTAACTCGGTTTGGATTTTTCTTGTTACCAATTCTTCATGAATCTGCGATCAGGAAGATTGTACCAGAATAGGAACAACAACATCTTTGATCAAGGGAGTAATCACTCAACAGAAGAAAGTGTGAATCAGAGACCACTACCACCTTTGGAACCCATTTTAGAGGAGAGTTTCTCTGACACTTAATCTGAGAGATCATATGGCCTCATAAGTGAAGATTCTAACAAGTCAAACCCTAAGGAAACAGCTTTGATGGGTATAGGTCCTTCACAACCCACATCTGATGTGAAGTTGTTGTATCTGAAGTTTCAATTTGAAAATGTGCTTAAAGTCAAAATCTATAAGGATGGAATAGACTGCTACTGTGTTAAGCTGAAAAATAGGCCGAGCAAGTTCAAAGACCTTGTAGATGTTGATTATGATGGGGATAGGTATTTCGACCGAGAGGGAATGATGTTCTTAGTGGTTCATAACCCGTATATTGTGGATAAATGGGGAATGACCGGCACCAAGGACTAAGTAGATAATGAACAGGCCAATGCACCACACAAAATGGAGAAACAAAACGCGGTACTTAGACGCACCAATGAGACTGAGCGCCTTAACACTGAAAACACATATGCGGAGCTTTATAAGTTCAATAATGGAGACCAAACACTCTATTACAGATGTGACAAGCCTCGCATCAAAGAATTAACAGACAGGAAAAACTTATATGTTTACACTTACACAGAGGGTAGAAGTATTCAGGTGGCCATAATGGACAATTATGGCCGAAAGTACTCCCCAATGGACCCGAAGGAGTTAGAGAGATATACATATTTTGGAGGACCACTCCACCAATACTATGTAAATCCGGAAGCTGAAAAAACCACGACTACTTTTTGGGGTATAAAGCCCAATTTGGTCGCCCAGGTAAGTGTGCGGGCCGCCAGGTATGTACACATATTCT
The DNA here is from genome assembly GCF_014529385.1 of Adiantum capillus-veneris. Lineage (NCBI taxonomy): Eukaryota > Viridiplantae > Streptophyta > Polypodiopsida > Polypodiales > Pteridaceae > Adiantum > Adiantum capillus-veneris. The sequence continues at coordinate 166,590,140 of NC_140938.1, forward strand.
TTTGTAAAAACCTAATAAGAACTCACTATGCTCTACACATTACAGTAGAGAGAGTTCACCATATCATCGTGCTCTTCTTCTTGCACTCTCTCTCGCGTCGCACTTCCGCTCGTACTCCTTCAACTGGTATCAGAGCTCAGATCGAGGCTCGGGGCAGCACTGCAGGAGGCTAGAGTCACCAACTCAGATTGGAGTGAAATTTGACAGGCGAAGACACATCCCCAAATCTCGTGGGGGGCCGAAGGACTCGGTGTTGTCAGAATTTCAGTCTGAGGTCATCTCGGCAACCGTTCGGCTTCGACAAAGGTCTGCGCATGCCATTTTCGACTATGTGGTCTCGACGGGTGTAGATCCAACTTTGCAAATTTGGGGTTTTCGGCCTACGAATGCAGGTGCTGAGGATATCGACACTCCCAGAGTGTTTATTTGTGGCTATCTACACATCGAAGGACGGCTCACAGTTCTTGGAGGCGTGTCACATACGACACGGGCGCATCTACACACAGAGTGTAGGCAACATCTACTAGTTCATCACGTAGCTTGTGTTTGCTGCTTGATATTCCAGATTTCATCCTGACATTGCAGGTACTTCCACATGGGATGTATTGTCAGAGATGATGTATGTTTGTTGAGGGTTTACTGGCTGTGAGTCACGCAGCAAACAACCGCCGCAGCGGTTACAACATATAGTAGGAAATTTGTGGATGTATGACTTTGTGGGAAGTCTATGTACTGTTAGATTTATTGCAGCCTTTGTTGAGGGTCGAGTGAGGTTTTATTGAGCTTTGGGGATTCTCAAATGTTGAGATCCTTTCGGTGATACAGGTCTTGGAGCAATCCCTCGAGCACCCTTAGATAGGTAGCTAGGATGTATTGACGGTGAGTTACACAGTTGGGATTGCATCTTTGCTTTACTGCCGCTGAGGCATTGTCGCAATCTATGCTTACAGGACAGTGACAGACAGTACAGGTGCAGGACAGGTTTACCCGCAGCTTAGAGTGTCAGAGAGACAATTTTTTTTGAGTTGTTTTTTGGTCTGTTTTTAGTACACCAGAGCCATTTTACAAAGGAGACTCTGCCAAAATTTCTGCAGAATCTGAATCTTTCTTGGTTCATTTGACAGGTTGATATTGGTTCAGAGGTCAGTTTACAGGGAAAACTCTGCCGAATTTTTCCCAAGAAAGTAAACTACTATTGAAGCGTAGCTATGGCTGGATCATAGGAAACTGCTCTTTACAATATCAAGAAGCTGGATGGAACCAATTTCCCATTGTGGAAGTAGCAGATTTGGCACGTGTTGGTACAAAATAAGCAGATAAAACCTATAAATCTCAAGGGGATAAAACCAGAAGATATGGACGAAGATGAATGGAGCGAAATAGATGAATTGGCACTTTCTACCATTATGCTGACTTTGGCAGAAAGTGTTTACTTCAATGTAGCAGACGAGATGTCGGCTTATCAAGCATGGTTAAAGCTGAGTGATCTTTATGAGAAGCAGAGTGCAGCTTCACAGGTATACTGGCTTAAGAAGATTGTTGACTTGAAGATGAAAGAAGGGACACCTCTGTCCAATCATCTGAATGAATTCAACCCAATCTATAGTCAGTTGTCAGCTCAAGGTGTCAAGTTTGATGAACCTATTAGAGCTATGTTCCTGTTGATCACATTGCTGGAAAGTTGGGACACTTTTCGCACATCTTTGAGTAATTCTGCACCTCCAGATGGTTTGAACATATCAGGTGTAGAAGGAAGTCTGCTTACTGAAGAAACCAATAGAAAGACAATGGACAAAGGCAAAGGAACAGCCTTAGTTGTTAGGGGAAGGACCAAAGAAAAGTACAAAGGTGGAAAGAGGAATCAGTCTCGTAGCAAGTCCCGCAGTGCTAAAGGCAAGAGTGACATAGAATGCTACCATTGTGGCAAGAAGGGTCACATGAAAAGAGACTGCAGAGAATGGAAAGCAGAAAAATACAAAGAGAAAGCTGAAGACCATGGTGAGAAGAACAAGTCCTCGGTGAAGATTCAAGAAATAAATGTGACAAACACTGTTGCAGAGGATGACAGTCTAGTGTCAGGAGACATCTACTTCTTGAAGAATACAATGGACTCAGCTCTTCTTACAGCATCTGATGGAAATGCACTAAGTGACTGGATTATAGAGTCAGGGGCATCACTTCATGTGTCTCCAAACAAGGAGTGGTTTACTTCTTATGTGACCACTAAAGATCATGTTCGGCTAGGCAATGGGTAGACATGTGAGATCTTAGTTGTTGGAGATGTTCAATTGAAGTTTCAGAATGGCTCTTCTTTCACGCTGAAGAATGTGAGACATGTTCCCACAATTACAAAGAGCTTGATCAGCACATGTTTACTTGATGATGCTGGCTACGTCACCACTTTTGGACAGAACATGTGGAAGATATCCAAGGGTTCTATGACAGTAGCACATGGAGTAAAGTCTGGAGGACTTTACATGATTTATGTATCAAATGTCTCTAAAAATGTAATCAATGTAACCGAGCAGCCAAACGTTTCTTTGTGGCATAGCCGGTTAGGACATATGTCCGAGAAGGGAATGGAAATCTTTTCTCGTTCTGGTTATTTGCCGGGCTTTTCATTTAATGATTTTGAATTCTGTGAACATTGTCTGTATGGTAAGCAAACACAACAGCCACATAAGCATAGAAGCAGTAGAAGAGATACACAGTTGGCACTTGTTCATAGTGATTTGTGTGGACCTATGCCTAACCTATCTCTAGGGGGAGCTTCTTAGTTTATGACATTTATAGATGATTACTCGAAGAAAGTATGGGTTTACTTTCTCAAGCCCAAGGATGAAGCGTTTAGTGTTTTCAAAATGTTTGTGACACTTGTGGAGAATTAGAGTGGCAAGAAGCTTAAATGCTTACGCATTGACAATGGTGGAGAGTATGTTTCAAAGGCCTTTCAGGACTTTTGTGAGTCAAAAGGTATAAAACGTGAATTTACTGCTCCTTACAATCCTCCTCAAAATGGTGTTGCTGAGAGGATGAATAGGACCATACAAGAGAAGGTCATAAGTATGTTGTCTAATGCACAGCTGCCAAATGGGTTTTGGGTTGAAGCTGTATCAACAACTGTTCATCTTGTAAATAGATCTCCTAGCAAGGTTTTGGAGAAGGATTCAGTGCCAGAGATGGTATGGTCAGGCAAAATACCCTCATACAAGCATCTCAGAGTCTTTGGCTGTGAGGCATATACTCACGTTCCAAAGGAATTTAGGAACAAACTTGAGCCAAAGAGTAGAAAGTGCATCTTTCTAGGCTATGGTAATTCTGGTGAGATGGGGTATAGACTTTGGGATCCCGAATCCAGAAAGGTTGTCCGCAGCAATGATGTTCACTTGAATGAATCCAAATATCATTCTAAACCAGAGAGGGTTGAGGAGATTAGAAGAGTTGTCTTCCAAGAAGATGGACCTGCACGTGCAAGACAAAATGTCAGGGCTCAAGAGGAGCAAGGACAGGATAGAGTGGAACCACAGGTTGTGGCTGAGCCTGAGCCACCTATTGTGCGTAGATCTAGACGTGTCACCCGACCTCCTGATAGGTTTGTTCCATCTATGAACTATGTCATGTTGACTGATTGCAATGAGCCTTCATGTTACAAGGAAACAGTGCAAATGAAGGACTCCGGGAATTGGAAATTGGCCATGCAATCAGAGATGACATCTCTGCATAAAAACCAGACATGGAAGCTAGTTAAATTACCACGGGGCAAAAAGGCTCTACCTTGTAAATGGGTTTACAAGTATAAGATCACCGCTCATGATAGTCAGCCAAAGTACAAAGCAAGGCTTGTTGCCAAGGGCTTTAAGCAAGATCAAGGCATTGACTTTGAGGAAGTCTTCTCTCCGGTGGTCAAGATGACTACATTGAGATGCTTTCTTGCATTGGTTTCCATATTAGATTTGGTGTTGCACCAAATGGATGTCAAGACAGCGTTCTTGCATGGTGATTTAGATGTGGAAATTTACATGTAGCAGCCAGAAGGGTTTGTTGAGAAAGGCAAGGAAGATTGGGTATGCTAGTTGTTAAAGAGTCTTGATGGCTTAAAACAATCACCGAGGGCATGGTACCATAAATTCCACAAGTTTATGCTTTCTCAAGGATACAAACGTAGTGAGTTCGATCACTCTCTATATACAAAGAAGGCTAAGGATGGTAGTTGGCTGATCCTTATTTTGTATGTGGATGACATGTTGATTGTTGGCAAGCACTTGGAAGAAATTTCAGCTTTGAAGTCAAAGATGGCAAAATCGTTTGACATGAAAGACATGGGTGAGGCAAGTCATATACTTGGTATGCGCATTGAGAGAGACAGATCAAAGAAGTTGATTTGGTTATCTCAAACAGAGTATATTGACAAGGTTTTGCAACGTTTCAATATGGACAAGGGAAAGGCACTGAGTGTTCCATTGCCACCATATGTGAAACTTAGCAAACAAGATTGTCATGTGTCTGAGGAAGAACAGGCTGAAATAGATAAGATTCCATATGCGTCTACAGTGGGTAGTTTGATGTATGCAATGATTGCTACTCGCCCAGACATTGCATTTGCAGTGGGAGTAGTAAGTCGATACATGTCAAACCCAGGCAAGAAACATTGGGAGGCAGTGAAAGGAATATTGAGATACCTGAAAGCTACAAAGAGTATGCGTATATGATATGGGAGTCAAGAGCTAAGTGTAAAGGGTTTTACAGACTCAGATTATGCAGGTGACTTAGACAACCGAAGGTCTACGTCAGGGTATGTCTTTACATTGGCTGGTGGAGCAGTATCATGGCGTTCTAGATTACAAGATTGTGTTACTCAGTCTACTAGAGAGGCTGAATATGTTGCAGCATCAGAGCCATGCAAAGAATCAATTTGGCTTAATCAACTAGTAACAGATTTGGGAATCAAAGAAGAGATGCATGTGTTATATTGTGATAGTCAAAGTGCTATACAATTGGCTCGCAATCCAGTTTATCACTCAAAGACAAAGCATGTGGATGTGAAGTATCATTTCATCAGAGAAATGCTCGAGGATAAGCAACTTCAGCTTGTCAAAGTTCACACCACAGAAAATCCTGCTGATCTACTTACAAAAGGACTTCCCTCAGAGAGCTTTGCGCATTTTGCAAGCAGTTAGGTGTAGGGTAGTACATCACTTCTCTACATCTCTTGTATATTAGCTTGTATAGTAGCTTCTCTCACACTTAAAGTACCACATTGGACTTTAAGTGGGAGGTTGTTGGGGTATAAAGCCCAATGTGGTCGCCCAGGTAAGTGGGCGGGCCGCCAGGTATGTACACATATTCTTTTGTAAAAACGTAATAAGAACTCACTATGCTCTACACATTACAGTAGAGAGAGTTCACCATATCGTCGTGCTCTTCTTCTCGCACTCTCTCTCGCGTCGCACTTCTGCTCATACTCCTTGACTACTCACATCAAACCTGAGACTGTAATTGAGAGTCCCTTGAGAACAAGAGTGGAGGATTTGTATGGACAGGAACCAGTTCCGAGAACAAAACCCTTAGGGTCGACGGCGACTAGGGCTTCCATGAACATAGGGGCAGCTATGTTTCTGAATTCACTTACACCACCGGAATCTCTCCGACTATCACAAGAGATCGAATTGATGAACGCAGGGAGAATAGGATACCACTATTAGTACCAAGAGGAGATTACGAACCAAGAAAAGCCATCCCAGGGGGACCACAAGTTGTTAGAATGGTTGCAGAGGCCAGGCGTATGCGACCATCCCAAGTGGAAAAATGCTTACCCAAAAAGTATAATGGATCTGGCGATCCGTATGCCCATGTTTTAATCTTCAAACAAGTATTGAGAGCGGAACAAGTGACTGATTTCCACACTCAGTATGAAGGATTTGGGTTGACATTGGAAGGTAATGCCCTGACTTGGTTTCAACCATTAAACAACTTAGAATTCCCAAGTATTGAGCAACTTCTGCAATAATTCCGTGAGGATTTCTCAAAAAGAGGGATCAAGCATAACACTGTCTCCCAGATTTATTCATTTAGGCAAAAGGAAAAGGAAAAAGTGAAAGAAGCATCGCTTCATTTCAGGCAGTACATTGAAAGATGCCCTGCTCGAGAACTACCTCAAGATGAAAGATTATCAGTCCTCTTCATAGAGGGACTGCAAAATGAAACGCTCAAGAAGGACTTGCACCTGAAAGCCTGTGTCACCTTTCAGCAAGTCACGAAAGAGGCATTGTATCTTATAGATAACTGCAAAGCATATGGGGAGGTGATTGAAGACACAGATCAAGGGACTAGTAGCACCTCTTCAACTACGAGTGAGTCCACACAAAAATCGGGAGGGAAAAACCCAACTGTATCGGACGTTGATTGAGTGATCGAGGAAGTGATTAGGAGGATGAACCAAGGAAACAAGGCGAACCCAAACACACAACAACCACCCACCTGAAAGCGTGATGCTTGTGGAGGTGACCATCCAACCTAGTGGTGCAGCCTTCAGCAAAGGCCAGGAGCTAACGCACAACGGATATTGAAATGGTGTGCTACAGAAAAAAAATGGACAAACCATGAAACTCACGATTGTTTCTACAATCAGAACTATGTTAGAGAGAGACAATACGGACCACCTGGAGGACAACAACTTCCACCCCTTCCAAGGTACCAAGTGGGGCCAAGTAACGCAATCTTGGGTCAGGAAAAAGCTCAACCGGTGTTGGGACATCAACCTCCTTTACCATAGAAAAATAGGGCTATGGTAAGGATTTCTCAACCCATAGAACCACCATTTGATCAGAGTATGATCGAGGTAATCTCACACCTAGAAGATTCAGACAGTACTTATGAAAGGGAAAGCGATAGGAATGCATATGCTCTAGAGGGATATAATCCATGGATAATTCCAGAAGAAATGTCCGAGCCCTCATACATAGCACAACCAACCAAAAATCATTACCTGGTCTCGATGAGAATATGCTAATGTTTATGTCAAATTAGGGCTACAAACCTAGAGACTACCCTCCTAGAACAGGACAACCAATGGGAGCTCCTCAAGCTTCTCCACCACGTGTAGGACCATGCTATGAATGCAGTGGGAATCACTAGGATAGAGTGTGTCCAAACAAAGGGGAGCGGGTGAAATTTTTTGGATTCTGCATTGAATGCACAACGGACCATCTTATTCTACACTGCCCAAAAAACCCCGAAAATAAAGGAAAAGCAACCATGAACAAAATAGGGATTGTGCCAAGCTCAAGTGGATCAGAAACATAATGGAACATTCCAATAAAAGGGGTCACTAGAGATCAAGCACATGAGGTAGCAAAGAATGTCCAGGCCAGCCAAACAAAGATAGACAACTTGTCTGTCCGAACCCCTATAAAATCTTGGAAGGCAAAACGAAAAAAGATGAAAGCCAAAAGAGAAAAGGAAAAAACGGCATTGGAAACCAAATTGTGGAAAACAGAGGAGCAACTTCAAAGGAGAAGAGGCCTTAATGATAACAAGGAGACAAAGAAACTGTCGAAACTGCCATCCGACGGGTCAGTCCTAGTAGACAAGGTGGTTGAACCCTTGGACGCAATTCTGAAAGCTTACGAAGCAAGGCTAAAGCCTAACCAAACCCAAGAGGATCGGTGGTTAACGTACCCTCATCCAAGGTATGGGAAAGAGAGGCTAAAGATGTGCAAAGAGCTCATTCAAGCCGCTCAAGCGCTTATGGAACCATCAGTTCCTACGACTCCAAAAATCGAGGTACTCATACGGGAAAAGATTTGAGATTTAGATGAGAGGGGAATTGAAGTGAATAACCTACCCAATCTGGTCAACGAAACATGTTTGGACACGAGGGTAGTAGCCAATACAATAGATGGAACGCATTCTCAGGTACCACCACCAATCCCGGAGGTAGAAGACCAATGGCCTCAAGAGCTATGGGAACAGATCAGGAATAGGAAGGACGAAGCCAATTCTAAGATGATGGACACTAAAACTCTTCACGAACTAATGTCATCACCTATCCGTTGTTCACTGACTTTGTTAAAGTTGCTGAACATTAGACCGCATCTTTGGGAAGAGGTCACAAAAAATTTGGAAAAAATAGGGCTTGTAATTCCTTCAACCGAGGTTTCTCGAAAAATGTTAAAAACACAACCCTCAAAGCAGACTAAAAATGAGTCAGTGCCGGTCAACAAGGTAGGGGACTATTGTGAAGGTGAAGAAGGAAATACTACCCTACCTGTAGAGTACAAGGATGTACAATCGATAGCGATATTGGATAGTGGACCCGGAATTGACATAGCCACCAAAGCAATGTGGAAAAAATGTAAAAAATCTGCTCTAAGGAAAACGAGAATAAAACTTCAACTAGCAGATGGGTACTTGGAGAAACCTATTGGCATCTTGGAGCAGATTGTAGTAACCTCTTGTGGAATTGCATACGAACACACCCTTGCTCTCATGAATTTCGATGAGAGAAAAAATTTCGACATCATTTTGGGCAGACCATTCATGCGTCAGCTCAAAATGGTCCAAGATTGGGGTTATGACTATATCTATATGAGGAACAAGGATGTCACTACGAAAATTAGTGTCACCGATCATAGTTATAAAGACGTAGACAGAATCCCAGCAGAAGACCTGCATTCCACAATTGACCAGGAAGTAGGAATACCGACCTGGCTCCAAAACCAAGCTTACCAATGGACAGGAGAAACTTCGGATTTTGGAAGTCTAAAAAAGGAAGACTGCATTCTTGATAGGACTGCACAAGATGAAGCATACATACCAGAGACTTTTCCAGAGGAGATGTTTGAACCGTTTCAAATGGCAACAGATACTAGCTACTCTTGATGTCTTTGTCAATGAAGTGACTCTCACCAAATTTTGTGACGAGGAAGGGTACGATATCATTACATTCCACATGATGAATGTTTGCCTAACTGCGAAGACTGAGGAAGACGTACCTGACAAGGAAGAGATGGCCGAGTGCAGACGCATAGTGGAAAAAATCTCTATAAGGGACCTTGTCCAAACGAATGACGAAGAAGATTTTCAAGACTCGAATGATAAGGCGCTAGAGGATAACGCGAGCGATGAGCTGTCCAGTAGCTCGAGCCAGAGTATCAAACGGAAGGATCGCTGAGTGATCTACTATTATTTCCCAAACCAAAACCCTCGAAGACAATGCAGGTATCGAGATAAACGAAGAAACAACCACAACAAGCACCACAAGGACTTAGTACCTCTGTTAACTAACAAAACGGATGTATATCTATTCAAGTGCTCTTTTATGAGTTTTGGCCATTTATGACCGTCCGGCCAGTTTGTACTCAATTTGACCATTTAAGAAATCTATAAATGAAATACGTGCAAGAGGGACATGGTCACTCTTGCATGGGGGGAGATTGTACCTAGTGATTGTGTGTTTCTTCTCTCCTCTCCTCCCTCCTCTCTCGTCGTGCTGGCGTAGCACTCCGCTCTAGGAGGTGCGCCTGCACGTGCTCGCTTACTCTGTCTCGCTCTCTGCCTCTCTCATGTCAGATTTGCTATGGCATTTATGCGTACACGATTGTGCAGGTATGAAGATCTATTGATTTATTATTTGTAGCATTTTTTTTAATGTATTCTACAGGGACGTCGTGCCTCCGTCTGTAGCAGTGGTATCAGAGTCAGCTTACGCTCTCGAAAATTTGATCGCCATGAGGATGAAGATTTCATTGGAATTTGGAGCTTTTGGAATTTTCTTGGTCGAACAACAATTTACAACCATGGAGATCTAGTTGAACAACCATTATAGCTAAGTTTTATTTTGTTTATATTTTTATGAAATTTGTTTTATAAGATTAGCTTTAACGATGTGTCTCTTACATCTAAATTGAGGATAACAATCAATAATTGCTCCTTCATGTTTGTCTTGGTACAAAAAGGAAGAGTTCCTGCACCAAGCCTCCACGCGAATTAAATCCAGAATTAAGTGTATCAAACTTGCATGAAGCATCATGATAATTTTAATTTTTGTGACTCTTATGATTCACATATAGTAAGCTTTGATCAGTATTCGATCCATGGCTAGTGAAGCGATAGAAGAGGTTAAATCTATACTAATAGGAGCTGGGAACCAATGCAAGGATAGATGTCGAAGAAGACTATAAGAAAATTCAATTGAGTGATCCTAGCATATAGAGGGTAATCATTTAGAAAATGATGATCACGATTTAGTTGCAAGTTGATGAGAAAGGTTTTAAATTAGTTGATGCCATTAACAATGGCATCTGGAAGAGATTGCATGAAAGTGCATTCAAAACCCATTACCGGCTGCAAAATATTGCGTGTAAAGCTTATGGAGGAACAGAAGCAGAGGTCCAAGAAGGAGGTGGGTTGAAGTGGCCAGCCAACCGTAGGTGGGTGCAGTGAGTTAAGCCACAAAGGCACCCACGACCGTCTCGATCTCTCTCTCCCCACTGTAGTGGGGCCATCAGCCTTCCCTCTCCCTACTTGATCCGCAACCACCCCCCTCCCCCTTTTCCCGCAAACCACAACCTCTTCCCCTCCCTCTCAATATCTACAGTTGCCATAACATGCAGCCACGCGAATTAACCTTCTTTCTCTCTCTCCCCACTGGAGTCCATCGTTATCCCTATCTCTCCCTACCTAACCCACAGCCACATTTTTTTGTTTCGCCAGTCGCAATTGCACTCTCTCCCACACTTCGTCCATCACAACTTACAAACACCAACCAAAGTAGTGGTTCTCTGTGGTTACCTCCTATCGCATGCTTAGCTGCCATGCAGAGTTGCAAAAGGGTGGCTCTTTCTCTTGGTCGTGTCCTTAGCCGGTAAACATTACATTCTCTCTGTGTCTTGGTTATTAGACACACCCGCACCCCACGTTACTCTCTCCCTCCTCATTTGTTGGATGACAACACTGGGTTGTGCATCACCCCGCCGTCATCCAAACTGAGGTTTGAACCCTTCTTTGCTCATGGCACCCACAAACACATGCACACCCACAAAGGGCATGCAGGAGGCTAGTTGCCATTTTTTTGTCTCTCACACACTCTCTCTTTTGCTGTGGCCGCCACACGCTATCAGCTCTTGACCCCTTCATATCCTTGTGTTCAGCTTTTCTTTTGACAGCCACTAGTTCTCCCTCTCTCTCTCTCTCTCTCTCTAGCGTGCGAGCGTATCATGAAAATGCATTCTAGCAAAGCAAGGCTAGCTGGTTAGCCATGGTGCATTGTGAAAAGAGGCTGGGCCTAAAAAGGGGTCATGGACACCGGAGGAGGACCAGAAGCTCAAGAGCTACACTGAAACGCATGTTGAGATAGGCATGGGACATCTCTCTACACCTAAGCCTAAGGATGTTGACACCTTTGTATATGTGTTGTATGGCCAAGAATAAGCCATGTCTAGGCATTTGTGCCAGCCTTGTAATATCAAGGCTCTATATAAAGCCTTGTATTGTAAATATACAATATGCTATGCAATATGATATCTTACTTTTGTGTGTATCTTAATTTGTCTCTTTAGTCGTCGTGCATCTTTTATTAAGTGTGTGCAGCTAGCTCACTGTGTAACAATGGAGCCTTTCACCTTTGAGCCTCCTTAAGCTCCCTTCACCTCCGGATCCTTACAATTGGTATCAGAGCCAGTTAGCACCACCATTAGCTTAGCTCGACCACAAATACAATATCCTATTTGGCTAATTGAAGTAGTTTTCCACTCGTTCAATCATAGGCTGCGCTTGTTGACATCCCCGACTACATCCGTAGGAATCTTTAGAGCTCGAAGGCATTTTGCAGCAAATTGGCACCGAATTGCATTGGGGTAATGCAAAACCAACCAAGGAGCTTCAAAGCAGTATTCAATCAAAAGCTAAGCAAAGAACAAAAGCTTTGAGAGCTTAGAGTAAGGTCGGATAGCGAGTAAATTTTGTTGCACTTGGCCGGGCAGAGAGTTGCAGAACGAAGCCTGGAGGGAGTCCCTTGTGTGATCGTTACACACACACACAAACACACACAGACACACACACACACACACACACTCAATCGCAGTAGATAGTGGGCAGCAAGACCGAGCTGAGAGAGCACACAAATGAAAATATTGAAGCTGGGAGATAGGAGCAGATTGAATAACGCTACTTCATTGGGGCAGACCAAATTGAGCAAGAGATGATTGCTTTACACACACAAACTGCAGCGCTAGCCTCACTGAATGCAATTCAAAGCTCTACTGTAGCGTTATTAGCATACACACACACACACGAGCTATTGATCGATGACTTTTTCTTCCAATCCGACCTTGCGGATGCAGTCATGGTATCAAGGTGCCCCCTCTTGCAGTTTTTGCTCAGTGAATAGCTCCACGCTATTTGCATTGCCCTTTGGACGGCTTCTGCTTGTTTTCGGCAACAATCGACAGACTCAAGCTTTCATTTTTTATATGCTTTGTAACCTTTTATATATAAGCCCTTGTTACCACACATAGCTTGTTTAATCTCACTCGCTATCCTGACCCTTGTAGCCAACATAGTCGACCCCGTGTTCAAGCCCGCAAGCTTGATAACAAGCCGCTCTCAAGTTCAACCACCATCAATATTTTCAACTCTCGGATTCTCCGACACCCTTCAAGATATCAACCCTCGGAATTATTATGCTCCAATTTATCACACCAAGCAAAAGAGACTCCAAAGTGTTTTCCAAGCATTCACACACAATCTTTTGATTTAAGTTTTGTATGTTAAATTTGTGCACTACTAGGCACACTAAGACTTGTAAATGCACGAGGGTCTTAGACACTGCCTTTATGGTAAGACCACCCTCACACACACAAGATTTTCTCTCTTGTTCACTTGTGAAGAGTGAATTCACTCTTGTGAAGAGGTGCTTCACATGAGAAATTATAAAGATGGTAGAAAAATCTTTTTCTACCTGGTTGGGCTCTCGGAAACTCATGAGATTATGCTTAAGAAGGGGAGGAGCAAGTATGGTTGCAGATGACAACAAAGATGAAGATGACAGCAACAGCAGTAGCAGCAAAGACAAAGGGAGAGTCAACAATATAGAGAACACGGATGAGGACAAAGACAAAGAAGAGGAGAGTTGTCTCCATGTTTTTACTTCACACAACCCTTTCATTGAATAAACTGATGTATTGTAGAAAATATGGATGGTCTTCCACCTCTTTGTTTAAGGGGAGGATTTGTTACTCTGTGTGACACCATATGATGAGACCACTCAGTCTGTGTGACCATTAGCCTGTGTGGCTTTAGGTCTCGATTCAGCTTCATTTAGTATAGTCCATGCCCTAGGGGAGGATTGTTGAGATAGGCATGGGACATCTCTCTACCCCTAAGCCTAAGGATGTTGACACCTTTGTATATATGCTGTATGGCCAAGAATGTGTTGTATGGCCTTGTATTGTACATATACAATATGCTATGCAATATGATATCTTACTTTTGTGTGTATCTTAATTTGTCTCTTTAGTAATCGTGCATCTTTTATTAAGTGTGTGCAGCTCACTGTGTAACAATGGAGCCTTTCACCTTTGAGCCTCCTTAAGCTCCCTTCACCTCGCGATCCTTACAACGCAAGGGCATAGCAATTGGCAAGCGCTGCCCTAGCAGGCAAGGCTGGTGAGGTGTGGCAAGAGCTGCGGACTATGGTAGACCAACTTCCTATGGCCTGGCATCAAGTGTGGCAGCTTCTCTGTAGTGGAGGATAACTCCATCATCCAGGTCCACGCGGTTCTTGGCAACCGGGCTTCTCGCTTTCGTTTGTAGCTCAGTATAGTGAGCGTTTTGGTTGTCTTTATACAGTTGCATGATTGTCAGGCTGTCTTTATTCCCACAGCTCCCAATCTCCCTCAACTAATTTTGTGTCCAACCTGGACGTCCACTATGGTGCATTGGCAGTGGACTTCTTGCAAGCGGAGTGTGCGAGTTGACACTTGAGCCAGACGAAGCAGAAATCCCCTCCAACAATGACTTCCTTCAATCCTGCCAATCTCTTACTCTCGGACAGCATGCCTATCCGCCTGCACACCTATTGCAAGTTCCATTCTCTGATCTGCTTGTAGAGATGTTATTAGTGATCTTATGAGGGGGGGAATCGAGATGCTGAACGATAGGTCGAAATCTTCCAAAAGCAACCTTCTACAACAACAGTATGTATGAGAAAGCGAGAGACGCGTGAGATTATCTTCAATCTCTTGCGAGCATGCAACAAGAAAAATGATGTCGCTGCTGCCATATGCGTGCATGATCTTTTGGTAAGCTCTCATCATGTAGATTCTGCTCTCGCTGATCAGCTCTTTTGGTTCTTCTCTTTTGCTGATTGTCTGCCTGAGGCTCAAGCTGTCTTTGAAAGCATACCCTTTCCTGGGGTGCACTCACGGCATTCCATTATCTCAGCTCAGGGGCCGTTTTATTTGTATTTATCTTTTGTCCATGATGATAGGGTTCATTCCCACCCTCGTGGCCTCAAACATTTTTTTTGCCAGAGCTAATTGCTTAAGTGGCCCAAAAACGCAGCCTTCTGCAACACACCACAACAATTTTGGGCAATCATCAAATTTTTGTATACTATACTAGTGGCGACATGTCGCCTCAACAACTCACCGATTGTTTCAACTTGCACCAATCAAATAGTTTTTTTTTTTGGGTTACCTATGAGGACCATCATCCCATGCACACAAGTAAATGCATTGGTGTTCCTCATTTAACGTGTATGTTACAATCCTCTATTCCAACTGATGATGCAAACTTTTGATCACCCTCATGGCGATTTGCAAAGGTCCACCTTGGATGTATTGCTACCGATTTACACGATGATGGGAAATAGTAGACATGAATTGGCATTTACTCCCGTCTAGTTAGCATTATCGTTTTACAATTTTGTATATAAGCTCTTGATCTGTCTAATATAGACGATGCCGATGATGAACATGTGGCGTTATAGAACAATATTTTCTTTTCTCATGGGTCCTGTTGTCTCTTAGTTTATTTTGATACTTTCATGCCCTACATTGTCAACCCCGTAAATAATCATTACGTGCTAGGGTCAATTGTTCACCCTCAAGATACATCATGCCTTCTTATTCTAGCAATGATGACCCAAATTGATTGTTACCTGGACTATTAAGAAATTATCAAGCATAAACACGAAAATCCCTCTCATCATTATTTGCAGGAGCCAATATTTCCATAATGTAAGTTTATCCCCATTAGTAAAGATGTACTGTAATTCGATTTTTGCTTTACTTGTTCTTCAAATTGTCTTAAATGTTCCCTTATATATCAGCCAAATTGTTGTTGCATATTACTCCATATTGTTCCGTTTATTTTCTTTTGTACCACATCACTCCCAACGTTTCCAATACTCCATCTCAGAGGACTATCCTTATTGATGAATACTTACCTTTATGCCCGAATTTGTAGCCAACTACTTTAAGAGACCTGCTTTTGCCCTATCCTAACATTCATACATTTAGTGTGGCCTCACTTTCTCTGAAGACCGATATCCACTGGTCATAACAATCTTGCAAACCACCCTGTCAATTTAGATCACACCTCTCTTATGTGCTCATTCGTACTTCAAGTTTTCTACTTTCATTCTCTTTTTTTGGCAAACAAACTTTGCATCAATTTTTTCTCTCATGGCGTTTCAAATGTTAATGCATTTAATCTGTAATTATTAACGTCTTCTTAAATTTAACAAGCAATTGTTTTGAGTGCTTTGTTTTTTAGAAAATTTATGCAGATAAATCTAACTATAGTGGTCTCACATCAAAATCTAGGTATGACACTCCTTACTGCATTCTGATAATACCCCTCTTGAAACATTATTACAATGCCATGTGCAACTTTCTATTATTTGTGCCTATTCCCACACACACACACACTGGTATATATATATTTAAAAATAGTATACCCTCTTGGTATGTACATCAAATACATTCCTCTTTTCATATTTCAATTTTCGGCATTGTGTTCTAAACTGCATACTCATAGACTACTAAGGTCATGACTTCTAATTGTATTGAAAGGAAACTTTTAATGAGCTAACTTGTCTAAAAGGTATGTAGCTACTCATGTGAGCTAAGCTGCTTTGGGATACTAGAAAAATTGTATGTAAATACTTTGTCACATAAGTATACTCCAATTTTGTGTCAAACAGGTAGTAAATGTTTTGTTTTTTATGCCTGGTCTAGTCCATTGGTCACATGCACACAGATTTGCTGGTTTAGACAGTGTGTAGATACTCATTTTGGTGCTGATCCACCGATTTAGGGAGCACATTGATAAATTACAGATTCATGATTTTTAAACTTATACCAAATGTAGATTTGCCGACAGCATTGCTGCAGATTCGTCGATTTAGGTAGCACATCTTATTGGTGTAGATTCGCCGATTTAGGCAACACCGATCACAAAATCATGCTACAGTGGCTGGCCACCACTGTGACTGGTAATATTTTGTCACCCGGGTATAGAAAATGAAAGATATTTTGAATTTGGATTTGGAATTGGTATATGATGATTTTCTGTTGCGACAGTATTTATGGAAGTGAACTTGAGATTGATGAGAATTGATTTATACAATGATGAGTGTGACCAATGATATCCTGATTCATCAGGGTATGACATATACTGCTTATTTTAGTGGTATGGGACACTAGAATAGGTAGTATGTGGATGACGGTAGGCATAAGCTAATGTTCTTTAGTTTCATATATTATGTGATTTTTTTGACACAACATACTAATCACTGTTTTTGACAAGTATTGTTTGCACATTTTTATCTTCGCTAAGGACAGTTGCTTTCCGATGGAGAGGTATGTTATGGAATTGATATTTTACTTTTATTGCAGCTGACATGTGGAAAAGGCTTGACCGAGCTAGGCTATTGCAAAAGGAAATTACATTTTATGTATATTTATTCAAGTGCTCTTTTATGAGTTTTGGCCATTTATGACCGGCCGGCCAGTTTGTACTCAATTTGACCATTTAAGAAATCTATAAATGAAATACGTGCAAGAGGGAAATGGTCACTCTTGCACAAGGGGAGATTGTACCCAGTGCTTGTGTGTTTCTTATCTCCTCTCCTCCCTCCTCTCTCGTCGTGCCGGCGTAGCACTCCGCTCTAGGAGGTGCACTTGCACGTGCTCGCTTACTCTATCTCGCTCTTTGCCTCTCTCATGTCAGATTTTCTATGGCGTTTATGCATATACGATTATGAAGGTATGAATATCTATTGATTTATGATCTGTAGCATGGTTTTTTATGTCTTCTACATGGACGCCGCGCCTCCGTCTGTAGCATTGTCCCTTCTTCTTTGTCGTTTGGAAAGCAGTTAGACAACACCTTCAACCTCATTCCAGTCGGCGGTCTTTAGTCCTTGCTCAACATCTTTATCTTCAAGAAGAAGCTTCGAATTTTCTTGAGACTCTTTACCTGCAGCTTGTAAGAAAAGATATGTCTTCTCTGTATCTAGTGTGGCCCTTTTTGTCCTGGTGAGTTGTGCATAGCGCCGCTCAAATTCCCTAAGTAGCTCTATTATTGATAGTCCTTGCTTTGGCTTGACTACCCATTCTAAGAATTTCCTTTTGGTTACTCTCAGAGTCCTCCATGAAATATTCCTCCTTCAAAGCTACTTTGAGTTCTTCCCAATTTTTCCCATGCCCATCTTTAATTCCCCTAACATGTTCCCTAATTTCTGGAGCAACAACTAGCTCAAAGCTTTGAATCATCTCACCTTCTGACACACGATGCATCTCCATCTCCTTCACATACTCATGTAGACACTTGGTTACATATTTTCCATTGAACTGGTCCATTCTATTGAGAACTTCTTGTATGGCTTTGGTTATTAAAATCTCCCTTCTTTCAATGGCATATTGTTGTTGCATGAACATTGCAAATGTTGTGGTCTTGCCAGGAAAGCACCGGGCTTATGGCTCTGAGAGTTTGTGAGAGAAGGAGTTAAACCATAGATGCCATGAAGACTAGGGTTTGGAAGGAAGTGCAATCAAACAAGCCCCACTCTTTCTCTCTTGCACTCACACACACAAAGAAAAAACACAAAAGAGAATATCAAAACAACACAAATATGAAAACATCAAGTCTATGGTCATATCGTTAATGGAAAGGGTTAATAGATGAGTTAATGGGGTTCAATCTTTGCCAACCAAACAGGCTACGAATTGTTCTTTGGAATTGTAGTTTTGTGCTTACCATAATATATATGTTCTATCTAGTGATTGGGATTAATTGTGTGTACAAATCCTCTTGGTTCATAGCAAGATAACTACACTTACGTCAAAATAAATTTTATAGTCTATAAGAGATAGTATGATGGGATCTAGTGAAAGAAGAATTTCATTGAGCCTTTCTGGGCCAAAGAGAAACACTATACGTTGTTGAAAGTGTATTTTACGGCTAATCCATATGTTAATTCTAATAGATTGCACAGAGTGGAAGCGATAGAAATTATCATCATGTGGATTACTCATCTAGGATAGTATGTGATAAATGTAGATATGAGAGAAGTGAAGAGATGAGAAGTTTCCCTCCCAAGCTCTGTTCTTGCCCGTAGGCAATAAGGATACTGGGGGGAGAGATGTATCTATAGCAAGGAGAACCTAGAATTTGTAGAGAGAATGAATTTCTAAGAGTGAGAGAGATAGGTTTGGTTAAGGAGACAATATTAGATATATATATATGTTGGATTAGAGATGAAAAGGAAAACAACAAGAAATCAAGAAAACATCAATGTAGAACACGTACATCCTACTTGGCAAACCCTTCGGCACCATTATTGATGGAGAGATAAGAAGAAGAGGGAATAATTCAACGATTGATACACCAAGTCCAAGACCTTATTTGATTAGATTTGATCTTCCAAGGATAGCGTACAAGAATGGCTAGTCTTCCTCTAGGAGAAAGTGTAGGCTTAGGCTTATGTTGATGGGCTAAGTACAGTTAGGCATTACTACTCACTCCCTCAAGAATTCCTCTCATCAATGGCTTGAACACTTCAATGGTTTTCAAGGAAGAAGAGGTCCCCTTTTATAGGCAAAGGGAACCTCCAAGGGTTTACACAAGAAGAGAAGAGCCAGTGTGAACATAACCTGGAAAAATTGAAAATGAGTTGTCCATGCATGATGTGGGTAGACTGGGGTCCAGTATTTTGATCATAACTCCTCAACCATGGCTCCAAATAAAAAAGTTAAAATATGGGAAAAAAATTCAACTCATTAGCTACAACTTCCATTTAAAAATCTTTTTCCAATTTGGATTGGAACCTTGTGTTAAAAAATCATCAAAATAGGGTCCATTTATACCAGCAAAAGTCTTCTTGTGGTCGCATTAGCCTAGACTTTCATTTGATTTCAAAGGACACCTCATGCCATATAAAAGCATGACATTGATCCTTGACAAAGTTTTGTAATCATGCTTGCAATAATGCATTAAAGTAAGTGTATCTTTGAAAATCATGACACCTAGTGTCCCACTAGGATTTGATTCCTTCATAGTAGCTATTTAAAAAGAAATATAAGAAAAATATGAAAAATACATAGAATATATATATTGGAATTTACCCTAATATAGGATCTAGCTAGGGTGTGAGATGATAATAAGATAGTAGAAATAAAGAACTAATACTTTCTGCGCCAAGTTAAAGAGGCGGAGCTAATGACGCTTTTTCCATAGTATTTTTTGACGGTAAAGTAAGAATAGGTTACCCTTGAGATAAATAATACGATGAGATAGAAAGATTATTATTATACTTAAATATGCATATGTACATTATAGGAAATATAATTATGTATCTAAGAACTTGAAAGATAGATCTTGTAGCATGCGTTCCCACTATGTACGTATCACAGCACGACAACCACCCCCTTTAAACTTGCACATCCTCCAGTATGTGCCACATTTTCTCTTTGTTGTAAGATCAGCCCTCTTGTACATCTTCCTTGCTTTCTTCTTCATTAGATGATTCCAAAGATTCATCTTCACCTGTGTTTTGCTCTTCCTCCTCATCACCATCTTCTGGATCATTGTCACCTCTTCTCTTAAACATTTTGATCCTTTTTTTTGCAATGGGAATCTTTACTTCTGTACCATTTAGTTTAGACAAGCTATAAGTAGCATTTCATGCACATGTTTTACAACATACGGTCCAAACCATCTTTTTGAAAACTTACGCATGACTGTGTGTTGGTTATCAAGGCTACTATCATACACTAAAATCTAGTCACCCTTGTCAATTTCTTTTCTCCTGAGCCGATGCCACTTATCAAAGTAGTCCTTGTTTTTCAACCTTGCATCTTTGAGTCGTTCTTTTGCAACCTCAATGTCTCCAGGTCTTCTCTCTAGTTGCCTTATGCGCAATGCAAGGAGGTCTTTCCTGTTAAGCCCCTCTTGCCAAGGTAGTACATTCCATGTGGGAATTGTATCTTAAATCGGCATCACTAGCTTTTGACCATACATTAGTTTCGCAGGCATGTAGCCAGTTAGTGAGCTATGTGTTGTACAATCATCCCATAAAGAATATGGTAACAGTTTTGGCCACCCACCAACTCTTCCTTCACAAGCCTTGGCCAAATCTTTGATGATAGGAGGGTGCCCTCTTTCACTCTTTCCATTGCCTTCAGGGTTGTAAGTGTTAGGAAATAAAACGTAGCTAAATAGATAATTGAGTAGATTACTTAATGGAGAGAGATAGATTTATATACACGAGATTATAGAGTAGAGAGAGAGAGAGAGTACACACGATATACGTGGTTCACCCAATGTGGGCTACGTCCACGGGAAAGCAGCCACTCAATGGCTTTAGTACTTCAAAACAAGAAGTAGTTTAGAAAGGGATTATACCCTTAATGGAGCTCCCGCCTTGCTTCACTCTCACCACCTCACACTCACCTTGTTGCATCAACTTCACACTATAAAATGTGTGTAGAAATGGCCTCCTTTTATAGGCCAAAAGGGCTGCCCTCTCTTATGAGAGACAGCCATGTGTAGCCGCCCTTGTGCGAATAAGTCCAAATCGGACCCTCCAATCCGCCCATGTGTGGCCGCCCTTGAGAAGACAAGTCCGCTTTTGAATTCGGCCACCGGCCACCGGCCATTGACTTCCGACCACGGGCCAAGCGACCGGTTGTTTTCCGACCACTTTCCGGCCGCCATCCGGCCATAATATTCCGGCGAAAAAAAAAATCTCGGGGGCCTCCGCCCTCGAGGCCTTTAAAGTTGCCCCTGATTCTTGTCCGTGAAAATTTTGGTTTCCGGTGAGTGATTTTCCTTCACGCACGATGGCTTCTCCTCATAATGGGGGCCTTACAAATGTGCGCTTTTACCACAGAAAATTACAAGGGTAAATCAGGCTCCATACTTAACAATCTCCCACTTGGAGACTGATCTCCAAACCAAACCTGTGACTGCTTTCCATTCTGGCTTCTTATCCTTGAATGCGGATTGAAGATGAGCAAAAACTCAACTTCTCCTTGTTGACCACCTTTGTAAACATGTCTGCAGGATTTTCACTTGTATGCACCTTTCCTAGCTTTAGTTGTCCCTCTTCCAAAAGATTGCGTATGAAGTGATATCTCACCTCAATGTGCTTTGTCCTTGAATGAAAGGCTGAGTTCTTCGCAAGATGGATAGCGCTTTGGCTATCACTGTACAAGACACAATTGTCTTGTTTGAATCCAAGCTCTTCTAAGAATCTGTGAAGCCACAGAATTTCTTTGCTTGCCTCCGTCATTGCTACATACTCTGCTTCCGTGGTAGAAAGTGAAACCACTTTCCGCAGCTTTGAAGCCCAGCTTACTGCTGTGCCTCCAACGGTGAACACATAGCCAGTAGTGCTCCTTCGAGTATCTTTGTCACCTGCCATATCTGCATCAGCATACCCTTCTAGAAAAATATCAGTTCCTCCAAAATACAAAGCATTTGTGGTTGTCCCTTTTAGATACCTAAGTATCCACTTCACAGCTTGCCAATGCTCTTTACCTGGGTTGTCCATGAACCTACTCACAACTCCCACTGCATGTGCAATGTCTGGCCTTGTCCAGACCATAGCATACATTAGAGAACCTACCGCTGCAGCATATGGAACTTTACACATATAGGCTATCTCCTCTTGTGTCTTTGGACACATATCCTTCATTAGTTTAAAATGACCAGCCAAAGGTGTAGAAACTGGTTTTGCATTTTGCATTGCAAACCTTTCTAGTACTTTCTTGATGTAATCTTCTTGAGATAGATTTATTGTCTTCTTCGTCCTGTCCCTTGATATTTTCATACCAAGTATCCTCTTTGAAGCACCTAAATCTTTCATTGAAAATGATTTGAACAGCTCCTCTTTTAGGTCTTTGATTTCCTGCATGTTAGCACTTGCAATCAACATGTCATCAACATACAACATTAGGATGATGAATTTCCCATCTCCCAAATTCTTCGTGTAGACGCAGTGATCCGAGTTGCATCTTGTGAATCCATGATCCAACATCCATCGATCAAACTTCAAGTACCATTGTCTTGATGCTTGCTTTAAACCATACAAGCTCTTCTTTAATCTGCAAACCATTTTCTCCTTACCTTTTACTTCATACCCCTTTGGTTGAAGCATGTAGATTTCCTCCTCTAAGTCACCGTGAGGGAATGCCATATTTACATCCATTTGCTCGACATTTAGATCATGAGCAGCCACAAGGCTTAAGACAAGCCTAATTGAGTTCATTTTTACAACAGGAGAAAATATTTCATTGAAGTCAATACCTTTCTTTTGAGAAAAACCTTTTACCACAAGCCTAGACTTGTACCTTTTCTTCCCACCTTCTTCTTCCTTTAGCTTGTACACCCATTTGTTTTGAAGTGCCCGCTTACCTTTAGGCAACTCAACCAACTCCCATGTTTGGTTGCGATGTAGTGAGTCCATCTCCACTTGCATGCTCTTCGTCCATTCTTCTTTGGATTCATGTTGCATAGCTTCTTCATATGATTCCGGCTCTCCAGAATCTGAGATCAAGAGATGGTTGAAGGAAGGAACAAATCTTTCTGGAGGTCTACTTGCTCTTGTAGATCTTCGGGGAATAGATTGAGGCTCCTCATTTGGTTGACGTTGTTGCACATTGTCACCGTTTGCAGTCCTTGAGTCTTCACCATCCTCAAGCTCCATGTACTCATCACCTGTTTCTTTTGTTTGTTTTCTTTCCAAGTAATCTTTGTACATATTTTGTTCGTTAAAAATTACATCCCTACTCCTTAAGATTTTACCATCTTCAGGATTCCATAGGCGATACCCAAAGTCTCCTTCTCCATAGCCAATGAAGAAACACTTTTTGGACTTTGCGTCTAGCTTTGATCTTAGGCTTCTATCTATGTGCATGAAAGCCTCACACCCAAACACTTTGAGAAATGCATAATTCACCATTTACCTGTCCATGCCTCTTCTGGAACTCCCCCATCCAATGCCGTTGAGGGTGACCGATTGATTAAGTACACAGACGTACTTACAGTTTTCGCCCAAAGTTCAAGCGGTAGGCCTGCATGTAGCCGCATGCTTCGTGCTCGTTCCATGATTGTCCTGTTCATCCTTTTCGAAATCCCATTTTGTTGAGGTGTCCTTGGGGTTGTCCTTTGCCTCCGAATTCCATTGCTAGCACAAAAGCTTTTAAAATCTTGGCTGCAATATTCACCTCCATTGTCGGATCTGAGGCATTTAACCTTGGTACCTGTTTCATTCTCCACAAAGGCTTTCCACCTTTGAAATATGGAAAATACATCGGATTTATTCTTCATGACATAAACCCATGTTTTTCTAGTCGCATCGTCTATGAATGTTACATAGTACAATGAGCCACCAAGTGATGGTGTACTTGCAGGACCCCAAACATCAGAATGAACCAACTCAAGTTTTTTATTTTTTCTTTCATTTCTTGATTTTTGAAATTTTACCCTCTTTTGTTTACCATTGTTGTGGGTTAGGTCAACACATGAACATCATACACAGCAATAATAACCATCTACTCCACCATACTACATTAACAACAATTCAGACACAGTAAACCTAACTACTCTAAATATCAGAGTAAGCAGAAAATACACTGAATAGTTGCTGCACTGTACCATCATCATCGCATTCACATCAAAGAACAGATACCTCGTGCGCAGATACATTCCCCACTTTTATAGATAAATCCGACTTAACTACCCAGTCACAAGACATTCAGCAGACTGCAACTGAAAGACAGTTACATCCGACTTAGCAAAATACAGCTCAGTAAATATCCGATAAGTCAATATCCGACTTAGCTATTCAGAGTCAGTTTCTAACATGTGCCTCTCAACACATGGCACGCCCCGGTGGTAGATTTCGCAGAAATCTGACCCGGATCCACATATCCCTTGATCAGGAATCCACCCTCTGCTGCACAGCTTCTTCCTTACTCTGATCCTCAGCATTCACTTTATGATCCACCAGCTCTGCTTCCTTTACTGCATCTGATTCTGCTGCATCATCTTTTCCCATTTCCACCTCTTGTGCTCTATCTGCAATCTCAGTATCAATCTGCTCTTCTGCCACTTTCTCCTCAGCTACATCCTGCATCAAAAAACTATTAGTAAAATTCTCCTCTTTCTTTTCTGACTCTGCAAGCTGCTGTCTCTTATTCTCTTCCATCTGCTGAATCTGCTGCTTCAAACAGTCTCTCTCCTTTTGCAATTCCTCCACTTCCTTCAACAATTGTGCTTCTACCTCATGCACTAACCCTGCTTTTAACACCTCATATGGATACTTAATGACAAATCTCATTCTTTCCTTGGTCTTTTGCCACATCTCCTGTGCAACCAAAGCTAACTACTGCTTGAGAATAGACACTTCTCCTTCTTTCATTAATACCGCACTCAAGCTAATTTCCTCTTGTGCCAACATCTGTTGCTCTAATATCTGCAAAGGTTCCAATCTCAACCTCTGCATCTCCACAGTGACCTGTAACTCTGCATTCCTCTTTGCCATGTCTTCCAATTCCAAAGGAACCGCTGCCTCCACTTTCTCAGTCCATTGCTTAAACTCCCCCAATGATCTCTTCACTTTTGCTAACTCCATCTTCTGTTTCCCCACTGTTTCCTCCATATCCTGCTCATACTTTACTTTCATCATAGCTATCTGCTCTTCAAACTCTTTCACCTGTGACACCTGTCCTTTAAACTCCATCAATTTTTCTGCATTCTTTTCAGCTTGCATACTCCGAACCTTCAGCATATTATTCTGCTGCCTCACAAATTCCTGCACCTGCTGCAGCATCTGAACTACTTTATCACTGTCCAATTTCCCAGTATCTACTGATACTCCAGAGACTTCCTCAGTACTGAAATCTAATCTAGAAAACACTCTGCTGACTGGTTCAGACTTCTTCCTCTTGTTGGATAATGTGAAAGCCTTACCAAGCCTTATTGGTGTTTCCTCTCCTTTTACCTGCATTGGTGAATCAACATCCATGGTACCAAATTCTGCAAACTGCATTTTTGCTGTGATTTCTTCAAAGGCCTCTCCTGGAGTATATTTGGCTTTCACCAAATCCTCATAAGCCTCCATATGCTTAGCATTAAACTTCACAAATCCTGTCTTTTCAGAATGCACCATGATGGGATGCTCAATCTGAACTGGCTGCTGCTTCTCCTGCACCAGTTTTTCTGCTTTCACAGGCCACCTTGCTTCACCATTCTGTACTCTTTGTGCAAAAAAAAACAATGCTGACAAGTAACCACATAACCTACTATTTGCCTGTGTCTTCCTCTTATCTGAAGAATGAATCTCTGCTGCCAGCTTTTCATGCACCCAGTGAGCCCAGCTCACTTCTCCTCCCTGCTCTGCATAGCTTAATGGTGCAAAATTTTCTTTTGACATATAATCAAACTTCACAATAAAGCATAGCCTCTCCAAGTACCACTTAAGCTGCTCTCTCCTAGCATATGCCACATTCTTTAACATGTAATACTGCCTGCCTCCTTCTCTTGGACCAAACTCCTTTTTCAGTGCTTCCTCTGAACACTTTGGAATAGGTGTATTAGGATGCAAAGGCACCTTGAACACCTCAGACACCAACTCCACATTGAGTACCACATGCGGTGACACTCTCCCCTTAGTCTTCCTAAGTATTTCCAACTGAGACTTTGCATATACATTGTTTTTACATTCTTCCCAAGGCAGAATGGCAAACTCATACAATCCTACCTGCTGCAACCATATGGCGTTGCGCTCTGCCTGACAATCTATGTAAACTTTGAAATCCATAAAAGGGTCCATTAATGTTTGCATCACCTTACCTTCTGACACAGGAGTCGGCATTGGTGTTTCCTCTTCTGCAGAGTCACTATTTTCGTCTGCACTGCTAACGTCAAGCCGCATAGGCAAAGCTTTGCTTCTCAAACGTCGCCCCGAACCTTTGGTCTGCTCCTCATCAGGCTGTGGTTGCATGGCCATCAATTGCTTTGCTTTCGGCATGGCAGGACTGAATAAATCTTCTTCAAGCGAAAACCCGAATGCTCCGCGCTGCTGCATGTGTACTAAACTTTTGTTGCATGTATGATTATACTCGCTGCACCATGCACACATATCTCCACCCAGTATCCTTGAAGTGCTACGAAACTTCTTTTCAGCACACTCCCCGAAGTTATTAGTCCGGCCTAATAATTTCTTATTAAAAATTCCGACTTGGTCAGTTTCGACACAGGTACTCTTCCAACATCTGCAGTGTTGAATCGGATGTGTACTTTGGAACTGCCTACTTCCTCCAACCCGTGAATTATATGGGATACTATGAAAAGACCTCCTCAAATCCATGCAAACCAGCATTTTTCCTTTTCCTTTTGCTGATTCTGAATCTCCTGACTTTAGGGGTATTACAGTTATGCAGGCTACACTTGGCCAATCCAAATGAGGTGGCTTTCCCTGAAATTTCTTCAGCCTGAAACCATTAACTGCCTTTTCCACTCTTGTACCAAACACATCAGCTATGATGAATGTCCCTTGTCCTTTATCCTGCACAATCTGATATGGTCCCTGATATCTCAATGACAATTTACCAGGATGTGGTCCCAGCTTAGAGTTGTACAACATTACCCAATCTCCAACCTGAAAGATCTTGAACTTCACATTCTTGGTCACCCATGCTTGTCTTCTTCTTTGTATGACTTCGGTAATGTAAGAGCTTACCAACCTATCCTCCTCCAGCTGCATCAGATATTTGTTCCTGTGTAGTACTGACAACTTTGGAGACTGCTTCTCTGCTGAGACTCTTAAACTTGGTACCACAAACTCCATAGGAACCACAGCTTCCAGCCCATACACCAGCTTGAATGGTGTCATACCAGTAGTGACTTTGAAAGCTGTTCTAAAGGACCATAAGGCAGAATCCAACTTATCATCCCAATCCTTCTGATTCTCTGTCACAATCTTTTTCAAAATCCTTACCAGTGTTTTGTTAGAGCTCTCAGCCTGACCATTAGCCTGTGGATGATATGCTATAGACTTCTTGTGCATAATCATATGTGTCCTTGTTAGCTCTGAAATTACTTCATTCAGAAAATGAGTTCCTCTGTCACTTACCAGCTCCACTGGACACCCAAACCTGGTCATAATGTTATGATAAAGAAATCTGGACACTTGAAGCTTTATTATCCTTCAATGCTACTGCTTCTACCCACTTAGTGCAATAATCTGTAGCCACTAAAATGTATCTACATCCCCTCTTGGAAGTTGGTTTGACAGGTCCTACAAAGTCCAAACCCCACTTTTGAAAAGGTTCCAAAGGCAAAATAGGATGATCCCCCATCCTATCCCTGTTTGAATCAGGTTGACCTGTTTTCTGACAAATTACACATCTTTTGGCATAATCATGTGCATCCTTTAAAACTGTAGGCCACCATAATCCAGCCTGCAAAATCTTCTTCCCTGTAGTATCTCTAGAGAAATGCCCTCCTGCTGTGTCTGAATGTGCTTCCTGCAAGACTGCACTTTGCTCAAATTCTGGTACACATCTTCTTATCACTTGATCAATGCCTTTCTTATATAGTGCCCCTGCAATAACTAAATAGGGTCTAGTTTTCAGTGCAAATTTTCTTCTCTGATCAGCATTGAACTCCCTTGGTATAGTTCCATCAGTCAAAAACATCAGCAATTGATCATACCAAGACTCAGTCACAGCAGTCTGCACATCAAACAGCTGAGCATCAGGAAGTGCATCATCTACCCCAGTAGGTGCTTCACCTGTTTCAATCCTCCTTAGATAATCTGCAATTACATGCTCCTTCCCCGGAGTATGCTCAATCTGAAAGTCAAACTCCTGCAATAACAACATCCATCTTGCAAGCCTTCCAGTAAGAAGTGGCTTCTTGATCAAATACAACAAGGCCTGATGATCAACATGAAAAACTATCTTGTTCCCCAACAAGTAATGCCTGAACTTATTCAATGCATATACCATCCCTAAAGCTTCTCTTTCTGTCACAGGATAGTTTCTTTCTGCACCTGTGAGAACCCTGCTTGCATAGTACACAGGTCTGAACCATCCCTTCTCCTTCTCCTGCATCAGTACAGCTCCTATTGCTATATCCGAGGCATCAACAAACACATGAAAAGGCAATGACCAATCAGGTGGCTGCAAAATTGGTGCTACTGATATCATTTTCTTCAACATCTGAAATGATTTCTGCTGAGGTTCATCCCATACAAATGCCACATCCTTCTTTGTTAATTGAGTTAATGGCAAGCATACATTAGACAAATACCTCAAATATCTGGAGTGCCACTTTGTTTGTCCAACAAACCTCATTAACTCTTTAACATTGGTAGGAACTGGTGCTGCTTGAATGGCTTCTATTTTCTTGACATCTATAGCCATTCCTGCTTCTGACACCACATGTCCTAAAAGTATTCCACTCCTCACAGCAATTACACTTTTATAAGGATTCAGAGCCATCCTGAATTGTCTGCATCTTTCAAAACAGAGCTTCAGATGTAGCAGATGTTTATCCTTCTTTCCAAACACTGAGAAATCATCCACAAAGACTCTCATAAAGTCCTGTAAGTAAGGTTCAAACACCTTATGAGCAACAAAATTAAATGAAGGTGGTCCATTGGTTAACCCAAAACTCATCACTGTGTAGGCAAAGGCTCCCCATTCAGTTATAAAAGCTGTTTTATGCTGATCCTACTCAGCAACACTAATCTGATTATAACCAGAAAATCCATCCAAAAAGCTGTACATTTCATGACCAGCTACTGCATCCAACACAGCATCACAAAATGGCATAGGAAAGGGATCAGTAATGGTTGCTGCATTCAATTTTCTATAATCCACACATACTCTTAAAGCTCCATTTTTCTTTGGCACAACCAGTATAGGAGACAACCATGATACTTCATGTACAGGTTTAATGAACCCTACTGCCAGGAGCTTGATCAAGCTCCTCCTTCACCTGTTTGGCAAAGTTAGGATTCATTCTATATCTTTGCTGCACAATTGGTTTTGCACCCTCTTTCAAATTAATCCTATGCTGATGTAGTGCTGGGTCAATGCCTCTCACCTGAGAATAATCCCAAGCAAACACATCCTTATAATCAACCAATAATTGCAACAGCTGAGCCAGAAATTCCCCTTGAATGTGTGCACTCACTCTGACCATTCTTGGTTCTGCCTCTGTTCCGAAATTTAGCTCCTGAAGCTCCTCCTTTTCTACCCTGCTTGATGCCCCAAACTTCTTTTCATAGATTTTCTCAGCCATATCCCTGGCCTCCTTTTCTTCCTGCTGAATCTGTTCCTTATCAGACATAGCATATTTCTGGTCCACCAACTGCAACAGTTCCTTACCCTGCACTGTCTGTCCTGGTGCTAAACCTGTATCTGGCTCATCCTGTTTCTTACCCTGCTGTAACATGCTTTCCACATCTACTTCAAACACAGGTACAACAGTTGGATTGGCCTTCAAGAACTCTTCCTCTTGGTCATCTGTGACCTCATCAGCAAAATTAATAGTCTGAGCAAACAGTGGTTTCTCACTTAATGGAACCATCTTCCTTCCCCTCATAGGTATGGTTACTTTCTTTTTCCCTTTTTTCAATATGACAACATTTTCTCCCCAGTCCTGTCTTACTTTAGCCAATCTGAACCAAGGCCTTCCTAATAGCATTTCATATGCAGCTGCTGAGTCTGACATTCTGAGTACCACAAAATTAACAAAAAAGGATAATCCTGACACCTGAATTTCCTGGGCTTTGAGAATTTCCAAAGGTTGTACCCTAGATTGGTCTGCCATTTTCACCTGAAAAGGTGCTAGAGCCATAGCTCCCAACTCCATTCTTTTGTACACTGCCTCTGGTAAAATATTCACCCCAGAGCCTCCATCCAATAACACATCATCAAAATTTTCTCCAAGAAAGTGTACTTTAATAACTGGTACCACAAAGTCCACATCTGCTGGATCAATTCTATTTGCTGCTGCTGAATAAAACTGCCTGTCCATTGTGCCAAGTCCATTCAGGTTCTGCAGCTTTCTGAACAATCTGTCTTTGAAAGCTGGAACCAATTGCAACAACTGATCCAAAGATAATTGAAGAGGTGAGCTAATAAGTATTTCAAACCAATCCTTATCTTGTTTATTTTCCATCTCCTTACTCCCTTTATTCTGCTCTTCCTTTTCTTTTGGGTCATCCTCAATATCCACCTGCTTTGCCTGGTGTTTGGCAATCCTTTTTGTAACCTGGTCTCTTACCCCTTTTTGCTCCTTCCAATCCAAAGGTGCTTTATCCTTAGACCTAGTCACTGCTAGAACTTCAACATGATCCTCCTGCACACATTGGTTACAGTCACAAGCCCATTGATGTTCCTCTTCATTCCCTTGCTGCTCCTGTTCTTGGTCAGTATCTTGCATCTGCTTATCCTGAGAAAACACATCAAACAAGATTACATTTGCCTGAGCTGCTGGCTGATTTTGTTGCTGCTGCTGTTGCTGCTGTTGCTGATTTTCAGGTTGATTGGGCTGATTATATCTCACAATGGGCATTCCCCTTTCTTCCCTATGCTTCACCCATAAAGCACAATTGGGACCTACCCAGTGATCTGGTGCACCACAGTACACACAGGGTCTCCTATTATTATTGTTCTCCTGCTCTCTCCAAGGAGGTCTAGGAGGTCTTGCCCTCTGAAATGGTGGTCTTCCCCTAAATGGTACTGCTTGATTTGCTCCAATTTCTGGTCTTCCTCTTCCTATGTTAGGTGCTGTCGGCCCTCTATTCTTTGGATTATACCAACAGCTAGCAGTACTATGTCCATCCCTTTCACAAATGTGACAATACACTTTTTCTTTAGGTGCTACAACAGAATAACCAAACTTTTTAAGTTTGCCTACCAAATCTTGCTCAATACTCTGCTTTTGCTTAACTTTCTTCTTCTTACTGCTCTTTTTCTTCTTTCTTTTTTCTGTTTCCTCATCACTGTCTGATGGTGAGTCTGAATCTGAGTTCCCACTTGAATCTGTGTCTTCAGATGCTTCTTCTGAATCTGAGTCACTGTCTTCTTTTCCTTTTGCTTTGGTCATGCCAAGTCTCTTCTCCACCGTTGCAGCAGCCGTAACAAGGTCATCCAGACCTCCAGCAATATCAATGCTAGCTACTGCTCCCTTTAAGCTGCTTCTCAATCCTTTCAAAAAATAACCTGCTAACATTTCATTAGTGGGTCTTTCATTCCCCTGCAATCTTTCTACTAAAATTCTGAACTTCTGTGCATAGTCTTCAACCAGCATCTTATTTTGCTTAATGTCTCTGAGTTTTCTCAGGACATCAGTCGGAGTCTTCTCCTTTCTAAATCTCTGCAGAAATGCCTGCTTCAAAGCATTATAAGTAGCAAAATGTGCAATGCCATATTGGCTGAACCAACTCATGGCCTTTCCTTCCAATGTGGCAGCAAACTGTTCCATCTTTACTCCATCAGCATACATCACCTGATAGCCACTTGCCTGCCACTTAGTTTCAAACTGTGCCACATGACAGTTAGCATCTTCCTTACTCCCTGCTCTAAACTTGGCTGCCTTGACCTTTGTGTTGGGTGGTGGTTGAGCCATTGGAATGGGTTGTGGTGGTCTCCTAGGTCTTTTCCTGGTAGCCCCCTGAAGTGGGTCAAACTGGATCCTTCTCCTGGTGGTTCTTCTTGCCAGGAATAAAGCTCCAATAAATTGCCTCACTCTCTCTTCTCCTGCTGCTCCTGATCCTACCCCTCCTTGGTCTACAGGTTGCTGCCCCTGAGCATCGGGTGATTGCTGATTGTCATGATCATAGTTAAATGGATCAATGTTTCCAGTCTGTGCTTGAGCCCTTGTGTAGTACACTCTTCCTACTCTCCTGTCTCCCTCTGACATGCATCATTACTTGAAAATAACGTTAACCCAGCATGATCGCCAAATGTGTTGTGGGTTAGGTCAACACATGAACATCATACACAGCAATAATAACCATCTACTCCACCATACTATATTAACAACAATTCAGACACAGTAAACCTAACTACTCTAAATATCAGAGTAAGCAGAAAATACACTGAATAGTTGCTGCACTGTACCATCATCATCGCATTCACATCAAAGAACAGATACCTCGTGCGCAGATACATTCCCCACTTTTATAGATAAATCCGACTTAACTACCCAGTCACAAGACATTCAGCAGACTGCAACTGAAAGACAGTTACATCCGACTTAGCAAAATACAGCTCAGTAAATATCCAATAAGTCAATATCCGACTTAGCTATTCAGAGTCATTTTCTAACATGTGCCTCTCAACAACCATAAACACAATCTTCACAGAACTCTAAGTCCACTTCTTTCAAACCTGGTAGAAGCTTCTTTGTTTGAAGGATTTGCATTCCTTTGGCACTCATATGCCCAAGTCGGTAGTGCCACACCGCACTATCAACTTCTGTAGTTGCTGCACAAGCTGAAGGTTGCGTGCTAACAGTACACAAGTAAAGTGTACCGACTTTTTCACCCTTGGCAACCACCAAAGATCCCTTTGAGATCTTCCACCGTTTGTTTCCGAATGCAATGTTGTGACCTTCATCATCCAATTGTCCTGTAGAGATCAAATTTTTGCGAAGAGAAGGAACATGACTAACATCTTTAAGCTTCCATTCATTTCCATTAGCAGTTTTGACATAAACTGTACCTTTGCCGACAATCTCACAAGCTTCATCATCTCCCAAGTATACATACCCAAAATTACCTTTGGTGTAGTCTTGGAAATGTTGCTTGTGTGGTGTCGCATGGAATGAAGCCCCGGAATCTACTATCCAAGAATTAGACACATTGTCTAATGAGAGAATTAGAGGATCTTGCTCTACTTTACCTGCCACATTGGCCTCCGATGTTGGCTTGTTGTCTTGAGACTCTGTCTCCTTCTTCTTCTTGGACCAGCAATCCTTCTTGACGTGGCCCTTCTTGCCGCAGTTCCAACATTCAAGAACTGACTTTGTTCGTGATTTGCTCCGTCTTGAGCGATCATGACCCTTTTGGTTTTTGAACCTCTCCTTAGGCCTTCCTCTTGTTTCCACTGATAGTGCAGCACTTGATGATTCTCCTGTGCTTCTCCTTCGCATTTCCTCGCTTAGGAGAACACCCACAACATCATCAAACTTAAGAGTATTTGTGCCAGAGATAGAATTACTTACAGCCATCACAAGGCTGTCCCAACTATCCGGTAGAGATGATAGTATAAGGAGAGCTCGCACTTCATCATCGAAATTGATTTTCACTGATCGAAGCTGACTTATGTTTGTGTTAAAGTCATTTAGGTGTTCTGCAACTGAACCATTCTCTGCCATCTTTAGATTGAACAAGCGCTTCATAAGAAATACCTTATTGGATGCCGATGGTTTCTCGTAGAAGTCGTCAAGTGACTTCATCAAGTCCTCCGTGGTCTTCATCTCCGAAACATTGAAGGCCACCATTGACGCCAAGCTTAACCGGATTGTTCCCAGTGCCTTTCGATCAAGGACAATCCATGCTTCATCTGCCATTGTTGCGGGCTTCTTCGCAAGACCGCCTAGTGGCAAATAGAGGTCCTTCTGGTAGAGATAGTCTTCAATCTACATCTTCCAATGTTGGTAGTTTTTGCCGTTGAACTTCTCAATCTTGAGCTTCCCTTCCTCCGCCATAACTCCCACTCAATTCAAGGAATCCTTTCCTTGAGATAATTTAGCTACGAGCAGACCTTGCTCTAATACCAGTTGTTAGGAAATAAGACGTAGCTAAATAGATAATTGAGTAGATTACTTAATGGAGAGAGACATATTTATATACACGAGATTATAGAGGAGAGAGAGAGAGAGAGAGTACACACGATATACGTGGTTCACCCAATGTGGGCTACGTCCATGGGAAAGCAGCCACTCAATGGCTTTAGTACTTCAAAACAAGAAGTAGTTTACAAAGGGATTATACCCTTAATGGAGCTCCCGCCTTGCTTCACTCTCACCACCTCACACTCACCTTGTTGCATCAACTTCACACTATAAAATGTGTGTAGAAATGGCCTCCTTTTCTAGGCCAAAAGGGATGCCCTCTCTTATGAGAGACAGCCATGTGTAGCCGCCCTTGTGCGAATAAGTCCAAATCGGACCCTCCAATCCGCCCATGTGTGGCCGCCCTTGAGAAGACAAGTCCGCTTTTGAATTCGGCCACCGGCCATTGAATTCGGCCACCGGCCACCGGCCATTGACTTCCGACCACCGGCCACCGGCCATTGACTTCCGACCACCGGCCATCGGCCATTGACTACCGGCCACCGGCCAACCGACCGGTTGTTTTCTGACCACTTTCCGGCCGCCGTCCGGCCATAATATTCCGGCGGGAAAAAAAATCTCGGGGGCCTCCGCCCCCGAGGCCTTTAAAGTTGCCCCTGATTCTTGTCCGTGAAAATTTTGGTTTCCGGTGAGTGATTTTCCTTCACGCACGATGGCTTCTCCTCATAATGGGGGCCTTACAAATGTGCGCTTTTACCACAAAAAATTACAAGGGTAAATCAGGCTCCATACTTAACAGTAAGCTGTAGTAAGAGAAAGCTTGATTCCTAATCTAGAAAAGAACTCCCTTGCTTCCTTTGCATCCAACTCACCTCTGTCTGCTGTGATCTTTCCCACACAACCATAACGGCGAATCACCTCATCAAGAAGGAATTTGCACACTGCTTCTGTGATTTTAGCTCTTAATGCTCTTACTTCAACCTGATTAGTTAAGTCCTCTCATGAAAGAACCAAGTATCTCATCTGCGAGAGTTCTAAAGGCATTGTGACTAGATCCACAATCCATTTATAGTGCACAACTAGTGGATATGTAGGGTGAAATCCATCACGATGTTGAACATTTGAATACATTTGACAAGTTACACATGACTCTACAAATTGAGATACATCTTTGTACATACCCTTCCACTAGTATATTTCTTTCAACTTTGAGAAGGTTGCCCACACACCCCTGTGTCCAGCCCATAGACTCTCATGAAACTCTTGAATGAGCTTTACTTGAGTCTCTTTTTTACATATAACCCTTTGTGGTGTAGCACCCTTTTGTTTAGAATGCTTCCACAAGTAATTGTCCCTCAAAAAGTACCCATATGCTTTCCTGCGTATCCTCTTGAATTCTTGTTCAGACCAATCATCTTGTTTTGTTAGAGTACTCAAAAAGCTTCCAATAAGAAGCCAATCACCTTCATAAAGATCTTTCAAGAACAATTCAAGTGAATTAGTCATGCAAAAATTGTTATCTTTGACATGAGAGATAGAATAGAACTTTGTGTCTACATCATCTCCCTCATCAATCATTTGTGACTCATCTTCATACCTTGCCCTTGATAGCATATCTTCCACTGTATTGTCTTTACCTGCAATGTGCTTAAACTCAGGATTTAAGGACTTAATGTAGGCAATCCACCGCAACATAGCAATGTCTGGCGTTGAGCAGCTTGTAATCTCCCCAAGAAGTGGTAGACAATCTAATTCTACAACCACACATGCACCAATTAGGTAATCTTTCCCATTTTTGAAGGCTGTAACCATACCCCATAGCTCTCTCTTTATCTGTGGATATTTTCTTTGGCGAGCACTTAGTACCTTTGCTCCAAATCTTACCACATACCTGCGTTCTTCTTTGTCATCCTACCCTATTGCCCATCCAATCCCCGTAGGACTAGTGTCTACTATCACAATTGCTGGCCTTTGACACTCATAGTCTAACTTTCTCAAAGTTGGTGGTGGTGATTGGAGTAACTCCTTTAGATTTCTCATGGCTTTTACATGTGCTTCTATCCATTCAATCTTTTGATTCTTTCTAAGTAGTTGATAAAGAGGATCAGCTATATGTGCATAATGTGAAATCCAAATAACATAAAAGACACATGCTCCCAGGAACCTTCTAACCTCAGTGATGCTAGTGCACGTTTCTTTCATTCTTTGGATGGCATCTACCTTTGTTGGATAAGGTTTTCTACCATATGGCCCGCACATGTGCCCTACAATGATCACTTGATTGACACCAAACATAGACTTTTTCCCTGAGAAAGTAAGATTCACTTCCTCCAACCTAGACAAATTTTATCACAATCATTTATGTGATTTACCACAAACCTACGACATCTTCTGAGATCCAAAGCTTCATCTTTCTCACTTTCTTCACATCCTTTGATAGGAAAATCATCAATGAAAGGCATTGTAATTTGAGGAATAGAATCACGTAAGACCTTATTCATCCCATTCATCATATGTGCAACCGAGTTGGTTGCTCCCTGTGGCAAGGTACGCATCCTTACCAAATCCAAAGGTGTCCTCATGGTTGTCAAGTCTCTGCTTTTGATTGCAAGCTGAAATTGATCGTACCCTGAGTAGAGATCCCCCATTGAGTAGATTGCCTTCCCTGCAAACGCCTCTGCAAACTCATCCATAATTGGACCTGTACCTACATTTCTAATTTTCACCTTGTTCACTGGTTGCATATCTTGGATGAAGTGTAGAGAACCATTCTTCTTTGGAACTGTGAACCACCTACTTGAGTATGGAGCACAAGAAGGCTCCAAAATTCCCATTTTGATTTTTTCATTCAGTAGCTCTACTAACTTTGGTAAATGAGCCTTTGGAACCGGAATAGGCCACAAATTCCAAGTCAAATGAGGTATTGTGAAAAGTACCATAGGAGCTACAATAGAAGGATCAACACATCCTATCTCATGTGGCTCAAATGCAAAAGCCTTACCATGCTTTGAAAGCATTTATTTGAAGCACTTTGTCTCCTCCTATGTTAGAAACTCCTCGCAACCAATCTGCAACTCTTGAAAAGACTCCTTTGTGAGGTATGCCCGATCTTTTTAGGATTCCTTAAACTTGGTTGCAAAGAAGTTTGCTCAATCTTTTCCCTGTTGTTGGGCGGTAAGGGTAAAGATACTGGTTTCACCTTCTTTGCTACACTCTTGTATTTAGTTTCAACATGAACTTCTAGGCCAACTATTTGGTTTTCTTTAAAGGCTTCTATTACTTGATACATTTCCATAGAGCAAACTTCCACAACTTCATTTCAAGATGCAAACTAGACCCCATGATAGCATTAAGCTTACCCATAGTATCTACAAAAGAAACTTGTTCACACAAACCCAAAACATTTTCAGTAGGCTCTAAAGACCATATTAGGTAAAGTGGCAAAATTCCAATTCCCAGGTTGGACAACTTTCAATAAATCATGTACAAAATATAGAGATTTTGTCAAAAATTTGAGTTTTCTTAAGGTCTCATTCCACTTTATGCACATACAATACACAATGAAAACAACTAAAATACCATGGTTTCAATCAATTGGATTATTAGGAGACGAGTATATTGCATCCATTATCGTTGTCGATGTTCTACTGTCCTACCTACAACTTATCTCAACATGGAGAGCTTGGTTTCTAGGTCCACCACTTGTCCAAGTTAATGTAAAAGTGACTCAAGGTTCACAACTTGTGAAAGCAAGGATCCATTGAGGAATACAATCCACTTAGCTATTTTTCCTTAATTTATTGCATGTGACATTCAAGCAAGGTCCACTTATAATCTATAACTTCTTAATTTGAGGCATGAGGCATACATAAAATATGTAGCATATGCTCTATTGCCTCATAGAAAGGTTGGTTTCAAGGTGCACTTATCCAGGCTAGCCTATCTTGGAGAAATGATGGAGCTTGCTTCTCTCCTTGTTTCGATGGAGACTAGCTTGGACAAGTGGTGGATCTGTGCTTCTCTCTATGTTTCAATAGAGTGAGCTTGGACAAGCGGTGACCTTGGAACAAAACCCCCATGTAAAACATATCATGGGTATTCCAAGTGATTAGAAAGATTACCATTTAAGATATAACCTTATAGGTTGGACAACTGGAGCCTGGCTTGGAGAAATGGTGGACCTTTGATTCTCTCCATGTTTCAATGGAGCCTATCTTGGAGAAATGGTGGAGCTTGCTTCTGTCCATGTTTCAATGGAGCTTAGCTTGGACAATTGGTAGACCTTTGCTTCTCTCTATGTTTCAATAGAGTTAGCTTAGACACGTGGTGGATCTTCAAACTAAACCAACTACTATCAATGTTTCCTAGCTTGGACAAGTGTTGGAGTGTTTCTCCTCTCCATGTTTCAATGGAGCTTAGCTTGGACAAGTGTTGAACATTAAAACAAAAACCCCATGTACAACATAGCATGGATTTTCTAGATTTCAATGGAGTCTAGCTTTAACAAATGGTGGAGCTTGCCTTCATCCATGTTTGAATGAAACTAGCTTGGACAAGTGGTGGACCTTGTAACAAACCCCCCCATGTACAACATATCATTGGTTTTCTAAGTGATGGGAAGGAATACCATTCAAGATATAAACTTAGAGCTTGGATAAGTAGTTGACTTTAAAACCAAATTCATCATAATACAATGAAATACAGGTCAGCCAATTCCTAAATCTTGAGACCAAACCTCCCATGCTATTAGAGATAATATATTGGATAAGTGGTGGACCTTCTATTATTTTCCCATGCCTAGTTTAGACAACCGGTACACTTTGCAGCTATAAAGGTTGGACGAGTATTGGAGCCTTGTTTCTATCCATGTTTTAATGGATCCTAGCTTGGACAAGTGGTGGACCTTGGAAAAAAGCTTCCATGTACAACATATATGAGGTTTTCCATGTTTTAATGGAACCTATCTTGGACAAATGGTGAAGCTTGCTTCTCTCCATGTTGATTTTGGAACTACCTTAGACAAGTGGTGGAGCTTTTCTTTTCTACTCTTCATAATACAATGAAGTATAGGTTGGTTACATGGTGAATCTTAAGTCCAAACCTCCCATTTTACTAGAGATGATAGGTTGGACAAGTGGATCAACCTTCTATCATTTCTCCATGACTATATTGGACAATTAGTAGACCTAACATCTCTCTATGTTGTTTAGAGATGAGCTTGGACAAGTGATGGACCCTGCTTCTCTCTTCCCTTGGTTTACTAGTTTGAAGACTCAGTATATATAGTTTCTTATATCTAGCTTGAACAAGTGGTGGACCTTGTATCGACAATCTTAATTCATTACTAAAAAGTATATGAAAAAATAACATAGGAATCTTGGTTTGAAGGTCAAGCAATTAGGTTCCAAATGCACATAATAATATATTTTCCACCCGTAAGAAAAGAAAGTTAAATGTGTTATTACCAAATTGACAAAGGTAACGTCCAAGAATTCTAGCTTTGCATCTTATCAGATCTAAATCTTCATCAAGGTGACATGCATGTATACATCAACTTTCAAGGCGACATGCATGTATACATCAACTTTCAAGCCATTCAAGAATACATGCACTTAGATTCCATAGTTTTCTTTTCAAAGTCTTTTAGGTTCTAAAACTCTTTCATGTAAAGTATGTAATGACAGAATTCTTGAAGAAAACATTTGTGCCCAAGAAAAAGATCCCTCTCACATATTTAAAGTCCATGAATTCTCTAATCCACACTTACAAGTTTTATTTTGACATCAAACATCAATTCTCTCATAGTTACAAATAAATGCAACCTCGATATGAATTGACAAAAAATGAAATTCTTTTACTATATGACCCAACATAGGTCCCAATCAAATAAAAAATGAGTCCCCAAAAATTTGGGTGCACTCTAGCAATACATCAGAGTCCCCTTACAATAGGATGCACTCCAATAGTACATTGAAGTCCCCTTAGAGTAGGGTGCACTCCATTGAAGTGTTCATAAAATTGACACACCTTTGTTTTTAAAAAAAAAGACTATATCAAATTATACAAATGTTGAAAGATACACACTAGAATAAAAAAAACATCTTATGGCCATATTTATTCAATGCTTTCATGTTGACAAGTACACACCAAGGACATAATTTGTCTCAGAATCACTATACTGATTTACAATTGTGTTGTATGTATATACTCTCTTATCTCTTGCATACAACCATCCTACCAACCATGGAATTATGGTTCTCTGCAAGAAGTTTTGAAGTTGCTCGGAAGTTTGCCTCCACATCTTTGGAAATATAAGATATGTCCCTGGCATGTTCCACATCACCCTATATGGAGTGTCATCAGAAATTAAAGTATTGTTTGCATCCAAATCCTCAAATATCTTCCAAATATCACTCAAATTTTTGTGATAAACCTTTGTAAATCCTAACATGATATTTGGATTTCGGAAATTTTTGTTACTCATAAACACCTTGAACTTGGTATACTGCTCAGGAAAACATTTTTGTGTGATGCGTTGCACCCTTGTTAAGTTATAGCAACTCCATATCCATAGCTCAAAGTATTCAGCACAAAAATCCAAAAAACTTTGTACATCTGGTCGCACCACATGATAAACTTCATCTTTATCCTCCACAAGTCGCATGTGTTGAGCCCAAGCTGGCATAGAATCTCCATGTTTCATTTCAATTGTCTTGAGAAGTAACCCCTCTAGATCCAAGATAAGTACTCTTTTGATGTCCTTGAAAGCAAGTGGTACGTGATAAGGAGGTGATTCATTCCTTGGACAAGGTCTTGGAGGAGGTTGGATGGGTAATTCAATAGTTTTCTTCAATTTATGCCAGCATATAGCCAATCCATTTTTTTGTAATGATTCTGAAATTAAAGAACAAGAACGCTTAATGCAAACACAACAATAGACATGAGTTTTACATTGTCTACCCTAAGGTTTTATTAGATACCAAAATCCATCTATGATCTACTCATTAATAGAAAGAAAGTCAAATTAAAATTCTGACTCTTTTTTATGCTACACTCTCTCTTAGTCTCGATAGAATGGAGTTCAACTAGACTTAAGTCAACTAATAACTACTACTTCTTGTTAAAGGTATGCTTGAAGTGCATAAGGCTTAAACAATGCTCTAGTGTAGAATGGGTATTTTGGTCTCAAGGTCTACCACTTATCCAAGCAAAGATCCATTTAGATATGGAAACCCAATTTTTCTTAATATAATGATATAGAGTGGACAAGTGGTGAATCCTGAGACCAAACCACTCATGCTACTAGGGATAATAGGTTGGACAAGTGGTGGACCTTGAATGTAAACCCCCCTTGTACAAAGTATCATGGGTTTTGGGTTTTTCAATGGACTCTAGCATCTTGGAGACATGGTGGAGCTTACTTCTCTCCATGTTTCAATGGATTCTATCTTGGATAAATGGTGGAGCATCATTCTCTCCATGTTTCAATGGAGCCTAGCTTGGACAAGTGGTGGACGTTTGTTTCTCTCTATGTTTGAACAGATTTAGCTTGGACAAGTGGTGGCCCTTGGAACAAAACCCCCATGTAAAACATATCATGGACATTACAAGTGGTGAGAAAAAATACCATTCAATATATAACCTTATAGATTGGACAGGTTGGAAAAGTGGTGGACCTTGAATGCAAATCCCCCATGTACAAAATATCACTCATGCTACTAGGAATAATTTGGTATTAACGTCCATGTTTCAATGGAGCCTAGCTTGGACAAGTGGTGGACCTTTGTTTCTCTCTATGTTTCAATAGAATTAGTTTGGACAAGTGGTGAACCTTGGAACAAAACCCCCATGTAAAGCATGTCATGGGCATTACAAGTGGTGAGAAAAAATAACATTCAAGATATAACCTTATAGGCTGGACAAGTGGTAGACCTTAGCACCCAATTTCTCTTAATATAATGACATAGAGTGGAAAAGTGGTGAATCGTGAGACCAAACCTACTAGGGATAATAGGTTGGACAAGTGGTTGACCTTGAATGTAAATCCCCCATATACAACATATCATGGGTTTTGCGTATTTCAATAGAGCCTAGTATCTTGGAGACATGGTGGAACTTACTTATCTCCATGTTTTAATGGAGCCTATCTAGGAGAAATGGTGGAGGTTCCTTCTCTCCATGTTGCAATGGAGCCTAGCTTAGACAAGTCCTAGAACTTTGTTTCTCTCTATGTTTGAATATGGTTAGCTTGGACAAGTGGTGGATCTTGGAATGAAACTCACATGTAAAACATATCATGGGCATTTCAAGTCTTGGACCTTTGTTTCTCTCTATGTTTGAATATGGTTAGCTTGGACAAGTGGTGGATCTTGGAATGAAACTCCCATTTAAAACATATCATGGGCATGTCAAGTGGCGAGAAAGGATACCATTTAAGATATAAACTTATAGTTTGGACAAGTGGTGGACCTTAACACATTTTTCTTCTTAATATAATGACATAGAGTGTACAAGTGGTGAATCTTGAAACCAAACCACTCATTCTACTAGGGATAATAGGTTAAACAAGTGGTGGGCCTTGAAATAAAACCCCCTAGAGTGTTTCAATGGAGCCTAGATTGGAGACATGGTGGAGCTTGCTTCTCTCCATGTTTCAACGCATCCTATCTTGGATAAATGGTGGAGCATCATTCTCTCCATGTTTCCATGGAGCCTAGCTTGGACAAGTGGTG
The DNA here is from genome assembly GCF_014529385.1 of Adiantum capillus-veneris. NCBI lineage: Eukaryota > Viridiplantae > Streptophyta > Polypodiopsida > Polypodiales > Pteridaceae > Adiantum > Adiantum capillus-veneris. Next base: position 166,633,201 of record NC_140938.1, read on the forward strand.
GACCTTTGTTTCTCTCTATGTTTGAATAGAGTTATCTTTGAAAAGTGGTGGACCTTGGAACAAAACCCCCATGTAAAACATATCACGGGCATTACAAGTGGTGAGAAAAAATACCATTCAATATATAACCTTATAGGTTGGACAAGTGGTGGACCTTAACACCCAATTATTCTTAATATAATGACATAGAGTGGACAAGTGGTAAACTTGGGACCAAAACTACTAGGGAAAATAGGTTGGACAAGTGGTGGACCTTGAATGTAAACACCCCATGTATAAAATATCACTCATGCTACTAGAAATAATTTGGTATTAAGGTCGATCTTTCAATGCAGCCTAGCTTGGAAAATTGGTGGACCTTTGTTTCTCTCTATGTTTAAATAGAGTGAGCTTGGAAAAGTGGTGGACCTTGGAACAAAACCCCCATGTAAATCATGTCATAGGCATTACAAGTGGTGAGAAAAAATACCATTCAAGCTATAACATTATAGGTTGGACAAGTGGTGGACCTTAACACCCAATTCCTCTTAATATAATGACATAGAGTGGACAAGTGGTGAATCATGAGACCAAACCTATTAGGGATAATAGGTTGGACAAGTGGTGGACCTTGAATGTAAACCCCCCATGTACAAAATATCATGGGTATTTCAATGGAGCCTAGTAACTTGGAGACATGGTGGAGCTTACTTCTCTCCATGTTTCAATGGAGCCTATATAGGAGAAACAATGGAGGTTCCTTCTCTCCATGTTTCAATGAGCCTAGCTTGGACAAGTGGTGGACCTTTCTTTCTCTATATGTTTTAATAGAGTTAGCTTGGACAAGTGGTGGACCTTGGAATGAAACCCCCATGTAAAACATATCATGGGCATTTCAAGTGGTGAGAAAGGATACCATTTAAAATATAACCTTATAGGTTGGACAAGTGGTAGACATTAAAACCGAATTCCTCTTAATATAATGACATAGAGTGGACAAGTGGTGAATCATGCGACCAAACCTGCTAGAGATAATAGGTTGGACAAGTTGTGTACCTTGAATGTAAACCCCCCATGTAAAAAATATCATAGGTATTGGGTATTTCAATGGATCCTAGCAACTTGGAGACATGGTGGAGCTTACTTCTCTCCATGTTTCAATGGAGCCTATCTATGAGAAACAATGGAGGTTCCTTCTCTCCATGTTTCAATGAGCCTAGCTTGGACAAGTGGTGGACCTTTCTTTCTCTATATGTTTTAATAGAGTTAGCTTGGACAAGTGGTGGACCTTGGAATGAAACCCCCATGTAAAACATGTCATGGGTATTTCAAGTGGTGAGAAAGGATACCATTTAAAATATAACCTTATAGGTTGGACAAGTGGTGGACCTTGAATGTAAACCCCTCATGTACAAAATTATGGGTTTAGGGTATTTCAATGAAGCCTAGCTTGGAGACATGGTGGAGATTGCTTCTCTCAATGTTTCAATGGAAACTATCTTAGAGAAATGGTGGAGCATCGTTCTCTCCATGTTTCAATGGAGCCTATCTTGGACAAGTGGTGGACCATTGCTTCTCTCTATGTTTCAATAGAGTTAGCTTGGACAAGTGGTTGATCTTGAAACAAAACCCCTTTGTAAAACATAGCATGGGCATTACAAGTGATGAGAAAAAATATCATTCAAGATATAACCTTATAGGTTGGAAAAGTGGTGATGGACCTTGACAAGTGGTGAAGGATACCATTTAAGATATACCCTTATAGGTTGGACAAGTGGTGGACCTTAACACCTAGTTCTTCATAATATAATGACATAGAGTGGATAAGTGGTGAATCTTAAGACCAAACCACTCGTGCTACTAGGTATAATACGTTAGATAAGTGGTAGACCTTGAATGTAAACACCCCATGTACAAAATATCATGGTTTTAGGGTGTTTCAATGGAGCCTAGCATCTTGGAGACATGGTAGATATTGATTATTTCCATGTTTGAATGACACCTATCCTGGAAAAATGATGGAGGTTACTTCTCTCCATGTTTCAACGGAGCTTAGCTTTGACAAGTGGTGAACCTTTGCTTCTCTCTATGTTTGAATAGAGTTAGCTTGGACAAGTGGTGGACCTTTGCTTCTCTCTATGTTTGAATAGAGTTAGCTTGGACAAGTGGTGAACCTTAATATGAAACCCCCATGTAAAACATATCATGGGTATTTCAAGTGGTGAGAAAGGATACCATTTAAGATATAACCTTATAGGTTGGACAAGTGGTGGACCTTAATACATAGTTCTTCTTAATATAATCACATAGAGTGTACAAGTGGTGTATCTTGAAACCAAACCACTCGTGCTACTAGGGATAATAGGTTAGACAAGTGGTGGGCCTTGAAATGAAACCCCCCATGTACAAAATAAAATGGGTTTAGGGTATTTAAATGGATCCTAGCTTGGAGACACGGTGGAGCTTGCTTCTCTCCATGTTTCAATGAAGCCTATCTTGGAGAAATGGTGGAGCATTCTTCTCTCCATGTTTCAATATAGCCTAGCTTGGACAAGTGGTGGACCTTTGGTTCTCTCTATGTTTCAATAGAGTTAGCTTGGACAAGTGGCGGACATTGAAACAAAACTCCCATGTAAAACATATCATGGGTAGTTCAAGTTGTGAGAAACAAAACCATTTAAAATATAACCTTATAGGCTGGACAAGTGGTGGACCTTAACACCCAATCTTTTTTAATACAATGAAATAGAGTGGACAAGTGGTGAATCTTGAGACCAAACCTATAAATCTACTAGGGATACTAGGTTGGACAAGTGGTGGACCTTGAATGTACATCGCCTATGCACAAAATATCATGGGTTTAGGGTGTTTCAATGGAGTCTAACATATTGGAGACATGGTGGAGCTTGCTTCACTCCATGTTTCAAGTGGTGGACCTTCAATTATTTTCCCATACCGAGTTTAGACAACCCATACACTTTGTAACTCTAAAGGTTGGACGAGTGGTGGAGCTTTGTTTATTTCCATGTTTTAATGGATCCTAGCTTGGACAAGTGGTGGACCTTGGAAAAAAGTTCCACCTGTACAACATAGCTAAGTTTTTTCATGTTTTAATGGCAGAGAGATTCAACAAATGGTGGAGCTTGCTTATCTCCATGTGGATTTTAGAACTAGCTTGGACAAGTGGTGGAGCTTTGCTTTTCTACTCTTCATAATACAATGATGTAAAGGTTGGTTACATGGTGAAACTTAAGGCCAAACCTCCCATCTTACTAGAGATGATAGGTTGGACAAGTGCTCAACCTTGTATCATTTCTCCATGCCTATAAATAGACAATTACTAGAACTAGCATCTTTCTATGTTGTCTAGAGATGAGCTTGGACAAGTAGTGGACCTTGCTACTCTCTTACCTTGGTTTATTAGTTTTAAGACTCATTATATTGAGGTGGTCCGGGGCAGGCAGCAATAAGAGCGGCCTCTAAACACCCTTCGAGGCTCCCGTGCTGCTCAATTGGGGCTGGGGCAAGCACAATCAGAGACAACAACAACCCACAGCCAGAAACCAAACAAGAAAAGGGGCACCACCTAGTTGTAGATGCGAACTAGGACGCACGTGATATCTCCTTGTACTCAAACGCACAAAGAGAGGGGAATGCAAGATAGCCACACACACCAAACACAAACATTCACCACGCCAGAGAGAGGTAAAGAGCACAAATCAACTTGAGCAACTCAGTCTTAGCCTTAAAGACTAGATACACACAAAGCTTGATGAGAAATAGAGAGACAACACAAAACTTGACCTTGTTGCCAATACAAAAATTGTCTTAGGGTCACGGGAGCCCTCTCACCGAGCACCCTCTTACAATTCACCTTTTAGGAAAACAATTCAACAAGCCCTCAAACCACCAAGCATGAAATGGCACAACAAACTTCAAGGACAATATACCTTCAACCACCTGATGAGCCAACTTATCAAGTCAATTTGGAGAGAAGAGTTGCAGTTGCAGCATACAATTGCACCCAAAACTATGAATCTTATTTATGCACAAGAGTAGGCTACAAGTGTGGTGAAGAGTATGGCATACACTCCACTCCTCTAGATGGCATAACTAAATTCAAGCTTCTCCATGCACCTATGTGTAATGATGGAATAGAGTACTCACGATGTACACACTCTACACAACTAGGCTTGAAGAGTGGTGTCTTATGTGTTGAGAATGGTGTGGTGTAGTGTGATCATGTGATCTTTTACAAGGGAGAGAAGGGCTCTATTTATAGATTTTAGAAGCTCCGATTAGGATTAGGCCTAATCAAGTTTATTTGAAGGAATAAAAGATTATGCATATATATATTTTTTTAATGAGGGTGGATCTCTCTTGTCCTTTGAGTCACATGGATGTGGGCTCAATGGAAGAGAATTATTGAGGATGAAAGAAGAGAGGATTGAGTGAATAATTGGGGAGTGCCTACTCTAGTAGAGGGTGCATTTTACAATAAGGTTAGTGGTTAGTAGTTAGTAATTATCACTAAAAAGTATTTACAAAATCATTCACCAAATGGTGAGATATATGATGAGAAAAGTTAGAGAAGGGATGAGCTTGTAAAGAGAGGTTGAAGCTTTGGAGAAGTTGACATTCACCTCTTTACACAACAGGAAGAAGAAGCAGTCAGCATGGCGAAGCAGCGCGTGTCGATGAAGATATGTTATTACAAAAGCCTTCATTTGCAGAGGTTATCCTTGGATTTTTGCTGATTTTTTGAAGTTCTTTACAAAGCTGAAGAGAGTATGGTAATATGGACATATATGTAGAGAGAAAGGGGGACACATAGGGTGTAGAAATGGAGGATGAAGGCTATGGAGGTGTGAGAGATGTGGCAATGGTGAAGAGGGTGAATTAGGACATGGGAGTTGCAGGTTTGGGAGTGGGAAGGAGAGGGAGGACTGTGTGTGAAAGAGGAAAATGATAAAGTGGAAGAGGGAGTGTGGCTGCATAGCATGGGCAAATTGGGGTCCACCAATAAAATCATAGCTCACAGCTCGTAGCTCAAAAAAATATGAAAAAATTTAAGATAAAAGTTCAACTCACGAGCTACAACTTTTGTTTGTACCACCTTTTCAAATTCGGGGAGCATGTGATCTTTAAAAATTCAGCAAAACCGACTGCTTTTTCCACTACACAAAGTCCTTGTGAGGTCCTTCTTTGGATGATTCTTTTGAATACCTCCAAGAGTGAGCTCCCCATGGTGCATGCTTGCATTCCACATACCCTTCACCTTATTTGGTAGGTCTATAATTGAAGATATTATTGAGATCATGATATAAGTGAATAATACAACTAAGAAAATCAAATATTGAGGGGTCTAAAAAAAAATGTATATGTCAAATATAAATAATATAGGTGGAAAAAATATAAAGGGTCAAAATAAATCTCTCTCATTATAAGTCTACCATAAAAATATGAATATTTTTGGTGGTCTAATTTATGAGAGTAATAGAGAATAGATGTAGGAAGAAAAAAATTACAATAGTGAAAAAATATACACATAAATAGAACTAATTTTTTTGGATTTTTGTTGGGATGGAGTTACACCAAAAATAAGAGAAGCTTGCATGAAATTATTTTTATATGGAATAAAGAGTATGCAAAATGGTAAGAAAAAATATGGTAATGGTGAGTCAATGTACATAGCATAAATAACACACCATAGGTAGAAATATTTAAATAAATATCAAAATAATTATGAAAAATCATTTTATTTCGGCCCTATATACAATGAAATATTTACACACAAATGGGCCATAATATACTTATATTTTTTAAGTTTTTTGGCTCAACTAGCCCAGTGAATAGCTAATTGAGGGTTTTTAAGAAGATATGGGAAAAGTCCCCTAACTCATACATGCCTATGTACAATGAAATGGTAGGGATAACCAAAATGTTTGAGTGATTTGATAGGGTGAGGTAGCTTACTATGGCAATTATGGAAAGCCGAAAAACGGCTATCAATATATACTTGCTTAGATCTATATAATTACTCATTAGCTAGGTTACAAGTAGGTACGTAATTTGTTAGCCTCAAGGGACTTTCAATATTGAATAGTAAGAAAGTCAAGTGCTGGTCAAATACTGGTTTCAAGATCTTTTGCTTATCTAAACTAGACTCTAACTCAATAATAAGTTTCTTAAGTTCCACGAATTGTCCTATCTAGGCTCCAAAAGAGTCTTAATTGGTTTGTGCTAGATTCTAACTTCCTTGATGTTGTAATAATCCTAGAAAAATGAGGCACTATAAGTTTTACTTTAGCTCGAATGGATTTTCACTTAAACTAGACTGCAATTTGACACTCTAGTATCTTTGTCTCGATGGAGTTTAACACTGGATACATAGTAGTGATATTTAAGCTTCATGTCTCTTCACTTGATCGAGATATGAGGCCATACTTTCAAGGTCACCACTTGTCTTACCTAAAGACCAATGTGAGACATGGGAGCAAGAAAGCCATCCGATATTGTTTTAAGGACTATTACATAGACAATCAATAACTTAAGTAAAGCAAAAAGACTTGGATCTTTCACAATTAATAACTTAAGTAAAGCCAAAAACACTTGGATCTTTGACAATTTTTTTAAAACTAAAAAAGCACAATCTCATGCTAACAAAACTATAAATCACAATTGAAAGTTTTGAACAAGAAAAAGATCAGCAATCTTAATAAAAAGGATAATTTTCATTTCATTTGATGATTACAAATTAAAAGAAAGTCTCTCAAGAAATTGATAAACAAAAAATGTAGGTGACTGCTTCATTATTTTGAGCAAAAATATCAAAATCTTTGAGCTCCATCTAGTAGTACCCTTTGTAAGATCCTGCAAGAAGGAATAAAAGGAAAGATTTGTTAGATACCATGCACATGAGTGTTCAAGCATGTGTATCAAGAATATATGACATGTCACTAGTACCTTAGGGTTTGGTTTCTATCCAGCCTTAGAAGATTGTTCTCAGCTTTCACCTTATTTATATAAGCCTAATTTGTTGTGGCTGCCTTCAAAACTCCTTTTGTGTTACAACCCAATTGCCTAGCTAAAGTGGTCAATTGTGATGCCTTCATGCATTCAATGGGTGTACACTCCTTTGCCAAGATCTCTTGTATTTGGGCTCTTCTCATTTCATTGCGGTGGCTTGTGTCACTTGAGTCTTCAATGATAGTTTCATCTCTGTCACCTTTTGCAGGTGGTATTCTTCTTGTAAAGAACACCTTAGCTGACCAAACATCATTTTTGTGCTTCCAATACGTCATGATTTTTTCTTATTCACTATCATTTGTCACTATAGGTTGTCCATAACGATTAGAAGCAATTAAATCACGTACATCCCTTCTCTCATCAAGTTGAATCAAGTATGGCAGTAGCTCCTGCAAGAGCATGTTGTCAACCATCTTCTCAGCATCAAATTGTGGTGGAAAAATGTAATTTTTTTCTTGTAAGGAGAGTCATCAATAAGCACTGTTCTTTGTGGATCACATTCAAAGCCCATGGCAATTTTGGCTAGAGGCTTGAACATTGCCTCAACGTTTGGATTGTCGGGTTTAGACAATTTTTTCGTTTGAGCAGTGTTAGCAAACATCTTGCAACCAAATTGCAAAGAAAGGCAATGTATCCTCAGCTAAGTTGTTTAGTGCTGCAAGGATTTGATACACATTATTCCTAGTAGTTGCGACCAAATTGTAACATTAAACCTCTGTAAAATAGTCTTCAAGAAATTGATGCAACATGGCCTGAGTATAATATATATTTTTGAATCCATTTGCATTGAGTTGTGGTGTGAGGATGGTTGAGGGAAACGTTTCAACAATAGACCATTTAAATCCAATATAATTGTAAGCATGCATTTCTCAACATCTACACTACATGACGTAGTAGCAATTGGCAATAGCTCGTGAGTGGAATTTTCAGTCTCTTTTGATGTATGTTGCATTTTTGAAGCATCGATTTCTTGGCTCTCATTATTGGAAGCTTGCTCAAGTTGCACAACACTAGACTCTAGTATAGAAATATCATCCATCTTGGGCACTTCAGAAACCATAGCATCTATGGATTCTATAGTTGTTGACTGAACCATAGGAGCGTTATCCATCCCAGTTTGTGAATCTAAGAAAACACACACACAAATGGTATCTCAAAACCACTAGAATTTTATTCTCCATATTTATATGTAAAACTCCTAGTAAGAAATTTATTTAAGGTAAAGTCGTTGTTGGAATCCTTGCAACCATTTCCAGCATTCGTACACAATACACCACTTTTCTAAAATACAATCTACTAACTCAACATTTTCCATCCTCCACTTTATTAAAGATGAGTACTTAAAGTGAAAACTAAAAGCCACAACTTGCTGAGGAAACATGGATACAAGGTCCACCAAATGTCCAACCTAGACTACAAGCAAACAATTAGAGATTTGGCTTAGATTTGGATTCAAAGGCCACCACTTATTCAAATAAGATAACTCCACTTGTTTAAGACAGTAATGTTTGAAGCCCCACCACTTGTCCAACCTAAATATTGATTAAATTTTGGTAAGATTTATCACAAATCTAGAGTAAAATCAAGATTCTATGGCCAAGGTAGTCAAATAAGTTAGACAACACACAAAGCATAAGAGCACTCTACATTCTCGTTGAGCATAAACTAAACAATAATCAAATGTTATATTCACTTGAGATTTCATCCATGAAAAATAAAAATGATGCATGTACTTGAGATTTCCATCCATGTACAATACTTTACAATGTCAAGTAAAGTTATAGTCAGCAAACAACTCTTCTCCTGCTTCAACTTGACAAATAGTCTCAATGCATACATGGCCATATTCTTCTGACTTGATGTGTGAAGAGGTGCATTTATGCCAAGGTGGAAAATTTGGATCAAATGTATAGCGTACATTGGGACAGACATTTGTACTGTGAGAACTATTTATATAGCCTGACACGTTTCCTTCTTCTACACAACCAATAATGTATGATTGATCTTCCTCTTCTTCTATGTTTGGATCCTCTAGAAGACAATATTTATAAGCTCTTGGAAATATTTTTTATATCTTTTTCCAGTCTTGAAATCTATACTTATGCCCTCCATAGTTTAGAATAGTCAAACCACTTTCCAGGGTAGTATGCACAAATAGCCCATAACCAGCTCCTTGAATACATGAAAGTCGCACTTCAAAATCCAAACCGTTAATATGGAAAATTACATCTTTGGGAATAGGAAAAGTTAGTGTCTCAAAAGGATCGTCATACCAATCATAGTGTGAAATACATCTAGTTTTTATATCACTTAACTCCTTTGTGTCTGCAAAAAGAATAAAATATTATGCATAAACTAATGACAAAATCAAAGAAAGATATCATTATTTTATAGTCCAATAGGTCCATTGTATGGAAGACTTAGAGTGCCTCTTACATGGTGCCTCCAAGGTTTCCAAAAAATAAAATAATTGAAAAAAAAGGCTACTGTGTCTCCAATCTATTGCCCATTTGAAGCATAGAGAGAACAAAGGTCCACGACTTGTCCAAGCTAGACATGGAGAATTGACACAAGATCCAACACTTATCTAAGAGCCCTATAGTATATGTGGTAACATGGGATGCGTTGATGCAAAAAAAGTAGTCTAGCCTCCTCATCCATCTCTTTTTTCTTGTAGCCTAGAGGGATTAATTTCAAGGTCTATCACTAGTCAAAAACTACACATAGAACATTGATACAAGGTTCCACCACATGTGAAACCTATCATCTCTAGTAGCATGGATGGTTTGATATCAAGGTTCACCACGTGTCCTACCTATACTCTATAGTAGCATAGAGATTCTGGTTTGGTGGTACTACACTTGTCCAAACTTCACTTGTTGTTGATATCTGGAGGTAGTCAAGGGTCCTCCACTTGTCCAAGTTAGGCATATAAAACAATTGCAAGGTCCACCATGTGTACAACATATGATTGATTATAGCATTCATGGTCTTATTTCATGGGCAACCATCTTCTCTCCAACATGTGTCCAACCTCAGCTCCATTGAAGCATGGAGAGAAGCAAGGTCCACCACTTATCAAAGCTATTATTTTCTCCCAGTACTTTCAAAACCCATAATACGTTGTACATGGGGGGGGGGGGGGGGGGGGGGGGGGGCGGTTCTTATGTCAAGGTCCACCACTTGGATAAGATTGGATCCATTGAAACATAAAGAGAGGCAAGATCTACCATTGTCCAAGCTAGGTGCCATTGAAACATGAATATGTTGTATACCGGGGGTGTTTTTCAAGGTCTACCATTTGTCTAAGCTATGGTCCATTGGAACATGGAGAGAAGCAAAGCTCCACCACTTTTCTAAGCTAGGATCCATTGAAACATGGAGAGAAGCAAGATCCATTGTTTGTCTAAGCTAGGCTCCATTGGAACATGGAGAAAACAAGCTCCACCACTTGCCTATTATTGCATAGAGATTCTGGTTTGAAGGTCCACCACTTGTCCAACCTTGCCTTCATGTATGGAGATAATTAAGAGTGCAATTCTTCTCTAATCTAGGGACATAAAAGATTTTCAAGGTCCACTACATATACGATCTATGATGGGTTGTAGCATGGGAGGTTTCATTTTAAGGTTGACCACTTCTCTAGCTCCGCTTGTCCAACCTCAGATCCATTGAAGAATGGAGAAGAAAGGTCTACCTACTCTCCAAAATAGACAAGGAAATCTCTATAAAACCCATGAATTGTTAATATATGCTATGCTGTGGAGTTTTGTTTGAAGGTCCACTCCTTATCCAAACTACAATCCATTGAAGCGTGGAAATAAGTAAGATATATCTCTAGTCCAAGATAGGATCCATTGAAACATAGAGAGAATCAAGGTCCACCACTTGTCCAAGCTATGTATGGGTAATTGATATAATTACCACTATGTTTTAACCTATACTATGCTCTATCATGGATGGTTTCATATCCCACCAATTTTCCAACCTATTTAGTAGGTTGTATTATGGGGTTTTGGTTTCAAGGTACTTCACTTTTCTAAGGTGGGTTCCATTGAACCATGGAGATAAACAATGTCTACCACTTGTCCAAAATATGCTCCTTTAAAACATAAAAGCAAGGTCCACCACTTGTCCAAGCTAATGTTTCTCTCCATTGAAGCATGGAGAGAAACAAGGTCTACCACCTGTCCAAAATATGCTCCATTGAAACATAAAAGCAAGGTCCACCACTTGTCCAAGCTAATATAACAAATGGGTGTTGGTTACAAGGTGTACCACACTTGTCTAAAACAGTCTCCATGCAAGACACACCACATGTCCAAGCTATATGAGCTTGGTTTGAAGGTCTACCACACCCCTTGAAATTAGGATCCATGTAAGGTCCACATTTTGTCAAGCTATGCGTTTAGTGAGTACTAAAACTAAGTAAATTGCAGTACTTAAATACCTTTCCAAGCTCATTAAGAGTTTGGTCTCTAAGGCAACCACCACATGTCTAATCTATGCTCTAATTCATTACTTATGCTAGTTCTCAAAGTCCAAACATAAGCTCCCTTCTAGCAAGGTTAGTTTAAATTTAGGCTCCAGCACCTGTCTAAGCTAGGTTCAATTTATGAAGCATCACCATTTAACCATGCTAGGATCTAATGTGTCATATCAAGGGGGTATTGATAAAAGGTCCAAAACTTATTGAGTTCAAGCTCTTAAGTAATTAAGTCTTTGTGAGTATTAAATGTTATAGTTTTAGTCTAAAGATCCACCATTCAAAAAATCAAGTAATTTACTATTTACATTCAAACCTTGAATGCTTGAGATAAAAAATACAAGCTCAATCAATACTATATAAAGCAAAATATAACATTAAGAGTATCAAATCAGTTACAAGAAACACTAACATGCACAAGAAACTCAAAACATACGTGTCTCCATTTCCAAAAATTCCTCCATTGAAAGAGGATGTTCTTCTTCTTCTTCTTCTTCTCTTCGTGGAGAGCACTCCTTTGTAATAGGCACAGTGTCGTCTGATTGCGAAGTGGATTGTTGAAGTACAGCCCATTTTTCTATATCTTCATGAGACTTAACAAAGTCTAGCAGCATGGTCTCTACATTTTTTGCCTCCTCCACACTATCAACTAAGCATATAACTTCTTTTTTCTGTTGTATTCCTTCTTGTGCAACCAAGGAGCCATCACCAAAAAAATCAACAAGCTTGCGGTCTTCAAAAAAATATGTACGAATGTAGTGCTTGAACAAAGCTCTTTTTTTGGCCTCCAAATATTGCAAATCTGACATATCGTTATCTACTACTTGAAGAAGAGAACAATCAATTGGCATGGGATGTTCCTCTCATCTTCTTCTTAGGTCTTCAAATGCATTTCCTTGTCCCAAGCAGGCAATAACTGTTAGGAATTGAATTTCTCCTTTGCAACGAGCTGATGGAAAGTGATGCAATGCACCACAACAATGGTAGCTCAAATTATCTCCCATGGCGTGAAAGGCACATTGCAATTTTGTGAAGTTAATGAAATCCACAAATGCAAGAAAGAAAAATCCAGGATCTATTGACCCTCCAACAATAGCCAAGATCCCATCCAAAGCATTGTTAAATGTCTCCTCACTCCACTTCAAATTGCCTCCAACGTTTTTTGTCATATCTAAAACACATAAGCCAATAGGCACTTTATTATTGAAGTGGCGCATCAAGTAGAGATTGCCTTCCATTTGTAGGCTCACCACATAGATTGACCATGGCAAATCTCTAGGCTCAATTTTCTCCTTTTAAAGGTGAATTGCCCATAGCATGTATTTTATTGCTCCATCTGGAAAAGTCATTTTCTTTGTTCCACGCATCAAACTAGATCTGATCCATTCCTCGCATAGCATTAAAAGTGTTTTATAAACAACATCATTGATGTTATACATTTTGACCACCTCCTCCCAGTCTTTACATGGTGAAGACTCATTCAAATTGTTGAAGCCTTCAAGAAGTGCATCTTGAATCAATTTGTCTTGCTTCAACTGCTTGATTCGATCATACATGTCAGTTGCATCACCATCCTTTGCACTCTTTGACAGTAAAATCTTCTCATCTCTAATCTCTTCTTGAATAGTATTTACCTCTAATTTCTCAAGGCCACAAAGGTATCTAAATACAGTTGTTGGGGGTTTCTTATTCTCCTCTTCTAGCCTTTTAATGATTTCTATCCAGCAATCATAAATTAAATCAGAGTACGTGACCATGTGTGCCTGTTTAGCAATCCAGCTTGCTGCTGCACTCATTCTTGCCAATCGAAGAAAATCCTAAAAAGAAATAGAGAAATAGTTAAACTATTGAGCAGGATTTGTTAATTAAACACTATCAAAAAGACAAAGAAAATAACTTACATCCCATCCGGCACGAGATGCATGTCCCTCTGCAATTCCACTTGCTCCCTTTGGTGGTCGTCCTGAGAAGATCCATTGACTCCGTAAATGTCTCAATATTTGGCTGTAAGGTTGCTTGACATACAATGCGTGAGCCTCCTCATTTGCAATGGCAGATATAGCAGTTGCAAAAAATGGAGGAGCATTCACAAAAATGCGCGCCTTTCTAAATTTATACACGCTAATCAGTCTTTCAAATATCTCCTTGTTGTTTTGTTCATTGTGAAGCAAAAATTTTGCAGCATAGATTGAATGCTGCCCATCAAGAATCCAATAATGATAATCTTTAATTTTTTTCTCTTCTACCTCTTCTACTGCCAAAGGAGTCCCCTTCTTTGACTTTGCATTTTGAACAGGCATCAAATATGCACATGCTGCAGGCTTGGTCGTACTCCGTGAAAATCCAAAGAACACACTTTCAACGTGTTTTTTTATCCATAATACGTGCATTATAGTGATCATGAGCAAGCCAACAATTTTGAATAGGGATATCAAATTCCCTATATTGGAAGGGCCTCAACTTCTAAAACATCTGGATCCACAATTCTCATCTTTGACATTGAACCCTCTTTTTCTTGTCCTTTCATGGCCTCAGCTTCTAAAACATCTGGATCCACAATTCTCATCTTTGACATTGAACCCTCTATTGATGAGGATGCCAAAGATGCTTTGTCTACATCCAAAATGGAACTACTTTGCTTAGCTACTACTTTCTGCACTTTTGCTTACTTCTTTGTGGATGGTGGTTGTGAAGCTTTCACCTTTTTTCGTTGTAGTGTGGAAATGATGGAGCTTTGAAGTTGATCTGCTGTGATATTTGGACTTGATTCTGCAAACTTCCATCCTCGAGAAAACATTGTCTCTTCTTTGTTTCTAGACATGCGCTCCAATGCATATGATCCTGGAGATAGTTGAAATTCTAGATTCATTAGAACTAGAATGTCAATGCATTCCACCTCCGGATGACTATCAAGTACAGAGACAAATACTTCCACAACTTGTCCAACATCTTCAAACAAGCTTTCATTCTCCTTTTTGGAAATAAATAGATGCACCTTATGAAATTGTGCACCCTCTATACCATTTATGTCCAAATACCATTTCCTAAGATCATTGCAAGTATAGTCAATTGAGACAGCAACCCTTTCAACCTGTTTTTTTGGAGCCATCTTTCTTGAAACAAAAAAAAACCAAAATTTATTTTAACATATACTTTTTTGTAATGGATTGAGTTTATGTGAATACAAGGTCCACCACTTGTTCAATCTAGATCTAAGCAAGTATACATTGTGATCTTTTAAGCTAGTAAACTAAGGGAAGGGGGAAGTAAGGTCCACCACTTGTTAAGCTAGATCTAAGCAAGTATACATTGTGATCTTTTAAGCTAGTAAACTAAGGGAAGGGGGAAGTAAGGTCCACCACTTGTCCAAGCTCAGCTTTAGACAACATGGAGAGATTTGAAGTCTACTAATTGTCTAATATAGGCTAACTCTATTGAAACATAGAGAGCAGCAAACGTCCACCACTTGTCCCAGCAGTCTAGGCTCAAACACTTAAATTGAATCACTTGTCCAGTCTAGGCTCCATTGAAACATGGAGAGAAGGATACTCCACCATTTGTCCAAAATAGGCTCCATTGAAATATGAAGAGAACCAAGCTTCACCATGTCTTCGAGATGCTAGGCTCCATTGAAATACCTTAAACCCACGATATTTTGTATATGTGGAGTTTAAATTCAAGGTCCACCACTTTTCCAACCTATTATCCCTAGTAGCATGAGTGGTTTGGTCTCAAGATTCACCACTTTTCCACTATATGTCATTATATTTAGAAGATCTAGGTGTTAAGGTCCACCACATGTCCAACCTATAAGGCTATATCTTAAATGGTATTATTTACCACCACTTGGAATGCACATGATAGGTTTTACATAGGGGTCCGGTTCCAAGGTCCACCACTTGTCCAAGCTAACTCTATTGAAACATAGAGAGAAGCAAAGGTCCACCACTTGTCCAAGCTAGGCTCCATTGAAACATGGAGAGAAGGATGCTTCACCATTTGTCCAAGCCAGGTTTGATTGAAACATGAAGAGAAGCAAGCTGCACCATGTCTCCAAGATGCTAGGCTCCATTGAAATATCTTAAACCCATGATATTTCATACATGGGGGGTTTACATTCAAGGTCCGCCACTTGTCCAACCTATTATCGCTAGTAGAATGAGTGGTTTGGTCTCAAGATTCACAACTTTTCTACTCTATGTCAAATTATATTAGGAAGATCTGGGTGTTAAGGTCCATCGCTTGTCCAACCTATAAGGCTATATCTTAAAGGGTATTCTTTCTCACCACCTAGAATGACCATGATAGGTTTTACATGGGGGTTTTGTTCCAAGGTTTACCACTTGTCCAAGCTAACTCTATTGAAACATAGAGAGAAGAAAAGGTCCACCACTTCTCCAAGCTAAGGTCCATTGAAACATGGAGAGAAGGATGCTCCACCATTTATCCAAGATAGGCTCCATTGAAACAAGAAGAGAAGCAAGTTGCACCATGTCTCCAAGATGCTAGGCTTCATTGAAATACCTTAAACCCACGATATTTTGTACATGGGGGGTTTACATTCAAGGTCCACCACTTGTCGAAGCTATTATCGCTAGTAGCATGAGTGGTTTGGTCTCAAGGATCACCACTTTTCCACTCTATGTCATTATATTAACAAGATCTCGGTGTTAAGGTCCACTACTTGTCTAACCTATAAGGCTATATCTTAAAAGGTATTCTTTCTCGCCACTTGGAGTGACCATGATAGGTTATACATGGGGGTTTGGTTCCAAGATCCACCACTTGTCCAAGCTAACTCTATTGACACATAGGTAGAAGCAAAGGTCCACCACTTGTCCAAGCTAGCGTCCATGGAAACATGGAGAGAAGAATGCTCCACCATTTGTCCAAGATAGGCTCCATTGGAACATGAAGAGAAGCAAGTTGCACGATGTATCCAAGATGATAGGCTCCATTGAAATACCTTAAACCCACGATATTTCGTACATTGAGGGTTTACTTTCAAGGTCCACCACTTGTCCAACCTATTATCCTTAGTAGCATGAGTGGTTTGGTCTCAAGATTCACCACTTTTCCACTCTATGTCATTATATTAAGAATATCTGGGTTTTAAGGTCGACCACTTGTCCAACCTATAAGGCTATATCTTAAAGGGTATTCTTTCTCGCCACTTGGAGTGACAATGATAGGTTTTACATGGGGGTGTGGTGCCAAGGTCCACCAGTTGTCCAAGATATTTATATAGAAATATAGAGAGAGGCAAATGTCCACCACTTGTCCAAGCTAGGGTCCATTGAAACATGGAGACAAGGATGCTCCACCATTTTTCCAAGATAGGTTCCATTGAAACATGAAGAGAAGCAAGCTACACCATGTTTACAAGATGCTAGGATCCATTGAAATACCTTAAACCCATAATATTTTATACATGGGGGGTTTACATTCAAGGTCCACCACTATTCCAACCTATTATCTGTAGTAGAATGAGTGGTTGAGTCTCAAGATTCACCACTTTTTCACTCTATGTCATTATATTCAGAAGATGCTAGGATCCATTGAAATACCTTAAACCCATGATATTTCGTACATGGGGGGTTTACTTTGAAGGTCCACCACTTGTCCAACCTATTATCCTTGGTAGCATGAGTGGTTTGGTCTCAAGATTCACCACTTTTCAACTCTATGTTGTTATATTAAGAAGATTTAGGTTTTACGGTCGACCACTTGTCCAACCTATAAGGCTAGATCTTAAAGGGTATTATTTCTCGCCACTTGGAATGACCATGATATGTTTTACATGGGGGTTTGCTTCCAAGGTCCACCACTTGTCCAAGCTAACTCTCTGGAAACATAGAGAGAAGAAAAGGTCCACCACTTGTCCAAGCTATGCTCCATTGAAACATGGAGAGAAGGATGATCCCCCATTGCTCGAAGATAGGCTTCATTGAAACATGAAAAGAAGCAAGCTGCACCATGTCTCCAAGATTCTAGGATCCATTGAAATACCTTAAACCCACGATATATTTTACATGGGGGGTTTACATTCAAGGTCAACCACTTGTCCAAGCTATTATCCATAGTAGCATGAGTGGTTTGGTCTTAAGATTCACCACTTTTCCACTCTATGTCATTATATTCAGAAGATCTAGGTTTTAAGGTCGACCACTTGTCCAACCTATAAGGCTATATTTTAAACGGTTTTCCTTTTTAACCACTTGGAATGACCATGATATGTTTTACATGGGGGTTTGGTTCCAAGGTCCACCACTTGTCCAAGCTAACTCTATTGAAACATAGAGAGAAGCAAAGGTCCACCACTTGTCCAAGCTAAGCTCTATTGAAACATGAAGAGAAGGATGATCCACGATTTGTCGAAGATAGGATTCATTGAAATATGAAGAGAAGCAGGTTGTACCATGTCTCCGAGATGCTAGGATCCATTGAAATACCTTAAACCCATGATATTTCGTACATGGGGGGTTTATTTTCAAGGTCCACCACTTGTCCAACCTATTATCCTTGGTAGCATGAGTGGTTTGGTCTCAAGATTCACCACTTTTTCACTCTATGTCGTTATATTAAGAAGATCTAGGTTTTACGTTCAACCACTTGTCCAACCTATAAGGCTAGATCTTATAGGGTTTTATTTCTCGTCACT
Organism: Adiantum capillus-veneris; assembly: GCF_014529385.1. Classification (NCBI taxonomy): domain Eukaryota; kingdom Viridiplantae; phylum Streptophyta; class Polypodiopsida; order Polypodiales; family Pteridaceae; genus Adiantum; species Adiantum capillus-veneris. The sequence goes on from NC_140938.1 coordinate 166,651,356, forward strand.
TGGAATGACCATGATATGTTTTACATGGGGGTTTGGTTCCAAGGTCCACCACTTGTCCAAGCTAACTCTCTAGAAACATAGAGAGAAGAAAAGGTCCACCACTTGTCCAAGCTATGCTCCATTGAAACATGGAGAGAAGGATGATCCCGCATTGCTCGAAGATAGGCTTCATTAAAACGTGAAAAGAAGATGTGGGGTTTAAAGTCAAGGTCAACCACTTGTCCAAGATATTATCCATAGTAGCATGAGTGGTTTGGTCTCAAGATTCACCACTTCTCCACTCTATTACATTATATTAAGAAGATCTGAGTGTTAAGGTCGACCACTTGTCCAACCTATAAGGGTATATCTTAAAGGGTATTCTTTCTCGCCACTTGGAGTGACCATGATAGGTTTTACATGGGGGTTTGGTTCCAAGGTCCACCACTTGTCCAAGCTAACTCTAATGAAATATAGTGAGAAGCAAAGGTCCACCAATTCTCCAAGCTAAGGTCCATTGAAACATGGAGAGAAGGATGCTCCACCATTTTTCCAAGATAGGCTCCATTGAAACATGAAGAGAAGCAAGCTGCACCATGTCTCCAAGATGCTAGGATCCATTGAAATACCTTAAACCCATGATATTTCGTACATGTGGGGTTTACATTCAAGGTCCACCACTTGTCCACCCTATTATGTCTAGTAGTATGAGTGGTTTTGTCTCAAGATTCACTACTTTTCCACTCTATGTCGTTATATTAAGAAGATCTAGGTTTTAAGATCGACCACTTGTCCAACCTATAAGGCTAGATCTTAAAGGGTATTGTTTGTCACCACTTGGAATGACCATTACATGTTTTATATGGGGGTTTTGTTCAAAGGTCCACCACTTGTCCAAGCTAACTCTCTGGAAACATAGAGAGAAGCAAAGGTCCACCACTTGTCCAAGATAGGCTCCATTGAAACATGGAGAGAAGGATGATCCCCCATTAGTCGAAGATAGGCTTCATTGAAACATGAAAAGAAGCAAGCTGCATCATGTCTCCAAGATGCTAGTATCCATTGAAATACCTTAAAACCACGATATATTTTACATTTGGGGTTTATAGTCAAGTTCAACCACTTGTCCAAGCTATTATCCCTACTAGGATCAGTGGTTTGGTCTCAAGATTCACCACTTTTCCACTCTATGTCATTATATTAAGAAGATCTGGGTGTTAAGTTCGACCACTTGTCCAACCTATAAGGGTATACCTTAAAGGGTATTCTTTCTCACCACTTGAAATGTCCATGATATGTTTTACATGGGGATTTGGTTCCAAGGTTAACCACTTATCCAAGCTAACTCTATTCTTCTCATAGACAGAAGCAAAGGTCGACCACTTGTCCAAGCTAGGCTCCATTAAAACATGGAGAGAAGGATGGTCCACCATTTGTCGAAGCTAACTCTATTGAAACATGGGGGGTTTACATTCAAGGTCCACGACTTGTCCAACCTATTAATGCTAGTAGCATGAGTGGTTTGGTCTCAAGATTCACCACTTTTTCACTCTATGTCATTATATTAAGAATATCTGGGTGTTAAGGTCCACCACTTCTCCAGGTCCACCACTTGTACAACCTATAAGGCTATATCTTACGGGTTATTCTTTCTCACCACTTGAAGTGACCATGATAGGTTTTACATTGGGGTTTGGTTCCAAGGTCCACCACTTGTCCAAGCTAGCTCTATTGAAACATATAGAGAAGCAAAGATCCACCACTTGTCCAAGCTAGGGCCCATTGAAACATGGAGAGAAAGATTATCCACCAGTTGTCCAAGATAGACTCCATTGAAACATGAAGAGAAGCAAGATGTACCATGTCTCCAAGATGCTAGCCTCTATCAAAATACTCTAAACCCACAATATCTTTCACATGGGCAGTTTACATTCAAGGTCCACCACTTGTTCAAGCTATTACTGCTAGTAGCATGAGTGGTTTGCTCTCAAGATTCACCACTTTTCCAGTCCATGTCATTATCTTAAGAATATCAGGGTGTTAAGGTCCACCAATTGTTGAACCTATAAGACTATATCCTAAAGATTATTCTTTCTGACCACTTGGAGTGACCATGATATGTTTTACATGGGGGTTTGGTTCCAAGGTACACCACTTGTCCAAGCTAACTCTATTGAAAGATAGAGAGAAGAAAATGTCCACCACTTATCCAAGGTACGCTCCATTGAAACATGTAGAGAAGGATGCGCCACCATTTGTCCAAGATAGGCTCCATTGAAACATGAAGAAAAGCAAGTTGTACCATGTCTCCAAGATGCTAGGCTCCATTGAAATACCTTAAACCCACGATATTTCTTACATGGAGGGTTTACATTTAAGTTCCACCACTTTTCCAACCTATTATCCTTAGTACTATAAGTGGTTTGGTCTCAAGATTCACCACTTTTCCAACCTATGTCATTATATTAAGAAGATCTGGGTTTTAATTTCGACCACTTGTCCAACCTATGAGGCTATATCTTAAAGGGTATTCTTTCTCACCAATTGGAATGACCATGATATGTTTTACATGGGTGTTTGGTTCCAAGGTCCACCACATGTCCAAGCTAACTATATCTAAACATAGAGAGAAGCAAAGGTCCACCACGTGTCGAAGCTAGGCTCCATTGAAACATGGAGAGAAGGATGATTCACCATTTCTCAAAGATAGACTTCATTAAAACATGAAGAGAAGCAAGCTGCACCATGTCTCCAAGATGCTAGGATCCATTGAAATACCTTAAACCCACGATATTTTTTACACGTGGGGTTTAAATTCAAGGTCAACCACTTATCCAAGCTATTATCCCTAGTAGCATGAGTGGTTTGGTCTCAAGATTCACCACTTTTCCACTCTATGTCATTATATTAAGAAGATCAGGGTGTTAAGGTCCACCACTTGTCCAACCTTTAAGGCTATATCATAAACAGTACTCTTTGTCACCACATGGAATAACTATGATATGTTTTACATGGGGGTTTTGTTCCAAGGTCCACCACTTATCGAAGCTAACTCTATTCCTTTCATAAAGAGAAGCAAAGGTCCACCACTTGTCCAAGATAGGCTCCATTGAAACATGGAGAGAAGGATGCTCCACCATTTGTCGAAGCTAACTGTATTGAAACATGGGGGGTTTACGTTCAAGGTCCACCACTCGTCCAAGCTATTATCACTAGTAGCATGAGTGGTTTTGTCTCAAGATTCACCACTTTTTCACTCTATGTCATTATATTAAGAATATCTGGGTGTTAGGTCCACCACTTGTCCAACTTATAAGGCTATATCTTCAAGGTTGTTCTTTCTCACCACTTGGAGTGACCATGATAGGTTTTACATTGGTGTTTGGTTCCAAGGTCCACCACTTGTCCAAGCTAACTCTATTGAAACATAGAGAGAAGCAAAGGTCCACCACTTGTCCAAGCTAGGGTCCATTGAAACATGGAGAGAAGGATGCTCCACCATTTGTCCAAGATAATCTCCATTGAAACATGAAGAGAAGCAAGCTGCAGGATGTCTCCAAGATGCTAGGCTCCATCGAAATACCTTAAACCCATGATATTTCGTACATGGGGGGTTTACATTCAAGGTCCACCACTTGTCCAAGCTATTACTGCTAGTAGCATGTGTGGTTTGGTCTCAAGATTCACCACCTTTACAGTCTATTTCATTATATTCAGAATATCTGGGTGTTAAGGTCCACCACTTGTCCAACCTATAAGGCTACATATTAAAGGTTATTCTTTCTTTCCCACTTGGAGTTACCATGATAGGTTTTACATGGGGGTTTGGTTCCAAGGTCCACCACTTGTCCAAGCTAAATCTATTGAAACATAGAGAGAAGCAAAGGTCCACCACTTGTCTAAGCTAAGGTCCATTGAAACATGGAGAGAAGGATGATCCACCATTTGTCCAAGATAGGCTCCATTGAAACATGAAGAGAAGCAAGCTGCACCATGTTTCAAGGTCCACCACTTGTCCAAGCTATTATCGCTAGTAGCATGAGTGGTTTCCTCTTAAGATTCACCACTTTTCCACTCTATGTCATTATATTAAGAATATCTGGGTGTTAAGGTCCACCACTTGTCCAACCTATAAGGCTATATCGTAAGGGTTATTCTTTCTCACCACTTGGAGTGACCATGATAGGTTTGACATGGGGGTTTGGTTCCAAGGTCCACCACTTGTCCAAGCTAACTCTATTGAAACATAGAGAGAAGCAAAGGTCCACCACTTGTCCAAGCTAGGCTCCATTGAAACATGGAGACAAGGATGCTCCACCATTTGTCCAAGATAGGCTCCATTGAAACATGAAGAGAAAAAAGCTGCATCATGTCTCCAAGATTCTAGGCTCCATCACTACAAGAGGTTCTTCATATTAGCGACGCTCACACAGCGACGCTCAAAAAAAAATTTCCCGACGTCGCTATGAGCGTCGCAAATTTATTTGTAAATTTGCGACGCTCATAGAGACGCTTATAGCGACACTCATAGCGACGCCGGCTGGGGTAAAAAAAATAACCGAGCGCGCCCAAAAACTCAGATCTCAGATCTGAGTTTTTCAACGCCCTCAAGCAAAGAGCAGGTAACGCTCTCCCTCACTCTCTCTCTTTCTCTCTCTTTTTCTTCTCCACACACACACACACACACGAGGAGAGGAAGGAGAGCCAGGTATGCTCCTTCCCTCTCCTCATTCTCATGTTCCCTTCCCCTCTTTCTCTCTCCCTCTCTTTCTCTCTCACACACACACATACACACACACACACAGTGTTTTGTGAGAGAGAGAGAGAGAGAGAGAGAGAGAGAGAGTACAAACAAAAACAAAAACGCACACACACATACATAAACAAAGAATGCACACACATTGAGAGAGAAAAAGAGAGAGAGAGCATGCATAAACAAAAAACGCACGCATTGAGAGAGGAAAAAAGAGAGAGAACATGCATAAACAAAAAACGCACACATTGAGAGAGGAAAAGAGAGAGAAAACATGCATACGATCCAAAAAAACGCACACACATTGAAAGAGAAAGAGAGAGAAACTAATTTAACGTCGTAGGAAACTAATTAAAATTAAAAGACCTAAAGATCTAACCGACGAGGAGTTGAACTGAAGACCTATTATTCAAGAGAGAAATGGCATAATCAATCTATCATACTTGGCATGGGTGATAGAAAGGTTATACCGTTTATCTCTTTTTATTGGCACACACATCCACACACGCGTACACACACAAGAAGAAGAGAGTTATAATGTCGTAGGAAACTATCTTAAAAGACGTTAAAGATTAGGTTATATGTAGACTTACATTAAATTAGATTTAGGTTTATTTTTAACTAGATTTACGTTATATTAGATTAGATTTAGGTCTCCATAGACTGCGATGCCTACATGAAGCGGGTGAAGAAAGCCCTCAATGGAATATAGGGTATTGCTGTCTTCACTCATGGTGGGCTCCGTCGATCCAAAAGTACTGGTGAAATGTCTTCAGAAGATAGGGAAGAAGGTGGATCTTCAGGGTGGCAAGAGTCACTACATCCCCGACACAATGACCATCTAGACAACCTCTAGTCATTAGACTTACGTTAAATTAGATTTAGCTTTATTTTTAGTTAGATTTACGTTTATTTAGATTTACGCTTATTTACGTTAGATCGAGTCCACGCAAGAATTACTTACGGTTTAGGGTTTAGAGTTAGACAAACAGTGAAAAGATCTACTGTGAAAAGATGTTAAGATGAAGTGAAGTGCTACAGCTAGAGAAGAGGCAAAGGGATTTTGTCCACTACATGCAGTATCATGTAGACGTGGGTGTGTAGATTTCTTGTACCCACAAATATAGGTATTGACCAATAAAGACAAGATGATAACCCGGTGGTTCTGATCTCCGTGCACCTCTAGACCGAGGTGTGCGGGGATTGGACATGACTAGAGAATGTGAGATAAAGAGAGAGAGAGAGAGAGAGAGAGAGAGAGAGAGAGAGAGAGAGAGAGAGAGAGAGAGAGAGAGAGAGAGAGAGATAAGACGAAGAATGCCAATAGAATATTAAATTTGTTGTCCAGGTTATAAGTTTTTTATCCTAATTATGAGTAGCGACGAGGATGTGGGACCGTCCAATCGAAACACCTATCTCTCAACGAGGGTCTTATGTCCTTGTAATCAATGCAAGCATGCTGTGCGACGGACAAGACGTGTTTCTTTGCAGCACGTTCGCGAATTTGGCGAGTTCGATCCATCTATTATAGATCGAGTTGTTGCCAATTATAACTCGTCGGACTCTGACGCTGGCCAACAAGCAGCAATCTTGCAACCCAATAGACGTGTTCGCAGGCGCTTTGGTCAAGCAGAATATGTGAGGCCACAAGATGTAGCCTCTGACAGCTCGGGGGATGATCATGCAGAGCACATTCCCAACGAGGCAATGTCTGAGCCCGAGATTGATGAAATGATCGAGACGATCATGGATTCAGAAAGGCTTATCTATGATGATATGAAAAGTGAAGCCGATACGTCATTGTATAATGGAGCACGTATGTCTAGATCGAAAGCACTCCTGGTTCTTCTCAACATGCAGGCAAAGTTTGGATGGAGTGACACTAGCGTCACAGCGCTTTTCAGGTGATCTATTACAATTAGTTTACTTTAATAGAACTCTAAATGTATAATGATCTGATAGATTTTTACACGACTGTATCATATTTTTATGTTGTGTAGATTGCTGAAAGAGCACATACTACCAGCTGACAATGTGATGCCAGATTCCCGAGATGAAGCAAGAAAGATTTTGTGAAACTTGGGGATGGATTACAATTCTATCCACGCTTGTCCTAATGACTGCATTCTTTTCAGAGGGGAATACACAGACATGGAGAAGTGTCCGAAATGTGATTCCAAAAGATATCGAGTAGATCTCCACGGGACAAAAATTCCACAAAAGGTTTTGCGACATTTTCCTTTGCTTCCTCGCATCAAGCATTTCTTCGAATGTAAGTCCATGGCCGCCCTAGCATCATGGCATGAGGAGAATAAATCTTCGGATGGTGTGCTACGAATTCCTGCAGATTGCGCAGCCTGGAAACATATAGATGGAACATGGTCGGATTTTGCCAGGGAAGCTCGAAATTTGCGCTTAGGCCTGGCTATGGATGGCGTAAATCCATTTGGTCAAAGATCAACATCTTACAGTGTATGGCCCGTTGTCATCGTCAACTACAACATTCCCCCGTGGTTGACTACGAAGAAGGGGCACCTATGGCTAAGCTTGATTGTGCCAGGGCGATATAAAGTGGGGAATATGGATGTGTATCTTCGTCCACTATTGGAAGAGCTACAACAATTGTGGATTGGCATAGAGGTGGTGGATATGAGCCGACACACAGGACGACGGAATGCTTTGATCAGAGGTATTCTAATGTGGACCATGCATGACTATCCCGGGCTAACAGAATGCTCAGGTGATCTATTGACACTCCTCACTCAGACACTGTAAATCTTGTTTTTTCCCATAGTTGATCTATTATCATGTGTATACATGCAGGGCTTCAAACAAGCGGATACAGAGCATGTGTCACATGTGGACCTAGACTGAATGCACGTAGGGCACCCTCACTGAAGAAGCAAATCTACGAATGTCATCAAGCGTATCTTCCAGAGAATCATGTGTTACGCGACGGCTTTTTGGGAAGAGAGCCACCAAGGATGTCTGCACAAGCATGGTTAGAGCAGAAGGAGATGTGCGATGACGGATTGCCTCCAGGGATGAAGAGACTATCTCTATGGTACGAGTTACCATACTGGCCTCGACTCGTGATCAATCACTTGCTCGATCCAATGCACATATTCAAGAATGTGGGTAATCTACTATGGGACCATTTGACCGGCAAGAAAGATACTTTGGGAGCCAGAGTTGACCTTAGAAATGTGGATCGTATGGAGCAATATTGGCCGCAAACAGCGTCTGATGGATCGATAAAACTCCCTAAAGCACCATGGATTTTCACAGGAGCCCAAGAACGCAAAGTAAAAGAGGCCATTCGATCTTTGCGGACCCCCACTAGCGTAATGCACTCGCTCCGAACGTGTTTTACTAAAGAAGGAAAGCTTACCGGTTTGAAGTCACACGATTGGCATAAAATGTGTCAGGTACGTTCATAGTGGACTTTAATATCATTGCATAAAATGTGGACTTTAATATCATTGCTACACATACTTTACAGTTTATCTTACCGGCTGCCATTGAGGGATGTTTGTCTCTTGACATCCGTAACACAATCTACAAACTTGCAAAGCTGGTGCAATGGATCTCACAAAAGGAGATCGACGTAGACTCCATACCATTCGCCAAACTAAATGCTGCAGAGCTTGTGTGCATGTTTGAGAAACATTTTCCTACTACAATGCTAACCATTCAGGTGCATCTTCTTGTTCACATAGTTGATGAGGTGGAAATAGCTGGCACAGTTCATTCGAGATGGATGTTCTTCTTAGAGCGTTTCATGAAAACGCTTAAGGGATATGTGCGTCAAAAGGCACGTCCGGAGGGTAGCATGGCAGAAGGTTGGTTGGTATCAGAGTCCCTAGTGTACATTGGAGAGTGGCTAGACGGATTTGATAAATCCCGGGACACGCTATGGCGAACCATAGATGATGAGCGCATATCTGGGATTGTCATGTGCAATCTCGGTGTTGAGAAGAAGATGACGGAAGATCTAGAGGCTAAAATCAACCGATTTTGCATGCTTCACAATCCAGTGATGCAAAAGTGGATTTCACAATATGAGGATGCAAAGCAAGAGCGACAAAGGGCACGAATCGAGTGGAGACGGGGAAGACGACCACCGATGCACTATCCAGCGGTTCTGGAGAGCCTACCAACCTTCATGAGCTTAAGATGGTTGCACAACCAATTGAAAAGCGCACAACAATGCGGTGACGAAGTGACTGAAGAAGAGTGGGAGTACTCTCGGGGTTGCGCGACCAAGGTAAGTTTGCAATGTACGACTAGCAAGTGACTTTATTTATAAACGTTTGAACGGCCACTCATAATCTTTGTTCGTTGTAGTATAAGTCATACACAGCAGCATGGTGTAAAGGTCGACATTTTAGGGTGGAACGAATCGACAAAAAGCGTTTTACTCAAGATTGTGGAATCATGGCAAAATTTGAACAGTCTAGTCGACGACGTTCCTCTGATGCAGATCCTGTGGTGGCGGAACTCACTTACTTCGGCACGCTGCAAGAGATTTTGAGGATCGATTACAGAGGATTTTTTGTCGACTTATTCGACGTGCAATGGTTCAAGATAATCATGGAGGGTCGCAACGCTACTGTGCGTAGAGGAGAGTCTGGTTTTCTTGAGGTGGATTCTACTAAGAAATGGACTGACCTAAGAGACACTTTCGTACTACCCGAGCATTGTGAACAAGTAAGTATATAAATAGTTAACATCCCCCTTTTACAAGTTATGTGCTTGAAAGCTCTCATGTAAGTTATGTGGCTCTGGCAGGTAGTATTTCATCCTACAAAGTCTACATCAAACTGGTGGTACGTCATAGAGGTAGCCCCTCGTAGTGCAAGGACGTATGAAGGCTACCATGTGCCAATCACAACGCATCAATGGAGGAGATTAGAGAAGATGCTCAATCAGAAGCCGCTGCGGTGGTGCCAGACGAGCATAAAGATGCTACTACTCTATATGGGGTGCATGCAGAGGAGCTACAAAATGAAACAGAGGATATGTGTTTAAACGGAGAGCTCTATATAGATATAGGAAGTTATGCTGAGTTATGCGAGGATGAGAGAGAGATCTCTTAAAGCCACAAATATTGTATTTCAACAATTTTGCTCCGTGCTGTAAAAGCTCTGTTTTCGACTTGCCTCTTCTATCACTCGACTCATTGCGTCATTGTATTTATATGCGTCATTACGTCATTGTATTTAATGGTCTTTGCGTCATTGTCTACTCTATTCATTCAATATTAAGTTTAAATATTCGTGTGTTTAATGCAGGTATGGATGATGAGGAGTTTCTTTCTTCTTTGTCACCGCAGCAGAGACAGTGGTACGTGGAGCGTCATCGCTCTGGCGCATCATCGCGCGTTCCTACACCATCCGCATCTCCCTCTCTTTCGGAGCATTCGGCGCGCTCCGAAGCTTCGGCGTCGACGAGACGAGCGTCACACTCGTCTAGACACCGGCGCTCTAGTGGTGGCGGTGGCGGTTGTTGTGGGGATTCCGCCACCGATGCCTCCACACCGCCTCGTGTTCGACGAGGCTCTTTACCCTCCCCTTCTTTGCCCGCCCCCACACCAGCCACAGCATCGCCGTCTACGCCAGGTTTTGCACGGCTGACCGTTCCTAGAAGCTACACACCTCTACCTACTCCGCCAGGAGCCACCCCACTCGACACTCCTCGCTTCGGGGCCCAGACGCCGGTGGAGACACCTGACGTCCGTACCCCCATCGACACGCCGCTAGAGACCCCTGCCGGGACACCCAGGTTCACGCGTCACCAGCCAGAGGGCTTGCCTTACTCCGTCGACATCAGCGGCGGCATCATCATGGATGATGACGGCAAGAAGGTGATCTCGCGCATGCGTGGTCTTTGCTCTCAGCTGTTTAGACACTATTTACTAAACAAATGGAGTGAAGTACCAAGTGATTTAAAAAACAGAGTCATCAGCATACTTCATGATGAGTTTCCCGTTCCAACACGGGATCAGCGCTTCAATGAAGACCTGATGAAGATTCGAATGCGCGAATACTGCAAACACAAGCGTTCCGAAGTGCAAAAAGCAATCAAGAATGGGTGGAACAGGCCAGATTGGCTGGCCAAAGAAGATTGGAAGAATGCGAAGAAAGCAGCGCGCGAGAATCCCGACAAGTGGAAGCAACAAAAGGATGCAGCCAGAGCACGAGTAGAGGCAGGGAGCTCGCACCACTTGGGGAGAGGTGGATGGGCATCATTTGAGGCCGATTTTGTAAGTCTTTTCACATTGCTCTTTATGCATGTTCGATAGTTTAGGGTTTATGAGTTTTTTAGTTCTAACATAATGAAATCTTTGTATGTTTTGACAGTGGTCGATGACAGGACGTGATCCCACACCGTACGAGCGCGAGTACGCAGGCAGGAAGGGCTTAAACGCCCTGATGGACATTCTCAGTTCTCGCGGCGGCATGGTTAGTATTAGGGTTTACTCTTTTTTATTTTTTGTATTGTTTTATAAATGTCGTTATATGTTTATATTTACTGAAAACTGTCTTATTGTCTTTTTTTGCAGAATCCGACAGATACGCCGCTTGGACGCGATGAGACGTCTGACTAGACGATGTCAGTTTAGCCGTAGCTAGATAGCATTAGTTTAGGGTTTCTCATAGCTTATGTATCATGAGACGGATTTTATACGTCTTTTTGAACCATGTATATTATTACATTTGTCACCGCAGTTCCTTTTGCCAATAAATTCTTTATGCCTATGATGTTGTACAATTGTCATTATTACATTTGCCAATCAATTCATTTTGCTTATGATGTGTACAATTGTCAATTTTGCAAACAATGCGTCTTGTGGGTGACTATTTTGGGTCTCTTATTTACCTTTGCACTTTTTTTAAAAAAGTGAATCAAGTACAATATGGTTGATGGGTGGCAGGGCATTCAATGCCCTGCCACCAAAAAAATATTCTCTCGGGCGTCGCTATAAGCGTCGCTATTTATGGCTCTGTAGCGTCGCTATAGTCTTCTGTGAGACCGTCGCTATAGGCGTCGCTATATGCGTTGCTATATAGCGACGCTGATAGAGACGCATATAGCGACGCCTATAGCGACGCTCTCGTAGCGACGCTCGTAGCGACGGTTTTAGCGACGCCGGGGGTTATAAAAACCCAATGTATTTCCGTCGCTAACAGCGTCACAAGAGCACACAACCTCTTGTAGTGCATTGAAATACCTTAAACCCACAATATTTCGTACATGGGAGGTTTACATTCAGGGTCCACGACTTGTCCAACCTATTATCCTTAGTAGCATGAGTGGTTTGGTCTCAAGATTCACCACTTTTTCACTCTATGTCGGTATATTAAGAAGGTTTGGGTGTTAAGGTCCACCACTTGTCCAACCTATCAGGCTATATCTTAAATGATATTTTTTCTCACCACTTGGAATGTGCATGATATGTTTGACATGGGGTTTTGTTCCAAGGTCCACCGCTTGTCCAAGCTAGATCTATTACATATATATTATACATACAATATTCAACTAGATTCCCTACCTATCATGTCCAATAGCATGGATGCTCTGGCTTTACGGTCCACCACTTGTTCAACCTATACTCTCTTATGTCAGGGAGATCTCGCTATAAATTCAAAACCTTCCCACCTAAATTTAAAATTCAAAATCTTATCTCCTAAATTTAAAATATCCGTCCCAAATTTAAAATATCCGTCCCAAATTTTAAATATCCCGCCTAAATTTTAAAATATCCCGCCCAAATTTTATAATTCAAACTTTTTTATAAAATTTAATTTTTACCACTTAAATTCAAAATATTCCACGCGAACTTGATTTTAAATTGAAGTTTACCACAAAAAGATATCATTATCCCACCTAAATTCAAATATGCAAACCTCAAATCATTATATTGTACATAAATTCAAACAAATTCAAATTAACAAGCCTAAACTGATATTAGTTTTCATAGATATGAATTTATCACACCTAAATTATGTCACCATGTTAGAGAGAGTGGTTAGAGAATTTGAACAAGGTCCACTACTTGTCCAACCTAGATACCAAGAAGGATTGAGTGTACAAGGTATTGTTTGGAGGTCCTTATAGTCCACTGGTCTCAAGGTCCACCACTTGTGGTAAGGGTCACCAAAAAGTGTATATATTCATCCAAAGAAATACACATATTTTTGGTCTACATGTCCTAGTGTCAACCATTTATGTCCATTAGGTGTATCACTAAAAAACACTACTTTTGTTGAGAAACAGAAGTTACAATCATATCTACAAATGGATTAGAGGAAAATCAGCTCAGCATACATCCAGAACTCGCTACAAGAATCGACTTTAGCAGATCACGCAAGTAAGTCTTCCATTCAAGTTTACTAGTATTAAAATGTGTTAGTTATTTGTGATATTTATGTATGTATATATACTATGTGTGCATATCGTAATTAAGTGTAATTGTGTATCTGCATTATGTATGAGTATTACAATGAAATAACACAAATATACATACATACACATGGATAACACAGACGCACACATACATGAGCATGTATTTTCAAGAGAGAGATAGCAAGATACAGAGAGAGAGAGAGAGAGAGAGAGAGAGAAATACCTGTTTTCTAGAGAGAGGAGAGAGAAAGATAACAGATTTCACTGTGTTTATGTATGTGGAAGAGAGGAATACGATGTATGGGAATATGTGCACGTATTTTCAAGAGAGAGACAATAAGATAACAAATTTCACTGTGGTTATGTATGTGGAAGAGAGGAAGACAGTGTGTGGGAATATATGTGCATGTATTTTCAAGAGAGAGACAACAAGATAACAGATTTCACTGTGGTTATGTATGTGGGGGAGAGGAAGATGATGTGTGGGAATATGTGTATATGTGCGGGAATACTTTTAGACTATGTATCTCTGTCTTTTGACGAGAGTGTGTGTGTGCAAGAAAGAGTTACAGAGAACCATCTTCTCTATATGGAGAAAGACAGAGAGTGTGAGAGAGAGAAATACCTATTTTTTCTCTATTCGTGAGGTGTGAAATGTCTCCTGAGAAGAAGCTATGCCGGATCCTACCCTTATGGAAAGCGTTGTGTACGATGTTGTTTCTTTATATTGTGCGCGAACTGTCAATCCTGTGCTCTCCACCTGTGCGTTGTGTATGATGCCGGGTTTGGTCCTCTACCCGCGCGTATACTCCAGCTGTATGCGATCCGTGTGCGCTTTTTGTGTGTTTGCTGCTCGCCTGCTTTCTCTGTGTGTGTTGCTCGTGCGCTCTCTCTGTGCTTAATCTTGATAGGGTTTATTAGAATGCCACGTATGCTACAAGTCCATGTTTTATCATAGGATTAAAAAAAACAAAAGCAGTATAAAACATTAACCAATTCACACAGCCAAAATTAAAGAAATCATGGTTGAAAATATGCAAAACATGCGTAACTCTATACTAGGAATTCACTTTTAAAAAAAAAATCTATGGGCGTTGCCGCCCCTTGACCCCGCCCGGAACAATACCCCAAAATCAGCCTCCCAAGCCCCGCCATTGAGAGCGCTATATTCCACATCTTCATCAACAGCGCTACCCCCAATCCTCACGTGGAAGTGCTGCCTCGCCAGATGCACCCCAGTGTGGCATTGCCCTAATACCCCGCATCTGGAGTGCTAAATGGGAACATTCTTCATTAGTGAAATTTTGAACATAAATTATATTTAGCATATACTAAAATATAATACAAATATTAACATATTAAAAACAGTGGGTATTACAACTAGGTCAAACCTATGATCTCATATAGAAAAGAGGCTTTGGTTTCAAGGTCCACCACTTGTCCAACCTTGCTTCCATTAAAGAAATGAGGGGCTACGTAAACATTGGCAAGCAAGGTAGCAAGGTCCTAAGGTATTTAACCTTGGATATTCGGGATTATAACTAGGTCCACCACTTGTCCAAGCTATGCTCTGATATAGAAAGGGGATTTTTGTTTCAAGGTCCACCACGCGTTCAACCTTGCAAGATTCAAGGGATACTTGGAAATTGGAAAGCATAGTCCTATAGTAGTTGATAGATGGCAGTGGGTATTACAACTAGGTCCAACCTATGCTCTCATATAGCAAAGAGGCTTTGGTTTCAAGGTCCACCACTTGTCCAACCTTGCTTCCATTAAAGAAATGAGGGGCTACGTAAACATTGTCAAGCAAGGTAGCAAGGTCCTAAGGTATTTCACCTTGGATATTGGGCATTATAACTAGGTCCACCACTTGTCCAAGCTATTCTCTGATATAGAAAGGGGATTTTCGTTTCAAGGTCCACCACGTGTTCAACCTTGCAAGACGCAAGGGATACTTGGACATTGGAAAGCATAGTCCTATAGTAGTTGATAGGTGGCAGTGAGTATTACAATTAGGTCCAACCTATGCTCTCATATAGCAAAGAGGCTTTGGTTTCAAGGTCCACCACTTGTCCAACCTTGCTTCCATTAAAGAAATGATGGGCTACATAAACATTGTCAAGCAAGGTAGCAAGGTCCTAAGGTATTTCACCTTGGATATTGGGAATTATAATTAGGTCCACCACTTGTCCAAGCTATGCTCTGATATAGAAAGGAGATTTTTGTTTCAAGGTCCACCACGTGTTCAACCTTGAAAGACTCAAGGGATACTTGGACATTGGAAAGCATAGTCCTATAGTAGTTGTGATTACACAAACCTATACTTTTCCGCATTTGATGGATACATTACGAAACAGCTCATCTTCATCTCCAGCTCCATTTTTTCTCACAAAGATCCCCGATTTCAAGAAATATTGTGATGGCTATCTTTGTGATGGACAAGAGATACTTGTTGGACATTCCAAACCGCTTCAGTTCAGGTTCTTTATGCAGGATGAGACACCAATGATGAAATATAAGGCACATGTAGGTGTATCAAGTTGGAGTGGAAGTATTCGCCTTTGGAAAACAGACACAGAAGGCAGCCAATGTTACCACATGGAGATCCACCTCTAGTACCAATGGCGGAGTCTGTCAAGGCCAACGAAGAAGTCATTTTGGGGCTAAAGAACTATATAAAATTTTGGAAAAATTTAGGGAATGGTTCAAGTATTCCGCGATATTATAGACCCGTGATAGATTATTGGAGTAAGGTAATTGAAGAGATTGGAAAAGAAATCATATCAGAGGGAGTCTTGTATGAAATGTTTTGGCCAAAACTCAAGAATATTCTCACCTACAAAGCACTACAATGAATTTGCAACAAGGAGCAGAAAGATTCCTAGGCCTTGAAGAGTTGAATGATCATTTTTGTGGGCCTCAACGAGATAGGCCAAGGGAAGAGTTTGACCCTATGTCTGATGTGCACCAAGGTGACTTTGTTATGCTTGCTCCGAGTGACATATAAATACATCCAGTGTGGCTTGCAATGGCTTTATCTGACATTGATAATGAGCCTACATCACCAAACTATAGAAAACTCTTGATTCAATATTGATCACCTTGCGCGAGAAAAAGTGGGATGATAGATACTCAAGCTTATAGTAATTGCTGGAAGGGTTATTGGGTTATCAACTATAAGGACCCACAAGTGTGGGAAACTATAGATGCAATTGTTTGGTCCTGGAGACCCAACAAAGAAGGACCATTTTATAGAATAAAGATTCCAGAAAGGCATGCTCTAAAAGCCAAAGAAGGCCTCACTCGTGCACATCAACCACACTTGGTTCAAATTTCAAATATAGTATCAAATGTGGAGTAGAATTATGTGGAGCTTCTATTGTGACTATACTAGTCAATTTGTAAACAAAATCTTTTTTGTATCTTCCTTTGTTTTATGTAATTCGTAGTTATTATTCAAATCCATGTATTTTACATCCTCTTGACTTTTGGTGTTTATCAACACCACAATTGTTAGACTGCGGGGGACTGGACCATGCAACTCTCCACCCAACCGTGCCATATATAGATTCCTAGCCCCTAAATATAGCGCCCCTTGACCGCATGTCCGTTCTGGCCCTTGGCCCTGCCCTTGTCTTGACATTAGTGCTAGACTGCGGGGGACTGGACCATGCAACTCTCCACCCAACCGTGCCATATATAGACTCCTAGCCCCTAAATATAGCGCCCCTTGACCGCATGTCCGTCATGGCCCTTGGCCCTGCCCTTGTCCTCACATTACTCCCCCCTTGGAGAAGCGTTTTCTTCCTCGAAAACACAAGTGGTAGTATCTTCGTAAGAATACTGATGTTTTCCTTATCGGCATCCTCTACACGGGCCAATTGTCCATATGACCGATACCTGGTGCAGTGAGGAGGTTCAATGAAACCAAGAGAAACATCTTGATTTTCAACATTGTTGTCCTTTTGCAACCACCCGTATCTAAATGGTAACTCATGATAACTCATGGGAGTATCTTGAAAAGCTCATAGGTACTGGAATATAGAATAGGGAGTTTCCTCATGTCAGACTTCTGAACATTTTGGAACACACAGAACCACATGTTTACCCCTAACAAAGGTTACATGCCAACATACTCTGTCAGCACACCTACTAAGTCCTTGACTTATGAAACTATCGGTATCCAACCCCACCACAACAAGTGTTCAAAGTTGAAAACCGAACCTAAGCAAATTCTAGAATAAGGAGAGAATCACCTATTCAGAATGCATTGTGCTAATGTATGCTCTTAGCAGATTCTTTAGCACGGTTTACTAACGTATGCGCTTAGTATATCCTTTATTACTAAATAGAATACTTGTAAGCTGCCCATCCAACGTGGGATGAATAACAGCAGTAAGAGTGAGGTACTTTCCCCAACCACTTACAGACACTCTTCCACGATTGACGACAAACTATGACTCAACCATTGAGTATCCAGCCATATACTCGATATGGAATGGAGACAACCAAGTAGGTTCAAGGTAGATTAAAGGTTCCAGCAGCCAATCACTAACATCCATACTCAGCCATCACCTTGTATGGCAGGGTGTAAACTCATAGTAAATCTGCAAGAGAGATTGCACTAGCAGTGCAAAAGGATGCAGAAATAATGAAGTCCATGGATTTGCATGCCGCTCCAAATAAATTTGTGTTAAACACTAGGGCCCATAACACCTAGTGTGCATGCATTTAACACAAACATATCCAAACCGCAATTCCATGATGAGACTTTCCACGATACTTACGTGAAAATCTTGCAACAAAGTTGGACCATAATAGAATGTGACAACCCGGTCACACCTAGGAACCAACCATGAGACCTTCTCATGAACGTAGCATACTTTGCAGCAAAAGTTGGACCATAATGGAATCTTACAACCCGGTCACACCTAGGAACCAACCATGAGACATTCTCAGAAATGTAGCATACTTTTCTATATGTAGAAACGACCCTCCGTTAAGGTGGTTTCAGAGCACTTGTAATCACAACAAGTCTGTACTTAGTACCCGACAATTTTTGGCCACTGAAATTGTTCTTGATACTGTGTGCGTCAATTGGTCTAATGAACGGATGCGACCAGCACCTAGGGACTTCATCGCGACACATCATTTCCATTGGGCGCTAGTGTCAGTCCCAGAGACTCATATTCTCCACATGTGGAATATGTCTCAAGTAAGGATGCCAGAAAAAGTTACATCCATCAAGTACGAGCTGTACTTGTGTGTGGAGGTAACTACAAACAGTCTGCGGCGCGAGTGAGAGGGACCCTCATTATCATGATCCACACTGGCTAAACCAAACTCCTTGAGTTCCTAGACCATGTTGTATCCCATGTGACAACATGTGCCAAATCGAACCCTACAAGTCGTAACAGCATAAGGCAAAAAGGTAGATTGGACACTTGGCCCAAAATACTTTGTGCCGACATGCCCTTGGCATGCCGCTGTAACATTCAGGCGTACTTATACGTCTTGAAAAAAAAAACAAGCAAAGCATACAAAAAATGGAATAACACCAAAATGTCAGGCCAAGGGCAGGGCCAAGGGCCAGGACGGACATGCGGTCAAGGGGCGCTATATTTAGGGGCTAGGAGTCTATATATGGCACGGTTGGGTGGGGAGTTGCATGGTCGAGTCCCCCGCAGTAAAACACTGGTATCAGAGCTCAGGGGAGGAGGAGGCATGGAGGAGGGAAAGAAGCATGGCTCTTGTTCCCTCTCGTTCTCATTCTCTCTCTCTCCCTTTCCGTTCATGGGAATTCAGGGGTATGTGCTGCCATGAACTTCCCTTGCAAGTGATGGAGGAGCAATCTGTGAAACTCATGCAAGGTTGCATGCATGCGAAGCTTTGCCGCGGGTAAGCACCCTTGTACAGATAACCGGAGAGAGGAACGATGGTGTGCAAGCGCTCTTGGAGCGGGAAGGGTCGAAGGTCGACCACCACGAAACAGCATGGGCTTCGGCTCGTTGGGATCGCAAGGCCAAGTACACCAATTCTCGACCTTGCAACGCGGATGATGGCGCAACCTGTTAGTCAGGGTGTCGTTCTCTTTCTCGACGCAAATTCCAGCCCGCCATCACTGTGCAGAGGAATTATTTTTTTGTTTTTTTTTCTCCTCACTTAAGTGGCCGCCCTCGGTTTAGGGGGTGGCCACTCCTCAAAAAACCCTAAGAGGGTATGCACACCCTTGCCATGGCTTCGCCAGATAGCGTATGATGCACCCGAGCAATGAGGGATTCTCACTTGTCAACCTGATTGGCACGGCCATAGCAGTTGATATGGAGAGTTCTTGACATTAATATTTTCCCAAGACTACAAGAAGATCATATGTACTCAAGCACAGCTTGAGATTCAGCAGGGCAAATCTACCAGGATCCGAAATGCTTGGCATGCATGCTCATGCATCATGCACGAGATCGATCGTCAGCACGTCGAGTCACGTGAGTAACAAGGTATGCATATATTTTTATTTCGCTTAACACCACCAAGAGCATGAAATCAGAAAGTCTGGTTCAAGTTATGTGCCAAGGAAGATTCTCGATTCCGGGAAGCACTCTACACAACAGTTGACACACATGATATCGACAACCTGGCATGTCGATTCGAGTAATCGATGAGGTGTGATTTATTTTTTTCATTTGGTTATGTAATCATTTGCACTTTGTTGGGTTTGCGAATGACAATTTATGCAGTGATTACCGGCCAAGGGGTGTATTGGATTTTCAAGCATGGCTTAAGGGTTTTACAACAAGGCTGTTATTTGAACTAGCCAATTCCGGTTCTCGGCATGGTTTGTCGAGCCATGCCGCATTAAACTTTTGACGATTGCAGACAAGCACGGCTTGTCTTGACTTTGAAAATGATGAGTATTTGTTGAATGTATGCATCTACTATAGTGTTACTGGCATACATTGTTGGCATAGGAACAATGCCAATTAGCCTCACGCAGGGCTTGAGTCTATACCGCCTTAAATTGAAGCACAATTCGTCAGCGGTTCAATTTGATGCAAATGCATAGCAAATTGGGCAAGGCCCTTGACAACATGAAGTAGAGTAGTTATTGAGCATGTGCTTGATAACTCTAGTATGCAATGGAATGGATGATCACGGCTATCATTCATAGAGCCAAGCAGGTACGCGATGCATAATTTGCACGTGTTCTACTGATTTTCCACTACATTTACAATTCGACACGGTCAATTTTTCATGCATGATCGACAAGGTCGACTCTCTTTGCTATGACTCTGTTGCTAATAGCATTTGTTGGCAATTGAGGCCAGACATAGTTATATGAAGCATGGCTTCTCCTGAGTACCTTGATAGAGCACGCTGATCACAGGTTACATTTTGCTTCAAAGGCAAGGCCAAGGGCCAATTTTTCCGTATCTCAAGGAGACAGGCAGCAAGTTGCTCGGCATGGCCGACTTCTTGTCACTGTTTCTACAAGCCGACATAGGATGCTTGCCACACAGTACTGGTTAATTTCACTTGAAATTGCTTGACAAGGTCGATTATTTTTGTCATGCTATTGGCAGCAACAACAGTTGGCTATTAGCACTACCCGATTAGGATGAAGCAAGGCTTCTCCCTTGTGCCAAGGTACTGCCCAATGACTTGGAGTCAAGGGCATTGGCACACAAGTTTGGGAAACTAGCAAATTAAGTAATATGCGCTCACACAATTCCTACCAGTTTGGGTTGCTGTCAACCTACAACAACACTTATTTCACAGGCAACGTGCCAATACTCAATCATTTTCATACAATCACGACCACTACAAGGAAGGTAGGTCAAGATGTGATACCTCTGTCAATGAGCGAGTCATACCGGACAATTGTGGACTGCTTATACGATAAGCTGCAAGTCAGGCATAAGATGCGTAAGAGCACACAACTTGGGTGCACACTCTAAAACTTAAGGAAAGTTCCTCATCCCAGCATGTTCTTCTTTTCTCTCTCTTTAAGGGAATAATGAAAATCTTCTAAGAAGCTTTTGATACATGTTTTGCTAGTGAGTTAGCCTGAGCCAAGGTGCTCTAACTCTTAGCTAGCACGTGGCTAAGATGCTACTCATATTAGTCTTCAACGGTTCAATGGAGCCTGATCCAAGGTGTTCTAACTCTCAACTAATTTGCATAAGGGCTATGAGCCACACAGGCTAAGAGCCAATGTCAGGCCAAGGGCTAGGACGGACGTGCGGTCAAGGGGTGCTATATTTAGGGGCTAGGAGTCTATATATGGCACTCTTGAGTGGAGAGTTGCATGGTCCAGTCCCCCGCAGTCTAACACTAATGTCAGGCTAAGGGCAGGGCCAAGGGCCAGGACGGACATGTGGTCAAGGAGCGCTATATTTAGGGGCTAGGAGTCTATATATGGCACGGTTGGGTGGAGAGTTGCATGGTCCAGTCCCCCGCAGTCTAATTGACTGTGGGGGACTGGACCATGCAACTCTCCACCCAACCGTGCCATATATAGATTCCTAGCCCCTAAATATAGCGCCCCTTGACCGCATGTCCGTTCTGGCCCTTGGCCCTGCCCTTGTCTTGACATTAGTGTTAGATTGCGGGGGACTGGACCATGCAACTCTCCACCCAACTGTGCCATATATAGACTCCTAGCCCCTAAATATAGCGCCCCTTGACCGCATGTCCGTCCTGGCCCTTGGCCCTGCCCTTGTCCTCACATTACTCCCCCCTTGGAGAAGCGTTTTCTTCCTCGAAAACACAAGTGGTAGTATCTTCATAAGAATACTGATGTTTTCCTTATCGGCATCCTCTACACGGGCCAATTTTCCATATGACCGATACCTGGTGCAGTGAGGAGGTTCAATGAAACCAAGAGAAACATCTTGATTTTCAACATTGTTGTCCTTTTGCAACCACCCGTATCTAAATGGTAACTCATGATAACTCATGGGAGTATCTTGAAAAGCTCATAGGTACTGGAAGATAGAATAGGGAGTTTCCTCATGTCAGACTTCTGAACATTTTGGAACACACAGAACCACATGTTCACCCCTAACAAAGGTTACATGCCAACATACTCTGTCAGCACACCTACTAAGTCCTTGACTTATGAAACTATCGGTATCCAACCCCACCACAACAAGTGTTCAAAGTTGAAAACCGAACCTAAGCAAATTCTAGAATAAGGAGAGAATCACCTATTCAGAATGCATTGTGCTAACGTATGCTCTTAGCACATCCTTTAGCACGGTTTACTAACGTATGCGCTTAGTATATCCTTTATTACTAAATAGAATACTTGTAAGCTGCCCATCCAACGTGGGATGAATAACAGCAGTAAGAGTGAGGTACTTTACCCAACCACTTACAGACAGTCTTCCATGACTGACGACAAACTATGACTCAACCATTGAGTATCCAGCCATATACTTGATATGGAATGGAGACAACCAACTAGGTTCAAGGTAGATTAAAGGTTCCAGCAGCCAATCACTAACATCCATACTCAGCCATCACCTTGTATGGCAGGGTGTAAACTCATACTAAATCTGCAAGAGAGATTGCACTAGCAGTGCAAAAGGATGCAGAAATAATGAAGTCCATGGATTTGCATGCCGCTCCAAATAAAATTGTGTTAAACACTAGGGCCCATAACACCTAGTGTGCATGCATTTAACACAAACATATCCAAACCGCAATTCCATGATGAGACTTTCCACGATACTTACGTGAAAATCTTGCAACAAAGTTGGACCATAATAGAATGTGACAACCCGGTCACACCTAGGAACCAACCATGAGACCTTCTCATGAACGTAGCATACTTTGCAGCAAAAGTTGGACCATAATGGAATGTGACAACCTGGTCACACCTAGGAACCAACCATGAGACATTCTCAGGAACGTAGCATACTTTTCTATATGTAGAAAAGACCCTCCGTTAAGGTGGTTTCACAGCACTTGTAATCACAACAAGTCTGTACTTAGTACCCCACAATTTTTGTCCACTGAAATTGTTCCTGATACTGTGTGCGTCAATTGGTCTAATGAACGGATGCGACCAGCACCTAGGGACTTCATCGCAACACATCATTTCGAATTGGGTGCTAGTGTCAGTCCCAGAGACTCATATTCTCCACATGTGGAATATATCTCAAATAAGGATGCTAGAAAAAGTGACATCCATCAAGTACGAGATGTACTTGTGTGTGGAGGTAACTACAAACACTCTGCGATGCGAGTGAGAGGGACCCTCATTATCATGCTCCACACTGGCTAAACCAAACTCCTTGAGTTCCTAGACCATGTTGTATCCCATGTGACAACATGTGCCAAATCGAACCCTACAAGTAGGTTCGTAACAACATAAGGCAAAAAGGTAGATTGGACACTTGGACCAAAATACTTTGTGCCGACATGCCCTTGGCATGCCGCTGTAACATTCATGCGTACTTATACGTCTTGAAAAAAAAAACAAGCAAAGCATACAAAAAATGGAATAACTCCAAATTAATAGATGCGTACCTGGAGGTTTGAACGTAATGTTCTCTTACTTGTATTCAAACGGAGAGGAGCACATCTCCTATCTGAAAAATCAAATAGCATTGCACTGGGAACCGTGGGTGTTGCCTTTGCAATCCAACCCCTTTGGTTAAAATCTACGTAGTCAAACCCCTTGGTAAGACCCTTTGTAGAAACTGCTCAACTAGCATTTAACGGCAACCAACATAGTTAACCGTGTACATAATGATTGGAATCAACTTGAAAAGTTGGGTTTGTCCGCTACCGCGTGGTAGATTGCGGAATTATTTCCTTGAAAGTCTAACTGAGAGAGATAAAACTGTGATCCTCAATGCAGATCAACTTGGATCCTCAATGCAGATCAACTGTGATCCTCAATGCAGATCAACTATGATCCTCAATGCCTATGGGGTGATGTAGCAGTCACCCGTCGGGTCGTACCCCAAAACAATATGTCCATAGACACTCCGTAGTGCTATAGAGAGAGCACGAAATCCACACAAGTGAACTGCCTAGCTGTAGTGGACAGCCATGCTGTCTCAATTGATTGCTGCATCTATACTGGCTTGTAAAGATCAGCTGCTGTGAGTTGAAGATGTATCAAAAAATCAACTTTAGTGCTGCACTAAAAACATGTAGTGCAAAAATGACACACTAAACATCTGTAATGACAAGACGCTTGCTTATGCATTAACATCGATGTATACTTCCCTGGGTAGATCTGTTTGATCTGGAAAACAATCACCCAAAGAATGCCAATAATTGGGTCCTGTCCTTGGCCTGACATTGGCTCTTAGCCTGTGTGGCTCATATCCCTTATGCAAATTAGTTGAGAGTTAGAACACCTGGGCTCAGGCTCCATTGAACCGTTGAAGACTAATATGAGTAGCATCTTAGCCACGTGCTAGCTGAGAGTTAGAGCACCTTGGCTCAGGCTAACTCGCGAGCAAAACATGTATCAAAAGCTTCTTAGAAGATTTTCATTATTCCCTTAAAGAGAGAGAAAAGAAGAACATGCTGGGATGAGGAACTTTCCTTAAGTTTTAGAGTGTGCACCCAAGCTGTGTGCTCTTACGCATCTTATGCCTGACCTGCAGCTTATCGTATAAGCAGTCCACAATTGTCCCGAATAACTCGCTCATTGAGAGAGGTATCACATCTTGACCTACCTTCCTTGTAGTGGTCGTGATTCTATGAAAATGACTGAGTATTGGCACATTGCCTGTGAAATAAGTGTTGTTGTAGGTTGACAGCAACCCAAACTGGTAGGGATTGTGTGAGCGAATATTCCTTAATTTGCTAGTTTCCCAAACTTGTGTGCCAATGCCGTTGACTCCAAGTCATTGGGCAGTACCTTGGCACAAGGAAGAAACCTTGCTTCATCCTAATTGGGTAGTGCTAATAGCCAACTATTGTTGCTGCCAATAGCATGACAAAAATAATCGACCTTGTCGAGCAATTTCAAGTGAAATTAACCATGCCTGTGTGGCAAGCATCCTATGTCGGCTTGTAGAAACAGTGACAAGGAGTCGGCCATGCCGAGCAACCTGCTGCCTGTCTCCTTGAGATACGGAAAAATTGGCCCTTGGCCTTGCCTTTGAAGCAAAATGTAACCTGTGATGAGCGTGCTCTATCAAGGTACTCAGGAGAAGCCATGCTTCATATAACTATGTCTGGCCTCATTGCCAACAAATGCTATTAGCAGTAGAGTCATAGCAAAGAGAGTCGACCTTGTCGATCATGCATGAAAAATTGACCGTGTCGAATTGTAAATGTAGTGGAAAATCAGTAGAACACATGCAAATTATGCATCGCGTACCTGCTTGGCTCTATGAATGATAGCCGTGATCATCCATTCCATTGCATACTAGAGTTATCAAGCACATGCTCAATAACTACTCTACTTCATGTTGTCAAGGGCCTTGCCCAATTTGCTATGCATTTGCATCAAATTGAACTGCTGACGAATTGTGCTTCAATTTAAGGCGGTATACACTCAAGCCCTGCGTGAGGCTAATTGGCATTGTTCCTATGCCAACAATGTATGCCAGTAACACTATAGTAGATGCATACATTCAACAAATACTCATCATTTTCAAAGTCAAGACAAGCCGTGCTTGTCTGCAATCGTCAAATGTTTAATGCGGCATGGCTCGACAAACCATGCCAAGAACCGGAATTGGCTAGTTCAAATAACAACCTTGTTGTAAAACCCTTAAGCCATGCTTGAAAATCCAATACACCCCTTGGCCGGTAATCACTGCATAAATTGTCATTCGCAAACCCAACAAAGTGCAAATGATTACATAACAAAATCAAAAAATTACTGCATACCTCATCAATTACTTGAATCGACATGCCAGGTTGTCGATATCATGTGTGTCAACTGTTGTGTAGAGCGCTTCCCGAAATAGAGGAGCTTCCTTGGCACATAACTTGAACCAGAATTTTTGATTTCATGCTCTTGGCGGTGTTAAGCTAAATAAAAATATATGCACACCTTGTTACTCACGTGACTCGACGTGCTGACGATCGATCTCATGCATGATTCATGAGCATGCATGCCAAGCATTTCGGATCCTGGTAGATTTGCCCTGCTGAATCTCAAGTTGTGCTTGAGTACATATGATCTTCTTGTAGTTTTGGGAAAATCTTAATGTCAAGAACTCTCCATATCAACTGCTATGGCCGTGCCAATCACGTCGACAAGTGAGCATCCCTCATTGCTCGGGTGCGTCATACGCTATCTGGCGAAGCCGTGGCGAGGGTGTACATACCCTCTTAGGGTTTTTTGAGGAGTGGCCACCCCCTAAACCGTGGGCGGCCACTTAAGTGAGAAGCAAAAAAAACAAAAAAAGAATTCCTCTTCACAGTGATGGCGGGCTGGAATTTGCGCCGAGAAAGAGAACGACACCCTTACTAATAGGTTGCGCCATCATCCTCGTTGCAGGGTCCATAATTGGTGTACTTGGCCTTGCGATCCCAACGAGCCGAAGCCCATGCTGTTTCGTGGTGGTCGTCCTTCAACCCTTCCCGCTCCAAGAGCGCTTGCACACCATCGTTCCTCTCTCCAGTTCTGTGTACAAGGGCGCTTACCCGCGGTAAAGCTTCGCATGCATGCAACCTTGCATGAGTTTCATAGATTGCTCCTTCATCACTTGGAAGGGAAGTTCATGGCAGCACATACCCCTGAATTCCCATGAACGGAAAGGGAGAGAGAGAGAGTGAGAACCAGAGGGTACGAGATCCATGCTTCTTTCCCTCCTCCATTCCTCCTCCTCCCCTGAGCTCTGATACTAGTGTTAGACTGTGGGGGACTGGACCATGCAACTCTCCATCCAACCGTGCCATATATAGACTCCTAGCCCCTAAATATAGCGCCCCTTGACCGAATGTCCGTCCTTGCCCTTGGCCTGACATTAGTCTTAGACTACGGGGGACTAGACCATGCAACTCTCCACCCAACCGTGCCATATATAGACTCCTAGCCCCTAAATATAGCGCCCCTTGACCGCATGTCCGTCCTGGCCCTTGGCCCTGCCCTTGGCCTGACAACAATCCTATGAGATTTTCATTTTATTTACTAACCACACACCTCAATTTTTCCCACTTTAAGTGAAAAATTCCCAAATTACATGAATTTAGTCGATTTGGAGATTCCCATAATGTGAGATTTTTACCAAAATACCTAATATGGTCTTTCTAGCAACCCACTCTCTTTCATGCCCATTTGTACATTATGTACATATTGCCTCTCACATCTCTTCAAATCTTCAAGTTTTGTAAAACATATTGATCCATATTTTGTTACCAAGGAGCCCGTTGAAAACGTTTTACCTATTTTTGGATCAGGAGAGACCCTTTTTGTTTCTGTACCACTGCAATCCCGCTTTACAATGGTACTTGGCCAGAATCCATCATTTCCCTATGGTCATGAAACTCTTTGCTCACCTTTGGTAGAGGATGTTCTCAGAGGTCGTCACAACTTCTTTCAAGTGGTTGCGTTTACATGTCTTCAATGATTTGTGGTGGTCTACCACAATAGGCCTTGGTTGTTGATGGTCTAGGAAAGCCGCTTGTGAAGTTTGGTGGCAAACGGACATGCGGTTTGGCCGCGAGAGCTATTTGACGCTTTGTGTGTCTGATGCCGTTTCTCAAGTTTAGTGCCACTTCAGGTCATTTTTTGGTCATGTGGGCTACATATACTTGTCGAGCATGTCGAGATGCTCCTACCCATGAATTTTGGTAGCATTTGGGTGCCTCTCCCGCTGATTTCCCATCCGGTGGCCTCTTGCGGGGTTCTAGGAATTAGGGTTTTCCCCGATGGTTTTCTACTGTCTTTGGACATCCAAGATGTTCTCCTATGCTAGGGTAAACTACATATGAAGTTTCATTACTTTTGGGTTAGCCGTTAGGTGGCCATTTCTACTTGTGGGTCTCTATAGCCCGCTTTGTGTGTGATCCCTATGCTAGTTTTCGCGACAAAACGACAAACATGCGCGAAAAGCTCAAGGTCGTAAGCCTACCTCTCATGTCTGAAGTCTGTCGGGTAGTTGTGCGCATCGTAGAAGCTGTTGGAAGTCCCGTTCACTCTAGGTGGCAGAAGCTCTCTCCAAAAGGTCAATAGTGGAAATGAGCTAAAAAATGAAGTGAAAAATTCTTATAATGGGGGTCCCCGAACCACTTTTCATGAAATTTGACATGTGCTCCCAACTTCTTGCGAGATGCGGTTTAGGCTAAAAAATTTCTTGATTTGGACTCCATTTGTCCAGTTTACAAGAAATTTGCCGTTTCGGTAAAAATCTAGCCAAATCACGCTTTCCCCTCTAGTCTCATAATTGCACCCCCACTGTACCATAGGTTGTTCTGTATTCAATCATCATCTCCATATTTTTCATTTTTCATTACGGCTGTTTTTCACCCGCTTTTTGTATTTTTTAAGTTTTTTGGCCAAAAATTAGTAAAATTAAAAGGAAAATAGCAAATCAAATCCAAAAAATCCCCCAAAATCATAATAAATCAAAAACATCACTGCAAAACATTATATACACTCACATGCAATTTTTATGGCCGGATTTCTTCGTTTTACCAATACTTTACATAAAAAATGGTTATTTCTACTTATATACACACACCTAGGGGCTTGATTTGGCGTTTGTTCCCATATACTTGTAAATTCATGCTGTATAAGGGCATATGTACTTGGTTTAGTCCAGAAAAGTTTGCAATAAAAAAACAACCCTTAAAAATAGTCAAAAAACATGCCCTTTTTTTGCTTTTTTCTGCCATTGGGTCCGCATTTGAGAATGCCTCCCCCCCTCCTAGCCGGAGTCCTCCCAGACGACAAGGTATCGCCTTGGAGTATGTGTTGTGCACGGGTAGAAACATTTGTGCTAATGCTTGGCCGTGTAATGTGGCCCTATACAATGCATACTCGGTCAATGCATGGAAAAGTTAATGCTGTGCAAGAGAAGGGTATAAGCAAGATGCTTATTGGCATTCGCCGTCAAGGTTTCCCATTTGTTGATGATTTGGTTGGTAGAGTTTCTTTGCAAGAAAAATTTGTAACTCTACCGCTCTTTGTTTGATCGTCTTATTCGCAAAAGTCTCTTGCTTTGCTGCTACTGTCGATATGGCCATGGTCGTCTCCTTGGAGTTAATTGTCGTGGTGGCATTGGCCGTAGTCTTTCTCTCTTTTGCTTTCCATTGGTAGCTTGTTTTTGCCGTTGTTTGTAGGTTTCTTGTTACTTCCTTGGTTGCCATTGTTTTGTGGGTGATGGGCACCCACATAAATCGGTTTGCCAGTTTCTCATGTAGTTGTCTGCCTTCCGATGTTGCTTGTACTGAAGGGAGTTCCTTTTGCTTCGGTTTTGGGATCCAAATGCGAGTCGTATTTGAGTGGTTGTTGAGTAGTTTCTTTGGGATCCATATCTGTTTTATTTCCTTGGTTTTTGGTTGAACTGTCTGCTTTGGTTGACTTCTTCTGGATTCTTGTGTGTGTTTTTCCATGTCATTTCGATCCTTCCGCACCCATACTTGTTTTTCTTGTGTTGGTAACTATGATCTTTTCACTGCGGTTGGTGACTGTTTATGCTTGTAGTGAGCATGTTTTGTAGTTCCATGTTTGTTAGCCTTAGGTGTCATGTTGTGCTTTATTGGCACCCTTCCTTTTGTCTCTTTATCCAGTGATTACATTGCTGGCCACCGCTGATTCTTCTAGGGTTGCTGAGAAAGGTTACCACCTGTTGTTCATGTGCTTGCTGGATATTGACCGTATTCACATTCCAATCTATTTGCACGTTGTACTCTTTTTGCCAAGGTTGTCTCAACAACATGTGGTGTTGTGTGCTTTTATCCTCGACGACATAAAACTTGTGTAGGTAAATATATGGATATACTTGGACATGCAATATAATCCATCCCACTATTTTTAACGAATGTGATGTACTACTTTCTAGCACTTGTGGAGTAGGATGTAGTTGACATGTTTGCTTGAGTTGTTTGTATAATCCGTAAGAGATCAAATTTTATTGACCTCCAGAATCAAGCAACGCCGTCGATTCAACTTGATTTCTCCCAACTTTGAGTCCAATTATTGGCTCCACTGTGTCTTCATCAAATTTCGTTAGTCGAATGGCATTGATTTGCAATGGTGCTCCACATTGTTGTTGTTGCGCATAAGTCTTCTTTTTGCAATGCGTTCTTTTGCTTCTGCTTGAGCTTCTTTTCGTACCCTCTGTTTCTCCTTCGTTCGTTGTTTTTATTGATGGATTTGTTGAAGCAACTCAAGCAAACAGGTCAACTACATCCTATTCCACAAGTGCTAGAAAGTAGTACATCTGTTTGTTTGAGTTGCTAGTGTTAGTGGTAAATGATATTTCTTCAATCGACACCCAATAATCCAATTTGGCATTTCTTCACCTGCTAATGTAGCAAGCTTGACAGCTCCGCTTTGTGATAGGTCACTAATCACAAAGGGTCCTATCCCTCGCTTTTTAAGTTTCTTAGCATGTTGCTTCAAGGTATATACAAGTACATAATCACTTGTTTTGAACTCTTTCGTGCGCACATGCTTGTCAAAAAACTCCTTTTGTCTTCTCTTTTTAGAATAGATCGAAGCTACAACTCTCAAGCAAAGTTCATCTAGCTTTTCAAGATCATCTATTCTTGAAGAGAGCTCATGCCCTGTCCATTCTAAGCGTTTCGCTTCTCGTAGAGTTGGAATTAAAAACTCTATGGGTAATAAAGCATTTAGGACAAACACCATGGTGTACGCTGTTGTTCCTATTGATATTTTGTAAGCTACCCTGTATGCCCATAGTGTGGAGTGTAGCTGCTGATCCCAATCTGTTCTTGACTCTGATAAAATTTTAGTAAGAACCGTGCATAGTGTTCTATTTGTTGCCTCAGCTTGTCCATTTGCCTATGGATGATATGGAGCAGAATTTCTATGTATGGCCATGAATTCCTCTAGCAGATACTCAATGACTTCATTAAGAAAATGTGTTCCTCCATCACTGACAATTTCTATTGGTAACCCGTATCGTACAAAGTCATTTTCATACAAAAATTGTGCAGTGGTTCATGCATCTGCTTTTTGTGTTTCCTTGGCTTCCACCCATTTCGTTGTATAATCCATAGCCACAATGATATATTTGGTATGGGTGCGATATGCAGGGGGTGAAATAGGTCCCACAAAATCAATGCCCCGTTTTGCGAATTCCCTTGCTCCCATCATTGGCCATAGTGGCATATCATCTCTCTTTATCGGCACCTTTGTGCATTGACAAGCGTCACAACGCTTTACAAATTTGTCAGCATCCATATGCAATGTAGGCCACCATATTCTTGCGGTTAAGACAATTTTTGCCGTCTTATCGCCTGAAAAATGGCATCCACTTATGCCTCCATGTGTGTGTTCTAGAATCAACAGGTATTCAATTTCACTTGCACAGATTCTAAGTTGATTGTCCTTTCCTCGTTTATAGAGTTGGTTCCCAATTAACTAAAAGTCACGAGCCTCCAGCTCTATAGCCCTTTTCCGTGCTCTTGTTATGTTTTCAGAAAACATCCTTGTGGTTAAGAAGTCAATGATATATTGACTCCATGCAGGTGCAATGTTTACCCGAAACAATGTTGTGTGATCCACTGGTCATTTGGCACTACATATAGTACAATTGTGAACATAAGCATGTGTGTCGGCATACATAGTTGTCAAATAAACCCCTAATTGTTTGAGTCTCTGGTGTGTTTTCACTGTTGAACAATAAAATGCACAATCCTGGACATGCGCTTCTTCTAGGTAACACTCGAACTCGAGTCTTACCATAGTTCGAGCGAGATTTCTCGAGCGAACTAAAACCCGAGCAAGAGAGGCCAGCCAACTTGTGAGTGAAGCGGCCAACTGCAAAAAGTGAATGCACGAAAGAAGATTACAAGTCTTGAACTCTGCTTGTCAACATGAAACCCGGAGGCTCTACCACCTGGTTACAAGCAATTCATTAAAAAATGTGGGCATTGTTTAAGTAATGACCCAATGTGACTACATTTTCCTGGCCACCTTCAAAAAAGTGGTATAGCCGCATGTTCTAGTGTGACATGGGCCTAAGAGTGAGTGAGTGTATGTGTGTTAGTAGATTTTTGTGGTGTGCCAATATGCATAAAGAATTGGGCTACATGTTAAGGCAGACCATGGTAAATGGTTGGGTGGTGATATTGGCAGGTAGCATCATGCGAGGGTGTGTGTAGCTCGATGACTAAGAGTGTGTGTGAAATGCTTCATTGAAGAGATCAAGGAAGGCCTTGCAATGGTGGGGTGAGAGTTGGGTGCACAACTGGCTTTGGGTGAGAGTTTCAACACTTTGCAATGGTGGGGTAATTGGGGTTGGACCCCTGCAATGCAAACTAGAGGGAAGAGGAATTGCATGTGGAAAGAGGACTGCCTACTATCTCTTGCGCATGAGAGAGAGCCAAATAGAAGACGTATACAAAAGTTGCAACATAGGCCCGCCAAGCAGCACTACGTAGGCCATAGGCTGAGGAGGGAAAGAGTAGAGCGATCGGGAAGCTGTACAAAGTGCACATGACAGTGGCATTGTTAATGTGGGTCTCTCGAATTTGTGGGTGCTCTAGCGTGCTTTTGGGTTGTATTTTACGGAATCACCTCTTACACCAAGGACCACACGTCGGTGTGCGGTCCACTGTCAACAACGCTAATATTTTTTTTTTCAAAACTTGACAAAATTTCTCCGGAGTCCAATGTTTCTTAATCATTAATTAAATTTTGAACTTGCCTTTAAAAAACTGGGAGATCTACAGCAAGGATCGAACGTCGACTTGCGATGCAATAGTAGTACCAGGGCGTCGAGGCAAACAGTTTGCAGTAGGTTGTCAAGGAGTGGTATTAGAATCTCCAACAGGGCACTGTGGGGTTTGGAGAGGAGCAGCTGATGATGAGGATGGTATTGCACTCGAAGGAGAGGCATGAAATGAGCCTCAGCATGCTAACTAGGAGGGACTACACCACCAGTATCAAAGGGAACATAGACGAGTGTGAGAGCAAAAGGTACAAATGGATATTTAGAGATGAGGGGTGAAGGATGATTGAACTGTTGCAATCCATGTATATTGAACCAATGAGCACCTGATATGCAACGAGTAAGTGGAGAAGGCGCTCGTGAGGAAGAGGCACAATATTAAAAGCATCAATAAAATCCAGCTTGGAGAGGAAATAACCACAATTATTGACCTAATTACTTTTAGCAGATGCATGACCATTAAGTGGGGCAAGAGAAGCTTGACAAATTAGTCCATGCATCATGAGAAGTTGACGGAGAATCGTTGCGATCTCGACAGCAGCAGCGGCTTCTTTGAAGACCACACCATCGCTATCAAGGTTGACAGGTGTAGCAGGTATTGGATGGGAAGCAGTAGGAGCTGTGGAGCATGGTTGAAAGATGACTTCATGGGGCCTGGCTTTGGAAATTGGAGCCAAAGTAGGCTCGCAGTGATGTGGCACCTGCTTGCGAGGCTCCGAAGTTGGAGCATAACCGACAAGTTCAGCAACAGCCGGTGGCTGTGTTGGAGGAGGGAGGGCCTCCCCAAGTGATTGACTCTCCATGTTGGCATTGTCTTTTCACTGCAGAAAGGTGCTGCACGAAACACCAAGAGCCTCAGCTGTGGCGAGGTGCTTATTGATGACAGCCTTGGCTGCAGTAGCGTTGGCTGCACATCATGTGGCGACGTCTCTGCCAGCAAAGGAGGAAACTTTCGTGCCTTCATTTGCAGAGTTGGCATCAGTGCCCATGGCAATGACGAAGGAAATTTGGAATGGCGGCCTCTACACCAAAACAAACTCCATTGTGCCACAAGGGAAATGAGATGAGTGCACCACCTAGTCTTGGAAGCGTGGACTAGGACCGCTACACAAAGAGAGAGAGAGAGAGAGAGAGAGAGAGAGAGAGAGAGAGAGAGAGAGAGATCACTATGAATGAAGCATTAACCTTAGTGTGTGTACAAGGAATGGATAACTTCAAACACTCCCAACACAAATAGCATGTAGATTACTAAACAACCACTCAAGGATTAGCCAAAATCACATCAAGCACTCTCACACACACATAAAATATTTCTCTTAATTAACATAAGTAAGAGGAGTGGATGTTACTAGCATGAAACGATTTGCACTCTAGAATGTGCAAGAATAGAGTGAATGAATGAGCATTATGGGCTCATGGTGAGTGATACAAAGACTCAATGGGGCTGAGGGAGGCTTAAAATTACAAAGGGGAAGGCCTCTTTATATAGGAAAGAGAGTGATTAGGAGTGAGGTTAAGATCCAAGTGTAATTTGTACAAATGAAGCTTGATTAGGGACATTCAACCAATGAAGAAGCTCCTTCCAAGTGATTTGTTGACCAATTTGCAACTAATTGGCTCCATCATCACTTGTGTTGTCTTCACTCCTTCCTCCATAGCTTGAGTCCAAGAGCTTCCTTATTTTAAAATGTAAAGAATCTAAATAAAATCAATACATATCTAGTAATAATAGAAAGGAGTTGAATGAGAACTTATGAATTACAACAAGATTAAGCATGACTTGAGAGGTGATTAGAAGAGGAATTTGTGATGGTTTTTTGAGCTTGAGAGAGAGGAGGAAGGAGGGGAGGGTGAGAAGACTAATGGCTAATTTTTAGAGAAGGTCTCAATGCTGAAAAGGAAGGGTGTGTGTGCAAAGGTAGAGGGGGTGGTCTGCACAACAGTTGAAAAAACGGGCGTCCGCCATTTTGGCTATATCTCCTAGACCGTAGATGCAAAAATTATAACAAAAATACTGTCAAAATCTCCAGCTCATCAGCTACAACTTTGATGAAGACAAGTTCTCTTGGATCGGAGTGGAAGTATTTTTTAAAAATCCAGCAAAATCATGTGTCGGGTTCCTTCCTTTACCAAGTCTTCCACTTGGGTCCCATATGTTTGAATCATCATATGGCTCCAAATCCATGATGATATGAGCCACTCATGACCCTTGAATCATGGGTGCATGGCTCCACAACCACATCATATCTTTTCTTTTCACATTTACATATTTTCCCTTCCCTTTACTACTAGGTTCTCCCTCTACCTTTCACCTCCGGTGAACTAGTCAAGAAAAAATTCCCATCAAATCATTTTTTTAATTTTTCCAAGAGGTTGTTCTCACTCTTTCTTTTATTCTAAACCTCTAGAAGGAAGGAAAACCAACAAAATATAGTAAACAAAAATTTGTGATAGGCTCCGATCATAGCCCCCCCAAACCTGGCTAGGGGTATTTATGCCTCTAGCCTACATTCTTTGATCTTGAGCTGACCTTATCCTGATGTGATAAGGCTTTAGACGCCATCCATTTGTCCTGGTCTTGTGCACTTTACCATCAATGTCCTGAAGTCTGTAAGAGTCATTTTTGAACTTTCTGGTGACCAAGAACGGCGGGCCTTCCCATCGAAAAAGAAACTTTCCATCCTTACGAGTGTCGAAGCGATTGTCATATCGAAGCACCAGAGATCCCTTTTTGATGTCTTTGGATGCTAGCTTTTTGTTGAACTTTTCTCTGCGCTTCTCTGCTTCTTGAGAATAGTGGTTGATGGCTTCTTCACGATCCAATTACAGCCTCTCTAGATCCATGATCCTTTGATGTACTTTCTCCTTTTGAGAGCCTACCTGGCTACCCAATATTCGAAGACTTGTTAACTTCACTTCAATGGGCAAAAGCGCCTCCTTTCCATAAACCAAATGAAAGGGTGTGTACCCTAATGTGGTTTTAAAGGAGGTTCTATAGGCCCATAGAGCTCCATTAAGGTGTTTGTCCCGATCTTGGCGCCTGGCATGTACCTGTTTGGTGAGAATTTTGCAAATGATTCCATTTACCTTTTCCACCAAACCATTGCACTGAGGGTAGTAAGGAGTAGAGTGTTGATGCTGAATATTTAGCTTCTGCATGAGTTCTCCTACCAAGTCTTCTCTAAACCCTGGTCCTCTATCAGATAGTATTTCAAGAGGGGTGCCAAACCGGCAACAGATGTGGTCAAAGATGAACTGACTCACATCCCTAGCAGTAATTCTATTGGTCGGCATAGCCTGAGCCCATCTAGTCATGTAGTCTACTCCCATGATGATGTACTCTTTACCTGACTGAGTGCGTGGTAGAGGACCTATGGCATCAATTCCCCACTTCTCAAAGGGCCCATATAACTTTATTGGGTTCTGAGGTTCAGCTATGAGCCGTCGTGGACCTGCTTTCTGACATTCATCACATGTTTGACACCAGGATTTGAAATCATGATGAAGACTTGGCGAAGTAAACCTAGCTTGTAGAACCTTTCTACTAGTGACATCCTGTGCAAAGTGTCCTCCGCACATATCATCGTGACAAGCTTTTAAAATATCTTCAATTTCACTCTTCAAAGGCACTCTCCTAAGCACACCATCCTTACCAAGACAATACAAGTTATCATTTACTATGCGATACCTGGTAGCCTTCCTAGCTAGCCATCGCCTTTCCCCTGCATTCAAGTGTTTAGGAGCCTCTCCTTGCTCCAGAATGTGCATAATATCTTCTAAGTCCTCCTTGCCTTGCTGAAGTGGAAGTTTGATGGCCACTGCTCCCACTATTGACTCATTTAATTTCGATGATGCTAGGTGGTCTGCATCCTTGTTCTGGTCTCTTGGCACATGATGTACTTGTGCCTCCCTAAATCTCCTCATAAGAGCTTTGGCTTCTCTCATTTTAGTAGAGAGACTGGCATTTTTGTAAGACCATGTACCTTGCATTTGCCTTACCAAAAGCATGGAGTCACCAAAAGCATTTAATTTCTTAATTGTATTATCGAGGCACCAACAAAGGCCATGAATTAGAGCTTGATATTCTGCTTCATTGTTGGAGTGGACATCTTCTAGAGTGATCCCTTCACCATGGATCCTCTCTCCCAATGGAGACAAGACCACAATGCCTGCAGCTTCCTTATCCTTGGTTCTCTTGTGTGCTCCATCAAAGTAGAGGCTATAAGCATTGACCAAAGCCTCTAGAGCTGGAGGTGGTGGAAGTTCCTTTCTCTTCAAATGGAAAACTTTTTCATAGCACTTGTTTGTTAAAATGTCGGCTAAGCATGCTCGAGTTGTTCTTTCAACCTGTATTGTATAATCAAACTCTTGAAGTCGCACCACCCACTTTGCTATTTTGTCAGAGATTTCCATATGTTGTAGTGCATAGGGAAACATATCCTCCACAGTGATAATTACAAACCTCTTCGGCAGCAAGTATGGCCGAGAAATGGTTACAGCAAACATGAGAGCTAACACTAGCTGTTCCATCAGGGTGTAGGACTTCTCTGTGTTTTCCATGAGGCGGCTAGCAAAATACACATGCCTCATAAAGGATGTTTTTGGATCTTTTTGTAGGAGGGCAGCACCAATGGCCTCTTCTCCCACACTAGGGTTTACAAAGAATGTTTCTTCCCAACACGGTTGGAGGATTACAATCCCTCTAAAATGCCCATCACTTTCTTCACTCCAAACAAGCGTCTCTTGACGAGTCAGCTGTTGTAGAGGAAATATCACTTGGGAGAGTAAGTGTATGAATCTACTCAAATATCTTAGCTTTTGCAAGAAAGAGATTAATTGTTTGATGAAAGTTGGGGAAGGTAGATTTAGCAATGTTTCTATCTTTTCAGTATCTACCTCGATTCCATCAATGGACACTACATGCTCCAATAGTGTAACCTTGCTTTCCCCAATGTGACATTTGTCCTTGTTTAGTTGTCCACCAAGCTTAGCTAGACGAGTAAATCCTTCATCAATCTTGCCGAGATGCATACTTTTGGAGCTGTAAATACAAAAGTCATTTATGAAAACCCTTATGGACTTACCAAAGTAAGGTTGGAAGACCATGTTCATGAATCGTTGAAAGGTGGCTGGAGCGTTGGTGAGACCAAAAGGCATGACTCGAAATGCAAAACAGCCCCATGGTGTGATGAAAGTAGTCTTTTTCTGGTCCTCCTCTGCAATTCGTATTTGAAAGTAGCCAAAGTAGCCATCACACACTATGTATCGCTCATGGCTTGCTACTTCATTTAGAATCTCATCTTGAAATGGGAGAGGGAAGTGGTCCCTCTTTGTTGCAGCATTTAGTGGCTTGTAATCCACGCACACTCGCCATTTACCATTCTTCTTTGGCCTCACCACTACTGGGGAGACCCATTCTGAATCTTCTACTGGGGTATATGAATCCTGCTTCTAAGAGTCTCTTCACCTCGGACAACAGTGCATTTTGTTGCACAACTCATAATCTTCTTAGTTTTTGTACTACTGGCTTTGTCCCTTCTTTTAGATGGATATGATGCTTCACTACAGTGACACCTGTAATGTGAGTGTAATCAGAAATAAACAATGATGCATGTTTCTTGAGAACATTTACATAACCCTCCTTTTCTTCTTCCTTTATATCCTTGGATAACATCTTCTCTAGTCTGCCATCCCACACATTCTTCATTTGGATCCTTGGGTTGTCTTCTGATGAGGTAGTTTCCTTTATGGTGATGCCCATGACTTCGAGAGTGCTATCACTCTCTTCACTTGAACTCTCTTCCTCGTCCATGGATGAGGAGCATCCACTTGAGCTCCACTCATCAGCTGACGTCTCTAGTTCAAGGTTCTCTTGTCGCCCATTCTTCAAGTTATAAACCACCTTCCAACTATGGCCACCCACACGAGGCCTCAACTCCAAGTCTCTTGTTGCCCAATCTTGCCTAGCTCCTATACCCATGAGCAAAGTTCGTCCTAAAATAAGGGGGTATCCTTCTCCCTTCACTGGCATCACATAAGCATCAACCTCTGTAGTGATTCCAAAAAAAAAAACTCTCAAAGCTTTCACTACACCCACACAAGTGACAGAGACATTATTGGCCATTGTTGCCCTAAAGTTTGATGATTCCATTACCTCTAAACCCAATTGATGCATTAGCTTTTCTCTCATGACACAAACCTCTGCTCCACTGTCAATGTAAGTTTTTGGAATCCGTTGTCCCTTGATTTGAGCCTCCACCAAAGGCACTATATCCTTGAGACCATATGCTTTGATTACACTTACTAGCTTACTTCGCTTTGCTCTCGTGCTCACCATTTTTGACCATTGTCGTCGAAGCTTTGGGGAGATATGAAGTAGTTGTGGCCAAGTAATCTTTGGTCCTTGAGAACTCACATCACCTGTCAAGTCATAAGGTTGTGTCCGAGATCCCATAGGGAAATCAGAGATGTCAATTTGAGACCTAGTACAGGTCTTTCTCTTCTTGGCTTCATCTTTAGTTGCCCGAGATGTACTTGCTTCATTGCTTGCATCCTTGCTTGTTTCTTTACTTACTTCATCTTGGACACGCACACGTTTAGGCATTGTAGCCACTTCATCTATCTTCATCTTCCCTTTAGCTATTTCTTCCTAGTTGCTTCTGCCCTTGAGGACCTCCTCCATCCTTATGATGCTCACATTTGGTTGAGTAGCAGGGGCTTGACCTTGAGCACGAGGTGGCTGCAAAATTTGAGGTTACGATTGCTCTTGTGCTTGAGCTCTAGCACGAGGAGGACTTACTTGTTTTCGAGGACCTCTGACAACGTAGTCATATCTTCTGGGATGAGGGCAATTATACATGCCGTGGCCATTTTCCCCACAATTGTAACACAACATTTCCCTTGCTTGACGTCGCATTGGTGGCCGATTCCCACCATTTCCCTCAATAGGCCTTCTTGCACCCTGCACAAGATTTACTCTCAACCCCTCTAGCTGGTTTGTGAGATTGTTTATTTGTTGGAGCATATCTTCTTGTTGACCTCTATTGAGGTCTGGTGCATTAGGCACATTTGGAGGTATGTGAGAGCTTCCATAGTTGTGATATTGCCTCCCAAAGCTAGCTGGCCAGCTTGGGCTTGATAGAGAATCTTTCTATTCTTTTCCCTAGCAATTCTTAAGGCATCTTCAAAAGTATTTGGAAATTTTCTCTTTACCTTCTCCCTTAGCAAGGGGTACAATCCTGAGATTAATCGATCCTTTTGGAGGCAATTGGGAGCTCGCTCACCAGGGTTTAGTGAGTCTGACCATTGCCCCCAAAGTTTCAGAAAACCTTCCTCATAGGTTGCATAACCATGAGGGTCAACTTGATGAAGGGCCAGAAGCCATTGCCATAGTTCTTCTGCCGAATTGGCTCGTTGAAATCTTCGTAGGAAAGCCGCCTTCAATCCCTCCCAATCAGCTCTTTGGGTTGGATCTAGAGCCTGGAACCATACCCTGGCTTCTTCTTTGAGCACCAAAGGAAAAGCTCTCAATTTCAATGCTTCGTCATCCCTCCCAGAGACAAGGAAAGCCATCTCCAATTTATCCAAAAAATCCCCAGCATTTTCCCCACTACGCCCAAAAAAATTAGGGAAAGCCATCATAAAATGGGTTGCCTTCCTCTCAATACAACACAAAGATGAAAACGTCTAGGCCCAAATCATATCTTATTAAGGGTAGAATAAATGGATTGATAGATGCATTAATCTCAGCTAGACGACGAGGGCCTAGTAAGTTCCTTATGATGTTTTGGAACCTAAGCTTTGTGCTAGCTATTATATGCACAGTTTGTCTAGCAAGAGGTTGGAAAGGTCCATATAAATCCCTATGATTCATGGAGTATGCTTAAAGCAAGATGAAGATGTGAACATCAAAAGATACATTATACTCCAAAATAGGAAATATTATAGGGTCAGCGGACAACAATATCTCTCTCAACCTCTCAGCTCCAAAATAGAAGACCAATCTTTGTTAGAAAAAAATCTTTCTATTAATGCGCACATTCACCCTAATATTCTGAACTGATTGAAAGTTGTAGAAAATGGGATTATTCATTGGTGCATTAAATACAAATTTCCATGAAGCACTTCATTGAAGTTGAGCTCTCTTGGATCCCACCATTTGAGAGATGCGAAGAATTTTCTCACCAGTGATTAGCCTAGCTTTGGTGTGACCGTCTTCAGCCTTGTAGAGCTCATAGGGTTCAATGGCTACCCTCTCAACCACCTTGAGCCTTCTTACTAGTAGTAGTTGGAGTGCATCACCATATGTAGCCTCTTGCCAGTACCGCACCCCATTGATGTGTAGCTCCCCCTCCAAAAACCTGTTAATACCCGAGTTTGAGAGTGCTTTCACCACCTGAAGTCTAGGCTTCAAAAGAAGTGTCTTCACACTAGCCACAAAGCACTCAACACAATGCTTTGACCTAGGGACTTGATGATTACAAGATTTTCCTTGAAGCAAAGAAGGGTGTGTGTAGTTAACTCTCTTTACCCGCATACGTGTCGTTTGTTGATAAAGACTCTTCTTTTCTCGAGCTTCTTGGGGAGACCATAGTGGAAGTCTCGGAGAATTTGATGGATCTTCCTTCATAGGATTGACAGAGCGCTGCTTGAGAACTCCTCCGTGGGGGCACCAATTTATGACCAAGGAAATTTGGAATGGCGGCCTCTACACCAAAACAAACTCCATTGCGCCACAAGGGAAATGAGATGAGGGCACCACCTAGTCTTGGAAGCGTGGACTAGGACCGCTACACAAAGAGAGAGAGAGAGAGAGAGAGAGAGAGAGAGAGAGAGATCACTATGAATGAAGCATTAACCTTAGTGTGTGTACAAGGAATGGATAACTTCAAACACTCCCAACACAAATAGCATGTAGATTACTAAACAACCACTCAAGGATTAGCCAAAATCACATCAAGCACTCTCACACACACATAAAATATTTCTCTTAATTAACATAAGTAAGAGGAGTGGAGGTTACTAGCATGAAACCATTTGCACTCTAGAATGTGCAAGAATAGAGTGAATGAATGAGCTTTATGGGCTCATGGTGAGTGATACAAAGACTCAATGGGGCGGAGAGAGGCTTAAAATTACAAAGGGGAAGGCCTCTTTATATAGGAAAGAGATTGATTAGGAGTGAGGTTAAGATCCAAGTGTAATTTGTACAAATGAAGCTTGATTAGGGACATTCAACCAATGAAGAAGCTCCTTCCAAGTGATTTGTTGACCAATTTGCAACTAATTGGCTCCATCATCACTTGTGTTGTCTTCACTCCTTCCTCCATAGCTTGAGTCCAAGAGCTTCCTTATTTTAAAATGTAAAGAATCTAAATAAAATCAATACATATCTAGTAATAATAGAAAGGAGTTGAATGAGAACTTATGAATTACAACAAGATTAAGCATGACTTTAGAGGTGATTAGAAGAGGAATTTGTGATGGTTTTTTGAGCTTGAGAGAGAGGAGGAAGGAGGGGAGGGTGAGAAGACTAATGGCTGATTTTTAGAGAAGGTTTCAATGTGGAAAAGGAAGGGTGTGTGTGTAAAGGTAGAGGGGGTGGTCTCCACAACAGTTGAAAAACTTTGCGTCCGCCATTTTGGCCATATCGCCTAGACCGTAGATGCAAAAATTATAAGCAAAATATTGTCAGAATCTCCAGCACATCAGCTACAACTTTGATGAAGACAAATTTTCTTGGATCGGAGTGGAAGTATTTTTTAAAAATCCAGCAAAATCATGTGTCTGGTTCCTTCCTTTACCAAGTCGTCCACTTGGGTCCCATATGTTTGAATCATCATATGGCTCCAAAGCCATGATGATATGAGCCACTCATGACCCTTGAATCATGGGTGCATGGCTCCACAACCACACCATATCTTTTCTTTTCACATTTACATATTTTCCCTTCCCTTTACCACTGGGTTCTCCCTCTACCTTTCACCTCCGGTGAACTAGTCAAGAAAAAATTCCCATCAAATCATTTTTTTAATTTTTCCAAGAGGTTGTTCTCACTCTTTCTTTTATTGTAAACCTCTAGAAGCAAGGAAAACCAACAAAATATAGTAAACGAAAATTTGTGATAGGCTCGGATCAACAACATCGAGAAGAACACTAGTGTGTGCGTCATCTGTAGGATTTCCCGCATCGGCACCAATAGAAGTATCATTGACTACTGAGGAAGGCTCTTCTAATGAATTAAAAAATGTTTCCATGATGGCGTTGTCAGTTTCATCTGCAACCATCAGGGCGATCGGGACGCTGGCGCGGGTCTCTTCTGCAATAGTGGCAGGTGTGTCAACAATGTGGTTGCAATGCTGTATGCAACGGCATCGTTTGCTGGAGGCCGGTGGGCAGCGCTATCGGCATCTGACAGATTTGCAATAACATCTTCTTCTGCAGGGTTTGTGCGTGGCTTGGCTGAAGCGTGTGCAGCATGGCATGTCGAGAGGGCAAAGTGTAAAATTGGTAGGGCCTGGGTGAGTTGAACGTCCACATTAGGCTCTGCAGGACCGCACGCCGGTGCGCGGTCCTATGGGTAGGTGTTATGGTCAATGATGATCAGGATGGCCATGCAATATAGAGCTTTGTCATCATGTACAATCTTGCCAAGAGACATAACGTCGACACACTGGCAAGATGTGCCATGCAGACACGTTCATGTTGATGGTGAGAACAGAGCAAGGAACTCCTACCCAGGCTAATTCTCCATAGCCGGCTACACACCCACACACACCACAATATTAAGCTAAGTCACATTTTTTTAATGGAGATTATTACAGCAACGACCGCACGCCGACACGCGGTCCTATGGGTAGCTGCTAACGTTCATGTTGAAGGTGAGAACAGAGCAAGGAACTCCTACCCAGGCTAATTCGCCATAGTCGGCTACACACCCACAAACTCCACAATATTAAGCTAAGTCACATTTTTTTAATGGAGATTATTACAGCAAGGACCGCACGCCGGCGCACGGTCCTATGGGTAGCTGCTAGGGGCATCTCCTTCTTCTCCCGCCTGATCACCCCTTCGCTTATCTCCCATATTCTTTTCTGCAGAATGTCCATTGTCATCGAATTCTTGACATTGTGCGCTTTCAATGACATTTGATCGTCGCCCTCTTCGCTCTTGAGTCTCTCTGTGCAAGCGCGCACACGTCCGTCATTTGTGTGTGTGTGTGTGTGTGTGTGTGTGTGTGTGTGTGTGTGTGTGTGTGTGTGTGTGTGTGTGTGTGTGTGTGTGTGTGTGTGTGTGTGTGTGTGTGTGTGTGTGTGTGAGAGAGAGAGAGAGAGAGAGAGAGAGAGAGAGAGAGAGAGAGCCCCTTTTAAAGCTTTAAGGCGGCCCCTTGATCTCGCTCGAGCTTCTGATATTTGGGCTTCTTCGATCAACC
Organism: Adiantum capillus-veneris; assembly: GCF_014529385.1. NCBI lineage: Eukaryota > Viridiplantae > Streptophyta > Polypodiopsida > Polypodiales > Pteridaceae > Adiantum > Adiantum capillus-veneris. The sequence continues at coordinate 166,695,772 of NC_140938.1, forward strand.
TTTTCTCTCAGCTCTTCCACTCAGATCTCGCCATTGCTCCATCATATGAGAGAGAGAGAGAGAGAGAGAGACAGAGAGTCCTACTTCAAGATGCAACTTTGATACAGTGCTCGAAAAGAACTTTTTTCCAAAAAACTTGGCAAACCTACATATGTGTAACAACGGAGGTAAATTGACAAGGTTTCTACACCAAATTACACTTAATTTTTGCAAAATTTTGTAGATTTTCTCACCTTCAAAAATAAAATTTAGAGGTAAATTTCAAAATTTATAGGTGGGATTACACTAAACCTAGGTTTTTTCGAGCATTGCTTTGATACTCACTTTCAAACATACCATTATTTTTAGTGTTCATGCATTTCTAGTGTGCATGCAGAGGATTGGATTCTATCATCTGCTCCTAAATCTTGCCTTGGCTCCTCGAAAAAATTGGAAAATTGCGGCTACTCTATTGAATTCCTTGCAAACATCACATCAAAGAGCAGATGAGTAAAATGCAATGTCATATAACCCAAAATCCAAACTTAAGGAGATTACATGTTTGTTGTCCGCGTGGTTCTTGTAGTAGCACTCTCTTTTGTCTCAGTCACATTTGTGCAGCGGAAAGGCAATCATAGTAGGGATCATTGGTCTGCAGGTAAGTCTATTTAATCAAACATTAGAAAATTTCGGAGGTCATTTGGAGGGCCTTGTAAGAAATTGTATTTCTCTCTCTAGAAACTTTTTTTAAAATGCACTTGCACCTTGTGAGTACGTCCAAAAGGACAACCAGACACTTTAAAAAGTAGATTTATATTCCCAATCGTCCTTGAAAACGGTCACTTTTTTATTTAATGCGAGCGTCTTTTTCAGGAGGCAGGTGCGATGCATTCAATGCAGCTTACGTCATCACTGAAAGTTGAAAAGTCACAAACTGTCAAATAGTGATAGATTTTGAGGCTTTTGACACCACCAATGCGTCCGGAAAGCCAAAATACCCTAAAAACGAATGTCTACTTGTCTCATTCCGACATCCGGAGAGGCAAAAAATGTCAAAAAACCCCAAAAAATGGGCTTTTTACTTAAGGCGCGCGAGGAGGCATTCTAAAATGCTAAAATGCCCCTCTGCGCGCCGTTAGTACAAAGCTCCTTTTAGTGATTTTTGGACAATTATCTTTCAAGAAAGCCTACCCATGTTTCTCTATTGGACTTTTGCACCATGCTCTCTCTCTCTCTCTCTCTCTCTCTCTCTCTCTCTCTCTCTCTCTCCTTTCTATAGCTTAGCATATTTAAAGAGAGAGAGAGAGTGAGAGACTCCCATTACTAACGGCACGCGTGGAGCATGTTTTGACCTCAAAAAACACCTCCTCGTGCCGTTAGTATAAGGTAACAGAAAGACTCTATCTCTCTCTCTCTTTCCCCCGCCTTACTTCCTCTCTCTATAACACTCACACATACACACATAAACACATACACTGGTGGATGCACAGTACTAAAGGCGCGCATAGAGACATGCACACCGATTGTGCCTCTCTACGCGCGCCTATAGTATAGAGAGAGAGAGAGAGAGAGAGAGACAAAGAGGGGCTCTTTGTGTTTGTGTGTGTGTGTGTGTATGTTATATTTGTGTGTCTGTGTGTTTGTGAGTGTGTGTGTCTCTGTGTGTGTCTGTCTGTGTGTGTCTCTGTGTGTTTGTGTGTATGTTATATTTGTGTGTGTGTGTGTGTGTGTGTGTGTGTGTGAGAGAGAGAGAGAGAGATCAAAATGCACTTTGTAGAATTGTAACAATGGGTGTGCGTGCTCACTCTTATAGGCCCGAAATTATGATCTCTAAGGCTAAGATGATGAAGAAAAAACCTATGTGATAGATGGAGGCCTTTTTAGAGATTTTTTGACATTTTCCTCTCAAAAAGCTCTCTAAAAGAGAAAAAAAAGGGGCTTTTTACTAACGGCGCGCAATAAGGCATTCCAAAATTTTGGAATGCCCCCTCGCGCGCCGTCAATAAAATGTTCTTTTAGGGGTTTTTGACATTCTTTGCCTCTTTGGATGTCGGAGCTAGGCAATTGGACATTCATTTCTAGGATATTGGGGCGTTCCGTACGCATTGACAGTATCAAAAGTTTCAAAATCTTCCACCAGTTGATAGTTTTGTAACTTTTTGAATTCTAGTGATGACGTAAGCCGTATCAAATGCACCGCATCTACCTTCTGAAAAAGGTGCTCGCATTAAATGAAAGAGAGTGATCGTCTTCAAGGACCACTAGATTATTAAATGAGGAGAGGGACACCTTTTATATTTTTTTTAATATCAATCTATTTTTCTACGTAACATAGACTCTTCTCTCATTGGAGGAGCTTATTTTCCTCTCTCTTCCAAAAGGCCCTCCAAAAGACCTCCGAAATCTCCTAATGATCTCTACAGAATTTTGGTGTGGAAATAGGAACTTGTTTAAGGGTGATATAGTTTCTCTTTAAAAATGGGGGAGTTACAACCTCTGTGATAGCATTAGTCGTGCCAGGTGATGCCACTTGCCTCTTTGATTAACACATGTCAAGAGGTGCAGGGGAAGTAATTGTGTAAGAACTCTAGTTTCAACTTTAGGCTCACTTTTGGTTTAATTTTTAATGACTTCTTGATAAATATAGCTTTTCTCTTATGATAACAAATAGAGAGAATTTGTTCTAGGTCTCTTACTCCATAATTTAACCTTTTCTTTATTTTTTGAAATATTTTAGCGTCTCCAAAATTAAGAATCTCACATTTTAAAAATTGTCTTATATTTTTATATATTTTAGTATCTTCAAAATTTAGGATCAGTAAAGCATTTTAGTGTTTCAAATGATTTAGAACCCCAATAACCCATCTTGAGAAAGCCTGCACTCGAGAATCACTAGGGACATAACCATTTATGAACCAGAGCATGGCCACAAGCTTATCTATGTGAAGTTGTTGCGGCAGACGTGGCAATGGCCATGATTCCGAGTGTTAAGTGTAATGTCTACCTTAAAGGGGCAAAGACGAGCAATGCCCATGGTATGCAAGTCCTTGCCTAGAGATTATTAAAGAAATCATCTGTTGCCTTGGCTGCTAGAAATTTTGTCGATCTCACCCATTCATCGATGGCAAAAGTGGATTTACAAAGTTGATGGCAAAAATGGGTTTGCAAAGTCAATGTAAGATGACGTGTTTTGGGATTCTACAAAATCAAACAAGCGGATGTGCGGACTTCATTAATGATGGCTTACATGATATTAAGCACGTGGTTGTCACACCATGTTTTTCGGGTTGCAAAAAATACATCGCTTCTGGGTTGAACCCCATGGGGACAGTTATGTTTGTTTTTGCATTTACTTTGCTACACTATTCTCTATAGAGTAACTATTGAAGTCTTGAACTTGCCTTTTTTATTTTATGTACTCGCTCGGAAGTACTCGCTCGAGGGTTGGGATTCCCCCTCGAATTCCTCTGGATTTATACATAATCATAGAATTTGGTCCAATCCTAGATGATACAACCGTCCTGCAATCAACTGGAAGTTTTTGGTTTGTCAAATTGTTTGTTGTTTGGATCTGTTTGTTGTGTTATCAAACCTACCTTCAAAGGAAAGAATACTAACAATTTCCTGAGACCATTTGGGTATCATTTCAATATTGAAAAGATAAGCATCTGGCATGTCATCATCTACTCCTTCAGGAGCTTCCCCGTTGTGTAGTGTTGAAATATAATCAGCCCTTAGATGAGTCTTACCCTTTTTGACCACCGCTGTGAAATCAAACTCTAGCAATATAATAAACCAGCGTACAATTCTCCCTGTATTGCATGGCTTATTCACCAGATACAAAAGAGCTTAATGATCTGTAAAGAACACAAATTTGTTCGCGACCAAGTAATGCCGAAATTTCTTTACAGCATAAATCATTCCTAAACCCTCTCTTTTGGTGGTTTTGTAGTTCTTTTCCGCACTATTCAACTATCGGCTTGCATAACAGACTGAAAAATCCATTGTTCCCTCTCCAGGTTGAGCCAGAATACTCCTGATTGCATATGCAGATGCATCAATGTGAACGTGGAATATCTTTTCCCAATCCGGTGCTTTAAGTACAGGTGCTGATACAAGGTTTTCCTTCAGCTTTTGGAATAAAGTTTCACACTTCTCAGTCCAATCGAAATTGACTAACAATCGATACATAGGTTGTGCGATGACTGCATACATGTATATGAATCTTCGATAATACCCACAGTGTCTCATGAATGATTGTACTTGTTTCGCATTAGTAGGCCTGGGCAGGTCTACTATGACCTTGATTTTGTCTAGGTTAGTGGTTATGCCATTTTTTGAGACAATGTGTCCTAAGATGCGGCCTTGACTAACCATGAAAATGCACTTTTCCGGGTTAAGACACATTGGATATGTCCCGCATTTTTCAAATACCTTTTGCAAATGGTCAATATGTTCCTCTCGTAGTGAAGCGGTCCGGGGCGGGCAACAAGAAGAGCAACCTCTAGACACCCTTCAAGGCTCCCGTGCTACTCAATGGGGCTGGGGCACAACACAACACAAACCAAAACAACAAACCCCCAGCCAAATCCCAACTACACAAGGGGCACCACCTAGTTTAAGAGCGAACTAGGACGCAAAAGAGGAGAATCGTTAGAGCAACCCACAAACAAGCAAGGAATTGACACTAACCCTAGCACCAATGGAACACTCTCACACACACACACACACACACACACACACACACACACACACACACACACACACACACACACACACACACACACAGAGAGAGAGAGAGAGATGGTGCTCGGGCTGCTTTGAAGTGTATCGTTAATGATCAAGCAAACATAAATATATATATGTAAGAAAGAGAGAGAAGGGGGAAGGGGTGCTTGTTGCACTAATGCCTTCTTACAAATCTGTCATGACCAAATCAAAGTGAGATTAGTATTTGTTCAACATAGCCTGAGTAAATTACACCACAACACATCACAAGAAAAAAGCCACCCCAATCACTGTCTTAAGGCCAGGGGAGTCCTCTCCACCCTGTCGCCCTTTTACAGCATGTGGGATTTATGGCTAAATTGATAACAATACCCGGAGACAAGCTATCAAGAACTTAAATAAAACACCAAGACACTTACACATCATTATTGTCCATGACTTCACGTTGGAAGGGAGACAAGGTATCCATGCTTAGTCCAAATTCACCCTCCTTGATTCAACAAATGTTGGGCTTACTCTAGTAGGAGAAATGATAGATTTCCTACTCTCAATTTAATGATCACTCTCTCTTACAATGGCATAGAGTTCCCTTGCTAATCACCCCTAATACAACACATACATATGCCTAATGCCAATGAGATTCCACTCAAGAGCTCCTTCTCAAGAGGTTGAGCTTGGCTTCTCAAGCTATAGCATAGTGCTCTTTCTTCTCCCCCCTTTTTGTGCTAGCTACACCCTCCTTTTATAGCAATTTTGAAGGCTAGGGTTACTCCTCTAACCATGGTTGGGTTAGATTTTCAGCAATTTATCTAATTTCTTTTGCTTGGAATTATCAAGAAGTTGGTGGGGAAAGAGAGAGGAGAGAAATGGAGGTGATAGGACTTTTCATAGTGGGTTAGTGTTAGTAGAGTTAGTATTAATTTACAAATGGAGTTGGATATTTACAATGGGAGTATCCATGTAGGATACAAATAAGGAAGAAAAACTCTTAAGAGGTAAGAAAAGGTGGATTTCTTACAAGGTTGATGCTACAAGTGTCTTGAGTAGGGCCAATTTTGACGCTTGTTGACGGTCCACTAGCTTTGACGGTACATTTTTTCTCCACTCTTGACCTTCCTTGAGAGACAAGGTAATTGAAGCTGAGTAATCAACCACCATGATGCTGTCTTTTAAGAGAAGAGGCTGAATTTTGTGGTTTTTTTGATAGATATGGATAATTTGGAGGAGGAAAAATGAGACTAAGTGGTCAATTTTGGAATGGAATTGTGTGTGGGAGGTATGAGTTCACCATGGTTTCTCTTATTCTTCAAGGTTGAGGAGAAGGTGAGTAGGGTGCAGAGAGGAGTGGTGAGAGAGGTGGGGATGATGAGTGGAGAAGTGTGTGTGAAAGAGGAAAATAATAAAGTGGAAGAGAGAGTGTGGCTGCATAGCATGGGAAAGCTGGGGTCCACTAATAAAATCATAGCTCACAGCTCGTAGCTCAAAAAAATATATAAAAATTTGAGGCAAAATTTTAGCCCACGAGCTACAACTTTCGTTTGTATCACCTTTTCAAATTCGGAGAGCAAGTGAACTTTAAAAATTCAGCAAAACCGACCGTTTTTTTCCACTGCACAAGGTCCTTGTGGGGTCCTTCTTTGGATGATTCTTTTGAATACCTCCAAGAGTGAGCCCTCCATAGTGCATGTATGCATGCCACCTACCCTTGACCTTATTTGGTAGGTCTATAATTGAAGATATTATTGAGATCATGATATAAGTGAATAGTACAACTAAGAAAATCAAATATTGAGGGGTCTAAAAAATATGTACATGTCAAATATAAATAATATAAGTGGGAAAAATATAAAGGGGTCAAAAGAAATCTCTCTCATTATGAGGCTACCATAAAAATATAAATATTTTTGGTGTTCTAATTTTTTAGAAAAAAAACAAAATAGATGTAGGAAGGGAAAAATCACAATAGTGAAAAAATATACACATAAATAAAACTAGTTTTTTTGGATTTTTGTTGGGGTGGAGTTACACCAAATATAAGAGAAGCTTACATGAAAATATTTCTATATGGAATAAAGAGTATGAAAAATGGTAAGAAAAATTGTTGTAATGGTGAGGCAATGTACAGAGCATAAATAACACACACCTTGGTAGAAATATTTAAATAAACACCAAAATACTTATGAAAAAATATTTTATTTAGGCCCTATATACAAAGAAATATTTACATACGCATGGGCCATAATATACTTATATTTTTTATTTTTTTGGCTCAACTAGCCGAATGACTAGCTAATTGAGGGTTTTTTATTTCAGTAAGGAGATATGGGAAAAGTCCCCTAACTCACACGCACCTATATACAATGAAAGGGTGAGGGTAACCATAGTGTTTGAGTGATTTGATAGGGTGAGATAACTCACTATGGCAATTACAGAGAGCCGAAAAAATGGCTATCAGTAGAAGAGAGTGTACACAAAGGATCATCCATGTATATTTCTAAAAATATTCTCAGGTATTCTTTGAACGCGTGCGTCATTAACCTTTGAAAGGTAGATGGGGCATTAGTTAAGCCAAAAGGCATAACTCGATACACATATATTCCCCATTCTGTGGCAAATGCTGTTTTGTGTTGATCCTCCATTGCAATTGCCAATTGGTTATATCCTGGAAACCCATCTAGAAAGGAATAAGCCCGTTTCCCGGCTACCCTCTCAAGTACATGTTCTGTGATCAGCAAGGGATAATTATTCCTTATGGTGGCTGCATTTACTTTTTTGAGGTTCACGCACACCCGCAGTTTTCCATTCTTCTTGGGGACTACCACAATGGGTGACACCCAATCTGTATGTTCGATTTCATAGATGAATTCGGCATCCATCAGCTTGTCAATCTCCTCTTTGATTCATTTAGCAAATGTGTCATTATATGTATAAGGATGTTGTTTGCTCGGTTTTGCATCTGATTTTAAAGGAATTGTACGTTAGCATATCGATGGATCAACTCCTTTGAGGTCTTTGTAGGACCATGCAAACACATCTTTATACTTCTTGAGAAGTTGTGTTAGCAGTTCTTCTTCACGCTCTAAATTGGTTGCTATATAGACCGGTTGAGGCTCCTCCCCTGGTGCCGTGAGGTCTATCCGTTTTGCATTTTCTGGACCATCATAAGATTCTTGGTTTGTTCTTTCCCTGACTGGTGGTGTCATTATGATTTTTCTGTCCTGAATGGTGAATTTCCGATAGTGTGATAGTACATTCATGTTTCCCTTTTCTGACTCCCCTTTTCCATCACTATCTTCCTCAGTAGTCCATACCTCTCATAAAGACCGTTTCAGTTCTTGGTATTTCTATTTACGCTCCAGTCTGGTCCACTCTGGGTCTTGTGTTGTTTCTTTTTGTGATTTTTGTGATTTTGTTTCTGTTTCAGCTTTCCCTACTTGTCTTATTCCCTCTCGCGTTTCTTTCCTACGAACTTTTGAGAATCTTCCTGATATTTGATCTTTTACACAATCCTCTGCTTTTACAAGCATTAGATAGTGAGTTTTACCTTTTATCTTGGGCATCAGGTTCTCTCTCGCTTTGTTTACTGCTCGTTTTCTCTTATAGCGTTCCTCGCGCCTAGGATGCTGGTTAGCAAAATCATAAAACTTGATATTCTCTGTTTTCTCCCCACGCTCACTTGAGTTGTCTGAACACTCTTTATCTGCATCATTATCTACCTCCAGATATTCAGAGGAGTTATAAAACTCTTCTTGTTCTGGTGGTTTTACCATCTCATCTACTCCTGGTATAAGGTTTACCATGTAATATGGTATCACATTATAGCCATCCTTATCGCAAAATTTTGTTGTTGGACTATCTGTAATGGTACAGACATCCAAAGTTGCTAGTATGTGTTCCCATTCTAGAGGTTCCAAGGCATCTTCAGGGAAAGGTTCCGGAATATAATCTTTGTCCTCAATCGCTCTTTCTAAGATGCATTCCTCTCTTTTCAAGCTCCCACAATGTGAAGCTCCGCACATCCATAGATCTTTTTGTTGCCCTAACCATGGTGGGAGTTCCGATTCGGCGACTGTGCTGAATCAAACTCTTCCACTGGTGTCTGGTTCACATCCTTGTAACTACATGGTCTTTTAGGTGTATTTTGGTTGTTGACAATGTCTCACCATGTCTGAGGTATATGTGGTCGTAACCCCAATCCTGGACCATCTTTAATTGTCTCATGAATGGTCTTTCTAAGATGATCTCGTAATTGTTTTTTTTGTCAAAATCGACTATTGCAAATGTATGCTCATACTCGATTCCGCATGAAGTGACAATCACTTCTTCTAAGAGTCCTAGAGGCTTCTCCATGAACCCATCTTCCAATTGCAATTTCATTCTGGTAGCTCTCAAAGCTGGTTTTCCCCATTTTTCCCAGATTTCCTTAGTGGCGATAGCAACTCCTTCTCCACTGTCAAGAATAGCCTTGGAATTCTACTAGTAGCGTGGTGTTCCCATCTTCTCCCTCACAATACTATCCATCCTTGTTTAATGGTACTGTCCTAGTGTTTAGTTGAGGCCTGTCCAATTCTCTGATTCCTTCCTGAAGCTTCGAAGTGGGGTCTTTCACTCCAAAGTTTTCTAGGAATTTTCCTACTGTGGCCCACATGTTTGGTCGTAACCTTAGGAGTTCGGCTAACATGATTGTGCATGCCACCGAAGTGGACAATAACTCACTCAACCCTTGTGAATCCATCACTTTGTTGGAAGAAAGTCTTTGAGATGGGATTGCTCTCACCTAAGACTTGGCCTCATACTCTCCTAGGTAAGAGGGTAGGGTTTTAGCAAGTCTGGTTGGTTGTGCCCCAAACTAATTGATCCGTGGTCTCCCCTTCTCAATGTATATCAAAGTTCATTTGTGATCTTGCCTGAAATTCATCAATAGGAGATAAGATCTCTTTTTTATCTTTTTTCGTGTTATTCATGTGGTTACTCCCCCTGTTAGCTTCGTTGGCCTCACGAATTTGCTTCCACAAATCATCTAGACCGTTACAATCCTCACCCATTTCTACCAATGTTTTAGGATGGAACCCGTCACTTGCCTCATCTGTGGTATTTGACACTATGATAGGTTCTCTCCTAGACTCATAAGAATTCGTGAGTCTTTCCTTCATCTGTACTTGTTCCTCTAAAGTTGGTTTGATAGGGGTTGGAGTTGGTACTTCATGCCAATTTGTAGGTTTACCAAGCGGGTTTTCTATCAAAGATTGAGTTGTTTCAATCATCTTTCTACACATTTCCAACGTCTGTTTTTCTATTTCAGCATATGGATAAGTGATCCATCTTTGCTCTTAGGTTTGGTTCTTTTTGACTCTAACTTCATAAGCTTTTAGAATTGCATCTAGGTGCTCATTTAACTTGTCTGCCAGTACTGATCCTCTTGATCCTACACTTTTGGGTTCTGCTATTTACTTGGGTGCTATGGTTTCCGCAGTATGTGAGCTTAGGTTTTCTAGATCCTCTAACCGCTCTAATCTTTCCTTGGTGTGTTTAACTCCTTGGATAAAGCATTTTTCTCTCGTTCTCTCCTGGCTTTCATACATGCCTTTCTAGCTTTCCAAGTGCTTCTTTGATTTTTCGTTCCTGAACTTAGGGCATCGGTTTTTGGCTCTTCAATTATGGGTTCGTTCATCATTCTTTGAGCTTGGGCTCATATCACTGCCTGAATCGGTATGATTGTCTCGTTTTCTGACCCTCCACTGTAAGGCACTGCTTCCAGCATGTTCAAGGTGGTTTTTGCTCCTTTGCTTGGATTCTTAGGGCAATCCGGAATCAAATGAGTAACTCCACACTCGGTGCAATATGCGTTGACTCTAATGATTTCATCATGAGGACAGTCTCTTGGCCAATGGTCTCCACCACACTTGTAGCAGGGTCCTTTAGGCTGTTGAGGTGCTCCTTGAGCTCCTCTTTGTTGGTATGCATGTCTCTGCCCACTCATGCCTCCGTTGGCTATGAACAACAATGTTCGTTCATCCAAGCTATATCTTCCTTCTCCCCCTGCCTATGTAGCAGTTAGGGGCCCTGCACCTCCCATCATGCTCCATGGTTCTGGTGTTGAGGGTTCTTCCGGTGGATAATAAACAGGGTTTGCCGCATATCCATTGGGATCTTCATAATGTGCATGCATAGGCACCAAAGCCTTATCTTCTAGTTCGGTTACTGTTCCAGTGTGTATCTTATGCCCACTGATCGTAATTCTGCATTAGGGAAAATTTGGACTCACAAAGGGGCCCTATAAGGATTTTGACTTGCTCTTTCATGTCCAAAATGGACGTGTAGTAGAAGTTTTGCAAATCAACTCTAAACTTGGCGGAGATTTGACAGTTAGAATCTCCTCTTCAAGCTCTTTCTAATCATATATAGCACGCCACGAGATTCCTCATATTTTGAAAGATTCTATTTTTGATTCTCTAGATTCTAAACGGAGTTGTCACATCACAAAAGAATAAAAAATAGAATCTTTCAAAATATGAGGAATCTCATGGAGTGCTATATATCAATAGAAAGATCTTGAAGAGTAGATTCTAACTGTCAAATCTCTGCCAAGTTTAGAGTTGATTTGCAAGCATTTTACCTCACACCCATTTTGGACATGAGAGAGGAAGTCAAACTCCTTATAAGGCCCCTTTATGAGTCCAAATTTTCCCTAATGGTAGGGGTGGTTATTGCCCCAACACTGGTTGTGGTCTTTCTACGCATATGGGTCCTGGTAGGTTTCCTATTTGGTATCTAGGCATCGGTGGAACTTGAGGAGATGCTACCTGAGCTTGGGGAGCATAAGGTCGCTCTCTCACATATCCCTTGCTATAATAACATTCATCCGTCCCATGGTTTGTCCATTTTTGTTCAATAGCACACCACTTGGGCTGTCTAGCCTAGGGTTTGGCGTACAAGTCAATCTTTTTTAGCACGTCCTCTACAAGCTGCTCCTAGTTTACAGCTACTTCTCCTTTTGGCGTTGTCTTAGAAGACTTGCTTCCACTTTGTTGAGGATGAATCATCGTGGAGATCCTTGAACTCACCCTCTTTGTAGACCGAACAATTGTTTACAAGGTAAAGAGCCTCTGTTGTTAACTCATTCAACATCGTGCTCCTGTTCATATGTAAGTCCTTCTGGAGATCTGCATCCCTTAGTCCTTGGATAAATATAAGCATAAGTCTGGACTGAGTCGACAGTTCTTCCACAGGGCAGAACTTAACATATCTTTTTAGTCGTAAGGCTACCTTTCGCACAGATTCCCGATCTTTCTATTTGAGTTTATGGATTTGTGAGATCGTGTTATGAGCTCTCTCCCTTTTTGAGAATTCCTCTATAAACTCGTCAAACACCTCCTCCATAGACTCAAAGTCTCTACGCTCCACATAGTCAAACCAAGTAGCAGCGTTGTGAGCGGGATGGAAACACACACAACGCCTCTATAATGACCCGACACACACTCTTGGGATGATACACACACACATTATGGGGCACCACTCGGCTTACACAACCAGCCTGGCCGAGACAGGAAACACACAGACGGAGTGAGAAAAGAGAGATTTTCCACTTGCCCACTCAACACTCACACATACACACTCACACACACACTCTCAATTCAATTCAAAGGACAAAAATTGCTATTTTTTAGACTCAATGAAGCTCAGCCCAACACCAATGGGTCAAATAGTTTACACAGTATTGAGGAAATACACCAGATACAACCACAAAGTTAAGCAGAGACTCCACTCACCGGAGAAGATTACACAGAAAAAAAGCAGAAAAAGAGTGAGAAATTTGGCAAAATGGACAGCGCCATCACGTCCGGAATGGCCCAAAACCCCAGTCTACAATGTCAAAGTGCTCAAGTCCAACCTCGGATGAGCAGTTTACGGCCAAAACAGGCTCCAAAATGGGCAAAAACACAGTTGCGGCTGTTCCTCCTCTCTTCTCCACGTTTTTTCTGGTCTTCTCTCTGTTTTTTCAGTTCCCACACTTAGATTTATTATTTGGGCACCCTTGGCCTTTTAGATGACCTCAAACGGACCCCGAACAGTCCAAAAACTGACCTCACAGTGCATAGTTGTCACCTTTTTGCATCATTCTCACACCTAGCACTCAGCCTTTTTCCAATAATGCATCTCGCCACCACTTGAAGTGGCCCCAAAAAGTGATCCTCATGATGAACTTTCTGCATAATTATCACAAGGAAACACCCACGTTGTGTCCGTACTCATCCATGTGCAAGTATTGACCCCGTTCGGCCTCCTGACGCCACTAGATGCCATCTGACGCACCTGCTTACCTCATGTCATCGTCCCGCCGATAGCTTCCTCGAGAAGTTTTAAGCGCTACCAACTCCTCATTATAGTAGAAAAAACACACTGGTACTGGTAATAGTGGAAATCGATGCACTATGTACATGTTGTCCTACCTGTACACATGTGGGCCCCACGTAACCACCTGGCTATGGAAATTGGGAAATCCTTTATTCGATGCAACATGCATGTGTATGTACATATGTTCAATCCCTTGCTCCAGAAAACTCCTGACATAATTTGCCCATCCCCTAGCCTGCTAGAGCATTCATGATCAGCAGCGGCAAAGAGAGATATGAGACTCGCCGCATCATAGGTCTCCTCATCCCTCACCAACACTTCTTTATCCACAGACAACTCATCTTGCTCCACCATCATCAATCTAGCATGATACAATTTAAGACGCAATCCATTTACCCTTGACTTATGTAGAACACCATCCAGGCTAGCCAGCTGATATGTGCCATTTGGAAAACACTCCACTACCTTGAAAGGGCCTTCCCACTTAATTTGAAACTTCTTTTGGAAGGTGTTTTCCAGCTTACTATTGTAGCGCAAAACCAAGTCATGCTTCTTGATACCCTTACTTTTGACCTTTTCATTTATCTTTGCCAAAGCCCTATCTTGCATCTGCCCATAATGTTCCAATGCACTCATCCTATCCAATTGGACCTCTTGTAACTGCAAGAGCCTCTCTTTGAATGCATCACTAGGCGGCCCAAGCAGCTTCTCTAACATCTTGACCGCAGGAAACTCTACCTCCACAGGCAATAGTGCTTCCTTTCCATACACCAAATGAAATGGAGTAAACCCTGTACCTGTCTTCACCGAAGTACGATAAGCCCATAATGCAATAGGGAATTCCAAATCCCAATTCTTTCCTTGGTGCTCTGTCACTTTAGAAAGAATTTGTACCAACTCACCATTGAATCTTTCATTTAAGCCATTACACTGCGGGTAATAAGGAGTGGTATGCTGGTGCCCAATCTTCATCTTTGTGTATAAGAAGTCTAGCATTTTAGCTCTAAATCCTGGCCCCTTATCTGAAAGTAGCTCTAATGGCACCCCAAACTTGCAACATATTTCATCATATACAAATTTTGCCACATCCTTTGCAGTGATCTGTTTTACTGCTATAGCCTGTGCCCATCTAGAGAGATAGTCCACTGCTGTCAAGATATAGCTTTTGCCCCTGCTTGTGATAGGTAACGGGCCTATTGCATCAATCCCCCACTTTTCAAACACATCAAACGCCATAATGGTTTTTCGTAGCTCTGGCTTCAACACTCTCTTCCCAAATGCTTGACACCTATTGCAAGACCTACACCAATGGTGAACATCCTTGTGAAAACAAGGCCATACATACCCCTCTTGCAAAATCTTATGCAAGGTGATCTTTAGAGCAAAATGGCCACCACATGCGCCTTCATGATTCTCTTCCAACACTCTTTAAAGCTCCTCCCGCCAAGGTACACGTCTCAACACGAGATCAGCCCCTTTCATGTATAAGAAATCACCAATCAATTTGTACCTATATGCTCTATGCACAAAGCCATACTTCTTAGACTTCTGAATCTCCTTTGGAATGATTCCTGTTAGCAAAAACTCCTCTTCTTGAGCCAAACTTTCCCGGCCATGATAAAGAGGTAAAGTGGTCCTCAACACAAATAGCTCCCCAATCATGCTTTGAGCTGCTTCATGTGCCTCTACATTTAGAGAAAGTTCAATGTGTCTGATGATCCATGCTTCGAACTTTTTTAACAGGCCTTTACTTCTGAAGCACATTTCCTTCAATGAGGTGTTCTTCTCTTCCACACACCCAGCACTTGCTTCACCACTAACAAGGCATCACCTTTTATGCTCAACCTTCGAACCCCATGCTTCAAACAAATGTGTAGTCCGGCTTCCAGAGTAGCATATTCAGCCTCATTGCTACTATGAGCATCCAATTTGAACCCTCTCTTGCATACTAGCTTCCCCTCTGGATCATAAAGTGCTATACCCCCTGAAGCTGCATCATGGCTCTTTCTGTATGAACCATCAAAGAACAACACATGTGCATTGCTGATCTGTGGCACTTCTTCAACTACCTTTCTCACCACCTCTTCCTTAACAATAGGGGGATTCTCCTTGTAGGTCAACAAATCAGCTAGGGTAACCCTTGTACTATCTTCCACTAGAAAAGAGAACTCAAACTCTTGCAGCTCAATTACCCATTTCTTCACCACATTTGACATGTTAGTACCATTAATTAACTGTGTTAAAAAGGCATAACTCGTCAAGAAAACAAAAGGCCGTGGTAGCAAGTAATGACGAAATCGTCGATAAGCAAATATTACACTAGCCATCACTAGCTCTACTTCACTCGGCTTGCACAATACACTGGCCTCATATAATGGCTGCCCTTCCCCTTTTGCAATAGCATGGCTCCAATGGCATCATCCCCTACTGAGGGATTTACATAAAACACTTTCTCCCAATCAGGAGCCTGCATGGCTGACAACCCCCCTAACACCTCTTTCACCTCTTAAAACACTTATTCACACTTGTCATCCCATTGCAATGGATCATGCTTTGCCACTTGTTGTAATGGATAAAGAAGCTGCGAAGACAATGGAATAAACCATGCCATGTTCTTCACTTTGTGTATAAAAGTTGCCAATTGCTTCATACTCGTAGGTGATGGAAGAAGAATAATAGACTTAACCTTATCTGGATCAGCCTCAATGCCATTTTCTGACACCATATGGCCTAATAACTTCACCCTTGGTTGTGCTAGATGACATTTCTTTGGATTTAGTTTTCCTCCACATTCATCATATCGAGCCAATACCATCTGCAGCTTCTCATGGTGTTCAACCCTACTGCTATAGACATAGAACTCATCCATAAAAGCTTTAACACAACTACCAATGAATGGTTCCAACACCCAATTTTCTCTCTCTTGATAGAAGGAAGGTCCATTTGACAACCCAAATGGCAATATTGTGTAGCAATAGCATCCCCATGGCGTAATAAAAGTTGTCTTTGTGCGGTCTTTAAGAGAAATCTTCAATTGAAAATAGCATGAAAAACCATCACATACACTGTACCTCTCATAACCTGCCACTGAATCCAAGATCTGATCGATGAATGGAAGAGGATATGGGTTCTTCTTAGTGGCTACATTTAAGGGTTTAAAATCCACACAAATTCTCCACTTCCCATCCTTCTTTGGACTGACTACAACTGGACTCACCCATTCTGTGGTCTCCACTGGAACTATGAACCCTGCCTTCAATAACTTGTCCACCTCTACCCGCAAGGCTTCCATTTGCTCTTGACCCATCCTTCTTAGCCTTTTCCACACTGGCTTAGCACCTTCTTTCAGCTCTATATGCATCTCGTTGCCCTTGAACCCTCTGATCTCTTCATATGAAGTAATGAACAAATCAGGAAAACTAGCCAGCATGTGCAAATATATATCCTTCTCCATAGCTGAGAGGTCTCCACTGATCATTTGTGTCATCAATTCCTGCTTCTTTGACAACTCAACTTTGGTTTGCATCATCCCTTCAATCACTTCATAAGGCCCTTCACTTTCATCTTTAACCTCATTCGCCAATGCAACTAAACCAAACTCCTGTATTTCTTTGTCCATCAAAAGAAATACAACATCAGCATCCTCATCACTGCTGGTAGTGCTATTACTGTCCTCATCTGTCACCGTGGAAGAGTCTTCATCACTAGACTCATCCTCATCTTCATAAAGCTCCTCTAATCGTTTCCTTGTGTCCATATTATAAAGCTTCTTGCTACCTGTCTTTCCATAGGGGCTAATCGTACCATGTCGCCAATCTTGAACAGCTCCCACTGCACGTAACCATGGTCTGCCCAGTATAATAGGATATGCTCCCAACCCTGCTGGCATCACATGAAAATCAACCACTGCCTTTGCATCATATGCCTCCACTTCTAAGCTCTTTACAACACCCAAGCATTTTACTTTTTGATGGTTTGCCAATCTGATCCAAAAACCTGACACCCCAGCCACTGTGAGACCCATATTCTCAACGCATGAGTGTGTTATGACACATATTTGGGCTCCGCCATCCACATAACCTTGTCCCAAATTTTTCCTTTTATGCCACACATCTACTATTGGACAAATGTCTGGTAGCTCATCCATTGCCAACACCTTTACTGAACCTCTCTCTGGCTCTTTCTCCATTGGGTTAACCATCCTCTTCCACTGTCGCTTTAGCTTAGGCACCATCTCTATAAGCTGCCCAAAAGTAACATTTGCCTTCCTGCCCGTCAGATCCTCCTTCAAGTCATAGCTTAATTGCCCATCCCCTAGTGGAAAATCTGAAACATGAAACTTTCCACGAGCTCTCTATTTCCTCTTGGCCTTGACATCTTCGCCTTCATGGCTCTTTCCTTTCTTCTTACTAGGACCTGGGGCATTTCTTCCTTCCTTATCCTCTGTGGTCCTCTTCCCAATAGGCATCACTAATGTATCCTCTAGCTTTGATGCCTTTTCCAAGGTGACTACACTTAGCACTTTTGTCTTTCCCTTTTCCTCCTGGGTTAATCCACTGGTTCCTTCGTCTCCCTTGATTTCGATGCCATAATCATTTGGCCTAGTTAATACCTGTCTTGGCAATGGATACATGTCTCCCCCCATCCTTGGTGGCTTATCACATTGCGGGCTGATGTGACCCAACTCTCCACAATTGTAACATGTGGGCGTCTGCCTCCAAAACCTACCATTGCTTTGTCCAACACCGTTCCTAGGCCTTTCTTCACCTCCTGGCTGATTTGCAAACCTCCCTCGACCTCGATTATTTCCCACTTGACCTAGCATGTTTAGACTGAGATTCTTCATCAAATCTACCACTTGCCTCATGTCTTGCCTTAGCCCATCATCTTGCACTGATGTAGTGACCACTGTTGGCATAACCTGAGTAGTAACAGGAACCACTGGTTCGTGATGAACCCTTGGCATGCGACCTTGTAAAGAGTCCATAGGCTGAAATTCAAACCTCATGGGCAAAGACTGCACCCCTAACTGGCTCATTTTCCTCAACTTCCACTCTTTGTTCCTTGCTACCTCCAATGCATCTTCATATGTCCTAGGCTTCTTTAGCTCCACTCTCCAACGTATATTTTCCCAAAGACCATCCAAGAACCTGTCCTTCTTCATCATGTCAGGCGGGGGTACCTGTGGTGTTAAGGCCTTGCACATCCGCTCCCATGCCAATGAGAACTTACGTATGTATGCATCTACTGGCTCACCTTCCTTTTGCACTAAAGCCTGTACTTCTTGTCACACTTTGTCAGGATCTTCTATCTTCACAAACTCCACTTCCAACCCATGCCGTAGATTGTCCCAGCTCAATCTTACAGGTGGATCAGCCACATGCAACTCCTCTTCAAATGCTTTGGACCAGACTCATGCATCACTCTTCAAACAAATTTGGAGAAGACGTAACATCTGCGCAGGGTCATGAATCTAGTTGCTAATGCAGGCAACCTCCATCTTTTCCAAAAATTCTTCCACATCTTCATCACTTCTTCCATGAAACTCCGGATAAGAGAAAGCCATGGCTACCCAAATTATGATGCTTTGAGAACCCCTTTGAACACACGTGCAAGAACCCAAAAATTCTGACTGACTCAATTCCCACAAACTTCAATGGAGCTCAACTTTAGATAAGGACAAACACATGCACATCAAATGAGTTTTCATAGTTGATCATGGGAATTACAACAGGCAAAGGACATTCCAAGATCTCTCGTAACCTTCTTGGCCCGAACATAAAGACTATGCGCTGCTGGAAAAACATCTTCCTGGACACATGAACATTTATCTGGATTCTCTGAGTTAAATGAAAAGGAGTGAATTGAGGGCCATTTTGATCATCCATTAAAGCCAACCATGCAGCTCCCAAGAAGGCACACCCGACTTATCCTCTGATTTTGCCAAAATTTCAGCAGCATAACAACATAAATGGCTCAAAAGACCAAGAAACCGGCCATCATAACTTGGAAAAATTTTGACAGAGTTTCCCCAGACGTAGAGTAGTAGGAACCCAAAATATAGAATGTATATGTATGCATAATCTGCCAACAATAGAACTCGAGCATCAAGTAGGACTCACTAGTACATAGCCTATGGCGAGGTCACAAAAAGGGTGCTCCAGCTACCTGTATCACTGAAAGGATCTCTACATTTGAGAATCCCCCAGCTCAATAAAAACCTCACGCTATCGACCCTCACACGAAGGCTAATGCAAATCGCGTATAGTCAAGTCTTAGAAACGACTATCTTCCAGACCAAGTCTCAGAAATGGCTGGGACTGCCAAATACAACCAAGTATGGCTCCACAAATGTGTACAATGGCAGTTTCCACAAGTAACGTACAATCCAACAGACAATGCGCTCAAATAGACGCCAAGTGATGCATACACACAACAACTGCAAGTGACATCACTGCTAGTATATCACTGTACTCCAGCTACGTGTACCTGTGTGAATCACTTATACCTATACCTGTCCCTGTAACCTATAACCTGTAATCTGCAACCTGCAACCTGTAACCTGTAATCCCCAATCTCGAAGCTCGAAGCTCGAAGCAGAAGGTACTCGAAGAAGATCCTCCGTGGGGGCGCCAAAAGAATGTGAGCCGGATGGAAACACACACAACGCCTCTATAATGACCCGACACACACTCTTGGGATGATACACACACACATTATGGGGCACCACTTGGCTTACACAACCAGCCTGGCCGAGACAGGAAACACATAGACGGAGTGAGAAAAGAGAGATTTCCCACTTGTCCACTCAACACTCACACATACACACTCACACACACACTCTCAATTCAGTTCAAAGGAGAAAAATTGTTGTTTTTTAGACTCAATGAAGCTCAGCCCAACACCAATGGGTCAAATAGTTTACACAGTATTGAGGAAGTACACCAGATACAACCACAAAGTTAAGCAGAGGCTCCACTCACCGGAGAAGATTACACAGAAAAATAGCAGAAAGAGTGAGGAATTTGAAAAAATGTACAGCGCCATCGCGTTCGGAACGGCCCAAAACCCCAGTCTACAAAGTCAAAGTGCTCAAATCCGACCTCGGATGAGCAGTTTACGGCCAAAACAGGATCCAAAATGGGCAAAAACACAGTTGCGGCTGTTCCTCCTCTCTTCTCCACGTTTTTTTTGGTCTTCTCTCTGTTTTTTCAGTTCCCACACTTAGCTTTATTAGTTCCCATGCATGTGTATGTACATATGCGCAATCCCTTGCTCCAAAAAACTCCTGACAGCGTCATCCTCTAGGGTTAGTCCAAACCCTGCAAATTGGGTTGGGAAGTCTAACACCTCTTCCGCTCTAATTACACGCAAAAAGGCTGCTACATGATCTCTAGGATCCCTGTTTCCCATGTATTTCTTGTTTACCCATTTTTGCACTTGGGAAGGTCTAATTCTACGATGGTCTACAAATCTCATCATTGGATCTCCTCGTCCCAATCTATATACCTCTTCTGGTCTTCCGTAGTAGGTTGGTTCCTCTCCCGGTGGTGCTCGTAAGCCATAATTTCTAACAGTTATTGCAAGAGATGGTTCGTCTCTTCGAACTCATTCTATGGGTGGTCTTCCAGGCTCTGTTGACCCTTGAGTTTTTGGCTTACTCTCTCCTTGATACCATGAATAGAGTGGTGGTTCTTGTAAATCCCTTAGCCCTCGTGCAGCTTGATAACCATCTCAGTTTCGGTGTTTCGGTCTTGCTCCAATGTTGCTGACTATCAAAGCTATGCCTGCAATGATGGCTAGGTTTCTGGTTGGTTTTGGTTGTTGAGTGTCTGCGGTCCGGGTGGAATGTGAGGTCGCATCATACTCCTCTGAAAATGGATTTGTCGACTTGCTAGGGGTGTAGGTGGCTCTTGGCGCTTCATCGGGGGCATATGTTGATGCTTCCGGAACTGTTGCCTTTTCTACCTCCTCTGGGAGAATACGTTGGTATTCTTGCCCGTACCTATCAACAAAAACTATATCCTTCCCCATAGCAATTCCATAAGAGAATAAGTAAAGAACCTTGTCTTTTCTTAACTCGTTTGGGTATGGCTCTTTGCAACGAAAGTAAGAGACTATTCCCTCACTCTCATGTTTGTAAATTCCCACATTCTCATTATACTTTGAGACACTGGTTGTTTTCTTATCATACATAAAAAGCGCTCCAAGTCGATCAATGTTTGGAGGTGGTTCTTGAGTTTCTGAAACCATTTTCCCCTTCGCCACGTTATCTCCATATCTGTTGTAATCTTCAGGGTTACTAACTATCAGATAGTGGTTCCCCTTTTTGTCCCGGAATCTATCTCCATCATCATGGACTTGAAATATCTCCAGTCTCTGAGCAGGTATTTCTTCAATACAAATACACTTGCGTCCTCGATAGTCAGAATAAACTAGGGCTCCCCTTGAGTTTGTTCCTTCTAAGAAGATCGTAGTGAACCTCGAATCGTTCAAAGGATTGAGGGAGGTGCTTCCTCTTGGCATTGGTCCTCCATTGGTGAAACCTCCTTGTTGTTGACTACCCATCATAAAGAAGGATTTGTCTGACGAAGTGTTAGTATCGCTACCCTCCTCAATAATCGGTGCTAGTGGATCTCGCCTTGCCTGATTTACACTCTCCTCGGTGGACATTAAGCTACCTTGGTCGCCTGCCACCTTTTGGGCTCTAAAATTGTATCTTCATGATCTTAAATTCATCAACTTAGCAGTGCAACAAATCCAACCACTCACCTGGCAAAGGATCAGTCTCCGCACAACTTCTTGCTTTGTTGCTAAATATACCTGTACACAAGCGTTTAATTTTGGCAATTGAATCACAACATTTAATTGCTAGAGGTGATTTTAGTAATGATTGGTATAATTGGAGAGTTAACCTCAACCACTATTGTATTTTATACACTGCTGATGTCTTGGATTAGGTCTGCTAATCTGGGACTATACTTTCCCCAGATGTTGGTCAATTTTTGTGAAAAGTCTGAATTCAGTCTTTGCTCCGTCAAAAGGTCAAACAAGGTCCAAATTCACTTCTAAAACAAGTTCTCGAACCCTTAAGCTAAATGGAACCTCCCTATCTGAGCTCAGTCAACTTTTCTCTTCACTAAGCCCCAGTAGACATCCTACGCGTAGGATGTCTCCTGCACTGTTTTGCCTGGATTTTTGCACTATGGGTTCCCCTTGATGTGCTGAGTCCACAACTGTTTTTACTTTTTGATTTGGGCACCTATATAAGCTGGTCAATGGATCAGAAATCTGTTCTGATGGCTTGCTGTGTTGGTCTTGATCGATCAAATCAACCCCAATTTGGACCAAAATTGACTAGGAGGCTTGCCTCAGGCTATACAGCACCTTGCTATGCCTACAGTTAGTATATGGCTTCAATTTCATGCATTAGACATCCTACGTGTAGGATGTTTTTTTGCTCAGAATGGCTTCAGATGCAAAGCACGTACTCTCCTTGAGATGTTGATCACTTTGGTATGCTCCAAATTAGGTTTGGAGTGCAAAATCACACAGATGACATCCTACGCGTAGGATGTCTTTTTGGTCTGTTTGACCCCATACTTGACCCACAACTTCCCCTTGATGTCAGCAACCCAGTGGTATGCTTAGATTTTGGTTTGGATTTCAAAAGTCCCCAATTTTAGCTGCTCCAGTCTTTTTAGTCAAAAGTGTTAAAATCTGCTTAGAACCCAATTTTTCTCACCCACATGAGATGAAACCTCTCTCAGTCACTCAATATATCATGCAGATCATGCTCATGCAGCCATCCTATGGTTTTGGTCTTAAAATAATTCCTTGGCACAATTTGGGTAGGATGTCTGGCTATTTCAGTCTATCTGGCCTTACCTTGTCAAGATATGGTCAAATTTCCACTTTCCAGGTGAAAATAGGGTAAAACCTACCTTCTAAACACACTGGTCATCTCAAAATTTCAAAATTCCCACCCGATTAGCTTGTAGACAGCATACGCGTAGGATGTCTCTTGGCTTAAAATGAAATTTTTTTCTGACAGTACTGCTCCTGATGCTCTATAGCTCTATCAAAAACACTCACAATAACTTTTGGACTTCCCTTCAGCTTTCAAACACACTTTTGCACCTTTTACAACCTTGTGATGAATCTAACAAGCAAGTATAACATGCATGAAGTGCTTTAGATCATGAATCATGATGTCCTACTTACTCTACTCCTACTCCTCATGTGAAATGGTGATAATGGTGTTTTGGTTGCTTCTTGGCCTCCCCGGAATCTCAAGCATTCCTCTCACCGTTTCTACCACTCCAACTCCTACTCATCCACTCAACTACTACCTAAGTCTACCTAAGTCGAAGGATCTAGGCCAGACACACGCTCCCTAGACTCCCTCTAAGACCTAGAGAGTCCTCCACCCTCTGATCCTGTCTAAATGTAAAACAAGACTCTTGGAAAGCCAAAGAATCCCTATCCTCAAGGACTAGTCTCGGTCACCTACCTAAAGTCTTCGTCCCCGGTAGCGGCGCCAATGTTGGACGGATACGTTGCGACGGACGTCAGCACAGTAAGAACTCACCTAACAATATTTGTCATCTAAGGAAGAATCTTGACCCTGAGGGGTGTGGAAGCAAGCATAGGGTGTCAACCTATACTCGACCGACTCCTAACTAATTATTACAGAGGTCTCTACCCAATGTCTAAGCTACAGTCTCAGGAGTGCTTAAGAGGAGATTTCCTACAACGCTTACAAGAGTCGAACACCCATCAAACAATCTCCAATTACCATAGAACTTGAAGGAGACCCTACTTACACCAATAGGTCGCTCTCCCTAAGGTCTATGAACCAAAACCCCAACCCAAAACACTCGGTGCAAAATCACGTAGGATGTCTAGTCGAAATTTGCAAGTCATCATTTCCAAAAACTAAAGTGCCTAATGTGTAGCTCTACTCAGTGTGAACGCGTGGATATGCTGAAATATAGAATTGGACAACGTATACTCACCGAATCACCAAATGAGGCTCGTAGATGGAGCTCGCAAAACCGGACTGTACGCGGTCGTGTTGTGACACGTACATAGTGGGAACGCATGCTACATGATCTATCTTGTATTTTTTAAGATACATAATTATATTTCCTATAGTGTACATATGCATATTTAAGTATAATAATAAGCCTTCTATCTCATCCTATTATTTTTATCAAGGGTAACATATCCTTACTTTACCATCAGAAAATACTATGGGAAAAGCATCAATAGCTCCGCCTCTTTAACTTGGGGCAAAAAGCATTGATTCTTTATTTCTACTATTTCATTATCATCTCACACCCTAGCTAGATCCTATATCTAGGGTAAACTCCAATATATATATATTCTATGTATTTTTTATACTTTTCTTATATTTCTTTTTAAATAGCTACTAGGAGAGAATCAAATCCTAGTGGGACACTAGGTGGCATGATTTCAAAGATACACTTATTTTAATGCATTATTGCAAGCATGATTACAAAACTTTGTCAAGGAGCAATGTCATGCTTTCATATGGCATGAGATGTCCTTTGGAATTAAATGAAAGTTTAGGCTAAGGAGACCACATGAAGACTTTTGATGCCATAAATGGACCCTATTTTGATGATTTTTTTACACAAGGTTCCAGTCCAAATTGGAAAATGATTTTAAAATAAAAATCGTAGCTAAACAGCTGAAGTTTTTGCCCAAATTTTTACTTTTTTATTTGAAGACACGGTTGAGGAGATATGATCAAAATACTGGACCCCAGTCTGCCCACATCATGCAGGGGCAGCTCATTTCCAACTTTTCCAATTCCTGTTCACACTAGCTCCTCTCTTCTTGTGTAAACCCTTGGGGGTTCCCTTCACCTATAAAAGGGGACCTCTTCTTCCTTGAAAGGAACTCAAGTATTCAAGCCATTGATGAGATGAATTCTTGAGGGAGTGACTAGTAATGCCTAATTGTACTTAGCCATTAACATAAGCCCAAGCCTACACTTTCTCCTAGAGGGAGACTAGCCATTCTTGCAACAAGATAACCTTGGAAGATCAACTCTAATCAAAGAAGGTCTTGCACTTGGTGTATCAATTAAAGTGGAAGTATCCACTCTTCTTCTCTCTCCCATCAATAATGGTGCGGAAGGGTTTCAAGTAAGATGTGTTCTACATTGATGTTTTCTTGATTTCTTGTTGTTTTCATTTTCATCTCTAATCCAACATATATATATATATATGTATCTAATCTCATCTCCTTAACCAAACCTATCTCTCTCATTCTTAGTAATTCATCCTCTCTATGTTCTCTTTGCTACAGGTGCATCTCTCCCCGCAGTATCCTTATTGCCTACGGGCAAGAATAGGGCTTGGGAGGGAAACTTCTCATCTCTTCACTTCTCTCATATCTACATTTCTCACATACTATCCTAGATGAATAACCCACATGATGATCATTTCTATCGCTTTCACTCTGTACGATCTATTAGAATTAACGTATGGATTAGCCGTAAAATACACTTTCAACAACATATAGTGTTTCTCTTCGGCCCTGAAAGGCTCAATGAAATACTTCCATCACCGGATCCCATCATACTACCTCTCATAGACTATAATTTTTCTTTTGATGTAAGCGTAGTTATCTTGCTATGAACCAAGAGGATTTGTACACACAATTAATCCCAATCACTAGACAAAATATATATATTATGGTAAGCACAAAACTACAATTCCAAAGAACAACTCGTAGCCTATTTGGTCAGCCAAGATTGAATGCCATTAACGCATCCATTAACCCTTTCATATTACCCATTATACGATATGACCATAGCCTTGATGTTTTCATCTTCGTATTGTTTTGACATTCTCTTTTGCGTTCTTTCTTTGTGTGTGTGAGTGCAAGAGAGAAAGAGTGAGTCTTCTTTCATTGCACTTCTTTCCAAAACCTAGTCTTCATGGCATCTATGGTTTAACTCCTTCATATAGTTTTTGTTGAGTTCTCTCACAAACTCTCACAGCCATAAGCCCGGTGCTTTCCTGGCAAGACCGTAAATTTCTTGACATATTTTTGGTGAACGCAACGCGAATCTGCTAGGGTGAGAGTTTGTGGGTAACCATGGGTGATCATGTTGAGCAACAGGGTATGCATTTTGACCCAGCAACAATGCAAATGTTTCAAGCATTTGCAATGTTCATGCAACAACAACATGCTACTGAAAGAAGGGAGATTTCAGCAACGAAGGCCATACAAGCGGTCGTCAATAGAATGGATCAGTTCAATGGCAAAGATGTAACCAAGTACTTACGTGAGTATGTGAAGGAGATGGAGCTGCATCGCGTGTCAGAAGGTGAGATGATTCAAAGATTTGAGCTAGTTGTTGCTCCAGAAATTAGGGAGCATGTTAGGGCAATTAAAGATGGGCATGGGAGAAATTGGGAAGAACTCAAAGTAGCTTTAAAGGAGGAATATTTCATGGAGGACTCAGAGAGAGTGACCAAAAGGAAATTCTTAGAATGGGTAGTCAAGCCAAAGCAAGGACTATCAATAACAGATCTACTTAGGGAATTTGAGCGGCGCTATGCACAACTCACTAGGACAGAAGGGGCCACACTAGATGCAGAGAAGACAGATCTTTTCTTACAAGCTGCAGGTAAAGAGTTTCAAGAAAATTTGGAGCTTGTTCTTGAAGATAAAGATGCTGAGCAAGGACTAAAGAGAGACTGGAATGAGGTTGAAGGTGCTGTCTCACTGCTTGCCAAACAACAAAGAAGAAGGGATAAGATGGTAGTAAACACTACAAGTCCTTCCACCTCAACTTTTGACAAAATGGTAAAGCCTACTTTTATCGCTCCTAAGTTTGATGAGTCCATGCTAGATGAGCTTGTGAAGGGAATGCGTGACTTGAAGGTGAAGTTTGTAAAGCTTGAAGAAAAAGTCCAACCATCAGGGCCACTTCCTAGGCAAAGACAATAGCCCAAAGAAGGATTTGTTAATAGATGTATTTGGTGTGATAGTACAGACCATGTAAGAAGGGATTGTGATGATTTTAGTGATGCTTTGTCAAAAGGTGTTGTCTTTTTTAAGAATGGTAAAATCCACTTAAGAGAGACAGGTCTACCCTTGAGAACTAACTTTGGGAAGGGGGGAATGCAAACCTTAGTTGAAGATATGGCAACCAAGCATGCCACCTCTTCAGTTGAGGCAGCTACTTATGGAGTAAAAATTGAACATTTTTGTGATGAAGAGGTGAGTGACCATCATGGTCAAATTTGGCCAAATTTCATGCAATTAGCTAAAAAGGAAAAGCTTACCAAAGAGATTCTACATGAAGCAGGTGATTGCATACGTCTAGAAACAGGATGGAATGATCCAGTGGACTCATTGTCAGTGCATGCCTACATTACAAAATGCCAACAAAATGAGGCAATTGTAGAAGAGAAGCACAGATGTGAGAATGTTGATGAAGGACCATCAAAAAGAGCTTCTATAAGTGGGGGAAGAAGCGACTCAATGCCTTCTCAAACACCCTCAACACAAGGAGCATCTCCACCTGAAGTACTCACGGAGGAGTCTACAACAGGAAAGAAGAAAGAGCCAACAAAAGGTAAGACAAAAGGCCCAACTTATAAACTACAATCTGATATTGAGGTTGCTACAGATTTAAAGAAAGTCTTGGAGGAAAGGATCTTGAATAGAAAGATTGAGTTTACTCTGGGAGAAGTTCTTGGCATTGCAAAGCGTGAATTCCATGAGGAGATCATTGACATCATCAAGAGAAACAGGCAAACCCTTGCTGAAGTTTGTCGTCCACAGGTTGAAGGGGAAACCTCAAAGACACAAGGGATGCAACTGCAAAATAAGGAGAATGATGGAGCTTTGGTAGGATGCTACCAATCTGGTGGGAGAGTGAAGCAAGTGTATTTCTCAAATGATGATAAAGAAGTTGAAGATATTCCTAGGAGTTACTATTCACGAAGTCATTGGGCAAGGGCTACTACAGAAACTTTGGTCAAGGTAGGTGATCTTGAAGAGCCATTTGTTGCCTTGATTGACCATGGTTCAGAAATAAACATAATGTCAAAGAGTCTCTACAACAAGTGCAAATGGCCGATGGACATAGATCATGGCTGGATGGTAAAAGTGGCAAACAATTCATCCGGTGAATTGTATGCAGCATGTCCAAGTGTGAAGGTAACAATAGGTGATGTAAAGATTGACCAAAACTTCTTTGTACAGGATACATCTTCATATCATCTCATCCTTGGACAACCCTACATTGTGGGAGTTAGAATGGAAACAAAGGTAATGGACGATGGTTCAGCATATGCTAGAATACGTAGCAAAGATGGTAAACGAGCTCTCCAATTTCTCACAGTCTGTGTAAACCATGAAAGAAATTGTGACAACCTCAGAGAACATCCTCTACCAAAGGTAAGCAAAGAGTTTCATGATCATAGAGAAATGATGGGTTTTGGCCAAGGGTTTTGGCCAAGTACCATTGTAAAGCGGGATTGCAGTGGTACAGAAAGAAAAAGGGTCTCGCTTGATCCAAAAATAGGTGAAACTTTCTCGATGAGCTCCTTGGTAACAAGGAATGGATCAGTATGTTTTACAAAACTTGAAGATTTGAAGAGATATGAGAGGCAATATGTGCATAATGTACAAATAGGTATGAAAAAGAGTGGGTTGCTAAAGCCTACTGAAAATGTTTTGGGTTTGTGTGAACAAGTTTCTTTTGTAGATACTATGGGTGAGCTTGATGCTATAATGGGGTCTAATTTGCATCTTGAAAATGAAGTTGTGGAAGTTTGCTCTATGGAAATGTATCAAGTAATAGAAGCCTTTAAAGAAAGCCAAACAGTTGACCCAGAAGTCCATGTTGAAACTAAATACAAGAGTGTAGCAAAGAAGGTGAAACCAGTAGCTTCACCCTTAGCACCCAACAACAGGGAAAAGATTGAGCAGGCTTCTTTACAACCAAGTTTGAGGAATCCTAAAAAGATCGGGCATACCTTCACAAAGGAGTCCTTTCAAGAGTTGCAGATTGGTTGCGAGGAGTTTCTAACACAGGTGGAGACAAAGTGCTTCAAAGAAATGCTTTCAAAGCATGGTAAGGCGTTTGCATTTGAGCCACATGAGATAGGATGTGTTGATCCTTATATTGTAGCTCCTATGGTAATTTTCACAATACCTCATGTGCCTTGGAATCTGCGGCCTATTCCGGTTCCAAAGGCTCATTTGCCAAAGTTAGTAGAGCTACTGAATGAGAAAATCAAAATGGAAATCTTGGAGCCTTCTTGTGCTCCATACTCAAACAGGTGGTTCACAGTTCCAAAGAAGAATGGTTCTCTACGCTTCATCCAAGATATGCAACCAGTGAACAAGGTGACAATTAGAAATGTAGGAACAGGTCCAATTGTGGATGAATTTGCAGAGGCGTTTGCAGGGAGGGCAATCTACTCAATGGGGGATCTCTACTCAGGGTATGATCAATTTCAGCTTGCAATCGAAAGCAGAGACTTGACAGCCATGAGGACACCTTTGGGTTTGGTAAGGATGTTTACCTTGCCACAGGGAGCAACCAACTCGGTTGCACATATGATGAATAGGATGAATAAGGTCTTACGTGACTTTATTCCTCAAATCACAATGCCTTTCATTGATGATTTGCCTATCAAAGAATGTGAAGAAAGTGACAAAGATGAAGCTTTGGATCTCAAGGGATGTCGCAGGTTTGTGGTAAATCACATAAATGATTGTGATAAAATTTTGTCTAGGTTGGAAGAAGTGAATCTTACATTGTCAGGGAAAAAGTCTATGTTTGGTGTCAAAGAAGTGCTCATTGTGGGGCACATGTGCGGGCCATAAGGTAGGAAACCTTGTCCATCAAAGGTAGATGCCATCCAAAGAATGAAAGAAACATGCACTAGGATCACTGAGGTTAGAAGGTTTCTGGGAGCATGTGTCTTCTATGTTATTTGGATTCCACATTATGCACATGTAGCTGATCCTCTTTATCATCTGCTTAGAAAGAATCAAAAGTTTAAATGGACAGAAGCACATGTAAAATCCATGAAAAAGCTAAAGGAGTTACTCCAGTTAGCAACGACTTTGAGAAAGGTAGACTATGAGTGTCAAAGGCCAGTGATTGTGACAGTAGATATCAGTCCTACAGGGATTGGATGGGCAATAGGGCAAGATGACAAAGAAGGACACAGGTATGTGGTAAGATTTGGAGCAAAGGTACTAAGTGCTCGCCAAAGAAACTATCCACAGATAAAGAGAGAGTTATGGGGTATGGTTACAGCCTTGAAAAGTGGAAAAGAGTACCTAATTGGTGCATGTGTGGTTGTAGAAACAGATTGTCTACCACTTCTTGGGATGATTACAAGCTGCTCAACACCAGACATTGCTATGTTGCGGTGGATTGCCTACATTAAGTCCTTAGATCCCGAGTTTAAGCACATTGCAGGTAAAGACAATACAGTGGCAGATATGTTTGAAGTTCAGAATACAGCGTCTCAATCATGGTATGATCAGATATTAACATTTTTTATAGATGGTACAATGCCAATGGGATTTTCAGGTGACCAGAGGAGGAAGTTTTCTTTAAAAAGTAGACCATTTTTGGTGATAGCAAGAGCATTATACAGGAAAGGGATTGATCAAGTCATTAGAAGGTGTGTTCCAGATTTTGAACAAAAGGCTGTCTTGCAAGAAGCTGCATGTGCAGAGACATGTGAATGTGAGGGATCCCTTTTTAAAACTGCACTCCACACTTTAGCATATGATTGATCTTGTGCACATTTGCCACGTTATGACTCCAAAAATCCACTCTTTATTTTTGTGAAAGCAAGTGAATTAATCTGAGGCATCCAACTTAGTGCATCCGCTACTATATTATATCGCCCCTTGCGATATCATAGCTTACAATCATAATCTTGAAGGATTTTTGCCCATCTAGCTTTACGGCCCTTCAAGTCCGTTTGAGTAGTAAACCATTTGATACTCTCATGGTCAAAAAATACGTCAAACTCGGCACCAAATAAATAGTGTTTCCACTTTCGTAAAGTGAAAATTATGGCATAGAGATCTCTCTCATAGACAAAATAATTCTATTGACCTCTATCTAAATTTTTATTTTCAAAGGCTATATGTCTTCCCTGCTTTGGAGAAGTACCGCACCAATTTCTTTATCACTAGCATCAGTCTCTACCACAAACGGCTTAAGTGGGTCAATGATTGCTAGGATGGGAGCAGTGGCTATAGCTACCTTGAGCTGTTCAAAACTACATTTTTGGGCTTCTCCCAAGAAAAGGTCTTACCTTTTGCTTTAAGTTGATGTGTCATAGGAACAACGATTTTGGCATAATCACGGATATACTGTCGGTAAAATCTAGCCATGCCTAAGAATATTTGAAGCTCCTCAACCGTGTTGGGATGTGGTCATCGAAGAATGGAAACGACCTTGTCAGTGTCCAATCTTGATGCCAGAATAAGAGATCACATGACCGAGGTAATGTATCTTTGTTTTAGAGAAATCGCACTTTCTTTGCTTAGCATACAGAGTGTCAAACACTAATCGTAAGTGTTCTATATGTTCATCTTCAGTCTTACTGTAAATGAGAATGTCATCAAGGAAAACCACAACAAATTTTCCAAGATAGGGACGTAAGACACTATCCATGAGTGTCATAAATGTAGCTAGCGCATTGGTTAAACCAAAATGCATAACCAAAAATTCAAAATGCCCGAGCCATGTTCTAAAGGCAATTTTGGAGCTATCTTGGAAAAGGATACGCACCTGGTGGTATCCTGCACAAATATCTATCTTTTTATAGTACCTTGTCCCATGGAGTTGATCAAACAACTCATTCACTTGAGGTAGAGGATGCTTGTTCTTAATGGTTATGGTGTTTAATCCGCGATAATCTAAGCACATTCGCATAGTACCATCTTTCTTTTTTACCAATAGAAATGGTGATGCCCAAGGTGAAGTGCTAGGTCTAATGAAACCACGGGCGAGGTAGTCAACCCACTGATTCTCAACCTCCTTGGCTTCTTTACCACTCATACGATAAGGTGGTTTACTCACCGGTTTAGTGCCTGGCAAGACATCTACGCCATGTTGCACATCACATGTAGGGGGTAAATGCTGGGATGGAGAATCTTGTAATTCTTGTAATGTTTGTTTTACAACAATTGCATGTTGCTCAATAGAATTAAATTTGAGAGCACTTTTCTCGTTAGATTTGTTAACACTTTTCTTATCATTAGAATTCATTGCACTTTGCATACCATAACTAGAATTCACAGCACTTTGCTCTTGAGAATTCACAAGACTTGGAGACAAGCAGTAACACAAAAAGACTTCATCTATTAAATATGCTTTCTGTAAAATAGAAAGCTCGATTGTACATATAAGAGGTGCAGATGGTATATTTTTCTCACCAAGCAAAAGCACATGTTTACCATTGGCCATAAAGGATAAGGAGTTGTGTTCATAACTAGTGTGCAATGTGTTTCTTAAACCGTCATAGGCACTCCAATCCTAAAACTACATTAGCACGGTCCATGTTCATAACTTAAAAGTCAAGGTTCATCGTATGATCTTGAACAATAAGCTCAACCCCTTGAACTACCATGTCCCATACTTCTTTATCATTGCCAGACATCTGTTCAACCACATACTTGTGAGAGCAAGGAGTCTGTGTAAGCTTGAATTTCTTGACTAGCTTATAGTTCAGGAAGTTATGAGTTGCACCATCATCCACTAAAATATGAACACGTTGTCCGTTTATAGTGCCATGTATGTGAATCAACTCATGGGGGCCAAAGGTGGGCTGTCACATAGAAGCAAGCACACAACACTTGCGCTTTTTCTTCCATATGAAGAACCTCTATAGCACAATATTTAGGAGATGAATCTAATTTGAGGCGTTGCACCTTGTGCATGGCCTTCTCTTTTCCTTGCAAAAGAGAACAATCTTTCTTGTTATGTTGGCCCGAAAGACATCTAAAACACAAATTGTATTTCTTTGCACGCTCAAAATTGTTGAAGATGATGAAACAGGAAACAGAAGGAAGACAGCAACTCAGAGTAGGAAGAAGATGGAGAAGGAGAAGACACAGAGCTTGTGTACGAGATCTCTGTAGTCTCTCTCTCTGTATTGGAATAATAATATGTGTACAAACTCAGAGCTACAAAGCTTATATGAAACCCTAAGAGATAAGGTGTCCTTTCACACCAGATGTCCAGGGGGAAAAACCCAGTGGGAGAAAAGTGCCCCTGGTGAAGCGCGTATACACACTAACACTACTACATGTCTACAAATCCCCCCTGTAGTGATAGTGTGAATCCGTACAAGGTAGCAGATCATCATGTGTATGAGAGTAAGCCCAAAGCTTTTCGGAAAGCTTCAAACTTTTCTCGTGATAACGCCTTCGTAAATAGATCTGCAATGTTATCCTGTGTAGGACAGTAAGTTAGTGTGATCTCCCCTGCATGTAGCCTTTCCCTGACATAGTGGTAGTGAACCTCTATGTGCTTTGTTCTTGCATGAAATACTGGATTCCTTGCAACTGCCATAGCACTCTGACTGTCAGTGAAAATGGTAGTGGGTGCCTGTTGACACTCACAAAGATCTGCCAATAACCTGCGTATCCATACACAATCAACTGTTGCCGTGAAAGCTGCCCTGTACTCAGCTTCACAAGTTGATGTAGCCACTGTGGGTTGCTTCTTGCTTAGCCAAGATATACATGCATTTCCCAAGAAAAAACAATTGCCACTTGTGGAATGTCGTGTGTCAAAATCACCAGCCCAATCTGAATCGCTGTAACCAAGAAGCTGCATAGAACTGTGCTTTCCATACATATCCCCCCTTGGAAAGAACATGGCAAGATTAGGGGTACCTGAAAGGTAACGAAGTATGCGCTTCACAGCCTGCCAATGATGCATACCTGGGCTGTGCATAAATCTGCTTGCTTGTGAAACCCCAAATTGAATGTCTGGACGAGTGTTGCCTGCCAAATATATCAAGCAACCAACCGCTGCTGCATAAGTATGTACATCAAAAGGTTCTCCAGCATCGTGCATGCTCAACTTTGATCCAGTTTCTACGGGTGTAGAGATTGGCTTACAATTTTGCATACCAAACTTGTCCAAAATTTTATGCAAATATTTTGCCTGCAACATGTATATGCCATCTTCTGATTGCACAAACTGAATACCCAAGTAATAATGTAGCAAACCAAGATCAGACATCTCAAAGGTTTTTCTCAAAGCATCTTTAAACGCTTCAGTTTTATCTGCACTATTGCCTGTAAGAAGCATATCATCCACATAAAGTGTTAGCATAATGAGAACTCCATCTCTCTTTTTGACATACAAAGTACTTTCTGTTGGACTATTCTGAAATCCCTGGCCAATCAAATAAGTATGTATCTTCTCATACCATGCTCTTGGAGCCTGTTTGAGACCATACAAAGCTTTACGCAATCTACATACCTTTTGCTCTTGACCTTTTACAACAAAACCACTTGGTTGACTTACATAAACTTCTTCCTGCAAATCACCATTCAAAAAAGCAGTTTTGATATCCAACTGATGCACTTTCCAACCATGATGAGCAGCAATTGCAACTAGTGATCTAACTGTGGACGCACGAGAAGTAGGAGCAAAGGTTTCATCATAATCTATGCCTTTCTGTTGCGCATAGCCTTTTGCCACAAGCCTTGCTTTGTACCTGTTAACAGTACCATCTTGTTTCCTTTTTACCTTAAAAACCCACTTTGTACCAATAGGCTTTTCACCTGTAGGCAAGTCCACTAGATCCCATGTATGATTCTTATGAATAGAATCAATTTCTTGCTGCATAGCATCTTTCCACTAAACACACTCTAAAGCTTGTTCAAATGAATCAGGCTCATCTGCATCACAAAGAGTGCTAAAGCAAGCCAAATCTACTTGCTCTCTGCCAAAAGTAGTACCAGCACGTGTTTTTCGTGGCAACGGTGCATCCAACTTGCTATCCTGCAAAGTTTTCTGAACCCATTTAGGCAAGGTTCTTTCTTCCCTGAGAACTTCTTGCTCTTCACGCACAATTTCCTCTACATCATGAGGTGTCACATGCTGATCAAAAAATTGATCAAGATTATCAACCTGTTGTGATTCTTGATTCTCCACAAAAGAAGGAAGCAAACCTTCAAATACATCCTGTGTCTGCATATGAGGTACATCAAAAGCAACCATAGGTTGAGCAGTAGTTTCTGCAAAAATTACATCACGACTTTCAAAAATCTTGTTTGTAGCAGGATTGTAAAGTCTATAACCTTTACTTCCACTACTGTACCCCACAAATATACATTTGATTGCCTTATCATCAAGCTTCCCACGTAACTGCTGAGGGATGTGAGCATAAGCAAGACAACCAAAAACACGAAGATAACTGACTGAAGGTTTTTTGTCATACCAAGCTTCATATGCAGTAATGGTCTTCAAGGCACGAGTAGGACACCTGTTCAAAACATGTGATGCACAAGCAATTGCCTCCATCCATAGCTTATGAGGCAAACTCTTAGCCTTGAGCATACATCTAGTTGTCTCCATTAAAGACCTGTTCTTCCTTTCTGCAACACCATTCTGTTGTGGTGTGTATGGCATAGTGCATTGGTGTTTAATGCCTTTCTTTCCCAAAAAATCCTTAAATGCACCTGACATGTATTCACCTCCTCGATCGGTACGAAGAGTCTGTACTTTGCAACCTGTTTCATTTTCAACCATGGCGACATAATGTTGAAAAACTGCAAACACATCTGACTTTGCTTTGAGTGGATACACCCAACAAAACCTGGAAAAGTCATCAATGAAGGTCACAAAATAAAGGCTGTTTCCTATAGATGGCGTCCTCATAGGACCACATACATCACTGTGTACAAGCTGCAACTTTCGTGTCGCTCTAACTGAACCATCCTGCGAAAATGCAAATCTGTGCATCTTTCCAAGAACGCAACCTTCACATACATGTCTTGGTGGCATCTCCAATAAAGACAAATCATGCACCATATTATGACGTTGTAAAGTCATCAAACTGCCATAACTAACATGCCCAAATCTAGCATGCCACAACTCAGCATCCTGCATGGCCTGAGTCTTTGTTTCTGCAATACATACCTGAATCTGCTTTTCATAACGATCTAGCACAAATAGTCCATTTTCCAGCGTACCTGTAGTGATAAGAGAATAACCATTCTCTCGATCTCGTACAACACATCTGTCATCCTCAAAAATGACCCGAAGACCATTTTTTGCAAGAGAGGATACAGACAACAAATTCTTCTTGATCCCTGGAACATATAAGACATCTGGCAAGCATAAATCTAAACCATCTGAAATGGTAATCAAAATCTTACCAACGCCTTTGATTGGATAAGAAGCATTATTTGCACATGTCACCTTCTTTCCTGCTGGAGCTGCATCCAATGAACAAAACAAATCCTTCCTTGAAGTAATATGCCTGGATGCACCACTATCAAAGTACCAAATCATTTGTGTCTTGTCAACACTGTAAGCAGAAAAATTTGAACATACTACAAAAGCATAAGAATCCTGCACAAAGTTTGCAGACTCTTCTTTAGCTGTAGAAGAATCACCAGAAGCTGAAACAACCAAACTTGACTCTTTCTTCTTTTCTTTAGCAATTCGCTTTTTACACTCACTAATGTAGTGACCAGGTTTCTTGCAGTAGTGACATTTACCTTTCTTCTTGGACTTGTCGGAATCACCTTTAGACTTCTCTGAAGATTGTCCTGCACTAGACTTGGAGTGATGAGCACTCTCTTTACCCCTGTTTTTGTTCTGTACAACAAGAGCATGATCCATACCATCCACCTGTAAAGACTTGTTCTTACGTGATTGATCCTCCTGCAATAGCAAAGCCACTAACTCTTCAAAATGAAGAGGGTCAGGATTAGCTCGCAAAGACAGAGTCAAAGAAGTCTGAAAAGTCAAATAAGATGGTGGTAGTGAATTGAGTGTTTTGGAAACCAAGTCCTTCTCTGGAATCACTTCATCAATGCTAAGCAATTGCTCTTTAAGATCCCTGATTTTTGTAAGATGCTCGACAATATCGTCACCTTCGTCCATCTGTATTTTGTCAAGTTGTTTCTTCAAGAACTCTATTCTGGCAGCGTTTCTTCCTCCAAACATAGCTTGCAGAGTGTTCCAAGCATCCTCAGAAGTTCTGCAAGATCTGATATGTGGTGTGATTGTCCTCTTTATGGTTAAGGCAATCACAGCCATAGCCTGTGCATCTTTAGTATCCCATCTCTTTTGCTCTGGAGTGACTTGTGAGGGTCCTGCACCAATAGCTGCACCACGACCAGGCGTGGCAAGTGCAATGCTACCTGGACGAACTTCATCTCCAAATACATAATCCCACAATCCTTTACCAACCAAAACATTTTTGGCCATAAAAGACCAAAGAGAATAGTTGGTACCATCCAATTTGTCTTCGGATGTAAACGCACCAAAAATCTCTTTCTCCGTAGATTGAGCCATACTGTAGATGCACACAAGAGAGCAAAAGAACCTCCAAGAGATTCACAAATCTCCTCTCCAATCCAAGCAAAACTCTACACAAAATCTCAGCACAAAGCTAAGACAAGCTGCTTCCCAAAAGAACTATTTACCTGAAGAAAATCTGTCAAAAAGCACACCCTCTTGATCTAAACGCCTCGGAAACGTAACTTCTGCTACGCTGCTCAGAACGAAATTCTGAGGGCTCGAACGGCTTTGAAAGGGGGGTAAAACCCTAGGTCGCCTGCTCAGAATACTCCCGGAACGTCGAGGATGCTCCCACGAACAAATTTTCCGAAAACTGCGATTGCGCGCGCGGACGCGAAAACGCAAGTAGAGGCTCTGGAAATCACCTTGCTCTGATACCAATTGTTGAAGATGATGAAACAGGAAACAGAAGGAAGACAGCAACTCAGAGTAGGAAGAAGATGGAGAAGGAGAAGACACAGAGCTTGTGTTCGAGATCTCTGTAGTCTCTCTCTCTGTATTGGAATAATAATATGTGTACAAACTCAGAGCTACAAAGCTTATATGAAACCCTAAGAGATAAGGTGTCCTTTCACACCAGATGTCCAGGGGGAAAAACCCAGTGGGAGAAAAGTGCCCCTGGTGAAGCGCGTATACACACTAACACTACTACATGTCTACAAAAATCAACAGTGCTAAGAGACCCACATGGAGTATCCCATGATTGCTTAGGCTTCTTAGCCTCTTGTGGGCGTGGAGAGGTAGATTGTCTCTTATTCCTCTTGGCACATGTGGGAGATCTACCTCGCCATTGGCTCTTAGCCACATTGCTCTTAGCAAACTTGTTCTTAGAGTAGGGAACATTTCCCTTCCTCTCTTGGTCATCATCATATCTTTGGGCATGACCGATGGCTTCCAAAGTTTTTGGATGCTGGGTCTTGATATGAAGACGATAGTCTTTGTCAAGACCCCTATTAAAACCCCGTATCTTTTGGAATTCATCTAGACATTCTAGTTTTAATATGATTTTCCGATACCTCAAAAGGTATCGTGTGAGAGAGAGTCCAGACATGCGGTATGCATCCCATGCTTATCTTCTTCATTGGAGTCCAAAAACTCTTTGGAGAAAGAGGCTTGAAACGCAGCCCAAGACGAAGGACGAGCATCTATTGGAGATGTCATCCACCACTTATAGGCCTTGCCTTTAAGAGATAGACTTTTTTCCACAGTCGTCTTTATATTCGGGGTGTGTCTCAACCTATGAATATCAGTCTATTTGTGTAAGAAAGTATTGACCGCATCCTTGTTGCGATCACGCTCTTCCTCGTGAAACTCAAGAATGGTGATATTCTTAAGCAATGCATTGCTACCTTCTGCATCTTCTAAGGCACTTGTCTCTTGGACTGCTTGAGTCGTGCGAGCTTGGTTTCCTTGAACCGTGCCACTTGAGGCTCCTTGAGCCGTCTGTGAATTCATAAATTTCACAAGTAGCTCAGTAAGATTTGTAAAATTTGCATTGAGTGCAGAGAGGTTGCGTTCAAGTACGCTTTGGCGATTTTCCAAAGTCTTGAAAGCAACCATATCTACAAGGCCATGATCTCCTAGATCATCATCGTCATGCATATTAGTATCAGCAGCACCCGTGATGCCCTGATTTTGATCTACGTGCTCAAAATCAAAAGTGTACGTAGGTGGGATATCCTCACTGGCCATGGTAAACACACACTAATGTAAAGAGGAAAAAAAAGTCAACTTGTACCTTGTAAAGCTTGAAGTCTTTGTGTTTTTTATACTCGGCGATTTGCGTCATATGCGAATCTCGCCTTGCGGAAATTGTAGCACTTCACATGTCGTTTGACGTAAGAACACCTTCGTGGATTCTTCACACAAACTCGTTGTTTTTGTGAAGGCTTTTGTTCGCTTTGAAGCTACCTCCTTGAGGAAAAAAGAATTTTTGGAGGAAAACTTGCATTCCTCCAAGAAGTGAAAAGGAAGGGTCAAACTACTTCCTTGAAGTTTGAAGCTTTTCCTTTCCTTCTAGCTTTCTTGTCAACACAAGTTTGCTATCTTTCCTTGTTATACACAACAAGGCCTAATAGCTTGATGGTAGAGTATTGGTATCTTACCCTCATAGGGTGGGTTCAACCCTCCTTCATGCAAGGGTTAAGTGGGCCTTCCTACTCTTGGGATTAAAGCCCAAGTGGCCTCTTATACGGATATGGCCGCCCGCCTGCCTAACTCACTTATCACTAACTCTTTGTATATACTCACTTATACTTTTGTGAATACTAAGTTTTGGGGAGATAACCCTTCAAACGATTCTAGGCGTACTGTGTAAGCTCTCTATGTATCTTTGTGTGTGTGTGTGTGTGTGTGTGTGTGTGTGTGTGTGTGTGTGTGTGTGTGTGTATTCCAGTCGATCCATGCTCCGCTCCGCGACTTTAATTGGTATCAGAGCGAGGTGCAATGCGTTTTTGCGTAATCGCGTGCGCACACGTTTCAGGCAGATTCTGGATCCGGAGCTCAAAAATTCACACTCGGCCTTCCGAGAGCGTTTCCAGTAGGCGACCTGGGGTTTTACCTCCCTTTCGAAGCCGTTTATGCCCTCAGAATTTTGTTCTGAGCACTACATCAGAAGATAGGTTTCAGCTGGCACAGAAACCCGTCTTGTGTAGATTGGCAAGCAGAAGGTGGACGGTATCGATATCGGCATCAACATACATCACTCATTCATCTTCAAAGCATCATCTATAGACCAGGTACACATATATATCATCAGATATATATATTGAAGTCTGCATTGCTACTTCTTGTGCTTGCCAGGTTCCAGGGGAGGTGTGGCCATACGACGTCTTGACACCACTGACATGTATTGCAGATTGATGTACTGTGATTGTGGGTCTGTTAGTTGTGAGTCGCACTAGCAAACAAACCGCCACAGCGGTCATAGGATAGTGGGTGGTCTATTGTAGGATGTCTGCTAGTTCTAGGCAGTTTGCTGAGCCATTTGAGAGGGTTGTGTGTGAGGTTTTTTAAAGCCAAGCACTAGGGCTGGGTTACCCAGTGTGAGGTGGATTAGGTTGTTGGAGTTCCCCTCTACACGCATCCTCTTCGGCGACTTTTATCCCATAGGATGTATGACTTTGTGTAGACACTGGATTGCATCTTATGCATCAGGCCGTTGAGGCATTGTTCAGGGTTCAGTTTTGAGACAGATACAGGTTCTATGATCGCCCAAACAGTAGACAATGTATGCTTACAAGACAGCATATTACAGAGATTTTCAGATTTGTCACTGGTCAGCTATTTATGATTGTTTTTGAGCTATTTTTGGTTCCCACAGCTCAGTTTACAGGGGAGACTCTGTCAAAAATTTTCAAAATACTGATAGTTCCTGAGGAGAGGTGTTCAGCTTGTTGTTTACAGCTTGTTTACTGTGTACAGAGGCCAGTTTACAGGGAAAACTCTGTCGGATTTTTCCCAGGAGTAAACAGTTTGGTAGACATGGCATCTTCTCAAAGTGAGACTCTTTACAACATAAAGAAGCTGGATGGCACAAACTTTCCATTCTGGAAGAAGAAGATTTGGCAGGTTTTGGTGCAGAAAAAACAAGTGAGGCGACTGAAGCTCAAAGGGGAGAGACTAGAAGGTATGGCTAAAGATGAGTGGGAAGAGCTTGACGAGTTAGCTTGTTCCACAATCATACTGACACTGGCAGAAAATGTTACTTCAACGTAGCAGAAGAGACTACAGCGTATGGCGTATGGCAAAAGCTATGTGGTATGTACGAGAAACAAAGTGCTACTTCTCAGATTTATTGGCTCAAGAAATTGGTGGATTTTAAGATGAAGGAAGGGACAGCCATGTCAAATCATCTCAATGAATTTCACACAATTTTCAGCCAGTTTAACAGCACAAGAGATAGTCTTTCCAGATTCAGTGAAGGCTATGTTTCTCTTAATCACTTTGCCAGACAGTTGGGATACTTTTCGTACAGCGTTAAGTAATTCTGTCATGCCAAAAGGTCTTACAAGTGCCAATGTAGAAGGCATCTTGCTCACAGAGGAAGTGAACAGGAAGAACATTGACAAAGGCAAAAGCAATAGTGCTTTGGCCCTTCAAGGGAGACAACAGTCTAAAGAGAAGAAGGGTAAGAAGGCACAAAACCGAAGTAAGTCTCGTGACTCGAAGTCAAAGGATGACATAGAATGCTACCAATGTGGCAAGAAGGGTCACATGAAGAGAGACTGTATGAAGTGGAAACAAGAAAAAGGCAAAACAAAGAGTTATGAGCAAGATGAAAAGAAGAGTTCAGTGAAGATTGAAGAGGTGAATGTCACAGGTGCTGGTTCAAACATTGATTCTGGTATAGCAACTAGTGACATCTTCCTCACAAGCAATCTTGATTCTTTTTTCTTGACTGCAGAGGATGGACATGCTATGAGTGATTGGATTATCGACTCAGGGGCATCTTTACATGTTTCTCCGCACAAAGAGTGGTTTACATCATATGTGGGTACTAAAGATTATGTCAGACTTGGCAATGAGCAAGTTTGTGACATACTTGGAGTGGGAGATGTGCAGTTGAAGTTTCAGAATGGCTCTTCTTTATGGCTCAAGAATGTCAGACATGTTCCAGTAATCCGAAAGAGCTTGATCAGTATAGGGAAGTTGGATGATGCGGGTTATGTGATAGTTTTTGGGAACAGCGCTTGGAAGATCTCCAGAGGTTTGATGACTGTAGCACATGGCAGCAAGTCAAGAACTCTATACACTTTACATGTTTCAGAGGTTAAAAACCATGTAATTAATGTGATTGAGCAGCCAAGTATGTCACTGTGGCATCGTAGGCTAGGACATATGTCAAAAAGAGGAATGGAAATACTTTCTCATTATGGTTATTTGCCTGGCTTTTCATTTCAAGATTTTGATTTTTGTGAGCATTGTGTTTATGGTAAGCAAACACAGGAACCGCACAGATCAAAGAGGAATCGTAGGGACGAACGGTTAGCTCTTGTGCACAGTGATCTATGCGGGCCAATGCCTAGTTTGTCACTAGGGGGAGCAGCGTACTTTTGTACATTCATAGATGACTATTCTCACAAAGTATGGGTTTACTTCTTGAAGCACAAGGATGAGGTGCTCAAGGTCTTTAAGACATTCTTGCAGCTTGTGGAGAATCAGAGTGGTCAAAAGCTGAAGTGCTTGAGAACTGACAATGGTGGAGAGTACGTTTCGAAGATTTTCAAGACTTTTGTGAAGCAAAAGGGATTAAGCGAGAACTTACTGCACCATATAATCCTTCACAGAATGGGGTTGCAAAACGTATGAATAGAACCATACAGGAGAAGGTCAGAAGCATGTTGTCAAATGCTGAGTTGCCTAACGGATTTTGGGCGGAAGTAGTGGCTATAGCAGTCCATTTGATCAACAGATCTCCTAGTAGAGTTTTGGAGAGGGAAGCAGTGGCCGAGATGCTATGTAAAAGCAAGGCACCTTCATATAAGCATCTCAGAGTCTTTGGTTGTGAAGCTTATAGCCATATTCCTAAGGAGTTCAGGAATAAGTTAGAACCAAAGAGCAAGAAGTGTATATTTCTTGGCTACAGAGAATCAGGCGAGATGGGTTACCGGCTTTGGGATCCTGAGTCCAGAAAAGTTATTCGTAGCAATGATGTGCATTTCAATGAAGCCAAGTTTTACGCTAAGACATAGAAGACAGAGGAGATCAGAAGAGTTGTCTTCAGGGAAGATGGACCTAGTGCTAGCACATCAAGACAGCATGGTCAGGCTCAGGAACAGCCTATAGTGGCTAGAGAGGCAGAATCAGTTGTGGTGAGACGTTCTGAGCGTGTCTCCAAACCACCTGATCGTTATGTGCCATCTCTAAATTATGTCATGCTCACAGATTGCGGAGAACCATCTTGTTACAAGGAAGCATTACAAGTGGTTGACTCGAAGAAATGGCAGTTGGCCATGCAATCAGAGATGACAGCTCTGCATAAAAATCGGACATGGAAGCTAGTTAAATTACCACAGGGAAAAAAGGCTCTACCTTGTAAATGGGTTTACAGGTATAAGATCACCGCTCATGATAGTCATCCAAAGTACAAAGCAAGGCTTGTTGCCAAG
This sequence comes from Adiantum capillus-veneris, assembly GCF_014529385.1. Lineage (NCBI taxonomy): Eukaryota > Viridiplantae > Streptophyta > Polypodiopsida > Polypodiales > Pteridaceae > Adiantum > Adiantum capillus-veneris. The sequence continues at coordinate 166,739,530 of NC_140938.1, forward strand.
GGCTTTAAGCAAGAATAAGGCATTGACTTTGATGAAGTCTTCTCTCCAATGGTCAAGACGACTACATTGAGATGCTTTCTTGTATTGGTTGCCATATTGGATTTGGTGTTTCACCAAATGGATGTCAAGACAGCGTTCTTGCATGGTGATTTAGATGTGGAAATTTACATGCAGCAGCCAAAAGGGTTTGTTGAGAAAGAGTCAAGATTTGGTATGCCAGTTGTTAAAGAGTCTTTATGGCTTAAAACAATCACCGAGGGCATGGTACCATAAGTTCCACAAGTTTATGCTTTCTCAAGGCTACAAACGTAGTGAGTTCGATCACTGTCTATTTACAAAGAAGGCTAAGGATGGCAGTTGGCTGATCCTTATTTTGTATGTGGATGACATGTTGATTGCTGGCAAACACTTGGAAGAAATTTCAGCTTTGAAGTCAAAGATGGCAAAATCATTTGACATGAAAGACATGGGTGAGGCAAGTCATATACTTGGTATGCGCATTGAGAGAGACAGATCAAAGAAGTTGATTTGGTTATCTCAAACAGAGTATATTGACAAGGTTTTGCAACTTTTCAATATGGAGAAGGGACAGGCATTGAGTGTTCCATTGCCACCATATGTGAAACTTAGCAAACAAGATTGTCCTGTGTCTGAGGAAGAAAAGGCTGAAATGGATAAGATTCCATATGCGTCTGTAGTGGGTAGTTTGATCTATGCAATGATTGCTACGCGTCCGGATATTGCATTTGCAGTGGGAGTGGTTAGCAGATATATGTCAAATCCCGGCAAGAAACTTTGGGAGGCAGTGAAAGGTATCATGAGATACTTAAAACATACAAAGAGTATGCGCATATAATATGGTAGTCAAGATTTGAGTGTCAGAGGATACACTGACTCAGATTATGCAGGAGACTTGGATAAGAGGAGATCTACATCAGGCTATGTCTTTACATTGGCTGGAGGTGCCATATCATGGAGATCTCGATTACAAGATTGTGTTATGTAGTCTACTACAGAAGCTGAGTATTTTGCAGCAAATGAGGCATGCAAAGAAGCTATTTGGCTTGGTAGATTGGTAGTAGACTTGGGAATCAAAGTAGATATGCCAGAGTTATATTGTGATAGTCAAAGTGCTATACAATTGGCAAAGAATCCAGTGTTCCATTCTAAGACTAAGCATATTGATGTGAAATATCACTTCATTAGGGAAGTATTTGAAGACAAGCAGATACAACTGCTGAAGATCCACACCAAGGACAATCCTGCTGATCTACTCACAAATGGACTTCCAGGAGAGGGATTTGTGCATTGTCGTGAGTTATTGGGCATTGGATAGATGGCAGCCATGTAAATCTTTGTACATTTATGTTCATAGATTTACAGTTACTTAAAGTGCCACATTGGACTTTAAGTGGGAGGTTGTTGGGATTAAATCCCAAGTGGCCTCTTATACGGATATGGCCACCCGCCCGCCTAACTCACTTATCACTAACTCTTTGTATATACTCACTTATACTTTTGTGAATACTAAGGTTTGGGGAGATAACCCTTCAAACGATTCTCTGCGTACTGTGTAAGCTCTCTATGTATCTGTGTGTGTGTGTGTGTGTGTGTGTGTGTGTGTGTGTGTGTGTGTGTGTGTGTGTGTGTGTGTGTGTGTGTGTGTGTGTGTGTGTGAGTCGATCCATGCTCCGCTCTGCGACTTCACCTACGTGCGTAGCCAATGGTGCCAAAGGAAGCCTTCGGAGCCTTGGTGTCGTAGGGTTGCCGATCGAGTTTGCCTTGGTCGCCCACTGTGGAGGGCGTATGTGGGGCTGTTGCAGTCGGATGTCTACCTTCGTGCAGTGCGTACAAAAAATTGTGTGTGTCTTCTTTTTTTCTCACAATGGAGACGTCGTTGTCTGCGGATCATGGGGGAGAATTAGTACGTTGCATGCACATACAACCCCATTTTCCCCTTTCCCGAAAATAGCTCGGATACTAGTGAAAGGGCGGTGGTAATGCGTGTGCTATTCTCCACCCAACCGTACTATCTTATAGCCTCCCCCTAGCTTACACACTGTCTGGCCGTGCCGGTGGCCTTGCTCGTAGGACCCATGTCCTTACATTCTAAATGAAGTGATTTTTGAATCAACAAAAACTCATATGATTATGCACAAAAAGTCCCTCAGCTTATCACCCTCAAGCTGAAAGCACAAATAAGACCTTGGTGAAGATATTTAAGAAAATTGTTTAAGATAACAAGAAGGATTGGAATCAGAAGCTTGATTCAGCATTATGGTCCTTTAGGACAACTTTCAAGGTCACCACAGGTATGAGTCCATTCAAATTGGTTTATGGTCTGGAAGTTGTGGTTCCTATGGAATTTGTGGTGCCCAGTCTTAGAGGGGGGATATTTCCAAGCGAGCAGTTTTTGGTGAGCGCTTTTTAGGAATCAGGTGAGCAGATTCCTAAAAAGATTCTCTCTTCCTCCTTGTCGACTCTTTTGTCTTTTTCATATCTCTATCTCTCTCTCTCTCTCTCTCACAGAGAGAGAGAGAGAGAGAGAGAGAGAGAGAGAGAGAGAGAGAGAGAGAGAGAGAGAGAGAGAGAGCCACATAGAGAGAGAGAGAGAGAGGTATTAGGGAGGTTGAGACATAGACAAAGATAGCGAGAGAGAGAGAGAGAGAGAGAGAGAGAGAGGTATTAGGGAGGTTGAGACATAGACAAAGATAGAGAGAGAGAGAGAGAGAGAGAGATTAGGGAGGTTGAGACATAATCAAAGATATGGAAGCTAAACAAGAAATAATAAAAAATTTACATTTTATTGCACTTGCATTACATAGGCAATAAATGTTCATCTTCTGGAAGGCCCAATTTTAGGAGTTGATGTGCTCCCTTCGAGTGAAAAATCAAGATTCACCACGTTCCCTAGCTGCTACGTCATTTCCTCCTCTGTGATGAGCCCAATCTTCTTCCAGCAAGAGAAAGAAAATTGTCCCGTCTCGTTCAAATTGATTAAGCTCCGCATATTGAGTTCCTTGCGGCATTGATAGAGGCGATGCACATTGATGGTTGCCTTTAGAGCCTCCCTAAACCAGTCGGGTCCATACAATGCCTCTCCGTTGGGAATGGCTTTCATGGCATCCCACGCAGACTTGATTTTACTCTCAAGATCGTCGGACATCGCGAAAAGAAAGAGAGGTGTGCTAGGAAGCTAGTGGACGCTTTCACAAAAATAATTCAATCTATGGCAATTTATAGCCACTGTGGAAATATTATATTACTTTATACACGATTTGACACATAAACGACCAATACTCAAATATTAAAAAAAACTGCAAATGAATGTATCCAAATGTGGCCATCATAAGATAAAATTAGAAAGTAGTACAGTTGTCTAGGTAAAGCATACTAAGAAAAAGTGAGAATTGACAAATGCTATGCATCCATGCCTGGATAAGTCCGGCTTCGGCTCAGTGCCTTGAAGATATCAATCCTGGTTGATGGATAAACATGTTCTCATTTTGGCTTAGCCCTAGCACACGCAGATAAATAAAATACAAATGTTTACATGCAAGATATGGTTTTTTCTTTGACACCCGTTCCATGAAGTCTGGACATGTGCACGATGGCTGGTTGCTAATACAAACTTTGTACATCCCGACATGACCATCTTCACTTTTGGTCTCTACTTTGAAGACCTCATTAACACCATCTGCTGTACATATCTCTTCTACGACCTTCGCTCTCAGGGCTAGTGCTAAACTGATCTTGCGAGCAGCATCCTTGGAAATGGAAGTCCGATACTGTACACGCAGACCATCTCGCATTGTGGCTCTTGCACTGCTTTTAGGAGTGGATGTATCTTTTGACTTGAAAGGAGAGTTTGTCATATTTTATTCAGGAGCAACTGGCGTTACATTAGATACTCCTTCTTTGCTGAGCTCCACTTGATTCCCCCCTTCATGCAATATTTGCATCTCATCCTCCGATAGGTTGGTGCCCACATTCACGGGACAAGTGCGTGGTGGATGCTCAGGCGGCGGCTCAATGTTCTGGTCTACTATATGGCAATGCAAGACATGATCCAGAAAAAACCAAAACCATTGACGCACCACACCATTTGGATGTTTTCGATATCCTTCAAATGATGGGGCTGGTATACCAAGGCTAGAAACTCCTATACTGCATCCACACATGCGTCCTCCTCTTGGCGTGCTACTACATGTGACCCTACTACCTTGTGGAGTTTGGCGTATGGCCCACATTGCCTCATTGACCTTGCGCTCAACTACATACTACCCACCAGAACCTATACTTTGTTTAGGGTTTGTGATATCCCTTCTTCTGCAAAGTTGATCTTACGTGGTCTTCCACACTTCTTCGTTATTTGGTGACCGAGTTGTACTCAGGCCTATGTGATGCATCATCTTCCACGTTGATAACCTCATTTGGCTTGCATTTTTGCCTTGATGTCTCCTTATCTCCTGTTAATGGAGTTGGTTGTTTATACATTGGAGTGCCCTCAGTAGCCACATTCACTACTCTTATCACTTGGAAAATGTTAGTGGGTACCCCGTGACGAACGATGGAGCACAGCGAGAACATAGACCAACAAACTGTCAATCCGAGGACGTAGCTGACCCGACTAGGGCATGGAGGCAATCTCTGGGTTGTCAACCATGAGCTAGACACGAACAACACTCTACAGTCACTAATCCTACCACAACACTACCATAAAGCAAAGAAACAGACAACGCATCCTACGAAACACTACAAGCTCGAAACAGTCTCAAATCATATCAGAATGACTCGAAATCGGAGGGCAAGACTCACAAGGATATATCCTATATGGCCAAACACCTAAACCCTGAAAACCATAACTCTAAGATCTCTAATCGCTGTCGCGATAGACTCAAAATAGCAATTTCCAAAGTGTCCGGAACTGATCTACAAAGACATCAACACGAAGAGCTTCTCGCGTTGATTCTAATGACTACTCGATCATTCAGAACGGATGTCGTTTGAGGTACTTACGACCAAATATAGCTCGTACCAGGCGGGCTCGCGATGTGGTCCTCGGCTTGCATTGCTTGCGTCGACGCAGAGAGCTCCTCGATGCTAACACGCTCCTACTCTCATATATGCAATGTGATTAGTGTGCGCGACGGTGTGTGTGCGTGAAGCTCACTATTGTGTGCTGCAGAACCCACGACTGTATATTAATTGAGATAACGTTATGTGTTCTTTACAAAGCCTTAGGTTTCAGCTTATATACAAAGTCTTCAAACCTAATGTCCGGTCAAATAACCTGAATTGTCCCTAGGCTTCTACAGAGCTTAATTACAAGAAACTGAGTTGGCTTTACTCATTATACAAGCATCTGCAGCCAAAATACAAGTGCCGATTTAAAATATGAGGTTCTCGTAAACATTACAAAAGTGGTTGTAATGGCTCAAAATAATAATAACGGGATATTCGATGATGTCCATGAAGTCGTATCTTCATGTTGCAGCATCCATCTTCATCTTCATTACTTCATCACCATCTTCATGTGGAATCTTTACAGAATCTTTGAGGAATCTTAATGGAATCTTTATGGAAACGTTGTTGAAAGGGCGTCCTTTCAACACTCTCCCCCTCTGAATTCTTGTCTTCCCCGACAAGACTCTATGTCTTTGCTGGCCTTTACGAGTTCTTGATGTCTTGGTGTTGGTTGAAGTTGTTGTGGCAGCCTCTTCTGTAATTGGTTGCTTTGTGTGATATTAAAGCTGCCTTGAAGTTGTACCTGTAGTGTATCTGAAGCCTGGAACTCTCCCCCTCCGATTGGTTGTTGTATCTTGAATTGCATGAGGTTGTATCGACTTGTTGGTGCAACAGTTTGTTGTCATTGTAGCTCTAGTTTGCTTTTCCTGTGGTTGTTATCTCGCAGTCGTACCTGTTGACGAAGAAAATTTGGAATGGCGGCCTCTACACCAAAACAAACTCCATTGCGCCACAAGGGAAATGAGATGAGGGCACCACCTACTCTTGGAAGCGTGGACTAGGACCGCTACACAAAGAGAGAGAGAGAGAGAGAGAGAGAGAGAGAGAGAGAGAGAGAGAGAGAGAGAGAGAGAGAGAGAGAGAGAGAGAGAGATCACTATGAATGAAGCATTAACCTTAACGTGTGTACAAGGAATGGATAACTTCAAACACTCCCAACACAAATAGCATGTAGGTTACCAAACAACCACTCAAGGATTAGCCAAGATCACGTCAAGCACTCTCACACACATATAAAAGATTTCTCTTAATTAACATAAATAAGAGGAGGGTAGGTTACTAGCATGAAACAATTTTCACTCTAGAATGTGCAAGAATAGAGTGAATGAATGAGCTTATGGGCTCATGGTGAGTGATACAAAGACTCAATGGGGCTGAGGGAGGCTTAAAATTACAAAATGGAAGGCCTCTTTATATAGGAAAGAGAGTGATTAGGAGTGAGGTTAAGATCCAAGTGTAATTTGTACAAATGAAGCTTGATTAGGGACATTCAACCAATGAAGAAGCTCCTTCCAAGTGATTTGTTGACCAATTTGCAACTAATTAGCTCCATCATCACTTGTGTTGTCTTCACTCCTTCCTCCATAGCTTGAGTCCAAGAGCTTCCTTATTTTAAAATGTAAAGAATCTACATAAAATCAATACATATCTAGTAATAATAGAAAGGGGTTGAATGAGAACTTATGAATTACAACAAGATTAAGCATGACTTGAGAGGTGATTAGAAGAGGAATTTTGATGGGTTTTTGAGCTTGAGAGAGAGGAGGAAGGAGGGGAGGGTGAGAAGACTAATGTATGATTTTAGAGAAGGTCTCAATGTGGAAAAGGAAGGGTGTGTGTGTGTAAAGGTAGAGGGGGTGGTCTCCACCACAGTTGAAAACATTGGCGTCCGCCATTTTGGCCATATCTCCTAGACCGTAGATGCAAAAATTATTAAAAAAATATGGCCAGAATCTCCAGCTCATCAGCTACAACTTTGATGAAGTCAAATTTTCTTGGATCGGAGTGGAAGTATTTTTTAAAAATTCAACAAAATCATGTGTCTGGTTCCTCCCTTTACCAAGTCTTCCACTTGGGTCCCATCTGTTTGAATCATCATATGGCTCCAAAGCCATGATGATATGAGCCACTCATGACCCTTGAATCATGGGTGCATGGCTCCACAACCACATCATATCTTTTCTTTTCACATTTACATATTTTCCCTTCCCTTTACCACTAGGTTCTCCCTCTACCTTTCACCTCCGGTGAACTAGTCAAGAAAAAATTCCTATCAAATCATTTTTTTTAATTTTTCCAAGAGGTTGTTCCCACTCCTTCTTTTATTGTAAACCTCTAGAAGCAAGGAAAACCAACAAAATATAATAAATAAAAATTTGTGATAGGCTCGGATCATAGCCCCCCCAAACCTGGCTAGGGGTATTTATGCCTCTAGCCTACTTTCTTTGATCTTGAGCTGACCTTATCCTGATGTGATAAGGCTTTAGACGCCATCCATTTGTCCTGGTCTTGTGCACTTTACCATCAATGTCTTGAAGTCTGTAAGAGCCATTTTTGAACTTTTTGGTGACCAAGAACGGGCCTTCCCATCGAAAAAGAAACTTTCCATCCTTACGAGTGTCGAAGCGATTGTCATATCGAAGCACCAGAGATCCCTTTTTGATGTCTTTGGATGCTAGCTTTTTGTTGAACTTTTCTCTGCGCTTCTTTGCTTCTTGAGAATAGTGGTTGATGGCTTCTTCACGATCCAATTGCAGCCTCTCTAGATCCATGATCCTTTGATGTACTTTCTCCTTTTGAGAGCCTACCTGGCTACCCAATATTCGAAGACTTGTTAACTTCACTTCAATGGGCAAAAGCGCCTCCTTTCCATAAACCAAATGAAAGGGTGTGTACCCTAATGTGGTTTTGAAGGAGGTTCTATAGGCCCATAGAGCTCCATTCAGGTGTTTGTCCCAATCTTGGCGCCTGCCATGTACCTGTTTGGTGAGAATTTTGCAAATGATTCCATTTACCTTTTCCACCAAACCATTGCACTGAGGGTAGTAAGGAGTAGAGTGTTGATGCCGAATATTTAGCTTCTTCATGAGTTCTCCTACCAAGTCTGCTCTAAACCCTGGTCCTCTATCAGATAGTATTTCAAGAGGGGTGCCAAACCGGCAACAGATGTGGTCAAAGATGAACTGACTCACATCCTTAGCAGTAATTCTATTGGTCGGCATAGCCTCAACCCATCTAGTCATGTAGTCTACTCCCATGATGATGTACTCTTTACCTGACTGAGTGCGTGGTAGAGGCCCTATGGCATCAATTCCCCACTTCTCAAAGGGCCCATATACCTTTATTGGGTTCTGAGGTTCAGCTATGAGCCGTCGTGGTCCTGCTTTCTGACATTCATCACATGTTTGACACCAGTATTTGACATCACGATGAAGACTTGGCCAAGTAAACCCAGCTTGTAGAACCTTTCTACTAGTGACGTCGTGTGCAAAGTGTCCTCCGCACATATCATCGTGACAAGATTTTAAAATCTCTTCAATTTCACTCTTCAAAGGCACTCTCCTAAGCACACCATCCTTACCAAGACAATACAAGTCATCATTTACTATGCGATACCTGGCAGCCTTCCTAGCTAACCATCGCCTTTCCCCTGCATTCAAGTGTTTAGGAGCCTCTCCTTGCTCCAGAATGTGCATAATATCTTCTAAGTCCTCCTTGCCTTGCTGAAGTGGAAGTTTGATGGCCACTGCTCCCACTATTGACTCATTTAACTTCGATGATGCTAGGTGGTCTGCATCCTTGTTCTGGTCTCTTGGCACATGATGTACTTGTGCCTCCCTAAATCTCCTCATAAGAGCTTTGGCTTCTCTCATTTTAGTAGAGAGACGGGCATTTTTGCAAGCCCATGTACCTTGCATTTGCCTTACCAAAAGCATGGAGTCACCAAAAGCGTTTAATCTCTTAATTGAATTATCGAGGCACCAACAAAGGCCATGAATTAGATCTTGATATTCTGCTTCATTGTTGGAGTGGACATCTTCTAGAGTGATCCCTTCACCATGGATCCTCTCTCCCAATGGAGATAAGACCATGATGCCTGCAGCTGCCTTATCCTTGGTTCTCTTGTATGCTCCATCAAAGTAGAGGCTATAAGCATTGACCAAAGCCTCTAGAGCTGGAGGTGGTGGAAGTTCCTTTCTCTTCAAATGGAAAACTTTTTCATAGCACTTGTTTGTTAAAATGTCGGCTAAGCATGCTCGAGTTTTTCTTTCAACCTGTATTGTATAATCAAACTCTTGAAGTCGCACCACCCACTTTGCTATTTTGTCAGAGATTTCCATATGTTGTAGTGCATAGGGAAACATATCCTCCACAGTGATAATTACAAACCTCTTCGGCAGCAAGTATGGCCGAAATTTGGTTACCGCAAACATGAGAGCTAACACTAGCTGTTCCATCAGGGTGTAGGCCTTCTCTGTGTTTTCCATGAGGCGGCTAGCAAAATACACAGGCCTCATAAAGGATGTTTTTGGATCTTTTTTTAGGAGGGCAGCACCAATGGCCTCTTCTCCCACACTAGGGTTTACAAAGAATATTTCTTCCCAACAAGGTTGGAGGATTACAGGGAGTGACCCTAACATTTTTTTTATCTCTCTAAAATGCCCATCACTTTCTTCACTCCAAACAAGCGTCTCTTGACGAGTCAGCTGTTGTAGAGGAAATATCACTTGGGAGAGTAAGTGTATGAATCTACTCAAATATCTTAGCTTTTGCAAGAAAGAGATTAATTGTTTGATGGAAGTTGGGGAAGGTAGATTTAGCAATGTTTCTATCTTTTTAGGATCTACCTCGATTCCATCAATGGACACTACATGCCCTAATAGTGTAACCTTGCTTTCCCCAATGTGACATTTGTCCTTGTTTAGTTGTCCACCCAGCTTAGCTAAACGAGTAAATCCTTCATCAATCTTGCCAAGATGCATACTTTTGGAGCTGTAAATACAAAAGTCATCTATGAAAACCCTTATGGACTTACCAGAGTAAGGTTGGAAGACCATGTTCATGAATCGTTGAAAGGTGGCTGGAGCGTTGGTGAGACCAAAAGGCATGACTCGAAATGCAAAACAGCCCCATGGTGTGATGAAATTAGTCTTTTTCTGGTCCTCCTCTGCAATGCGTATTTGAAAGTAGCCAGAGTAGCCATCACACACTGTGTATCTCTCATGGCCTGCTACTTCATTTAGAATCTCATCTTGAAATGGGAGAGGGAAGTGGTCCCTCTTTGTTGCAGCATTTAGTGGCTTGTAATCCACGCACACTCGCCATTTACCATTCTTCTTTGGCCTCACCACTACTGGGGAGACCCATTCTGAATCTTCTACTGGGTATATGAATCCTGCTTCTAAGAGTCTCTTCACCTCGGACAACTGTGCATTTTGTTGCACAACTCCTAATCTTCTTAGTTTTTGTACTACTGGCTTGCTCCCTTCTTTTAGATGGATATGATGCTTCACTGCAGTGACACCTGTAATGTGAGTGTAATCAGAAATGAACAATGATGCATGCTTCTTGAGAACATTTACATAACCCTCCTTTTCTTCTTCCTTTATATCCTTGGATAACATCTCCTCTAGGCTGGCATCCCACACATTCTCCATTTGGATCCTTGGGTTGTCTTCTGATGAGGTAGTTTCCTTTATGGTGATGCCCATGACTTTGAGAGTGCTATCACTCTCTTCACTTGAACTCTCTTCCTCGTCCATGGATGAGGAGCATCCACTTGAGCTCCACTCATCAGCTGACGTCTCTAGTTCAAGGTTCTCTTGTCGCCCATTCTTCAAGTTATAAACCACCTTCCGACTATGGCCACCCATGCGAGGCCTCAACTCCAAGTCTCCTGTTGCCCAATCTTGCCTAGCTCCTATACCCATGAGCCAAGGTCGTCCTAAAATAAGGGGGTATCCTTCTCCCTTTACTGGCATCACATAAGCATCAACCTCTGTAGTGATTCCAAAAACAGAAACTCTCAAAGCTTTCACTACACCCACACAAGTGACAGAGACATTATTGGCCATTTTTGCCCTAAAGTTTGATGATTCCATTACCTCTAAACCCAATTGATGCATTAGCTTTTCTGTCATGACACAAACCTCTACTCCACTGTCAATGTATGTTTTTGGAATCCGTTGTCCCTTGATTTGAGCCTCCACCAAAGGCACTATATCCTTGAGACCATATGCTTTGATTACACTTACTAGCTTACTTCGCTTTGCCCTAGTGCTCACCATTTTTTACCATTGTCGTCGAAGCTTTGGGGAGATATGAAGTAGTTGTGGCCAAGTAATCTTTGGTCCTTGAGAACTCACATCAGCTGTCAAGTCATCAGGTTGTGTCCGAGATCCCATAGGGAAATCAAAGGTGTCAATTTGAGACCTAGTACGGGTCTTTCTCTTCTTGGCTTCATCTTTAGTTGCCCGAGATGTACTTGCTTCATTGCTTGCATCCTTGCTTGTTTCTTTACTTACTTCATCTTGGACACGCACACGTTTGATAGGCATTGTAGCCACTTCATCTATCTTCATCTTCCCTTTAGCTATTTCTTCCTGGTTGCTTCTGCCCTTGAGGACCTCCTCTATCCTTATGATGCTCACATTTGGTTGAGTAGTAGGGGCTTGAGCATGAGCACGAGGTGGCTGCAAAATTTGAGGTTGCGTTTGCTCTTGTGCTTGAGCTCTAGCACGGGGAGGACTTACTTGTTGTCGAGGACCTCTGACAGGGTAGTCATATCTTCTGGGATGAGGGCAATTATACATGCCGTGGCCATTTTCCCCACAATTGTAACACAACATTTCCCTTGCTTGACGTCGCATTGGTGGCCGATTCCCACCATTTCCCTCAATAGGCCTTCTTGCACCCTACACAAGATTTACTCTCAACCCCTCTAGCTGGTTTGTGAGATTGTTTATTTGTTGGAGCATATCTTCTTGTTGACCTCTATTGAGGTCTGGTGCATTAGGCACATTTGGAGGTATGTGAGAAGCTTCCATAGTTGTGATATTGCCTCCCAAAGCTAGCTGGCCAGCTTGGGCTTGATAGAGAATCTTTCTATTCTTTTCCCTAGAAATTCTTAAGGCATCTTCAAAAGCATTTGGAAATTTTCTCTTTACCTTCTCCCTTAGCAAGGGGTACAAAACTCAGATAAATCGATCCTTTTGGAGGCAATTGGGAGCTCGCTCACCAGGGTTTAGTGAGTCTGACCATTGCCCCCAAAGTTTCAGAAAACCTTCCTCATAGGTTGCATAACCATGAGGGTCAACTTGATGAAGGGCCAGAAGCCGTTGCCATAGTTCTTCTGTCGAATTGGCTCGTTGAAATCTTCGTAGGAAAGCCGCCTTCAATCCCTCCCAATCAACTCTTTGGGGGATCTAGAGCCTGGAACCATACCCTAGCTTCTTCTTTGAGCACCAAAGGAAAAGCTCTCAATTTCAATGCTTCGCCATCCCTCCCAGAGACAAGGAAAGCCATCTCCAAATTATCCAAAAAATCCCCAGCATTTTCTCCACCATGCCCAAAAAAATTAGGGAAAGCCATCATAAAATGGGTTGCCTTCCTCTCAATACAGCACAAAGATGAAAACGTCTAGGCCCAAATCATATCTTATTAAGGGTAGAATAAATGGATTGATAGATGCATTAATCTCAGCTAGACGACGAGGGCCTAGTAAGTTCCTTATGATGTTTTGGAACCTAAGCTTTGTGCTAGCTATTATATGCACAGTTTGTCTAGCAAGAGGTTAGAAAGGTCCATATAAATCCCTATGATTCATGGAGTATGCTTAAAGCAAGATGAAGATGTGAACATCAAAAGATACATTATATTCCAAAATAGGAAATATTATAGGGTCAGGGGACAACAATATCTCTCTCAACCTCTCAGCTCCAAAATGGAAGACCAATCTTTGTTGGAAAAAAATCTTTCTATCAATGCGCACATTCACCCTAATACTCTGAACTGATTGAAAGTTGTAGAAAATGGGATTATTCATTGGTGCATTAAATACAAACTTCCATGAAGCACTTCATTGAAGTTGAGCTCTCTTGGATCCCACCATTTGAGAGATGTGAAGAATTTGCTCACCAGTAATTAGCCTAGCTTTGGTGTGACCATCTTCAGCTTTGTAGAGTTCATAGGGTTCGATGGATACCCTCTCAACCACCTTGAGCCTTCTTGCTAGTAGTAGTTGGAGTGCATCACCATATGTAGCCTCTTGCCAATACCGCACCCCATTGATGTGTAGCTCCCCCTCCAAAAACTTGTTAATACCCGAGTTTGAGAGTGCTTTCACCACATGAAGTCGAGGCTTGAAAGGAAGTGTCTTCACACTAGCCACAAAGCACTCAACACAATTTTTTGACCTAGGGACTTGATGACTACAAGATTTTCCTTGAAGCAAACAAGGGTGTGTGTAGTTAACTCTCTTTACCCGCATACGTGCCGTTTGTCGATAAAGACGCTTCTTTTCTCGAGCTTCTTGGGGAGACCATAATGGAAGTCTCAGAGAATTTGATGGATCTTCCTTCATAGGATTGACAGAGCACTGCTTGAGAACTCCTCAGTGGGGGCACCAATTTATGACGAAGGAAATTTGGAATGGCGGCCTCTAAACCAAAACAAACTCCATTGCGTCACAAGGGAAATGAGATGAGGGCACCACCTAGTCTTGGAAGCGTGGACTAGGACCGTTACACAAAGAGAGAGAGAGAGAGAGAGAGAGAGAGAGAGAGAGAGAGAGAGAGAGAGAGAGAGAGAGAGAGAGATCACTATGAATGAAGCATTAACCTTAACGTGTGTACAAGGAATGGATAACTTCAAACACTCCCAACACAAATAGCATGTAGGTTACCAAACAACCACTCAAGGATTAGCCAAGATCACGTCAAGCACTCTCACACACATATAAAAGATTTCTCTTAATTAACATAAATAAGAGGAGGGTAGGTTACTAGCATGAAACAATTTGCACTCTAGAATGTGCAAGAATAGAGTGAATGAATGAGCTTATGGGCTCATGGTGAGTGATACAAAGATTCAATGGGGCTGAGGGAGGCTTAAAATTACAAAGGGGAAGGCCTTTTTATATAGGAAAGAGAGTGATTAGGAGTGAGGTTAAGATCCAAGTGTAATTTGTACAAATGAAGCTTGATTAGGGACATTCAACCAATGAAGAAGCTCCTTCCAAGTGATTTGTTGACCAATTTGCAACTAATTAGCTCCATCATCACTTGTGTTGTCTTCACTCCTTCCTCCATAGCTTGAGTCCAAGAGCTTCCTTATTTTAAAATGTAAAGAATCTACATAAAATCAATACATATCTAGTAATAATAGAAAGGGGTTGAATGAGAACTTATGAATTACAACAAGATTAAGCATGACTTGAGAGGTGATTAGAAGAGGAATTTTGATGGGTTTTTGAGCTTGAGAGAGAGAAGGAAGGAGGGGAGGGTGAGAAGACTAATGGTTGATTTTAGAGAAGGTCTCAATGTGGAAAAGGAAGGGTGTGTGTGTGTAAAGGTAGAGGGGGTGGTCTCCACCACAGTTGAAAAACCTGGCGTCCGCCATTTTGGCCATATCTCCTAGACCGTAGATGCAAAAATTATAAAAAACATATGGCCAGAATCTCCAGCTCATCAGCTACAACTTTGATGAAGACAACTTTTCTTGGATCGGAGTGGAAGTATTTTTAAAAAATTCAGCAAAATCATGTGTCTGGTTCCTCCCTTTACCAAGTCTTCCACTTGGGTCCCATCTGTTTGAATCATCATATGGCTCCAAAGCCATGATGATATGAGCCACTCATGACCCTTGAATCATGGGTGCATGGCTCCACAACCACATCATATCTTTTCTTTTCACATTTACATATTTTCCCTTCCCTTTACCACTAGGTTCTCCCTCTACCTTTCACCTCCGGTGAACTAGTCAAGAAAAAATTTCTATCAAATCATTTTTTTTAATTTTTCCAAGAGGTTGTTCCCACTCCTTCTTTTATTGTAAACCTCTAGAAGCAAGGAAAACCAACAAAATATAATAAATAAAAATTTGTGATAGGCTCGGATCACTGTAAGTTGACTTGAAGCTTTGTAAAGCTGTTTTTTTGGCCTCTCCCTTTTTACTTGTCAGTAGATTTGCAATTAGTAGTGTGGGGATAGCGTGGTTCTTCTTGTTTTTGTTGTTATAAAAAATAAAAGAGTAAAAGTAAAATGTAGCGTATATACAAAATGAAGGTCTTGGATACCTGGATAAGACTAAAGGGAAAAAGAACACTGGGAAAAAATGTCTTTAGTCATAATTAAATGCGAGGCTATATGTACTTAGGTTCTGATGTTATAGTGTTATGTTGAGTTAAAGTACATATGGTTATATGGCTACTAGTATAGACTTGATATACATGGATAAGTGTTAGTAGCTTGAAGTCAGAGTCATTGTTGTTGAGCAAAGGCTTATAAAACCTGTTTCCGCTTGGTCATCGTCATTTGTTTGTGTAAGTGCGTGGGTGGAATAAAAAAGAGTGCCTAATGCATATGTCCAATGATGGGACATCTATATGCTTGCACAGAGTTATGCATGTTAAACAAGATGCGGTGCGAGAGAAGAGTATTGATGGGTTCTTCATGGAGTTAGTGTAGTGAGCAAAATATATAGCATGAGTGCTTCAAAAGCTTTCACTACTCACAAGAAGGGTTTTCGTTGTCGAGGTTTCTCCACTCTTCCTCACTGTGTCAAGTGCGTGAGTGTTTTTTTTTTTTTTTGGACTACTCCCCCTTCTCCACCTTATATATTATATGGACTTTGACTCTTATGCTCACCTCTTCCAGCATGAGCGACATGACTTTATGTATGCTCAACTCTCCAGCTTGAGCTTATCCCTATTAGCTAGACTCATAGACCACAGAAAAATATTAACTTGAAGCTTGGGTCTGACACTTTGCTCATTTAGTGGCTTAGCTGCCCGACTCTAGACTCTTATGCCATGTAAGTTTAATGGCGACTTGGACTTACCTGATCGCGGCTTGAAATCCAATTCCATATGCTTTTGATGTTTAGGCCTTTCTCATTAGTTTCTGTTTGAGATGCCATGTTGTCCAATACATTGGCATATATCTGCTCTTCATTCCTTGGTAGCAAATTGTGGTCGCTTGATGAGACAGGTATTGATGTTGAAGCAATGGTTGATGAAGTCTTCTTCTTCCAGATAGTGTTCTTCAAAAATGTGACCTCCGCATTTACCTTGCTTTCTTTTTGTTGTTAAGAGGCTGTAAAGGAGTTGTGTATCTTTCTTGTTGTTGAGCCTCACTCGCGGATTTTGGAACCCACATTGTTTTTGGGCCTGGTGTGATCTCCTTTTCCACTTGCTTTGTTTCTTCTTTGACTTGATGGTACCTTGTCTTTAACTTCTAAATATGGCTGTTGCTTTTGTAAAAGCCTTGCTCTTGTAGTAATTGACGAGGGATCCATCTATAGGTTGTAGTACTCTTGGGTGTAGTGGGTGGTTGCTCTTGATTTCTTGATGTTTCTTGCTTTTCCTGGGTGATTTCTTGATAAGCTACTACCTTAGGTAACCAGATTTGAAAGTTACCCTCATAGAATCCTTGTGCTTCGAGTAACTCGATTGGAATGAATCTTTGGACTTGCTTGGAGGTGATCTTCACTTTACTTTGTTGGGTAGTCGGGTAGAATCCTGATTTCATTACCCAGACTTGTCGTATGGTTTGTCCAATGGAAGACCTTCTCTTTTGGTTTTTGTACCTGTCCTTTCTCTTGGTTGAGTTATGTGATTGATGTTGACGGCTTTGTTGATTCCTGACTGAGTGGTTGTCATGGGATGGATATCGCCAGGCTGTTATCTTGGGCTTGTTGACCCAAACATCTGAATTTCCTTTCTTGTAGCCTTGTGCAATAATTGACTCGCTTGATGTGATCCATCCTGTTACCTTTGCTTGTTGAGGTTGTTCCTGTGATTGTATCCAAATTGGATCATTAACTTTAATCTGTGCCTTGGATACTAGCACTTGGTTGACCTGTTTTGACTTCCTTTGGAGACGTTCGGGTAATGGAAACTTTGGTTGATAGACTTTTTGCTTGGGTTTCCTATGATTGTATCCAAATTGGATCATTAACTTTAACATGTGCCTTGGATACTAGCACTTGGTTGACCTGTTTTGACTTCCTTTGGAGACGTTCGGGTGATGGAAACTTTGGTTGATAGACTTTTTGCTTGGGTTTCCTGTGATTGTATCCAAATTGGATCATTAACTTTAATATGTGCCTTGGATACTAGCACTTGGTTGACCTGTTTTGACTTCCTTTGGAGACATTCGGGTGATGGAAACTTTGGTTGATAGACTTTTTGCTTTGGTTTCCATTGTTTTGTTGATGGTTTGGCTTTTGATGTAGAGGCTTTGTCTTGCACTTGCATTGGCTGGGCTAGAGACTGTGGGCTTACTTTAGCTTTGCCTTTTTCAATAGCCAAGAATCTTTGAACTGTTGTAGGCTTGACCTTTGTTGCCACTTGATAGCTTGTCGTGATGACCATTGTTGAAGATTCAGGCTAGTCTTCAAAGACTTGTGCCCATGGCTTGGACAAAATCAAATGTGTTCCCATTTGTCGAGAATCTACCACCAAGAATTTTTCTTTGACATTCTGCGAGTGTAGTTGGAGAGTAGCTTCTGCAATCCCCATACTTATAACATCTACTTCAAGTGAGAGATTTACCTTTATATGAATATCATAAAGCTTTGGCTGACCTAGAAGTAACCACATGCCATATGACATGACATTAGTCGTGGAATTTGTATCAATTTCTGCCATAAAATTCATCTTGACTCCGTCTTGTGCACTTAGCAAAAAGTTGATCTTCTTTGGTACTACATTGCCTGTGTTCTCTTGAGTGACTTGACAATCTTTGGCCTGGACTCCTTGTCGTCTTCTTCTTCATTGTTCACACTTCTGAGTTCATCTGTGTGTTCTAGCTCCTGCTTGATTACCATTTCCTCTGATATGTCTTTTGGAGAGACAAAATCAGCATTTGGTTCCTGTAGAGTCATAGGCTCTTCTTCCTCGGCTTCAGCTGTTGAAATGTCACCAATAGTGTCTGAACTTCCTGTCAATTGATCTACCTCTTCTTTGATTGATTCCAAGTCTTCATATTGCTCGTTTGTAGGCACTGGTCCTAAAGCATCTTCTTTGGATCTTAGCCCTTCTTCCTGCAACTTTTCTTTGTTGACTTGCGGCTCCTCCTTTGTACTATGCATTCAAGTTGGACAGTTTGTAATCAAGTGTGTTATCGCACACTGATCGCAAAGATCACCTATTCTATATGACCAGTATTCGGGCTAGGTATCTGGTTTTGTGCTATCCCCATAGCTGATAACTCTGTTTCGAACTCATACTCAGATTCGTCATCTGTCTCACCCATAACCCTTAGCATGTAGGAGGGGACTATGTCATACCCATTCTCATCGCAAAATTTTGTTGGTGTGGTCTCGTTAACACAGACATCCAAAGTAGCCAATATCTGAGTCCACTCTAGCGGTTCTAACGCCTCTTCTGGAAAAGGTTCTCTTATGTAAGCATCATCTTCTAAGACCCTCTCTAAGGAATTCTCATTTCTCCCAAAGTCACTACACTCCGATGCTCAGCACATCCATATTTTTTTCTTTTTGCCCATCCACGGATGGTCTGTTGATCCACTTTGTGTTCCAGAATCAAAATCTTCCATGGGCGTTCTAGTTACATCTTGGTAACTATGATTTCTCATATTCACACGTGTTGTGGTTTCAGCGTGTCTCAAGTATAGATAATCATAACCCCAATCTTGTACCATCTTGAGTTGTTTCATGAATGGTCTTCCAAGGATGATTTCATAGTTATTTTTCTTGCCAAAGTCAACTATGGCAAAAGTATGCGCATACTCTATACCACAAGAAGACACCACTATCGCTTCTAGCAATCCCATGGGTCTTTCCACATGCCCATCCACTAACTTTAATTTTATTCTGGTTGTTCTAAAGGCTGGCCTACCCCATTTCTCCCATATTCGTTTTGTTGCTATGGCAATTCCTGCTCCGCTGTCAAGTATAGCTTTTGTTTCAATCCCATTGTACTCGACAAGGCAAAGTGGAATTACCATCTTCTCCTTCACAGTACTCTCCTACTTTGTTCAGAGGTACCGGTCTTACATTTAATCTAGGCTTCTCGATCTCATCTAGCTCTTTTTCTAAGAACCTTAACGGGCTTTTGATCCCAATTTTTTCCAAGCATTTTTCTATATCCATCCACATACTTGGCCTGATTTTCAAAAGTTTTGCCAACGTAATTGTGCAGTTCACTGGCATGGATAGCAAGTCAGTCAAAATTTTTGTGTCCAATTCTTTTGTCCCTCCTAGCCTCTGTGATGGAACTCTCACTTGCCTCAAAATCTCCCATGTACTGTGGCAAAGTTCTTAACGATGCAGGTCTACTGTCTTCGGAGGCTATCGATCCTACATCACCATGATATGACCTCACATCAACACTCATTTGTGGTCTATCTAATGTGATTTTAGGAAATGGTGTTGGTCCAACATCCTCTTCTCTTTTTTGGGCATCTCGGACAACCTTCCATAACTCCTCTGGCCACTGCTCCTCAACTATAGGAACATAGGGTGGGAAATACCTCATTGATCCATCTTTTGTATTTTGGACTACCCTCAAGTCTTGCGACCTTGGCAGTGGTTCTTCCCTATGATCTACTTCTTCTCTAGGCAATTCGTCTACTTTAATGCTCTCATCTTTGTGCACTGGGGTGACTATCTTATCCTTCAATTCTGGTGGAGGTGGTTCTAGCAATGCTTGAGCAGTTTCAATGAGTTGCTTACACATTTCTAGCCTCTGATTCTCTAGTTCATGATAAGGATGGGTCATCCATCTTTGTTCTAAGGTCTGTCTATTTGCCAATCTAGCCTCATAAGTCTGTAAAATCGCATCTAAAGGCTCATTCACTTTGTCCACTAGGACAGATCCTCCTGAACTAGCACTCTTGGGTGCTTCAGCTGGTTTAAGGGTTTTCAGCTTCCCTTTGCTGTGTCTATTGCTCTTGAGTTGTTTCCAACTCTGTTGTAACAGCCTTTTCTTCTCCTTTTTCCCTTTCTAGTCTCGCTTTCATTCTAGTCCTTCTTGGTCGTCTAGAGTTTCTACGGCTTTTGGAACTCTTACTAGTCTCTCCATCTGTAGGCTTCTTCTCTTGCACTTTTGCTTGTGCTCTTGTGACAACGTTTACTGGAGCAATTTGCTTACTTTCATCTTCTTGTTGTTTAAGCACCTACTCTTTTGCAATGGTTTCTTGCTCTATTGTTGTTGTCGTCTCTCCTTTTGTTGAGGCTCGTTCTTTCTCTGATTTGCTGGTAGAAGGAAAGGTAACATGTGGCTGCATTTTACCTTTCTTTCTTGGATTCTTAGGACAATCCAAAATCATATGTGTGATTGCACACTCATTACAATATACATTTATCATGATATCATGGTGTGGACAATCTTTAATGAAGTGATCACTACTACCACATCTGTCACATGGATGTCTTGGTTGTTGTGGAAATTCTTGATATTGACCTTGAAGTGACCTCTGATCTACCACATTTCTTTCTATTTGAAGCTCATGACTCACATTTGCATTTCTAGCAGCTATGGATCTTTCACTTAAGAACACTTGTTCCGCTACAGGATGATATCTAGGCGGTTGAGACATAACATGCTTAAACCCTGGTGGAGTCTTAGGTCTATAGTCAGGACAATGTTGCGTCGGATGGTCCCCTCCACATGTCATGCACCTTCATTGTTGAGGAACTCTATAGGCTAGTACTCTGTCATAGTGGTTGATGCGTTGCATCACATTCTCTATGATTTTCTCCTCAACATTTACTTGGTTTTGTCCTAGATTCCCTCTTTGATCCTCAAGATCAGCGGTTTTCTTTTTCTCACTCGCATCATTCATCTTCTTCTGACCATCGTCATAGAATTCGCAATTGTCAACTAGGTCAACTGCCGCTTTGGTCACCTCTTCCAAGGTTTGGTATCTTTTCATGTATAGATCCTTTTGAAGATTCTCATTCCTAAGCCCTTTGATGAAGCATAGGATCTGACGTTCTGGCATGGGTAACTCTTGGGTAGGACATCTAGCAACATATTGCTTGAAACGCAGTATTGCATGTCGCAATGTTTCTGGTCGCCTTGTTTAAATTCCTGAATCTTAGGAAGGGTGTTATGTTTTATGCCCCTCTTGGTGAATTCTTGAACAAATTCATCCAACATTTTCTCAATGGTTGTGAACTCTCTCCGGTTTGTCAATAGTTCAAACCATGCTTGTGCATTGTCCTCCAATGTAAGTCCAAAACCCTCATACTGCGTGTGGAAGTCCTCTACTCGTTCTGCTCGTAGGACTTGCTTGAAAGCCGAGACATGGACGTATGGGTCTGCTATGCCATTGTACTTTCTATTTACCCATTTTCTTAGCTGAGATGGTCTTATACTTTGGGGTGCAAAGTATGGAACCATACTCCTCTCTGGTATCGTTTCATCTCTTGTTATCGCTCTAGGAGGAAATCCAGGTGGTGGTCCCCTCTTTGGAATTCTCTTAGAGGTTCCTGTGTTTGGTGGCTGTATCTGAGGTCCTTCATTGATCAGATATCCACTCATCTCTAATTTGGTTCACGGATTTGTGCTTTCTACAGCTCTATATTCTCGTCCATACTTGTCAACAAATAAAGATGTCCATTGTCGGTCGACCTCATATGTATAGACATATAAGAGCTTGTACTCTGTCAGCTCATCTGGGTAAGGCTCTAAGCAACTGTAAAGTTTGAATTGATTTCCATTAATATACCTATATAGTCCTTCACCTTCATGGTTATACGTCCAAACTCTCTCCACAAAATTGGTCTTTATGTATTGTAGGTTTGGAAGATCTATTCTGGGCGGGTGCTCATCTATCCCTGCAATCCATGTGCTTGTATAAGCTGAGTCTGAGTCTGAGTCTGATGTAGACATGACTTCTAGGCTTAATAGCTCTAGCTTGCTGTAGTAATTCCTCTCTCAGTGTGTTCAAGTGTTTTGGTCAGGGAAAATCCAAAACTATGTCCAAAACCGTGAGCATTTTCTCACAATTCTCTCAAATTGTCGGTTTTAGACACCCCTGACTTCCGGATGCATTTTGAGGCCTTAAATAGCGTTTTTTCAAAACTGACCAAAATGATGTCATTGGCAATCACTTTGGTCAATTCACTCTAAGATCTGTAGTGCCGCTCTCAAGCTACGTTTTGATAAAAAAAGTTTTGGAATCGGAGTCCATATGTGAAAGTTATGACCAAAACAGTGAGATGTAATTTGGAAAGTTGCTCTATCTGATGTTTTTGCAAGTGGTCATTTTGAGCCCAAAGTTGGAGTGTGCACTCCTTAGGCAATGATAAACCCAGTGGTATACTTGGTTTCAAAAGATTTTCTCAAAACAATTTCCTGACTTGTCTATCGCGATAGGCTCACCAAGTACCCCTTGCAGATGTCCAAATGCACTCAAACTTTGTGTACAGGGTATAATGGGCCTTCTGAACCCAAATATGAAGTCAATTTGAATTTTGATTTTTCTACAATGAATTTATGAGTCTATCGCAATAGACTCACCAGAGTGTTACTGGGATACAGTTTTTCAATTGTTTTTACAGATTTGAGTTCCCCCTTCTCTTGAGATACTACTCACCAAGTTTCAACTAATTTGGAATACTTTTCCTTTGTAACTTGCATCAAACAACAGTCTCTTTTCTGATCTTATGAAGTAATCCTCTTAGATGCACTTACAATACTCCAAATTTACTCAAAATTTAACCATAGGCTCACAACAACATGTAGAACAAGGCCCTAAGGTCAGTTTTCAAAAATTTTAATTTCTGTGAAAAAAGCCTCAGTCTATCGTGATTCGGTAGATTCTTTAGTTTTGAAAATTTTCCAGATTTCTCTTCACCATTGTGGTCCCTATGCTTTGTACACCTTGCTCACCAATTTCCACTTGTTTTGGACTTTTTCTTAGGTTTCTAACTCCAACTCTGGAATTCTGAGTCTATCTGATCACTAGAAAATAGACTTAGGATGACTTCCCAATGTCCAAAATCCACCAAATTTTGTGTGTAACCTCCTGAGAGGCTAAACAAGCTATGCTTCAGAGGGTTTTGAAAATTTCAATTTCTTTGGCCCTGCTTTGAGTCTATCGCGATAAGCTCAGCAAGTACCCCTTTTATAGGTCAAACTTAAACTTTGACTATACCACTGTGTTCCAACACCTCTCCTTAGTCCTCCTGCCAATTTTCAAGCGATTTGGACTTTTACTTTGTCAGTTAGACCAGATCTTGTGTTTTCTACAAGCTGAATCCTCTCAAATGGTCTTACACCCACTTTCTGATGTCCAAATGACTTCAAAATTTTTATGTGTCCTTGATAGCACCTTTCCAAGCTATGCCACAGAGGTTTTTGAAAAATTCAGTTTCTACATTAGGTTCTTAGTCTATCGCCATAGACTCACCAAGTATGCCAAAATGACTTTTTTTTCAAATTTTCTCTTCACATATGTGTTCCCTACCCTCTATAGATCATGTATACCAAGTTTCATAAGGTTTGGAAATTTGGTCAAGTCCCTTTACCCAATGTGTCTCTGAAGTCTGACTCAAAACACCAGACTTGAGGTTTGGTGGTCAAGCAGATGTCCAAGTACACTCAATTTTTGGGAGCAGCCTTGTATTGATGTGTTTTACTTATGGTATGAGGGGTTTTTCCTGATTGTGAGTCTATCTCCAATTCACCAGTCTATCGCGATAGACTAGGCAGAGAGACACTGGGAAGTGATTTTTTTCTCTGTTTTTGGACAGTTTGGTTGCCAATGCCCTTAGAAGCCTATCCCCAAAGTTTCATTCAATTTGGACTTCTTTTCCGTTGGATTCAAGAATTTCACAATTCACTTCCTTACACTCAGAAAAAAGCAAATTCCCACTTAGATGCATGAGCACTGATGCAAATGCTTTGAAATTTCACATACAAGCTCTAGAGCATATGCAAAACAAGGTCTTGAGGTCAAATTTTTGTTTTTTTGAAAATTGCAGATTTGGTTTCAGATTTTTGTTTTTTTGGGTTTTTAGAGTTTTTCTTTTTATTATTAGACCAAATCTGTGTTTTCCCCCTACCTTAAGGTCTCCAATGCAAAAACAAGCACTCAAATCGGCTTTCAAACGACCATTTTAGAGCACTTTTACCATAATCAGCACAATTCCGCCTTTTGTGTTTTCAAGCACATTATCATGTCAAAATTGCTCTAGATCAACATCAGATGTCCTACACTACCTAAAGTCCTACTTTGGTTTTTTTTGCTTTGTGGCAAGCAAACAGCCTCCTGCTTACCTTTTGCGTTTTTCTTTGCGTTTTTTTTTCTTTCTTTCTTTCAAGTTCTTCACAACCATAAGTCACAACCAAACACACAAACCATAAAACCTAATCTAAACACACAACAAAATAATATAACCATACCTCAACCTCATGGTGGACCACCTCAGCGAGACGCAGGCTCCCTGGCTATCCCTCAGTCAAGAGATCCGCTCTCTGACTTCCCACTAAGAAGGCAAATGGTGACAACACTCTAGAAAACTCTAGAGAAACGCTATACTATCAAACACGAGCGATGCCATCTACGCTAGTTTAGGCGCTTCGGTCCCCGGCAACGGCGCCAATGTTAGCGGGTACGCCGCGACGGACGATGGAGCACAGCGAGAACACAAACCAACAAACTGTCAATCCGAGGACGTAGCTGATCCGACTAGGGCATGGAGGCAATCTCTGGGTTGTCAACCATGAGCTAGACACGAACAACACTCTACAGTCACTAATCCTACCACAACACTACCATAAAGCAAAGAAACAAACAACGCATCCTACGAAACACTACAAGCTCGAAACAATCTCAAATCATATCAGAATGACTCGAAATCAGAGGGCAAGACTCACAAGGATATATCCTATATGGCCAAACACCTAAACCATGAAAACCATAACTCTAAGATCTCTAATCGCTGTCGCGATAGACTCAAAACAGCAATTTCCAAAGTGTCCGGAACTGATCTACAAAGACATCAACACGAAGAGCTTCTCGCCCTGATTTTAACGACTACTCGATCATTCAGAACGGATGTCGTTTGAGGTACTTACGACCAAATATAGCTCGTAGCAGGCGGACTCGCGATGTGGTCCTCGGCTTGCATTGCTTGCGTCGACGCGGAGAGCTCCTCGATGCTAACACGCTCCTACTCTCATATATGCAATGTGATTAGTGTGCACGACGGTGTGTGTGTGCGTGAAGCTCACTACTGTGTGCTGCAGAACCCACGACTGTATATTAATTGAGATAACGTAATGTGTTCTTTACAAAGCCATAGGTTTCAGCTTATATACAAAGCCTTCAAACCTGATGTCCGGCCAAATGACATGAATTGTCCCTAGGCTTCTACAGAGCTTAATTACAAGAAACTGAGTTGGCTTTACTCATTATACAAGCATCTGCGGCCAAAATACAAGTGCCGATTTAAAATATGAGGTTCTCGTAAACATTACAAAAGTGACTGTAATGGCTCAAAATAATACTAACGGGATATTCGATGATGTCCATGAACTCGTATCTTCATGTTGCAGCATCCATCTTCATCTTCATTACTTCATCACCATCTTCATGCGGAATCTTTACAAAATCTTTGAGGAATCTTAATGGAATCTTTATGGAAACGTTGTTGAAAGGGCGTTCTTTCAACACTTGGCTAGGAAGTTTTTATGGCGTTCCGTAAGCTTTTGTATTGATGGACCCTTCCCAATGTGTTTTCCATGGCTGTATGAAATGGCCTTTGTGCTCTGTAAGATGGAATTCGCAAGTTCGGTTGTACATGCATCATATAATGAAATGCGTTTACGAAAACCCTCGCCTGCTAGCCTGCTGCCATGCTTGCTCTCCGCAAGGTTAGTGCGTGGAGTGTTTGGTCCATCAGAGCTACTTTCTACGCATGTCATAATGCCACCCCAATGTGAAATACGAATTTCCCACCAACTAAGCCATGAATCCATATATGGAATGTTACAGTCTATGCAATGACCGTTACGCCACCATTGGCGTATCAGACGAGCCTCTACTGCTGCAGCCTCTTTTGTTGGTGCTTGCCTCCACTTATCACACATTTCTTTGTGTTTGTGTTGTAAAGCGTGCACCACATACTTCATTGTGTGTTGATTCAAGCTTTGCTTCCAATGGAAAAGACAAGAACGCTCTCGATCGCTCATTGTATCGGTCTTGTCACCACCATTGAAAACAATTCGAACTGCATTCCAATTTGCTTGAGCTTCATCCGCCATGTAGCCAAAGAAATTAGCTTTTTTACACCCACAAGATATCATTTTATCATTGAGGCACTCCCAAAAAAAACATTGTGTTTCCATGTCTTCCTGTTTCATTTCACAAGTTACAATAGTCAAAAGGTCCTGCATGCTACAAACAAATTGTTTTAGAGAGAGTCAAAGGCAAGCCACAAAGCTCTTAAGGTGCGCCATGTACCTTGGATAATAGACATGATAGGCCATAGTCACCCATTCGTTAACATGTCTGGTGTGATCAAACTGGATCCACGCACGTCGAAGATCGCCATCCCGATCTTGTCTCATTCGGTTCACTAGGTCCACACTGGATGCTAGACCAATTGTGGACATTTTGA
Organism: Adiantum capillus-veneris; assembly: GCF_014529385.1. NCBI lineage: Eukaryota > Viridiplantae > Streptophyta > Polypodiopsida > Polypodiales > Pteridaceae > Adiantum > Adiantum capillus-veneris. Next base: position 166,766,374 of record NC_140938.1, read on the forward strand.
GAACATAACATTTCTCCCCCTCCGTACCTTGACCAGGAAACCAGCTTCCATGGAAAAACTCATATGTGCAGTCTCGCTTCAGCTTTAGGAGTGCATCAATGCCAAAAGATTCTTTGTCAACCCCTCTACGTAAAATAGATATTGACCTCCGAAACCTATCAATGTTAAAAGTGTTTAATAAAAAAATAATTTAGCATAGAGTTTTGCATCGAAATAAGAATCTAGGAAATGCTCATATCAATTATCTTGCACCAATGGCCCCAACTCCTCAGCGATTGCAAATAGCTATTGCTCGCCTAAAATTCCTTCATTGGTGTTGTTGCAAAGAAGTGTTGTACTTATAATTTCTTTTGCCAAACACATTTGAACCTTCCTGGCTCCTGCGTGTGGGTCAACAGTCAAAATCCTTTGCACCATCAGCTTGGTGTTGTCCGTTACTGTTTTGGATGTGCCGTTGCGTACATCGTGTCGATGTGTGCCACGATGAATCATGACTCTAGTGGCAGTCTCATCGGATGGCATGACATAGTATACTACACAATCACATGTTGCAATACAGAAAGCAATTGCCTTACAAAAGTGGCATGTAAGGCTCTTATCTCTGATCTTACAATATTGCCCAGGTGCAGTTGCCTTTTGTATGTACCCGTTGAAATGACTTGTATTGGGAATATGATAATTAACCAAGCGGACACATTGTTCATTCATGCACTTGAGAGATCCTATGGAATGACTAAGACGCACTACACCTGGAAAAACAATATTGGACGTAGTAGGCTTCGACCACAAATTAGGATCATACTTATGCTCCATCGCATCCATATGGGGCAACTTTCCCATGGTAGGTGGAAATTCTAGAACGAGATCTCCATTGTAAGACCTTGGAATCTCTGTAACTTGTTCCACTTGTTGTATTTGCAGTAAAAGCTTTGTCAATGTGCCCTTCTTTTCGGCCTGTAAGAGTTTTTGTCTTGTACTCCTTTTGAAGTTGTTTGAGGGCAAAACTTGAGGGGGGGTACATAGATCTATTAACTCCTTTTGACCGAATTACATCTTTGACGGACTATCCACAATGGCAATGGGAGTCATGCTAGGTGAGCCGGCATATTGTGTTTGATGGGATACGTTGACTTTGTATTTACGTGAAAGCTGCTCATCCAGTACATAGATGAATTCACCCAAATTATTGAGCGTCCTCTCAAAAAGCAAATTCATTTCAATATCACCTACTTCGATGACTGCATCTAAAGTTGTAAATTGCATTGGAGAAAGTAATTCTAAAAGAAATGGTGCAGATATTATAAATTTACCTTTGTAAAAAGGATAAGAAAACTCTTTACCTAGGACAAATAAAGAGCAAGCCATAATAATATCCTAAGCAAATAATTAAGCACAAGATCACATTGAATAAACTAAAACAAATTATTTATAAACTTACGTCTAATACTATAGCCATTATAAATTTAAAATTAATATTATTTTATTATTTTTAAAAATTAATGTGAAAAAATACCAAATATTTTTTAAAAAAAAATATTTGTTTGTGACTGTGTGATCACGTGAATTTATTTATTTTAGTTTCTTTTTTTAATGTTTGTGTAAAGAAGATGTGTGAGTAATCGAGTGTGCTAAGGATAGGGGAGCAAAATGTTGTACGTTGAAGTTGAAGGGTTGAGGAGTCAAATAATGGGAACGTGTGGGAGATAGTACCTCCCACCCCCTCCCACGCCATTCAGGCGACGAGGAAGGGGGGTGGGGGCAAGGGCGGGGGCACAGGCGCTATCGAGGGGGGGGGGGGGGGGGGGGGGGGGGGGGGGGGGGGCGGGGGGCCGGAGCCTTGTCCATGGGCGGCCAAGCGCCCAAGGCATGCGCGTTGGTAAAGGACGGGGGCGAGGCACTAACGCAAGGGGAGCGGAGGGGGGGAGGGCGGGGCGTTGGCCATGGGCGGCCAAGCGCCCATGGCCAGCGCGTTGGCCATGAGCGGGCACACGCTCCCACACGGGGGCATGTGTCCGCCCATGGCCAACGCGCTGGCCATGGGTGCGTGTGACGTGTGTGTGTGTACTCTGTCTCTAGCCAACGCGTGGCCAGAGACAAAGTACACACACATACACGTGGCAGTCCACGCCGACACACTGGCCAGGCCGATCGTCGTGTGTCCACGTGGACTCGCCACGTGCCCCGTTGTCAGCCGACGGTACACGTGGAAGAGGCCACGTGGCCACGTGCACCGCCACGTAGGCAACGCGTCGGCCACGTGGCCTGCCACGTGTATTGTTGCCTGCCACGTGTGTTTGTCCACACACACACATACATGTTGCAAAAAGCGTGTGTGTGCGTGTGAACACACACACACAAACGCACACACACACAAATGCACACACAAGCAGGCGCACATGTGTGTGCGTTTGAACACACACACACACACACACACACACACACAAACTAACACACACGCAGGCGCGCGTGTGTGGTGTACACACACGCGTCTGCGTGCAACGTGTGTGTGTGCACACACAAACACATAAAGCGCGTGCGTGTGTGTACACACGCCCATGAACTGCACACACACGCACACCCGTGCACACACACACGCACACACATACACGTCAACACACACACACACACGTGCGCGCACACGCCAACACACATACACACACCTTCACACTCCTCTCTCTCACACACACACAAGGACAAAATAATGGAATTAAAAAATTAAAATTAATAAATAAAAATGAAAGCTTTATAAAGTGCATTGACCTTCTCTTTTCACTTTCTTCACCTCTATTTTCTTCTATTACACATATCTCTCTCTTTCTCTTTGTCAAGTTTTCTCTTGTTCACATCTCAAACTCTTGCTTACAATTTCTCATAAATCATCCTATATCTATCTTCTTTAATTCTTTAGCGCAAGCATGAGAACAAGAAATCAAACCAAAAATACTGGTGTCGTGGATGAGGTTCATGTTACTACGTCACAAGAAGTACCTCCGCTATGCACACAGGATACCGAACAATCTCAAGCCTTGAGTTCTTTAGATCGCATTGTGTCCATCGTAACTGGAGTGGGTGAAACAACACAATCAAGCGCGAGACCCAGTCATCGTGTGGAAACAGGTACAGCTATTGAAGATGTAAGAGATGAAGCATTTGGAAACGTTGTCGACAAGAACATTTCATTGGCTGGTTGGATTCTCATAGAGTACCATACGATGGCAAACTTCCACGCTTGCCTCTATGTCGACTTATTTCAAACCCTGCCATCCGCACACATGATGACTATGTGGCCGATTTGTAACTCTCCATTGCAAACAAAGGCTACCAACCAACCATGGCAAGATTTATTGTTAGTGAACGGATTCCTGGGGAGGATCACAAACAATTTTCTCGTCGTGGTCACGCTTTGAGGGATCTTGCAATGTCATATGATTTGGATGAGGAGCTTCGCCAAATCCCCGAGCTTAGTCACATGGTCGAGAGGTACTTTGTGGTTTGGGATGGTAATCACCGATTGGAGGCATGGACGCGGTGGATGAACGAGAATGACATCCCAATTGAGAAGGCACCAAAGGTGGAGTGTGTTCTAGTTGATTTTCAGCCCCACGAGACAGCGGAGTTTCTATTGGTTTTGGGTATGATCAATAGGTGAGCCCTTTTTTTTTGTGAATGTAAATGCATTTTATTTTTTAACTATATAAATTACAATCGAGTGTTAAACAGGGCCACGGGGTTTCAGTGCCTCACACAACTGCTCATAATATTTTCATGATGAGAAAGCTAGGGTTGGCGGACCCTACTTCACTTTTGCAAAAATTCCTTGAAAGAGCGCGTTTGGCAACAAAAGGGGCTTTGAATTCTAGAGGTCCAAACAATTCAAAGTGGCTAAAATTGCCAATGGTTGTCCTTACGCAACTACTTTGGAAGGTATGCTTTAAACCAATGCTAAATGAGAATATGTTTTGATTGCGAAATCTTATTATGTGTATTTTGATTGAGTCCTTGGCAAATGATAGGAAGAGTTCGATCATATGTTTAGTAGTAAAACGGAAGGGCTACCATCAAAAGGGAGTTTTGACTATGAGTTGGCACCTTACGCATACGAGAAAAGCATCAATCTAGCGCTATCTCAAACGGAGCAATACTTTACGCGCAAAGGGCTTGAGATAGCCACCATTGCAAATCCAAAGAATGGCAGCGATTTTTTCCACAAATGTATATCATTTACAGGTTGGGGCAAGAAGACCACGAAAATGACACCCTCGAGAGTGGTAGAGGTTGCGCGTGCACGCATTAGCCCGACAGAGTAAGTAAAAGTCATTTAAATCATTCGATATATTTCTCTCTTTATTATGTAGCAATCAAAAATAAGTCTCTCTTTTCCTTTGATAGGAAGTGCAGCTTGCTTGATTTGCTCCAAGGTGGTGATGCATCCTTGAAGGAGAATGGCATCGGTTTGACAGAGAAGGCCTGGATCCTGTGGCTTCAATATCACGTGTATTGGTGGCAATTGGAAACGTTAGATTTAGTGATTATGTGGACCAGCTAGCAATTTGTTGATAATGTAACTTGTGACTTATTATTTGCTGCAAGAGAGTGCTTTGGATGGCCGAGAAAATGGAGGCCGAAAATCATGATGTTGCTATCCAACATGATAAGGCTGAAGGTAGGCATGGTTGCACACTTGCCCACACATTACTGACATACAGACGCAAGCACTTTGAGAAGGCCTTCAAGAAGTGGAGTGCTCGGATCAAGTCCACACAGGATCTCAAAGAGCAACCCCATTTTGCTTGTATGGCACGATGCTTGTTGTACATGTTTGACATCTTTAATTGTTGACAAATTAAGAATGTAGTAGGACACACTAATCTTGTTCTTGGTGGCTGAAAACATTGTGGTATGTCTTGTAGATGGTGGAGAGATGCTCTTGTCTTTCCCATTCCCGAGCACCCTAGTGATGCATGGTGCAGGTCGGAGAGAGAGGAGACGGGCTTATATCCTGACGAGTGGATAGACGACTTGCGGCCAAAGGGAGCGTGGCTCAAGTGTCCTTGGTGGTTGGACTACCCGGACAAGGAGTACCCACCCGCAGAGGAAGAGCTATACATAGGTATCATTCTATATATTTTTTACCTTTGCATAAAGCAATACAACATGGACTCAATAACTCTTCTTTTTTATTTAATAGCGGATCATACTGCGTCACGGAAGAAAGCGGTTGTGATAGAGGATGCTCTATCTCCAAACACATCAAAGAAACCGGACAAGAAGAAACAGACCTCAAAGAAAGACTCGCAAGCACAACCAGCTGACAAGCGACGTGGGAAGAGAAAGAAGAGGGTTGTGGTTTCCGGTGATAGTGAGAGCAAGCATGTGGTTGTGGAGTATTCTGTAGAAGTCAGCGATAGTGCTCATAGCCTTGGTGCTATGAGCCGCAGTGTACCGACACTATCCTTCACTCCAAGACCAGTGGAGGGCATCCAGGAGTCCTCTCCATGTTCACCATCACATGGCAGGGCTGCAGAGGACCTATCAAACATGGCCAGAGTTGTGGGAGATAACCATCCAGGTACATGAAAATGGTTAATGTTGTGTTGTTCTCTTTAGCATTGCTTGAAAGATATATTTGATCTTATGTTGCTACATACAGATATGCATGTAGAGCCACGCCACCTTGCAGTGCATGCTAGTGTCAAAGAGTTGGCAAAAGCTATTCCAGATGTGTTGTGCAATGACAGGTAAGCCACGCTTATTTACAATCATAGTTATGTGCTCAATTTTAGTGCTAACAAAGATTGCATGCAATTCTATGCAGTCACTACGTAGATTCTTGGGCTCTCTATCAAGAACAAGGAAGATGAACCCCAGCTTGAGATTGGGTGGCGTACGTTTGGTGTACATGGCCTTTCCCTTACACACTAGGCCATATGCAGCTAGCACGGGTGGGGTTCCTTTATGGAACCAATGGGATAGTGAGCTTGTGGATGTTGCATTCCTTCTGGCATCCGAGTTTCTTTTGGTTGATGACATGGTTGTGGCGACATGTCGTGCAGAACATCTTTCCATTGTCACTTCGAAGGCAGAGGGAGCTGGTTTCCAGTTGTTGAGGATATTGCACATACAGCTTTTGGAGTCTAGTTGTACGACTGTTCAGGACTATTTAGAGGGGGTATGTTTTTTTTTTTTTGATAATGAATAGTAACTTCGATGTTTGCATGTCAAAAAATAATTTTTTACTTCCATTCGTAGGTTGGTACTTTGTTGCTGGTCATTTTTTCACCCCCTAGAACTAGTGGGTGTCTGCTTCCGAGGTACGATCGAGCGGATGGAGAGATTGCAGCAAATGTACGTGGCTTCTCTGCAGATGATGACATGTTGTGGGAGAAGCTACCAAGTTCATATTCCACATAGTGGACACTTGATCGTATGGGCCGGCCTTATCGTAGAGGTGTTGAGAGGAGTCCAACGTTTGCCAGGTGGTAGAAATTTTTTGGAAGTTTTTTTGATTGTTCCTATAAAATTATAGGTATAATAAATCTAAAGGTTACTTTTTTTTGTAGATGGCTACTAGGTACCTTCACAGACATGGGAGATGCTGTGTTGGATTGTTTTGTAGGAGTTGGGACATTGGCAGCACAATGTTTACTACTACGTAGACATTGCATCAGTTGTGAGAAGGATTGGGCAGTTTTCAGTGCTTGTCTGGAGCTAGCTCAGCGCCTACCTTCCGATTTAGGCTTGACATTGTTGTTTCATAGGAGTGTCAGAGCTCAGGTAATTGAGCAATCGAAGTAGGTGTCCGAGCAGCTTCATCCGCTTGACCCACCTTTCCCAACACCACTCAGCAGCACAATCAGGGTGGGGCAGTAGCAGCACCGTATCCCACTTTCACGGCCCCAGTTTTTCCATGGCGTGCAACTGGACCGTCTCCCAGTGCATTCATTGCCTCCACATCTGAGGCCCCGCTCGGAGTTGATCCATTTCCTCTTTCACTACCTACGGGCCCCCCCACATATAGTTCGTACCCTCTGTCATTTGGAGGAGTTCCCCAACCATTTGGTGCACTGCTGGCGTTGGCACGACCTTTGTTTCCTCCTAGAGCATATGGCCCCCCACCGCCCTTCTTTCATCCACGTCACCCATGATGTATCACCCCCCATATGTATTTACTTTTGATGCAATGAAACACATAGATTTGGGGTTTGTGTTATGAAATAGACCATAACTCTGTGTAAGGAACTTCTGTTTCTCTTACTAATAGTGTATTGAATGAATCCATGGTGTTTTTTGTTTGAATGTAAGTTGGTCATGAAACGACAACCAAATTTTAGTTGAAGAGAGAGAGAGAGAGAGAGAGAGAGAGAGAGAGAGAGAGAGAGAGAGAGAGAGAGAGAGAGAGAGAGAGATGGGTAGATTGTCCCTTCTTTTGGGAATCCGCTCACCCGATTCTTAAAAAGCGCTCGCCAGAAATTGCTCGCCCAAAAATTGTGCCCGTCTTAGAGTAACTGCAGAAAAAATGAGTCCCAAATTGTCTATCAAGTACAGAAGCAAATATTTGATGCAGTTAGAAGAGGACAGGTTGATTAGTTCCTATATATCTGAAGTGATTCAAAGAAGGAGGAAAGCTTGGGTGAGTATGAATGTTAAGTTTAAAGTTTTCTAGGTTGGAGATTGGGTAATGTTGTACAACTCCAGATTAGGGTCACATCCAGGCAATTAACTTTGAGATATATTGGTCCATTTAAGATTGTCCAGGATTTGGGAGAGGGAACATTCATAGTTGCTGATGTTTTTGGCTCTAGAGTTGAGAAACATGTTAATGGTTTCAGATTAAAGAAATTCCAAGGGAAACCACCCCATTTGAAATGACCTTTAGCAGGATTGATTCAACCAGAAGAGTTTGCAGAAAGTGATTAGGGAAGCACGTTTGGAGCTCATCAATTTCAGAGAGTTATGATTAACAAAGATGTTGAAGCTAATTGTAAAATGCACATAAGTCCAAAAGCAGGACAAAGGGACCAAAGTTCAGAGTGGTCAAGTCGAATTTTTGGAATACTACCTGAAATCGGAATTTTGTTGAATCGGATATTTTTGGGTCGGAATTTTTAAGGGAGAATTGAAATTTTACATTGAAAAGTGGGACAATTCTCCATTCTGTAAAATCACAGCCCAACGAGTGCTATTAGTGCTGAGTGGAAAGCGAGGTGCGTCATTCAAAGGTGTGAGCCATCACCTCTGTCGAACTCTACCTTGCCTTATGTTGTCACCCCACTTCTTCAAGTACACACCCACCTAACACATACCTCCAGCCATGGTGAGAGGGAAGTCTACCACTGCCATGCAGCCGAGTTGGAGCATGATGAACCACCGAGAAGATTGTGTCACAAGGGACAAGTGCTGAGTGCTGACATCAGCAGCCGTGAGGAGGAAGAAGCTTCGAGAGGTGGAAGAAGATTGTGTCACAAGGGACAAGTGCTGAGTGTCGACATCAACAGCCATGAGGAGGAAGAAGCTTCAAGAGAGGAAGAAGATTGTGTCACAAGGGACAAGTGCTGAGTGTCGACATCAGCAGCCGTGAGGAGGAAGAAGAGGTGGCTGCAGAGACACCTCTCAGCACAGCAAAACTGCAGTAGTCCGTGATGGATCCTTTTACGGATTTTAAGGTGTCCCTAGACCTAACACTAGAGACTAATGTGGTATGGTTACAAAGAGTGGGGCTGCATGCATTTGCAACTCTTCCATGGGATGAATGGAGACATAACTACTATGCAAAATCAAATCTAGATATACTCAGGAAAACCAAGGGTATGATTTCAAGCACATTATCCTTTACCCCTGTATTGGTTTCACATGTATTTCATTTACCATTGAAAGGTATCATCACAATCCCTAAATGTTCAGAAGCTTTGTTGAAGAAAGAGTTTGGGCCTACAGAGGGTGGTAGGAAATACTACATGCTGAAGAATGTAAATTTTGTAAGGAGAGAGCAGCTCAAATGGTATTTCGAGAGATTGTGCTTTCTCATAAAGTTTGACTATGTGTCAAAGGAGAACTAGACCATTGTGTTTTGCAGAGCGGGGAGGTAAAGTAAACTGGGAAAATTGGTTGTATGACAAAATTGTAGCTGAGGTTTACATGTCAGATAAAAGGAAGGCTCGGAATTACAGGAGGTTATCTACATTTTTAGCAGCTATGTTCAGTTCTCCACACAAATCCCTCAGTGAATAAAGGGTGGCAGATGAGCAAACAAGTCCAGGTTTGTTGGGCAGAAAGAGGTGTTGAAGGAGGATGAGAATTCAAGCCAAAAAGTAGAGCTACCAGCACATGTGTAGGAAAATCAGGAAAAGATGTCATCCTTTAGGTTTTTGGTACAAGCAGGATATTCAGAGGAGAAAGCATTGAAGGTTGTGCAAACAAAAATGATTGAATCCATAAAGAAGTCGGATGCTCCAATCATTACATCTCATGAGAAGGTGCAAACAAAAACCAAATTGGGAAAGGTCTTCACATTGTCAAAGAAGAGAAAGGTAGACTCTGAAGTGTTCAAAGCAGTGAGACAGCTGGACTTTGAACCAGGGACCGTCAAGAAGGTGCAGCAAAAGGTTTCCATTGAGGATGTAGGGATGGCTATACACATGTTAACAAAGGTTTTGAAGTTTCTGAGCAGCCACCAGATACAGTTAGATAATCAGGCCCAGTCCATGTCAAAAACAAGGGAAGCACAGGTGTTATTACAAGAACATGCTAATATTGTGCAGAATTTGAACTTGGAAATGGAGAATTTGAAGTTAAAACATAAGGATGAGATGCAGGATTTTTTGATGCAACATAAGAGTGAATTAGCAAAGGTCAAAATGTCTTTAGGGATGTTCAGAGAATGGACAATGACTTTGGAAGGAAAAGTGAACCATGAGCTGGAGCAATTACCCAACAAAAATGCAGATTTACAGGTGTAGAATATGATGCTTGATCAGAGGCTTAAACCCTTGTTGGATATAGAGAAGCAGGTGTTGAATCAAGAGGAATTGGATGTTAATGGAGTATTAATGTCAGAAGTGGATGTGCAGGTACTTAGGCAACAATTGAAGAGTGCAATGCAAGAGGCTTAATAAACAATGAAAGAGAGATTGACCACTGTGTTGAAGCACCCATATGAAATGGTTAGAACTAGTTTGGTCAGTACACATGAAGCTGACTTAATGATGGAGGTAGAACAGCTCAAGAAGGAAAGAGATAATTGGATTAAGTAGCTCCAGGAACCTAAAGAAAAACAGAAGGAGAAGGTGGTAGTTGAAGAGGAGCAGCTGAAATCAGAGTTAGCTGAATGTTCAAAAAAACCATTGCAGGAGATGAAGAACCAAGACTCAGAGCAGAAAGTGAATGCTGAGCTTGAAATGGACTTACATCACATTGTGTTAGCAGATTTTACAATACCAATTGATGGCAATTCTCAGCAGGTGGAGGTTTCTTTTGATACAATTGCAGGTGGTGTTGTTTCTGAAGCTACTAAGAAGTGAATAAAGCTTTAGCATTTACAGATTGAGTAGCATATGTAATTTTTTAAGCTGTTTTTGGTCATACTTTGTTTTGGATCAAGGATATATAAATCTGTGTCGGATTTCTACGAAATCCGCCACCGAGGCGTGCCATGTGTTGAAAGGGTAATAGAATTGTCAGAATAGTGCTCAGTCAAATTATGTCATGCTGGTCGGAATTAGCTTCAGTCGGAATATTCCTAGGTCGGACTTTGTTGAGTCGGATGTATATGCCAAGAACATTCAATTAGACAGTTGTAACTCTCTTTTTATAGTAGAAGTCCTGGGTAACAAACAACAGTCGAGACGTATTCAAGCTTTGATCAATGGAGTTTCTTGCTGTGTATGATCTTCTTCTCATGGCTCTGACTTTGCTCTGCCTCAAGTAGTCTTACTATGTTGTTTGTTGAATCTGATTATGGAGTGAAGTTTGATTCTCTGTTTGAGAGTATGTTTGTTGAGAGAGATCATTGTGTTGATGAACCCCAACATGACCGCACATCACACGGAAGGCCAAGAAAGATCATTTTTATGGAAGATTCAAGAGTAGGAGATGGGAGTGATAATTCCAAAGGGAAGACAAAGTTTTGTGATTTGGAACAAAAGGGTCAATGAAGCTATGTGGGCAATCAGAAGAACCCTCTCGGCAGTCATGTAATATAAAGTGGCACCCTCAGCGGTGGAAAAAGATGTGGACAAAATATAGTGGCACGTAGTAAAGAAATTCGTGCACCATCCTTTGCGGGGCATAGAAAACTTCCAAATGGGCTACTCAGACAGTTTTTTTGGTTCTGTCACAGACATGTTATTCATTGCTATGTGGTGGATCATAACATAGAAGAGAAATGCATTGTCGACATAGCACATGAAGTCTTCAAGGTTGAGAATCACACAGTAGACGGACATGTGGGAGTGTATGAGGTGCACATCAAGAATGAGCCCTACTGCACATGCCCTAATTTCACCGACACAGAGGCCAAGAACAAATCTTATTTGGCTTGCAAGCACTTGTACTTATTTGGGAGTGCTTGGATTGAGCCAAAATGAAAACATGTTCATACATCAACCCGTGCTAAGCAAAGTAGATGTTTACAATGCTCTTAGCTATGAATGCACATATCCAAACTTAGAGTAATGCCCCATGATCGTACAATTTTGTGACACATTTTCCGCCATGTATTGAAGCTAGCGAAGTTGATATGGGTTGGGTAGGTATTTGACCTTTGGGGAAATTTTTTTGGATTATCTTGGTTTATAAATCATTTTGTCTCTTTTTGTTAGCATTAATCTTGATGTAAATTGATTTATGTATATACTTCTCTTTGTGTGTGTGTGTGTGTGTGTGTGTGTGTGTGTGTGTGTGTGTGTGTGTGTGTGTGTGTGTGTGTGTGTGTGTGAGAGAGAGAGAGAGAGAGAGAGAGAGAGTGATAGGGTATGAGACTATTGAGATGTCACATCATTAAGAAAGTAATGAATATTAAATCAAGTCTGCTTGGAAAAAATCTATGAGAGAGATGAGAGAGACTGAGGCAGAGGCCAAGGAAAAAAACCACAGAGAGAGAGAGAGAGGCCGAGGCCGAGGCCGACGGAGGATCAGGAGAGAGAAAAAAGGAGCAAAAGCGATGGTGACGACGATGTTTGATTGAGGTGTGTTTGCCAAGGGAAAAAATCTATGAAAGAGAGAGAGGGGGGGGGAAGGGGGGGGGGGGGGCCAACGGAGGCTCAAGAGAGAGAATATAGTTGAGGGGAAAGGAAAAAAATATTTTTGAAATGTGTCTGCCGGATTCCAAAAAAGCGCTCGCCAAAAAATATTCCCCAGGAATTTTGTGGTGTCCAACTCTCTGCATATGGCATGCCGAAGTGGAAGTAGGATGCATTTGGTAAGGCAACCACATTTAGCTAGTGGTCAAAGCTATCAATACAAGAGCAAAACAAAGTCTTCCAATTTAAAAGATAAAAAATGAGTTGGTTAGAGCAATCCATGAGAACGAGAACAATTCAAAAACGGAATGTCTACAAATCGATGGACAAAACTCTGTGTCAACAAGTCGCACAAGTTCAAGTTCGTCATCCACATCTAGATCTCCATGACTATGCATTTTCTTGGATTACATGATTGGACTACGTAACAAGGTACGACTTCCGTTTCCTATAATTTTTGGGGAGTCACAATGCCGACTCTCCACCATACTATATGGCACTTTTCTATGGCGCACATTGTTTATGGTCTGTAGTTTGTGTCATTTCCCCATTCCATGATAAAAGGGTTAACTACTCATATGGTTTTCTTGTAGCTTGACAAAACAATGTTATCTACGTTGCACATTGAACGAGAGGCTTACTCAATGACCAGGTAAGTAGTCCAAGTTGATTTTTACATTTCTCTACAGTACAATCTACTGTACGTAAACAAACTCTTTCCGATTCTCAAAAACACACTACTAAGGCCCATGTCACACTGGGACACCCAAAGCTTGGCCAAGCTGATGTGGCTTCGCCTCATTCGTCTGCGAAAAGGTAACTTGGGGGGAAACGTTTTGTCAGATGGCCGGCCTCACAAGCTCGGCCAACTTTCGAGAGTGGCGGCCAACTCCCAAAAAGCAATGGCGAGAGTGCAAGAGGTAGGAGTTGAGCTCTGCCCGTCAGCGCAAGAAGCGGGGAGACCACCATCTGGGCTAGGGGGTTGGCTGCTTTTGAAGGCCACCTTTTGCGTCATGGCTTGTTGTGACACAAACTAGGTGCCCACCCTGGAAATCCGAGATGGGCAGGAGGCCCAGTGTGACAGGGACCTAAACCATATCAACAATTTTCTTTGGCAAGGCCAACCAATTTGCTCCAAAATATGGTAAAGTTCTCATGTACGTATTAGCCTAGTGTGACCTAGGATTTTGTTGATAAAGCGATGCTCGCCAGCTCCCCCATTGCCCCTGCCCATCACCCTTTCCAAATGTAACACCACTTCCGTATGTCGTCGGATGTAACTGATTAGAGAGAGAGAGAGAGAGAGAGAGAGAGAGAGAGAGCATGGAGGGCAACGTGACGCTGGCGATGGAGGCGCTGGCGGCGTCGGGGGTGCTGGTGCCCAGCGAGCAGAGGGCGGCGTTGGGGCGGTCCCTGCTCGTCAAGCAGCAGGAAGCCCGCCTCTCTGCGCTCGCCTTCTGGGGTCGCATTCTCACCTCCACCGGCCACGACTACCTGCTCGCCCGCGGCTGCAACTCCATCTCCCCCTCCTCCCTCCACTTTGACACCCACTACTACTACAGGCAAGTGCTCTCTCTCTCTCTCTCTCTCTCTCTCTCTCTCTCTCAAATTGCACAACACGCACGCATAATTTGCCTATTGCTCTCTTGATTTAGCTTGGGGTTCCCTCATTGATCTCCAGCCAGGATGGAGTGAAGTGGATGGACTTACAGGCACTCACAGATGACACCTATGAAGCATGCAAGTCCATCCGTGGCTGTTTCACGGGCGAGCCGAGCCATATTTATTCTGTTAAACTCGCTGCCCCATCCCAAAGTAAATGTTCTTCTGCATCAAAAGGACCTAAAATAAACAAAACGAGATGCATTGCAGGATCATAACAAGATGTGATTTCTCCATTTAAAAGATGAGCAAGATGTGAACGCGGTCGGAGAAGAAATGGCAGGAGCTAAGAGTCAACAAGAGAGGCAGATGGACGCAACGAAAGAAGAGGCAGGCCAAGAGGATGTTGAAATACGGCAAGACGATGAGCAAGATGCTGAAGAAACAAAAGATGATGATCACAGTGAGATGGGTGCTTCTAAGTTAGGGCCAGGCTTTAGGACCCTCGAGATTGGAGAGGTACATTGTTAAGATTGACTTCATTTAGAGGCTTCTTCACTCTTTATTATTTTAGGTTAAGCTACTGCGGTTTTTACCAGCTTGACCGGGTGTCGGCCCTGATGCGGCAAGTTGATTATGACTGTGGTGTTGTTCCTAAAGGAGCTTACATATATAATTCGAAGAAGGAGCTCGTGAAGAATGTTCACTTTCCAGGTTTGCTGCTTCATGTCCATGGAAGCTTGATAAAATTACTAATTGGGCGGCAATCCTATAACAAATAGTTGAAGATGTATTTCCCAATTAATTACTTAGTTATTAATTAATCACACATCTCCATACTAACGTAGCAACACTGGTTACAGGTGTTAAGTTCTTGCAAAATCTCGACTCTTTTGTACATTTGTTTCAAAAGTATGAGGATACTCCTTTGTCAGACGATGTCAGAGGTAAGTTACTGTTTGAAGTGCCAAATGCATATTCGTGTTCATATGCTGCATAGCCAATAATAGTGCATGCAAACCACACAAGCATGCATTTGGATACACGTACACACATTGGTCTGAGGAAATAGTGTTTTTCACCTTATGGAGTTAGGCGCCACGTATGCAATGCATCCAGGGTTGTCATCGTACTGTCGTATGATAAAATAAGGTAGGGTTTCGTGTGGAAAAATATAGTGTATTACAATTTATATCATACAATGTGTTTGTTTAAAATCTCTTAATAACCATTGAATATCTTACATGTTATGGTAATATCGCTTTTTGTTTGTGTAATGAAGGTTCATGGAGTTTCGAGCACATTCCATTTGAAGGTGTGGTATTAAGGAGTCTTTGGTGGCCAGGATATGTGTTTTACTACACAACTCAAACCAAAGATTTTGGTTCTCTGTATTTTGGAATGGGGGAGAAAAATGTGGACTTGCCTTTTATGATTTAGTCATTGATATCTGTAGCATTAGATGCCATGGAAAAAGGTCGGTCTCTTTGGGTGCCAATCGTGTCGAGGAAAAAGGCAGGAGTTAATCTACTTGTGCAAAGTAGTGTTCATTAGGAGCGCACCACTCAACACTAACACCTCATACATTGTAAAGCTTGGCTGCTCTTTGAAACTTCTAAATTCCACCAAAGAATGGCTCAGAAACTTTTAAAGGGCAAAGCTTGTTCTCGAAAAATGAAAAAAACAAGTGGAACAATGTGAGGAATGTAAGGATGCACAATGCTTGCCAACTGAAAGGGGTTGAGGGAGATGAGTTAAAGGTCTAACAAGGGAAATAATCCTCCAACATAGGAATTAAAGGAAAAGCTAACTCTTAAGATATATTATTTCTAGCAGTGTGATAAATGCATACGCCAATCGTCTATTGGATAGTCGTAACACTTTTGTCTTGTCAATGCCAAAAACATGCAAACAACTACCAATGTGATTTGGAGAAGTTTGGGGTGTGAATAGACAATCGGCAACTAAGGAGTCCAAAAAGCAATGAAAACAAAACACGATATCATTATGCTAGCCCAGAGGTATCTAGAAGAAAAAGCTATATGGAATCCATACTAATTAGAAGGTCCACAATTGGCAACTAAGAAGTCAAGATCTAAGGTCCCTATAACTCTAGGGTGATGGCTCATACACTCCATCCGACCAACCTTTCATAGATCGTGTCTATATGTAGGAGCCCCTGTGCATGCCATTCATGTGGCACTTTGCCATTGGGCCCTACCCTAACCATAGGCCACCTTAGCCCCTGATACCTATGACCCTATGACCCGTGTCTCTTTTTTTTTTTTTTTTTAAAGCAAAACTCACAATTGTGAGTGAATTATATTGAATAGCCCAAAAAATTATAAGGTCTTGTCATGCTCATGTTGAGCCATGACATCATCCATGGACTATAATTACATCGGCTATCAGGGCAACCACCCCCAACAACCCGACGCCTCCTCCTCGATACACAAGGTCCAAACAAAACAAAAAACAAAAAAAACCTTTTATTTACCGATGGCCAAGATTTTCCCCCGTCCTACTAGGCATTCCATCTGCACAGCAAGGCACAAGTAGTCCTAGACCAATCCTGTGTTTCTTGCGCCCGAGCGTCCAAATTAGCACTTTGCTTTCTTGAGTAATTTCTGCGAAGCTTGCCACCTCCAAACCTCCTTCAAACACACGGCGGTTCGTTGTCTGCCATACATTGTGTAAGAAGAAGTATCTGACGATGTGAGTGCTGACGAGGAGGGCAGGACTTTTTGTATTCTTGCCTCCAAGGAAAAGGTCAGTCTTGAAGAAACTAATTTTCCATGTTCTTTCGACCCACTTGCATATTTTCCCTGCGAGGCCTTTGATAGTTGTGCAGTCCATGAATAGGTGGGCCAGATCTTCACTAGCCATCCTGCACCCCAAGCATCGATCCGATCCAATCCCCCTCTCCTGAATCGAATACGCAACTGTCACAAAGCAAGAGTGCATTCTACTGCAGTTGGACTTGGACAAGGCTTATGACAGAATAACATGGACATATATAGAAGCCGTCATGGAAGCTTTGGGCTTTGGGCCTTGCCTATGTCGGTTGGTACGCGTACTGGGGGCTCGAAGCCATTCAGAGCTCCTGTTCAACGATAGAATTGTGGGCTCTTTTGAGGTCAAAAGGTCTATTAAGCAGAGATGCCCTCTAGCCCCCCTACTTTTCGCCATAGGATCACATCCTTTAATCACGACGCTCGAAGCTAGTGTGAAACGAGGGGAGTTGCAAGGCCTTGCTTTGCCAGGAAATAGCCAACTCCTAGCAAAACTCTTTGCAGACGATTCTCTCCTCTTCTTGAAGGCGTGCCCACAGGTCATCAGAAAAGCTCTAGAGATTGTACAAATTTTCTCAGTAGCTTTCGGGTCCCAGTGTAATGTAGAGAAGTCAAGGCTGATCTTCCTATCGGGAAAATGACTCATTTGACCCTTCTGCCTGGTCGGGGGAGATTGTCACAAAAGGGAATATATTCCGACATCTGGGAGCCCCCTTGGGGGTGGACGTGACTCACAAGCAAAGATTTCAGTGGGTGCTTGAAAAAAATCAAAACAAAAAATAAGAAATAAAAAAAAATCTATGACCCGTGTCTTAACACAAAAAGTTTGAGATGGAGTTAAAAAAGAAAATGGATAAGTCTTTGGTGTACTTGTAATTCTTTAGCTCTTTGCAAAGAAGCCTTGTATCAACTCAACGAGCTATCTTTATTTGACATTGTTCTCTTGTATCGTCGTTCTTGATGGCATGTGGTGTCATGTATATGTGGGGGCATTGCTTGCTTCTGTCAAATGTCAAAGTCGTCTGCAAGCCGTTGACTCTAACCTTCCATGACTATAGTCTTGTTTTTGTCCAATATTAAATCAAGAGTATCTGAAAATATTGCTCAGAAATGAAAGAATTTTTGCCTTGGATTCTTTTCTTTCCAATAACAATCCTACTGAGTAGAATTGTAACTTCTTGGGAACACTATAGAAGAAGCTCGCTCTTTTGTTATTTTCTCAGCGTTTGGGAACTCTACAAACTTTGAAATGTTCAAGAAGGAAATCTCGAGTGTATCTATACATAATCGTATGTATAAGCAAGAATTCAAATTCAAATAAGCAGAATATAATTCAGTGTAGGGAACTACATACGAGTGTTGACTTGCATTGTCATGATTGCTTGGAAGTGCCTATTCAATTTAACTTGTTTGTGGCTCATGTGATGCGCCTACTAGTTTTATGAAAAGAGAAGCCAATGGTGGCAAAAGTATGCCTTAACCTTTCTGGCCCACAGTTAAAAATGCAAAAAGGCAGTGCTATACTCTTGTTAAAGACAAAAATTACAAAAATATGTTTTACATTGTTTTGTAGGATGATAATTGAGTGATTCACTTACTATGATTGTTGGCTCCGTTATGGTTTAAGTTTTCTCAAGCCACAAGGTAAAATTGCTTCAGAATTTATGATTACTTGTTCGGAACCAAAATGTTTCAGCAAGCTTGAATCCAAGTTTAATGAAAGACTACTAATGGATCAAAGCCATTTCTGCAATGTTAAACATGCGTTGTTTTGAAGTACCACCATTCAAAGAGGTAAAACTACATTAGATACTCGTAGGTCTCTAAAAATTTGGAAAATTGAAAGCTCTTGCAAAGCAGTACAATCCAAAACGGCATGACAACCAAATTGTTTATTTGGCGTTGTTGATGGCAACTTGTAGGCAGAGAGAGATAAAGAAGGAGAGATGCATGGATAGCCGCACAAACACATACATGCTCTCTGATGTTTCCATTGGGTGCTAAAGTTACTATATGGTTTGGCATGCTATATCCAAAGCTCTCTCTCTCTCTCTCTCTAAATGGTTTGGAAACTAAATGGGAAGCTTTCAAGAAAGCTATTTGTTCTTGTGCGGAAGAATGCTTTGCCATAAAGCATCTCCATGGTATCAACAAAGATAGATCACGCAAAAGGTGGTTTGATAAAGAATGTCAAGATGCTCGAAAGTCCTTGATAAAGCTTGATGCAACTATGGACAAAGACAACTATCAAAGTCATTTGCATACATACAAGGCATTGATTCAAAAGAAGAGAAGAAGATGTGAAGTAAAGCAACAAGAATTTCAAGTCCAAGAAAAGGCACATGCATGTGGAAGATTTTGGAGAAACTTGAGAGTCAAGCGGGTTGAGAATTTTGGTAACTTGAGTCTAGTGGATATGTACACACATTGTAGGCAATTATATAAGCAAGCAAATACTGAAAAAATGCCATTTTATGGTTCACTCCCATGTATGCCGTCTTTTTTTACTATTGAGGATGTATGCGGTGGGCTTGAAAAGTTGGCCACTCGCAAAGCGGCAGATCTTCAAGGTATCAAGCCGGAGATGATCAAATGGACAGGAGATTTTACCCATGAGTGGATGTGTGATATGTTCAACCTTTCACTTCAACATGGTATGCCTTATGATTGGAGTACTAATTGGGTTAAGCCTTTGCATAAAGGAGGGGATGTAAAGAATGTAAGCAACTACCGGACTATAATGATTGGGTCTCTTATGGCAAAGTTGTTTGGGTGCATAATGGAGATGAAATTGAGTGATTGGGCTGAAGAGAATGACAAGCGTGCAAAGGGACAAGCGGGTTTTCGTCGATGCCATAGCACCATTGATCATCTTGTCACTCTTTGTGTTCTCATGGAGGAAAGTCGGTTGAAACGCAAGCGATTGTATTGTTATTTTGTGGACTTTAAGAAAGCCTTTGATATGATTCCACGTAACAATTTGTAGAGAAGGATGGAAGAACTCCAAGTGCCAAGTGAGTTTATGCTTGCTGTTTCTCGAATCTATGAGAAGGTGATTTGTCAATTGCGCATGGGAAGAGAAATTTCAGAAATTTTTGTAAGCACTATTGGGGTTAAACAAGGATGTCCATTGTCACCAACTCTCTTTGGTCTATGCATCGATCAATTGGAACAAATGGTACTTGACTTTATGCAAGAAGAAGGCATTGAAGTGGTCACTATTTGCAATGCGGTAATCATGCTTTTGTTGTATGCGGATGATGTAGTGCTTCTAGCACACACTTTAGAAGATGCACAAAAGCTTATGGTTGTCCTTGAGAACTTTTGCTTGCATAGTGGGCTGATTGTAAATGAATCCAAAACAAAGGTTATGCTTGTGAAAACCAACCATAAGGAGAAGCCATGCATTGTGTACAACAACGAGACACTTGAAGTTGTTGAGAGCTTTAAGTACCTTGGCCTTGAGGTTCCATCCAATCACAAGTGGCATGAATGTGCTATGCGTCGTTTGGAAGCGGGAAAGAGAGCATATTATGCATTTGAGAACATGTGTAATGCGGGAAACATCAAGTGTTGGGTTCTCAAGAAGTATCTTTTTGATGCATTAGTGACACCGGTTCTTCTTTATGGAGTTGAAGTGTGGGGCGGGAGCATCTCAAAGTCTACTTGGAAAGAGTTTGAGAATGTCCAAAAGCGTTTTCTTACAAACTTTCTCCAAGTTAAGACACAAACACCATATATGCTCCTACTTCTTGAGTCAGGATCTCTTCCAATTGAGGTTATGGGCATGGAAAGGGTTGTGGAGTACATGATAAAGATGCGTCAAAACCCCTCACATCGACTTCCTACAATTGCATGGGAAGCAAGCAAAAAAGTTCAAAAGACGCATAAAAGCAAGATCTTGAGCACGGGATGGATGCAAGACATAAAGAAGTGGTTTGGGAGATGGGATGCATTACACTTGCTACATGATGCTTCAATTGACTCTCAAGTGAATGAAGCTTTTCTACAACGCCAATGTATTAGGGCTTGGGAGAAATCCGGTGGGTCACGCTTCATACATTACACCACCTATATTGCCCCCAACTACAAAACCATGTCTTCGCTGAGAGAGGAAACCGTACTCACACTTACATGCTTGAGCCTATTCCCTTGTCCGCGATACGCACTATCGCAGCAATTCGGCTTAGCTCCCATTTCCTTTGATGCGAGATAGGGCGTTGGGGCAATGGAGAAGAGTCAAGTCGATTGTGCACATTATGCTCACTGCAAGTTCGAGAGTCTGAGTACCACACACTACTAGAGTGCTCAGCTTTTGATCACATCCGAACTTGCTTCTCTCACATTTTCAGCCATAGCTCAGACCTATACACTTTCCTCTCCCAGCCAAAGTGTGGGCTCTCCATTGCAACTCTCATCACTACAATTTTGGAGCATCGAGAGTCACTCATCAGCCATACACATACTACATCACATGTAACTTTGGTCCCATAGGTCATATTTGACCTCCGAGGACGATAATAAAATCTATCTATCTATCTCTCTCTCTCTCTCAAACACATAGACATCTCATAAGAAAAGTGAGCAAGGAAGGCGCTCAATTGAGCCAAACACTAATGCCCCATTGCAAGAGTCTTAAGCAAAATAGGGAACGCAATCCATATTTATGAATCACACATCTTTTTCTTAGGCCTCTATTAAGATTATGATATTTTATCAAGTACAATGTCTTTGAAGACATCTCAATGGCAAAGCCACTTAGTAGGGATTGATAGGTAAGCACCGTAGTTTGAAAATTTTAGTTTGAAGTATGTGGCACCAACAATGATTCCATTTAAAAACGTGAGTAACGCATAGGAATAAGAACATCTATTGTTTTTTGGACACTTGGCTGCCGTCATACCTTTATCTCTTGAAAGAAATAAAAGCCTTTAAAGTCTTTTGTTCATTGTTAATTAAGATCCATGAGAGGTGCAGCATGATTGACCTCACTAAAGAATTTTCTTGAAAAACACACAAACATGAATGTAAAGCTTATCTTTGCATTCAATACAAAGCCAACTTCACATGATTGCCCATTAATGACAAGCTCAACAAATCAAGTACAAAGTTTGACTCCACTTATTATCACAAGGTCGACTTTGTCAATTGCTCACATTGCATAATCTCAAACGGTAAGCATATACATAAATCTATGCTCAAACACTATCCAAGTTCCGTGATCTCAATTAAAAGCTTAGCATAAGGAAGTAAGATTCAATGAAGAAGCCTTCCCAAAAGGAGGTTGCAGGCAAGCCATTTGGGTTGTCCATCTTGCGTAGAATCCTTGCTACAACTGATGAATATCAACCATGCCTACAATCGAAAGAAAACTCTGAAACCTCAAGCAACTTGCACCAAGTTAGCAGTAGGAATTGTTGCCAACTCAGCGTGCATAATATATGTGCAACGGCTTAGCGTCGGCAAACCCTCCCTCAATGACTTGTGTTGGCCTCCCCCCAATTGTGAAGATTGGGAATGGTGATTGAGTGAGCATTCCCCACAACCCTACTCTTCCCAATGGCTCCCAAAATCCATCGATCGCCATGTGATCTCAGTATTATAAGGAATAGTTACTCAAGGACCATTCCCTACACCATAATCTCAACAATCATCACATAATCGACCATCAAAAATTGCATGTTATCTCCATAATTCAACAACCTAGTACGTAAAGGTGACAACTCTCTCATGATCGATAACATATTAACATCAAGTATGTAGTACTCATTTGGCTTATGTGCATAGAACATATTCAAAATCAATGATATGGTGCATAAATAGAACTCACAACTTTCTCATATCAATTAAATATTGTTTTGGTTAAATATGGGTGTAGCTTACATATTCTATTGCTAGTGTAGTAGTGACAGATAGTTGCCATCATAAAGAGAAAGCCATTAGCTATTTGACACTCTCGCTATGGCATCACTGCCAACTTGCATCCCTGCCTACAACGACTTGATCTTGTAGATTTTGAGCGAAGGGGTGACAACATGAGGGCTTGGTTAATTTAATGCTCACATTATGGCATCATTGCCTAATCACATCTCTATTTATGGGTGTACAAGAGAGTAGCAATATGAGACCATAGTTAATGTTTACTCGAAACCATTGCACCACCATCTCTACTCAATCTCACAATAAGGTGGGTTGGTGAAGATGACCAATCATGCTGACAGGTCAAATGTTGAGCTTAAAACTCTAGCAATCCTTTTTGAGCTCAACTCGAGCTCTTGTACTCTCAACGTGCTCTTGAACTTGTGCAACTTCTATGCGATATAAGACTTATCAACCACCGAATCTTGCATGCAAACATATACGTAGTGAATCTCACATGTAATAACCTTCTCAATGTACTTGGTCCTTCTCATGAACACTATATCAAAGCTCAATCTTTCTTAGGCTACATTATCTTCTATGTGAGGTCTATACATTAGTCCCTGCTAAGTTTATGCCCATGCAAGAGAAAGGTGTTAAGTTTAATTTGGACCCCAAAATGTAAAGGAACCTTCAACACTTGAACTCTCTAGTGATCAACAAGGCAATAATAAGTTTTTCTAGACTCCAAAATGAGAAGCAACCTTTTAGCGACTGAAGTCTATGGCGATGAACAAGCCATTGCTCAAGGGACCGAACTAGGAAGTTACATTTCATATTCTCATGGATGCTTCAAACATAGGAATGAAAGCTTTGTTGGCTACTTCGCATTCAACAAGGTTAAGGTTATTCTTCTGTAGAGAGGAATTGAGGAAGGTGTTTGGTGCCATCAATTTCAACCAAAATCAACATTGAAAGTTGTTTCATTTCCATGAAGATTATCAAGCACTCCTCCCTTTTGATACATAGGTGGTTATTCAAGGAAGACTAAACAATGTGATGATGTTACATTTGAAAGTTGAGCAAGATATTCCTTAAGCCTACAAATCACTATGTTGGTGATTTCATGTCTAGAGTTGCAAGAATTAGAAGAGCATGCATTGAGAGAGGAAGCCATTCGATGTTGAGCTTTCCTAGCTAGGAGGAGCCAATGAAGTAGATCCAAAGTACTTGGATTTCTATATGTTTCTTTATAATGGTGAAGACTCTGATGAGATGTACAGAGCTTAGTTTGATACTAAAGAGTCTAGAAGCCAGCTCTATAAATTGGGCATAGATGGTATACTTAGGTGGTGTCCCAAGGAGCACCAAAATAACAGTGTCAGAGAAGCTCATATTGGTGGTGCTGGGGAGAATATGCAAGCTAGCTGGTTTATGGTGGTAGCTGATCATGGGCAATCTTCAACAGGTTCTCAATAAGTGTGAAAGTGAGCAAACTAACTACAATTCATGACGCATGAAATGTGGCATGGACTTCACAGGGCCATCCAAGAAGTTGACACAAGGAAGAATACGTAAATTCTAGCAGCCTGCTCTATTAGCTAACATGTAGAAACTAGACCCAAACACTCCAAGACCAACAGCTTGGTCTTTCTATGAGTAGATAATATCAGCTTGATTGTCCTATAAAGATAGGTTCAGGCCAAGACAATAATTCCATAAATGAGACTACAAAAAGAGTCACTTCACGAATAAGACTTTGAAATTACTCAAACGAAAATATATGAATGGCTTACTATCCTACATGCAATGACCACAAGCCAGATTGTGAAGACAATCATGACCATGAACGTGCAAAAGAACCCTCATAGTTAGGAATTAGAGCCCTAGACAACTCTTTCAAGTTATAGAACAGTTTACGAAGTAAGAACAAGCCAAATACTTGTCAAATTTGTATATGGCACTGAAGAAGTTCCATTAGAATATTGCGGTGTAAGGATAGCTTGGTCAGAACATCATGATGCCGACAACGTATCCTCAAATGGGATAGAAAGACTAAAGTACTTGTCTAGATTAATGCTTCCTGGTGTGTTTAATGGAGCCAGCATCAAGCTCTATGCCATTAAGGGACAAAATAAAAATAAAGCAGCAAGAGGATGAGGCAAAATGAAAGACCTGAACTGACTACTCTTTTGGCAAAGACCGTGAAGTGGATGTAAGGGTTGTTTTTTTCCCCAAGAAAAAGATCCTTCTATTAGTTAATGAAACTGCCCATAGGGCTACAACCACCTCTACTAGAGAGGTCTACAGCAAACATAAGGGAAGGCTCTCCCAATGGAAAAACAGCATATGTACAATGAGGCTAAATCAGGATGTAAGGCTTGTTAGTCTGCTCAGGGTTAACAACTCCAGCATTTTCAGAATAATAACTTTAAGTTTACCCACAGATGCCTTTGCAAAGAGTTCCAAACTAAACATCTATGCTAACTACAAATTCCATTTGATCAAGGGAGTGCACTTCTTTGTTGTGTATCATCAGGCTCATGTGCGCAAGCCATAGAGCCTCCAATCAGTTTCATAGGGGATACATTAGCATGCATGTACGAGCATCATAACAATACAAACAATTGTAGACTTACTCTCATCCCAATTATTCTGTGGGATATTCTCTCTAACCATCAATGCACAAAAGTGTATTCCTTTGCCTAGCAATACCATATTTCAAGGGAGTATCCTTGCGAGTAAATCCACTATTATCACACGACACAGACACACCCAAAAAGAGACCGCTGAGAGTTTTTTTTTTTTTTTAGCCGGGAAGGGCGGGGGGGGGGGGGGGGGGGGGGGGGGGGGGGGGTTTGTCTTGCAACAGCTGGAAACCATCAACTGATCAAGCATGCAAGCTTACAATGTGGAAACTCCCTCTGGCAACTTGCTTTTACAGTAGTTTACACACCATCTAGCAGAAAAATGTATTGAAGACCATGACAGGCTTTTGTCTCCTCAAAAAACTAAATATCAGAAGCTCTTCTGCATGATCCACAACATCGAACTACACAAGAGAAGGAAAAGAAAGACATGCTACATTGTTCTAATGAGCTCTGCAGTCTTTGCAAGGATGGTGTAATCCTTTGAAAGAAAAATCCTTATACATAGTACTTACTGAAAAACAGTGACCTTGAGGAGGTTGGAGGAGTCCAATGATGCTACTGACTCACTACTCCGTATAAGCTTCTTTGAAGACACAATACTTGTAAGACATCCAACAATGCTGCTGACTCGTTACTCCGTATAAGCTTCTTTGAAGACACAATACTTGTAAGACGTTCTTATTTTAATCCCCAAAAAAAACTCGCAGGAGATCCTGATCAGATTTCAGATTAAAGTACTTTAATTATATGCAAAAGGCTCCCTAGCTAGCAAATTCCACAAACACTGCCACCCTATACGAGTCATTCAGCTCCAACCTGACTTCATCACAAAGAAAAGTGACCAAAATAATGAGCTAAGTGAAATGTTCTTCCCCAACAAGAGTTGCCAAACTTCTTGCTATTGTATATGAGTGCCATACAGCAAATCCTCAATGCAACAAAGACATTCAGAGTTGTCAAGCTAAATGCCAGGCTACGATTGTCAAATTGAGAATAACAAGGCAGGACAAATAGAATGATTCGGGACTACTTCATGTCTTGGCCTGTTGATATCAGTTAAAGGTTATCTCTTCAAGGGACGTATCCCCTCTCCTGCTAGAACACACCTCAGAATTCAGGCAAGCATTGGTTCGTTTGCATCTTCAGTATACGAGTGATTCAGTACAAGCAAAGGTGTTTTCCCAAACAAGAGCATACTCTTTACCGATGAAATGCGTTCGTTAGTAGATATTATTTCCTTCTGAAAGGCATGTGAGACTTTGTGCAGGTCATTTGTTTTGGGTTGGCCATCCATCTTCGTGTGCATGCCCTCTTATTGGACGTGTGACCCTCCACGTATCCTTCATTTTGATACCCCCTTGGCAGAAAACTCCTTTCCCGCTGCACAGATACGTTGCCTAAGCTTGTCACGACCTCGAGCAATGAGTGGAGGACTCCACCTCAACTTTGTGATTAAATAAAAGCTGTGTCACATCACCTCACTATACATGGCTCTTATGTGCGAAGTGCACATGCTACTACTACGCCTTCGGAGCCAAGCAAAATCAGTGTTTTTCTAAGCAACAAAATCAGCGTTTTTGATAGCAGCAGATCAGCGTTTTGTACCAGCAGAGTTGGCGTTTTTGCAGCAGCAAACTTCAGCGATTTCAGCAGTTCAAATCGGCAAATAAAGCATCGTTTGAAGCCATCAAATCAGCGTTTTCCAGCCAGCAATCATTAGCATCGTCGTCGCTCTCGACTCCAACGACACACTTTGCATCAGCATCTTGTACCAATTTTGTGCAATCAATAGCAGTTCAAATCGGCAAATAAAGCATCGTTTGAAGCCATCAAATCAGCATTTTCCAGCCAGCAATCATTAGCATCGTCGTCGCTCTCGACTCCAACCAAGACACACTTTGCATCAGCATCTTGTACCAATTTTGTGCAATCAATAGCATAGACTTCTCTCGCCATCGAGAGAAGGGCCTTCGGAGGAGGGTTTGACAACTTGTATGGTGTCGAATTCTTCTCTCTCTATCTCTCAGTCTCAACACCTTCATTCACAGTGTTTATCCACATTGTTTGTGATCACTTGCACTCTCTCATTAAAGGACGGAAGGCTCTCCCTTCCGTAAGTAAAAGGAACCTTGAGCACAGTTCGGAGCACTCATCTTGAGCAAAGTTGAACATTCACTTCCGCTGCACCTTACATTGGTATCAGAGCTTTGGCAGTGTTCTATATCACTCAAGGAAAGAACCACAAGAAATTTTTTTTGCTTGTTGCGGTCGCACGTAACCCAAGACCTCTTGGGCGTGTCCATTCCTAATCGTGTTTTTGACAAGTGACAGGAAACCCAAGAAAGAAGAGCTTGTCCAGCCTCCCACTGTTTCTCTTTTCACTCATTGAGAGCGGACCGTGCACTTCGTGGCCTGCGAATCGACGTGAGGTGGGAAAAAGCAACCTTGGTGTGAGCGCAAGGCCGCCAAGGGGTGCACCTGCGCGAAAGAGAAAAGCTCGGGTGAAGAGAAGTTCCTTCTCTAACACAGATTGCAAGCTAAAGAAGACCCTCAAGAACCTCAAGAACTCAAGACCCCAAGACACCAAGACCCACAAGAACCCAAGTTCCTCGTGAACTTAAGAATCCACGACTTCAGTGTATAGTCATCACCCGAAGCGGAATGGATACTTCAAATGGAGGTGATAGGCATGAAAGTAGCGAAGAAGAATCTCACCACCAAGGAGGTTTTTCTGACCCTCCTCCTTCCCCATCTACGCCACGGATTGTACCAAATCCTATGGAGGCTTTGATCAAGTCGATGATGGACATGATGGCACAACAACAAGAAGCGAATCGCGTTGCGATGGCACAACAAGAAGCGAATCGCGTTGCGATGGGACAACAGGAATTGAATCGCGTTGCCATGGAGCGTAAACACCAAACGAGAAAGGAAACCTTGGACCGCAAAGCGCGCTTGGCGGTCGAGGAACGAAAAGAAAGAAAGGCACAAAGAAAGGAGGTGTCCGAAGAAAGACGAGCGGCCTCGGAGGCTGAGCGTGAGGCACAGAGAGAACTACGCATGCAAGAGTTGGTCCGACAAGTTCTCACCTCGAAGTCTGAGCCGGCCAAAGATGTTGGTAGTTCATCAAGTAGCGCAAGCCAAGATTCGAACTCCAATAACCCAGTCACCGAGAAGTCGACTTTCAGTAAGTATGATGGTAAGATGGATGCTAGTATTATTCATTTTTGGTTGCATCAATTTAATGCTTATTTTGCGACAACTAAGAAGACAGGCAATAGCAAGGTTTTGACAGCAACCATGTACCTTGCCGATGATGCCATTAATTGGTACCACGCATGGCAAGAGGTACAGTTGGCCGCGCACCTAGAGGAAGCCAACGAAGACGCGCCCCTTTCCTTCAATTGGGCCGACTTCCAAGACCAACTCAAGGCGCGGCTTATGCCACCACAGTACCTAGCGCGGTTGAAAGAGAATTGGTGCAATCTCAAGCAGATTGGTATGTCAGTCATGTCTTTTTCTAGCCGTGTTTTGCAGCTCGGCACCCAATTAGGCAAATCGGATGATGAGCACAAAGAGGCTTTCGTTTTTGGGTTGGACGAATACATCAAGTTTGATGTAGAAGTCTTCGACTCCGCAGATCTCAACAAGGCGGTAGCAATTGCTCTCTCCCAAGAGATGAAGCACAACAAGGGCAAACCTAAGGAAAACAAGACTTCTCAAAGTACCTCTCCGAACCCTCAGAACGGTAAGAACGGTAAGAATGGTAACTCTTCTAGCCCATCTTCCTCTAATCCTTCGGCAATGAACTCTCAAAATGAATCTAAGGGTAAAGCTAAAGCACCTGCAAAACCTAAGCTAACCCCATATAAAAAAGCCGCATAAGGAATTATAGGTGGATACATAACGGCTGAAGAACAAGTGATTTATACTAAGGAAGGTAGATGTTACCAATGTCACGTCAAGGGTCACATTAAGAAGGCTTGTCCTAAGACAGCCCTAACTAAAGAACCTAAGACACCCACAACAACCACAAGCACTTTAATGAGCCAAGTTAAATCTTCTCATGTCTCTGACACACACATTGATAAGTCTCTCATGAAGTGTTATGGTCATGTAAAGGGTCAGCGTTTTATCATATTGTTCGATCCAGGCAGTATGCATGATGTGATTAGTGCCTCTCTTGTTGAGAGAGCCCGCTGTCACGTGACACATCAAACCCTATGTGTCCGTAGACAAGCTACAGCATAACAAGGGTTCCGTCAGTCTAGATTAGAAGTGATCTGACACTTTTGAGTCTATTCGTAGACCGTGCATGCCCAATCACTTAGTGTAGATGCATATCCTCTGGTTGCACACAGCATGATCATAAGCATTCCCATCAGAATCCATCAGAATCAATTAGGGGAATTTTCCAATGATTTTAGCCTACTTTCCCTACTTTTGACATTTTTCACTTATTAATTTAAGTGACTTTTGTTGGGAACTGAGTAGGGCAAATTGGGTAAGATAATATAAAAGAAAACCCAAGTTAGCACTAAATGGCAGAAGAGGCAACAGGAGCCAAGCTCAGCAGGCAACTTCTCAAGCAAGACCTTGGTGGATTTTCCCCCTCCAAGCAAGAAGGACCTTCCCCCATTGGCGTTTTCTCCAGCAATTAGCCATCGCCATCAGACCCTTGCCCTAGCGTTTTGCAGCAGCAAAACATCGCCAGCAGAATTCTCATCCCTAGCGTTTTCCACAACCACAGATCGCCTCCCTTTCTGGCTGGCGTTTTTCAGCATGCAACGATTTTCAGCCATAAGAAAACCTGTAAATTCAGCCCTGAAAGAGTAGCAGATTGAGCCCAAAGATCATAGGTTTTCAGCCATACAGTAGACACAGTTTTTCAGCCTTAAAGACAGTAGGAACCAACGTTTTCCCAAGCGTTTTCAAGCAGGCCATATTTCAGCCCATAGCGTTTTTGGACAGTAGATAAAAGATTGCAGATTTCAGCCCTTAGGTCGGTCTCGTCATCCCCGTCGTCATTGCCGACATAGCCTAGACTTGCATCAGTCACATGCATCCACATTGTACCAAGTTCTGCAATCATAAGTAGACCACTCTCGCCGACGAGAGTGGGACCTTCAGAGGAGGGTTTTACAACAGTATCTAGTGTCGTATCTCTCTTCTCTCTCTATCTCTCAGTCTCATTCACTTGCACGCACAATGTCCATTCACTTTGTTGTGATCATAGCAATCTCTCATTAAGAGCAAAAGACTCTCCCTTCCATAAGAATAAGAACAAAAAGGAACCTTGAGCACATTATGGAGCACTCATTTTGAGCAAAGCGCAAACATTCATTCCGTTGCACCTAACATTGGTATCAGAGCTTTGGCAGTGTTCCGTATCACTCAAGGAAAGAACCACAAGAATCACAAGATTTTTTTTTGCTTCTTGAGATCGCACGAACCCAAGTTTGCTTGGGCGTGTCGATTGCTAATCATGTTTTTGAAGAGTGACAGGAATCCCAGGAAAGAAGGGCTTGTCCAACCTCCCCTTGTGTCTCTTTTCACTCATTGAGAGCGGACCGTGCACTTAGCGGCCGGCCAATCGAAGTGAGGTGGGAAAAAACAACCTTGGTGTGAGCGCAAGGCTGCCAAGGGGTGCGCCCGTGGAAAGGAGTAGAACTCGGGTGAAGAGAAGATCCTTCTCAAACACAGATTGCAAGCGAAAGAAAACCTCAAGACCCTCAAGAACCTCAAGAACTTCAAGACCCTCAAGAACCCAAGAACCCAAGACCCTAGTGCATGGTCATCACCGAAGCGGAATGGATACTTCACCTACAGGTGGTGAGCATGAGAGAGGCGACGAAGAGTTTTCCCCACCAAGAGATTTTTCTGACCCTCCCCCTTCGCCATCTACGCCACGAATTGTACCAACTCCCATGGAGGTGATGGTCAAGTCGATGTTGGAGATGATGACACAACAACAAGAAACGAATCGAGTTGCGTTGGCACAACTAGCAAGAAAAGCAGAACAACAGGAAGCCAAGGACCGCGAGCGCGAAGAAAGAACTGAAAGAATTGCCGCACAACAAGAAGCAAATCGCCTTGCTTTAGAAACACGAGCGTGATGAACGAAACGAAAGAAAAGCACAAAGAAAGGCCGAGCGTGAAGCTCAAAGAGTGGCCTTGGAGGTCGAGCGTGAGGCTCAAAGAGAACTACGCACTCAAGAATTGGTTCGACAAGTACTTGCCTCGAAGTCCGAACTAGCCAAAGATCGTGGAAGTTCCTCAAGTGGCGTAAGCCACGATGCGGATTCCAACCATCCAGTCATAGAGAAGTTGACTTTCAATAAGTACGATGGTAAGATAGATGCTACGGTTATTCATTATTGGTTGCATCAATTTAATGCTTATTTTGCGACAACTAAGAAGACAGGAAATAGCAAGGTTTTGACGGCAGCTATGTACCTTGCCGGTGATGCCATCAATTGGTACCACGCATGGCAAGAGACAAGGTTAGCCGCGCATCTAGAGAAAGCCGACAAATTCACACCCCTCTCTTTTAATTGGGCTGATTTCCAAGATAAGCTTAAGGCGCGGTTTATGCCACCTCAATACCTCGCACGATTGAAGGACGATTGGCGCGCTCTCAAGCAAAATGGTATGCCGGTTATGTCTTTTTCTAATCGTGTTTTGCAGCTAGTAACTCCATTACGCAAGTCGGATGATGAACGCAAAGAAGCATTCCTTTATGGATTGGACGAGTATATCAAGTACGATGTCGAGGTGCTCGATCCAATCGATCTCAACAAGGCGGTAGCGATTGCTCTCGCACAAGAGATGAAGCACAACAAGGGAAAGCCTAAGGAGAACAAGACTTCCACAAGTACCTCCCAGACTTCTCACAACCCTCAAAATGGTAAGAACGATAAGACTGGTAAGAACGGTAACTCTTCTAACCAATCTTCCAACAGTCTCTCAGAAAAGAATTCTGCCAATGAACCTAAGGGAAAGGCTAACACAATTGCTAAACCTAAGCTTACTCCATATGAAAAGGTAGCACAAGGAATTTTAGGAGGATACATCACATCGGAAGAGCAAAGCACTTATTCTAAGGAAGGTTGTTGTTTTCATTATCACATTAAGGGTCACATAAAAAGAACATGTCCTAAGCTTGAATCGAATGAATCTAAAGAATCCACAGAACCACTTCCTCTGTCAATGCAATTAATGATCACACGAGTGTGCCCCAAATTTCTCTTGACCCTCCCATTGATGATTCTCTCATTAAATATTATGGTCAGGTGTCGGGGTAGCGTTTTGTCATATTGTTTGACCAAGGTAGTATGCATCATGTGATCAGTCCCTCTCTTGTTGAGAGAGCCCGCCTAGAAGTTAGTTAGAAATCTACTCTCAAGGTCTCTGGCTTTGTTCCCAGAATGGACTCTCTCATCACGCAGAAGAGTCTTGGTGTGTTGTTTACAATTCAACAACAAGCTGCCTTCACTAGAAGATTTTTTGTCTCTCCTCTCTCAGGATGTGATAAGATTTTGGGCATTCGATGTTTTCGTGATCTGAACCCTCTCATTGATTAGGAGGCTAACACTTTCACTCTCTATGCCAAAAGTGATATTCCCATTGTCATTCGTGGAGAGGACATTGTTCATTCTCCCTCTCTCATTGCTAATATGCTGGACAAGATTGAAAGGATTCATGAGAAGAAGACTCTCTCAGTCTCTTCTTCTCCAAATCATGACACACAGGATTTGCATGATTATGACAAGCATGATGATCAAGATGTGTTTTCTCACAAATATGATGATTTGCATAAAGAAGACGTGATTGTTCACAAGGAAGATGAGTTAGTTGATTCTTTTTCTAGCGAAGCTAACCTCGTTGCAGATTCGATCAATCACAAAGAATCGATCTTGACTTTCAAGTCGAGGTCCACAGAACCCCCACAGGAAGATTCGATAGATTCCGAAGAACCGATCTTGGCTCTCGAGCCTAGGTCCAAAGAACCCTTACAGGAAGTATTATGTGTTCGCATGATTAGTACGCACGCATTGTACGAGTGTTTCATTCGTGATCGTTTCCTGTATTTTTGTCGGCGTCTTTATGTGATCCCTTTTCCTAGGCATGACATATTGTACGTTGGGCACGTTTCATTCATGAATGAGCACGAATGTATGCGGATTTTTCATGAAAAGCTGAAAAGTATGCATTCAAGGAAGTCATATTTCATGTCTCTTCCTTGGCATGACACATTCATAGAAAGAGCACATGAGAGTATGAGCATCAAGCATAGGCATTTCCATTGTGTTTTGCCACATTTGATTGATTTAGATCAGGAAAGAAAGATTCGCTCTCATTGTTTGCATGTCTTGGATGAACGGTTTGGCACTCCGTCTCTTTGTTCATCTACATTGCATGCACAGTCTTTAGAGAAGACACGATTTTTTCCCATCACTTTACATGGAATAGGTATGTTCATGGTTTTGTGTTGGAAGTGGTTTCAGGAAATTTCAGCCATAGAGATTCTTGAAGAAGAAAGAAGCAGGACTCTCGACGAAGTTGAAGCATCGAAGGAGCCACATAAGACTTTGTGTCGCTTTCGGCGCGGCCCAAAGAAGCAAGCGTTGCAGACATTTATGAAGTTCAAGTATCGCACGACCCACACATCAAAGTGGGCCGGCGAAGAGTTTCTTCCAGGATTCTAGATGCTATTGGCGATCTCCCTCAACGCCATACAGTTCGGTACCAATACCTCACTTTGAAAAGGAGGGGATGTCACGTGACACATCCAACCCTCTGTGTCCGTGGACAAGCTACAGCATAACAAGGGTTCCGTCAGTCTAGATTAGAAGTGATCTGGCACTTTTGTGAGTCTATTCGTAGACCGTGCATACCAAGTCACTTAGTGTAGATGCATATCCTCTGGTTGCACACAGCATGATCATAAGCATTCCCATCAGAATCTATCAGAATCAGTTAGGAGAATTTTCCAGTGATTTTAGCCTACTTTCCTTATTTTTGACATTTTTCACTTATTAACTTAAGTGACTTTTGTTGGGAATTGAGTGGGGCAAATTGGGTAATATAATATAAAAGAAAACCCAAGTTAGCACTAAATGGCAGAAGAGGCAACAGGAGCCAAGCTCAGCAGGCAACTTCTCAAGCAAGACCTTGGTGAATTTTCCCCCTCCAAGCAAGAAGGACCTTCCTCCATTGGCGTTTTCTCCAGCCATTAGCCATCGCCATCAGACCCTTGCCCTAGCGTTTTGCAGCAGCAAAACATCGCCAGCAGAATTCTCATCCCTAGCGTTTTCCACAACCACAGATCGCCTCCCTTTCTGGCTGGCGTTTTTCAGCATGCAACGATTTTCAGCCATAAGAAAACCTGCAAATTCAGCCCTGAAAGAGTAGCAGATTGAGCCCAAAGATCATAGGTTTTCAGCCATACAGTAGACACAGTTTTTCAGCCTTAAAGACAGCAGGAACCAGCGTTTTCCCAAGCGTTTTCAAGCAGGCCATATTTCAGCCCATAGCGTTTTTGGACAGCAGATAAAAGATTGCAGATTTCAGCCCTTAGGTCGGTCTCGTCATCCCCGTCGTCATCGCCGACATGGCCTAGACTTGCATCAATCACATGCATCAACATTGTACCAAGTTGTGCAATCATAAGTAGACCACTCTCGCCGACGAGAGTGGGGCCTTCGGAGGAGGGTTTTACAACAATCTCTGGTGTCGTATCTCTCTTCTCTCTCTATCTCTCAGTCTCATTCACTTGCACGCACAATGTCCATTCACTTTGTTGTGATCATAGCACTCTCTCATTAAGAACGGAAGGCTCTCCCTTCCATAAGAACAAAAAGGAACCTTGAGCACATTATGGAGCACTCATCTTGAGCAAAGCGCAAACATTCATTCCGTTGCACCTAACACCCGCCTAGAGGTTAGTCAGAAATCTCCTCTCGAGGTCTCTGGCTTCGCTCCCGGTATGAACTCTCTCACAACGAAAGAGTGCCTTGATGTGTTGTTTACAGTTCAACCAGCTGCTTTCCGTAGGAAATTTCTCGTGTCTCCTCTTTCAGGATGTGATATGCTTCTGGGCATTAGATGGTTTCGTGAGCATAACCCTCTCATTGATTGGGAGGCCAACACTCTCACATTAAATGCCAAGACTGACTCTCCCATGATCATTCGTGCTGAGGAGGGTCTGCATTCTTTGCCTCTCATTTCTCATGGTGCAGGTAAAGCGTGAATTACGACAAGGAGCACAAGCGGCATTCACCTATGCTACTCCAGTATCCCAGAGCATTCAGGCTCCAAACAAGTATTCAGATTTGTTTACCAAGTTTAAGCATCTCTTTTTGCAGGATGATCTTCCACCCCGTCTCCCACCTGAGCGGCCGAAGGACCATCGCATCGAACATATGGAGGGGGCACAGCCTGTCAGCAAGGCTCCCTACCATTTGAACAAGACACGGGAGGAAGAGTTAGAGCGGCAACTCACTGAGTTAGTGGCTCTAGGATTCATACATCCTAGTGTAAGTCCTTTTGCTGCTCCTATTTTTTTGTCCGCAAGAAAGATGGTTCATCTCGTTTGTGTGTTGATTACAGGGCATTGAACAAGATGACCGTCAAGAACAAGTTTTCAATGCCTCGTATTGAGTATATCCTTGATAGGCTCAATGGGGCAAAGGTTTTCAGTAAGGTCGATCTCAAGAGTGGATACCATCGGTACGGGTATTCAAAGGCGACATCTTCAAGACCGCTTTTCGAAGAGCGAGGGCAATGGGAGTATGTGGTTATGCCTTTTGGATTGACAGGTGCCATGGGTACATTTAATCGTCTCATGGTAAGTCGTTTCGGCGATATGGTTGGTGTATGTGTGTTCATCTTTCTTGATGATATTCTCATTTTTTCTGCATCGTGGGAACAACATGAAAATGATGTCGAAAGGATACTAACCCGTTTGGATGAATGTCAGTTGTACATTGCCGCTAAGAAATCTGAGTTTTTCCTCACTTAAGTTACTTATCTGGGTTATATCATTTCTGTACACAGCGTCAAGCTAGACCCCGCGAAGGTGGAACATGTACATAATTGGGATTTGCCCAAAACTACATATGATGTGCTTTCTTTCCTTCGTTTATGTCAATCATATAGTTCACACATAGAGAATTTTGCACGCATTATCGCACCTATGACTGATGTTTTCGCAGGGGTAAAGACTCGCCGTCAGCACGTGGGCTTGTCCGAGTCAACCATTGAGGCTTTCGCAGCTCTCAAGGTTGCGATGACAGAAGCACCGTGTCTTATCCTTGCCTCACCCCTTTGAGGTATGGACGGATGCGAGCAATGTCACCATCGACGTTGTGCTCCAGCAACATGGTCGTCCAGTAGCTTTCCTTAGCCGGAAGCTCAATAGTGCAGAACAGAACTATTCAGTTTATGATAAAGAACTTTTGTCTGTCATTCACTCTCTTAAGCATTAGAAGCATTTTCTTTATGGTAGAGAGTTCACCGTTCGCACAGATCACCAAGCCCTCAAGTGGCTCCAGTCTATGCCTAGTGCACATTGGAGTGACCGCCAAGCAAGGTGGTCACAATTTTTTGAGCAATTTGGAGGTTTGATTGAGTATGTGCTTGGAAAAGCTAACCCTGTTGCAGATGCGTTGAGTTGCGAAGGACGTATTTTGGCTCTTGAGTCAAGATCCACAGTTTCTATACAGGGGGTGTCTTGCGACAACATGAAGAACCAATATGCGGATTCCGAGTTTGGTAAGCAATGGTTGTAGGCTCTTGCTTCCCAAGGACCAAGCAACTATCTCATTCGTGATGGTTTGTTGTATTTTCGTCAACGTCTATGTGTGTTGCATGATGATTTGCATGATCAAGATGTGATTTCTCACAAGCATGATGAGTTGCATGAAGATGATGTGATTGTTCACAAGGATGATGTGTTAGTTGATGCTTTTTCTAGCGAAGCTAACCTCGTTGTAGATTCGATCAATCACGAAGAACCGATCTTGGCTTTCAAGTCGAGGTCCAAAGAACCCCCACAGGACGATTCGATCGTTCAAGAAGAACCGATCTTGGCTCTCGAGCCTAGGTCCAAAGAACCCTCACAAAAAGTATTATGTGTTCGCATGATTGATACGCACGCATTGTTCGAGTGTTTCATTCGTGATCGTTTCCTGTATTTTAGTCAGCGTCTTTATGTGATCCCTTTTACTAGGCATGACATATTGTACATTGAGCACGTTTCACTCATGAATGAGCACGAATGTATGCGGATTGTTCATAAAAAGCTGAAAAGTATGCATTCAAGGACATCACATTCCATGTCTCTTCCTCGGCATGACACAGTGATAGAAAGAGCACATGAAAGTATGAACATCAAGCATAGGCATTTCCATGGTGTTTGGCCACAGTTGCTTGATTTAGATCATAAGAGAAAGATTAGATCTCATTGTTTGCGTGTGTGTGGTGAACGGTTTGGCACTCGTCTATTTGTTCATCTACATTGCATGCACACTCTTTTAGGAAGACAGGATTTTTTCCAATCACTTTACATGGAATATGTTCATGGTTTTGTGTTGGAGATGGGTTCAGGAATTTTCAGCCACGGAGATTCTTGAAGAAGAAAGAAGCATGACTAAAGACGAACTTGAAGCATCGAATGAGCCACATAAGACTTTGTCGCTTTCGGCACGGCCCAAAGAAGCAAGAGTTGCAGACCTTTATGAAGTTCAAGTATCGCACGACCCACACATCAGAGTGGGCCGGCGAAGAGTCCCTTCCAAGATTCCGGATATTGTTAGCGATCTCCCTCAACGCTATACAGTTCGGTACCAGTACCTCACTTTGAAAAGGAGGAGATGTCACGCGACACATCCAACCCTATGTGTCCGTGGACAAGCTACAGCATGATCAGGGTTCAATCAGTCAAGTCAGTCTAGATTTAGAAGTGATCTGGTACTTTTGTGAATCTATTCGTAGACCGTACATGCCCAGTCCCTTAGTGTAGATGCATATCCTCTCGTTGCACACAACATGATCATAAGCATTCCCATCAGAATCAATTAGGAAAATTTTCCAATGCATTTAGCCTATTTTACCTATTTTTTGACATTTTTCACTTATTATTTTTAAGTGACTTTTGTTGGAAAGTAGGTAGGGCAATTTTGCTAAGTTTGTATATAAGAAAACTAGAGCTAGCACTATTTGGCAGAAGAGGCAACAGGAGCCAAGCTCAGCAGGCAACTTCTCAACAAGACCACTTGGTGGATTCCCTCCAAGCAAAGAAGAACCATCCCCCTAGCCTAACATTTTCTTTCCACAAGCATCCCTAGCGTTGTGGATCATCTTCGCCGTCGCTCCAAGCCATTGGCGTTTTTAGCAAGAAGACCATAGCCACAGTACCCCCATCAGCGAGCGTTTTTGAAAACTTACCAAGCGTTTTTGGAAACACATCAGTCTAGCGTTTTTGCATGTCCCAACGATTGCAGATTTGCAGCATTTATGACCTCAGCCTGCAACGTTTTTCAGCCATGAAGTACCTGCAAGTTCAGCCCTAAGAAAGTAGCGGATTCAGTTCAGAAAGACCATCAGTTTTCAGCCTTAAGAAACCTCAGTTTTCAGCCCTAAAACCTGCAGATTTTCAGCGACAAAGATCATCAAAAAACAGCCCCAAAATCAGCGTTTTTGGACTTGCTCTAGATTTCAGCCCATAGCGTTTTTGGTCAGCAGTAGAAAGATTGCAGATTTCAGCCCTTAGGTCGGTGTCGTCATCCCCGTCGTCATCGTCGACATAGCCTAGACTTGCATCAGTCACATGCATTCAGTTTGTACCAATTTGTGCAATCATAAGTAGACCACTCTCGCCGACGAGAGTGGGGCCTTCGGAGGAGGGTTTTACAACGTCTCTGGTGTCGTATCTCTCTTCTCTCTCTATCTCTCAGTCTCATACACTTTCACGCAGTGTCCATTCACTTTGTTTTTGTTCATTGCACTCTCTCATTAAGAACGGAAGGCTCTCCCTTCCATAAGAATAAAAGGAACCTTGAGCACAATTCGGAGCACTCATCTTGCATTCCGCTGCACCTAACACGCAAAGACCAGCCCATATCAGCGGTTTTTGGTGCCAGACAATTTCAGCCATCAGCGTTTTTAGGGCAGCAGCAAATCAGCCTCAGATTTCAGCCAGTAGCGTTTTAGGACAGAAGTACAAAAGCGTCAATTTTCAGCCCTTAGATCGGTCTCGTCATCCCCGTCGTCGACATCGGTTTAGCCTAGACTTGCATCAGTCACATGCATCCACTTTGTACCAGTTTGTGCAATCAATAGTAGACCGCTCTTGCCGACGAGAGTGGGGCCTTCGGAGGAGGGTTTTACGTCTCTGGTGTCGTATTCTCTTCTGTATCTCTCAGTCTTCTGCACTTCCATTCACTGCGTCCATTCACTTTGTTTGTGTCCATTGCACTCGCTCACTAAAGGAGCGGAAGGCTCTCCCTTCCATAAGTAAAAGGAACCTTGAGCACAGTTCGGAGCACTCATCTTGAGCAAAGTTCAAACATTCATTCCGCTGCACCATACATTGGTATTAGAGCTTTGGCAGTGTTCTGTATCACTCAAGGAAAGAACCACAACAATCACAAGAATTTTTTTGGTTGTTGTGGTCGCACGGACCTAAGTTCGCTTGGGCGTGTCGATTCCAAATCGTGTTTTTGAAGAGTGATAGGAATCCCAAGAAAGAAATCCCGAGAAAGAAGGGCTTGTCCAGCCTCCTCTTGTGCCTCTTTTCACTCATTGAGAGCGGACCATGCACTTAGCGGCCGGCCAATCGACGTGAGGTGGGAAAAAGCAACCTTGGTGTGAGCGCAAGGCCGCCACGAGGTGCACCCGCGGAAAAGAGCAGAACTCGGGTGAAGAGAAGATCCTTCTCTAACACAGATTGCAAGCGAAAGAACAACCTCAAGAACCCCAAGAGCCAAGACCCGCAAGAATCCAAGTTCCTCGTGAACTTAAGAACCCAAGACCACAAAAACCCACAAGAACCCACGACTTCAGTGGATAGTCATCACTCGAAGCGGAATGGCTACTTCGCTTGGTGTCACGTGACACATCCAACCCTATGTGTCCGTGGACAAGCTACAACATGATCAGGGTTCAGTTCAGTCAAGTCAATCTAGAATAGAAAGTGATCTGGCACTTTTGTGAGTCTGTTCGCAGACCGTGCATGTCCAGACACTTAGATTAGATGCATATCCTCTGGTTGCACACAGCATGATCATAAGCATTCCCATCAGAATCCTTCAGGGGAATTTTCCAGTGCATTTAGCCTATTTTACCTATTTTTGACATTTTTCACTTATTATTTTTAAGTGACTTTTGTTGGAAAGTAGGTACGGCAAATTGAGTAAGTTTGTATGTAAGCAAACCTAGACTAGCACTAATTGGCAGAAGAGGAAGCAGGAGCACACGCTCAACAAGCACCTTCTCAGCAAAACCCCCCAAGAGACCTAGCGTTTTTGGAGCAGATCCAGTGCCTAGCGTTTTCAACGCCAGATCAGCCAGAGATTTGCACTTGCAAATTCTCAACGACAACAGAACCACAGATCAGCCTAGCGTTTTGCATTTGCAAGACATCCGGTGAGACAGCAAATCAGTTTACAGCCCTAGTGTTTTTGGTTTGTAGATCAGCCCCCGCGTTTTGCAGATTGACCGCGACAGAACATCAAGGAACATCAGCGATTTCAGTTTTCAGCAGTTAGACACCGCAGATCAAGTCCCGAACCTCGCAGATCTCACGTTCCCGCAGCAGATCCTCGCCACACGGTCAGTTTCCGCAAGGTTTACGGTTTCAACCCGAAAAACGCAGATTTCGGCATCTGTGTTTTCAGCGCGTCGTCGTCGCATCATCACCATAGACATCGTCACCGACATAGAGTCGGAATTCAACAGATAGAAGATTTGCAGATTTCAGCCCTTAGCGATTTCAATTTTCAGCCCGTCTCGTCGTCGTCCTCATCGTCGTCGACATCGTCGACAAGTCCAAGCATTGTAGAGATTTGTGCAATCATAAGTAGACTGCTCTCGCCATAGAGAGTGGGGCCTTCAGAGGAGGGTTTTACAACATCTCTGGTGTTGTACTCTCTTCTCTATCTCTCAGTCTCATGCACTTCCATTCACTGTGTCCATTCACTTTGTTTGTGATCATAGCACTCTCTCATTAAGAACGGAAGGCTCTACCTTCCATAAGAACTTGAGCACAGTTCGGAGCACTCATCTTTAGCAAAGTTCAAACATTCATTCCACTGCACCTTACATCGGTATCAGAGCTTTGACAGTGTTCTGTATCACTCAAGGAAAGAACCACAAGAATCACAATAAATTTTTTTGCTTGTTGCTATCGCACGAACCCAAGTTCGCTTGGGCATGTCGATTCCTGATCGTGTTTTTGAAGAGTGACAGGAATCCCAGGAAAGAAGGGCTTGTCCAGCCTTCCCTTGTGCCTCTTTTCACTCATTGAGAGCGGACCGTGCACTTAGTGGCCGGCCAATCGACGTGAGGTGGGAAAAAGCAACCTTGGTGTGAGCGCAAGGCCGCCAAGGGGTGCGCCCGCGGAAAAGAGCGGAACTCAGGTGAAGAGAAGATCCTTCTCTAACACAGATTGCAAGCGAAAGAAGAACCTTAAGAACCTCCTCCCGCAAGAACCTCAAGAACTCAAGAACCCCAAGACCCAAGACCCGCAAGAACCCAAGTTCCTTGTGAACTTAAGAACCCAAGACCACAAGAACCCACGACTTCAGAATGGTCGTCAC
This sequence comes from Adiantum capillus-veneris, assembly GCF_014529385.1. Taxonomy (NCBI): domain Eukaryota; kingdom Viridiplantae; phylum Streptophyta; class Polypodiopsida; order Polypodiales; family Pteridaceae; genus Adiantum; species Adiantum capillus-veneris. The sequence goes on from NC_140938.1 coordinate 166,808,334, forward strand.
TCAAAGCGGAATGGATACTTCGCTTAGAGGTGATGAGCATGAGAGAGGCAAAGAAGAAATTTCCCCACCAGGAGATTTTTCCGACCCTCCCCCTTCCCCATCTACGTCAAGGATTGCACTAACTCCTATGGAGGAGTTGGAGCATATTTTTATGGAAAGGAAGTTAGAACGTGAAGCAAGAAATACAGAAAGAATGGCAAAAATGGAACACAAACATGCAGAAAGAAAAGCAGAAAGAGATGCAGAAAGAAAGGCAGCCAAAGCAAGACAATAACAGAGCGACTGACACAGGAAAGAGTTCTGGCGACTCTTTTCTCAAGTTCAGGCACAGATGCAAGAGATTTGGGGAAAGGAGACTCTCTCAGTCTCTTCTTCTCCAAAGCATGACTCACAGGATTTGCATGATTATGAGAAGCATGATGAATTGATTGATAATGATGAGCATGATGATTTGAATGCCAATGATTTGCATGATGATTTGGATGAGAATGACACGCATAATGATTTGCATGATCAAGATGTGATTTCTCAAAAGCATGATGAGTTGCATGAAGATGATGTGATAGTTCATAAGGATGATGAGTTAGTTGATGCTTTTCTAGCGAAGCTAACCTCGTTTCAGATTCGATCAATCACGAAGGATCGATCTTGGCTCACGAGCCTAGGTCCAAAGAACCCCTTCAGGAAGAACCGATCTTGGCTCTCGAGCCTTGGTCCAGAGAACCCTCACAGGAAGTATTATATGTTCCCATGATTAGTACGCACGCATTGTCCGAGTGTTTCATTCGTGATCATTTCTTATATTTTCGTCAGTGTCTTTATGTGATCCCTTTTCCTAGGCATGACATATTGTACGTTGAGCACGTTTCACTCATGAATGAACACAAATGTATGCGGATTTCTCATGAAAAGCTCAAAAGTAGGCATTCAAGGAAGTCACATTTCATGTCTCTTCCTTGACATGACGCAGTTGTAGACAAAGCACGTGAAAGTATGAGTACCAAGCATGGGCATTTCCATTGTGAATTGCCACAATTGATTGCTCTAGATCATAGGAGAAAGATTCGATCTCATTGTTTGCGTGTATGTGGTGAACGGTTTGGCACTCCGTCTCTTTGTTCATCTACATTGCATGCACAGTCTATTAGGACGACAGGATCTTTTACACTCACATTACATGGAATAGGTATGTTCATGGTTTTGTGTTGGAAATGGTTTCAGGAATTTTCAGCCATGGAGATTCTTGAAGAAGAAAGAAGCATGACTCTCAACGAAGTTGAAGCATTGAAGGAGCCACAGAAGACTTTGTGTCGCTTTCGGCGCGGCCCAAGCCTCAAGGAAGCAAGCGTTGCAGATCTTTATGAAGTTCAAGTACCGCACGACCCACGCATCAGAGTGGGCCAGCCAATAGTTCCTTCCAAGATTCCGGATGCTATTGGCGATCTTCCTCGACACCATACAGTCCGGTACCCGTACCTCACTTTGAAAAGGAGGGGATGTCACATGACACATCCAACCCTATGTGTCCGTGGACAAGCTACAGCATAGTCAGGGTTCAGTTCAATCAAGTCAGTCTAGAATAGGAAGTGATCTTGCATTTTTGTGAGTATGTTCGCAGACCGTGCATGTCCAGACACTTAGATTAGATGCATATCCTCTGGTTGCACACAGCATGATCATAAGCATTCCCATGAGAATCCTTCAAGGGACTTTTCCAGTGCATTTAGCCTATTTTACCTATTTTTGACATTTTTCACTTATTATTTTTAAGTGACTTGTGTTGGAAAGTAGGTACGGCAAATTGAGTAAGTTTGTATATAAGCAAACCTAAACTAGCACTAATTGGAAGAAGAGGCAGCAGGAGCACACGCTCAACAGGCACCTTCTCAGCAAAACCCCCCAAGAGACCTAGCGTTTTTGGAGCAGATCCAGTGCCTAGCGTTTTCAATACCAGATTAGCCAGCGATTTGCACTTACAGATTCCCAACGACAACAGAACCACAGATCAGCCTAGCGTTTTGCATTTGTAGGACATCCGGCGATAGCAGATCAATTTTCAGCCCTAGCGTTTTTGGTTTGCAGATCAGCCCCAGCGTTTTGCAGATTTACCGCAACGGAACATCAAGGAACATCAGCGTTTTCAGTTTTCAGCAGTTAGACACAGCAGATCAAGTCCCGAACCTCACAGATCTCACCTTCCCACAGCAGATCCTCGCCGCACGGTCAGTTTCCGCAAGGTTTACAGTTTCAGCCCGGAAAACGCAGATTTCAGCATCTGCATTTTCAGTGCGTCGTTGTTGCATCGTCGCCATCGACATCGTCACCGACATAGAGTCAAAATTCAGCAGATAGAAGATTTGCAGATTTCAGCCCTTAGCGATTTTAGTTTTCAGCCGGTAAGGTCGTCATCCTCATCGTCGTCGACATCGTCGGCAAGTCCAAGGATTGTAGAGATTTGTGCAATCATAAGTAGACCGCTCTCGCCATAGAGAGTGGGGACTTCGGAGGAGGGTTTTACGTCTCTGGTGTCGTATTCTCTTCTCTATCTCTCAGTCTCATGCACTTCCATTCACTGTGTCCATTCACTTTGTTTGTGATCATAGCACTCTCTCATTAAGGACGGAAGGCTCTACCTTCCATAAGAAGAAAAGGAACCTTGAGCACAGTTCGGAGCACTCATCTTGAGCAAAGTTCAAACATTCATTCCGCTGCACCTTACACTTAGAGGTGATGAGCATGAGAGAGGCGAAGAAGAATTTTCCCCACCACGAGGTTTTTCCGACCCTCCCCCTTCCAAATCTACGTCAAGGATTGCACTAACTCCTATGGAGGCTTTGGACCAGATGTTTATGGAAAGGAAGTTAGAAATGGATCGCAGACACGCAAAAAGAAAAGCAGAAAGAGAAGCAGAAAGAGGCAACCATAGAGCATGAGCATGAGCAAGCGCGACACATGCAAGACTTCTTGCGACTCTTTTCTCGAGTGCAGGCACAGATGCAAGAGATTCGGGAAAAGGAGACTCTCTCAGTCTCTTCTTCTCCAAAGCATGCCACACAGGATTTGCATGATTATGAGAAGCATGATGAATTGAATGATAATGATGAGCATGATGATTTGAATGCCAATGATTTGCATGATGATTGATGACAATGACAAGTATGATGATTTGCATAATCAAGATGTGATTTCTCACAAGCATGATGATTTGCATGATCAAGATGTAATTTCTCACAAACATGATGATTTGCAGGAAGATGACGTGATTGTGCACAAGGATGATGAGTTAGTTGATGCTTTTTCTAGCGAAGCTAACCTCGTTGCAGATTCGATCGATCCCGAAGAATCGATCTTGGCTTTCGAGTCGAGGTCCACAGCAAACCCCCATGCAGAATCGATCAAACACGACACGACGAACCGATCTTGGCTCTCGAGCCTTGGTCCAAATAACCCTCACAGGAAGTATTATGTGTTCGCATGATTAGTACGCATGCATTGTTCGAGTGTTTCATTCGTGATCGTTTCCTGTATTTAAGTCAGCGTCTTTTTGTGATCCCTTTTCCTAGGCATGACACATTGTACGTTGAGCACGTTTCTCTCATGAACGAGCACGAATGTATACGGATTGTTCATGAAAAGCTGAAAAGTATGCATTCAAGGACGTCACACTCCATGTCTCTCCCTTGGCATGACACATTTGTAGAAAGAGCACATGAAAGTATGAGCACCAAGCATGGGCATTTCCGTTGTGAATTGCCACAGTTGATTGCTCTAGATCATAAGAGAAAGATTCGATCTCATTGTTTGCGTGTGTGTGGTGAACGGTTTGGCACTCCGTCTATTTGTTTATCTACATTGCATGCACAGTCTTTGAGGAAGACATGATTTTTTCCAGTCACTTTACATGGAATAGGTATGTTCATGTTTTTGTGTTGGAAGTGGTTTCAGGAATTTTCAAACATGGAGATTCTTGAAGAAGAAAGAAGCATGACTCTAAACGAAGTTGAAGCATCGAAGGAGCCACAAGAGACTTTGTGTCGCTTTCAGCACGGCCCAAAGAAGAAAGCGTTGCAGACCTTTATGAAGTTCAAGTACCGCACGACCCACACATCAGAGTGGGCCGTCGAAGAGTCCCTTCTACAATTCCGGATGCTATTGGCGATCTCCCTCGACGCCATACAGTTCGGTACCTGTACCTCACTTTGAAAAGGAGGGGATGTCACGTGACACATCCAACCCTATGTGTCCGTGGACAAGCTACAGCACGACAAGGGATTAGTCAGTCCAGTCAGTCTAGATTAGAAGTGTTCTGGCACTTTTGTGAGTCTGTTCACAGACCGTGCATTTCCAGACACTTAGTGTAGATGCATATCCTCTGGTTGCACACAGCATGATCATAAGCATTCCCATTGCATTTAGCCTATTTTCCCTATTTTTGACATTTTTCACTTATTATTTTTAAGTGACTTTTGTTGGAAAGTAGGTAGGGCAAATTGAGTAAGTTTGTATATAAGCAAACCTAAACTAGCACTAATTGGCAGAAGAGACAGAAGGAGCATCATTGCTCAACATGCAACTTCTCAGCAAGAACCCTTGGTGGTGTTTTCCCTCCAAGCAAAGACTCCCCTAGCCCTAGCGTTTTCCAGCAAGCACCCCTCGCCAAGACAACCCCAGCCTAACGTTTTCATCAGCAAGACATCATCGCCATAGACCTTCAGCAACTGGCGTTTTTCAGCAAGAACACCATCGCCATAAGATCCAGCATGCTAGCGTTTTTACACCTGCATACTCAGCCCCTTTGCATGGCGTTTTCAGCAGATAAGGATCCAGCAGATTTCACCCTTTGACCCCCCTAAAGACGAGCAGATTTCAGCCGCAAAGACCAGCTTATATCAGCGTTTTTGGTGGGAGACAATTTCAGCCATCAGCGTTTTTAGGACAGTAGCAAATCAGCCTCAGATTTCAGCTAGTAGCGTTTTTGGACAGCAACGTCAGTTTTCAGCCCTTAGATCGGTCTCGTCATCCCCATCGTTGACATCGGTCTAGCATAGACTTGCATCGGTCACATGCATCCACTTTGTACCAGTTTGTGCAATCAATAGTAGACCACTCTCGCCGACGAGAGTGGGGCCTTCAGAGGAGGGTTTTACGTCTCTAGTGTCGTATTCTCTTCTCTATCTCTCAGTCTTCTGCACTTCCATTCACTGTGTCCATTCACTTTGTTTGTGTCCATTACACTCTCTCACTAAAGGAACGAAAGGCTCTCCCTTCCGTAAGTAAAAGGAACCCTTGAGCACAATTCGGAGCACTCATCTTGAGCAAAGTTCAAACATTCATTCCGTTGCACCTACAATTCTGGCACTTTTGTGAGTTTGTTCGTAGATCGTGCATGCCCAAGCACTTAAGAGTAGATGCATATCCTCTGGTCGCACACAGCATGATCATCAGCATTACCATCAGAATCCATCAAGAGCATTTTCTAGAGCACAGAACCTAGTTTCCCTATTTTAGCCATTTTTCACTTATTATTTTTAAGTGACTTTTGTTGGGAACTGGGTAGGGTAATTGAGCCAAGTTAATATAAAAGAAAACCTAGTGCTAGTGCAATCTGGCAGAAAAGGAAGAAGTGCACAGGCAAGTCGCTTGCAACAGGCATCTCTCTCTCTCTCTCTCACAAGCAAGAACCACCCCCAAAGAACCCTAGCGTTTTCAGCCTTGAAGCCCTTGCGTTTCCTACCCTAAACCTCAGCATTTTCAGCCTGGACAATCAGCGTTTTTCAGCAAGCAAGACCAACAAATAAAGCCAGCAAAATCAGCGTTTTTCTAAGCAACGAAACCAGCGTTTTTTATAGCAGCAGATCAGCGTTTTGTACCAATAGAGTTTTGTACCAGCAGAGTTGGCGTTTTTGCAGCAGCGATTTCAGCAGTTCAAATCAGCACATAAAGCATCATTTGAAGCCATCAAATCAGCGTTTTCCAGCCAGCAATCATTAGCATCGTCGTCGCTCTCGACTCCAACCTAGACACACTTTGCATCAGCATCTTGTACCAATTTTGTGCAATCAATAGTATAGACTTCTCTCGCCATCGAGAGAAGGGCCTTCGGAGGAGGGTTTGACAACTTGTATGGTGTCATATTCTTCTCTCTCTATCTCTCAGTCTCAGCACCTTCATTCACAGTGTTTATCCACTTTGTTTGTGATCACTTGCACTCTCTCATTAAAGGACGGAAGGCTCTCCCTTCCATAAGTAAAAGGAACCTTGAGCATAGCTCGGAGCACTCATCTTGAGCAAAGTTCAACATTCACTTCCGTTGCACCTTGCAGTTCGCGATCCAATTCTGCCTTTCTTTCTTCGCGCTCGCGCTCCAAGGTGGCGCGTTGCGCTTCTTCTTGTAACATCATGTCCATCATCGTCTTGACCAAAGCCTCCAGAGGATTTGGTGCAATCCTTGGCGTAGATGGGGAAGGGGGAGGGTCGGAAAAACCTCCTGGTGGGGAAAATTCTTCTTCATCACTTCCATGCTCATCACCTCCATGCAAAGTATCCATTCCGCTTCGGGTGATGACCATACACTGAGATCTTGGGTTCTTAAGTTCACGAGGAACTTGGGTTCTTGTGGGTCTTGGTTCTTGAGTCCTTGAGTTCTTGAGTTCTTGAGGTTCTTCTTTAGCTTGCAATCTGTGTTAGAGAAGGATCTTCTCTTACCCGAGCTCTACTCTTCCCTGCGGGCCCACCCCTTGGCGGCCTTGCGCTCACCCCAAGGTTGCTTTTTTCCACCTCACGTCGATTGGCCGGCCGCTAAGTGGCCGACCGCTAAGTACACGGTATGCTCTCAATGAGTGAAAAAAGAGGAACAAGGGGAGGGTGGACAAGCCCTTATTCCTTGGATTTCCTGTCACTCTTCAAAACACGATTAGGAATCGACACGTCCAAGTGGACTTGGGTTACGTGCGACCGCAACAAGCAAAAATCAATTCTTGTGGTTCTCTCTTTGAGTGATACAGAACATTGCCAAAGCTCTGATACCAATGTAAGGTGCAACGGAAGTGAATGTTGAACTTTGCTCAAGATGAGTGCTCCGAACTTGTTGGGTTAAAGGCCAAAATAACCCCCTTTTGTATATTTTTATACTTTGTCCAGGTTCAATATCACATTTTTTAAAGGTCACTTATAATAAAAGTGGGAAAACCCAAAACTCACTTATTGAGTTTTCCCAAAAACGTGAGCTCTCTCTCTCTCCCTCTTCGTTCTGCTAGCGCTTCCTCTCCTGCCGGCTTTCGCCACTTCTCTCTGCACACACTCTGCACTTCTTCGCATCCTCTTTCACTTACACACACCGCCGCGCGCTCATCAATTGGTATCAGAGCCCGATAAGGGTTTGCCCCGAAACCTGCAAACGCTGAATTTCAGCCAAGAAGGTCAACTTTCACGCGAGATTTTGCAATTTCGTTGCCAAAGGACTCGTCCCCGAACACTAGAGAGCTCCCGGCAACCCAAATTGACCCAAAACAGGCTGAAATTAGATCAAAAACTCAGGCCCAAAAATTCAGCGTATTATCCCTCTTATTTCGTGCAACTATGGCCTCATCTTCTTCGGATGTGAAGAACCTCTTCGAAATTAGGAGGTTCGATGGAACAGGTTTTGATCTTTGGAAACATAGAATTCAGGGAATCCTATTTCTTAAGGATTGCGAAGGGGCACTTGAACAGGTAAAGCCACAGAATATGACAGATGAAGCATGGGTTAGCATGAACAGGAAGGCCATTACATACATTAAAATGGCCATGACTGATGAGACCGTCATTGATGTGAAAGGTCTTACGACTGCTTTTGATGTGTGGGAGAAGTTAAAGGGAATGTATGAAAATACAACGCCTGTCAACCAGGTGCACTTGATGCGAAAACTTGTTGGCATGCAACTAGATAAGTCTAAGAGCGCGGCAGAGCACTTGTCATTGTTCGCAGGTACTTTGTCACAGTTTTACAAGATTCTGGCTTGCCCCCTTTTGATGATAAGCCGAAAGCTGTCTTCTTGCTTATAACCTTACCTGAGTCATGGGAAACTTTGGTGGTTTCGTTGTCCAATAACCCCAATTTGACCTTTGATGGTGTTAGGGGTTCTATTTTGAATGAAGAAATCAGGAGGAAAGCAAGTGGAGAGGGAGGCAGCTCTGCCAACATGGTTAGAGGCAGGACAGAAAAGAAGAATGCTTATGCACAAAGGAGTAAGAGTAAGAGTAAAGAAAGGGGAAATGCAAGCAAAGGCAAGGGTGATGTGACTTGCTATCAATGTGGCAGGAAAGGTCACAAGAAACCCGATTGCAAGTACTATAAAGCTAAGTTAGAGAGACTCGTTGCTGCTGCCGCTCCCCCCCCCCCCTGTGCCATCGTTGCCCCTCACCCCCCCTCTCTCTCTCGCCCTCGCGCTGCCTCCAGCCCCCCCCCCCCCCCCCCCCCCCCCCCCCCCTCGCCCTCGCGCTGCCTCCCCTGCCCCCCCCTCTCGCCCTCGCACTATCTCCCTCGCCCAGCCCAGCCCGTCACCGCTGCCCGCCGCTCTTGCCCCTAGCTGCCCTTTAACCCACCTGCTGCCCCCCCATTCCCTGGCTGTTTTCTCCCCCCCCCCCCCGCCCGCAGCCTTTGTTCCTTCGCTCGCCACTGTATCCTTCCCTCCATCCCCCCCCCTGTCCGCATTGCCCCCGAAGGTTTTCTGCACCTAGCTCTGCATCGCTTTTTCTTCGGACTAGTGTTCGGCGTACTCGGTTGCAGTTCTTCTTCACCATCCGCTTCTTCGACTCAGCAGTAGACACAGATGGAGGCTCCAGCTCCGCCACAGAGGGACTCGCCTGAAGCCCCCTCGCCCGACCCCGTTGAGCCCACCATTCGACTTGCTCTTTCGCCGACAGAGCAAGCGAGCCTTGCCGCAGAGGTAGAGCGCTTGCAGGCGACTTCTGTCATCTGCAAGGTTTTCGGCACCCGTCCTAGCAGAGGAGAGCTGCGAGACCTTCTCCAAGCCCGCCTTCTCGCAGAGGTGGGCAAGATTTTGGATGTCCAGATCCTCGGACGAGGGTACTACCAGATCGAGTTCGAGACTTCCGAGATGGCCTCCAAGGTCATAGCTATGAGTCCACTGGCCATCCGAGCATCACGAGCCCACTTTCGACAGTGGCGACATGGTTTTGACCCGACTTCGGATGTGCTAGTAGAGGAGGCAGACATCCCCATCTCAGTCTGCTTTCCGGGTTTACGGAGGGAGTACCTTCCACTTCTCTCCAGGATTGGCTCCGCCATCGGGACTGTCCTGGAGACACCTCGTACGGCAGCATCAGTAGCTGCCAAGGCGGCTGGCATCCCTTCAGTTCGAGTTTTGGTCAGAGATACCCACACGCTTCCGAAGGTCATCCTTCTGCCTCGGGTGAGTGGGGGTTGGTTTAGACAGAGTGTGGAGTACTCGGGTCTCCCGAACCAGTGCTTCATTTGCAGACAGATGGGCCATTTAGCGAAGGCCTGTCCACGGAGGAGGCCACGACCTGCACCTCAGCCTCAGCCCCAGCCTGCCAAGGCTAGGCCGCAGCCACAGCCAGCGGCACAGCGCACAGATTCTGAGCCACCCTCCAAGCCTGGGGCTCCAACGGAGGAGGGATGGCAGCAGGCCCGTGACCGTCGACGCCAGGGGCCACAGCGGCAACCTGGCACTCAGAGTGGCCCTCAGGTGCCTACTCAGCAGCAGTGGGTTCCCACGGGGAACCGCTTTGGTCCTCTTGAGTAGCAGGACCCCCCTACGCCAGCCTCCACTTCCGCTTCACCCTCGCCACCCACCCCACCTTCAGATTCCCCCTCTTCCTCCTCATCCCCTCCCCCGCCCTCTGCTCCCGCCCACTCCCCACCTCGCCCCCCTGTCTTTGTCGCCCCACCCCGCTTCTCTTCTCCTCCGCCCCCCCCCCCAGCTCCTTCCCCAGCTCCTTCCCCTTTAGTACCATAGTCGACTCGGGAGACTGGTCCCTCGCCGGCGGCTAGGAGATCTCTTGGCAGTGCCTTTGCCACGAGTCGCCTAGCGAGAGAGGGTCAGCCCTTCTTGCGGCCCCCTCTGCAAATTCAGACATCTTCCCTTGCAGCTATCCCTCGTGGTCTGACGAGCATTGACCTCCGACGCCGCTGGGATTTCTTCGATTACGGGTTCACTCGCTTTCTCGGCGATTCCGCAGCATACCACGAGGCAGCCTGCTTCAGGGTCCACGCTCTGTTCCTCGCCGCTAGGGGGACAGAGGCCTTGGACTCGGCAGTTGGTTTCTCCTTTCCCCTCTGTGGTCGGACCGAGACAGAGTGGTCCCTAGACTCAATGGTGGGATGGTTGCATACACAGGTTCTCGAGTTCTCTCACCACATGGGAGAACTTGGAGTTACAGATTTGCTGCAGACTTTGTGGCCACTGGCCAAGTTTGCGGTGACACCCCCAGACTCAACAGGATGTAGGCACATTGTGGTGTACTTTTTTGCTGATACGCAATGTTTGCCTTGCTATGTATACATTCATGAGGACTCCTGGACAGAGGAGGTTGCTTTGCGCACGGCTCGCTCTGCTTGGGCTTGGGCCAGGCACTCACTACAGGCTCGCCTATCTAGAGGACGCTCGGATGCGGATTACTCCCCATCCAAGCCTGCCTCGAAGATAGCCCGTCTTGCTGCTGCGGCAGCATCTCTTCTCTCTCGCTCCCCATGAGGATCGTCTCGTGGAACGTGCAGGGATTAGGTGGGCCCCAGTTTCAACGACAGCGGGGCCGATTGCGTCAGGAGCTTCAGCGTTGCCTTGTGGGAGGAGAGATTGATCTCCCTATGCTTCAGGAGCACCATTTGTCTGAGAGCCGCATTCGGCGATGTGGTCAGATTTTGCGGGGACGTTATGATACCTTTTGGTCAGCTGCTTTTGGACCTGGAGGCATCCAGGGTGGGGTATGTATGACTATTGCGGACTCATGACTATTGCGGACTCATTGCAGCAGGCCATTGTGGGCAGAGGGATTATTGTGCCAGGCAGGGCTCAATGGATTACTTTGCAGGTTCAGGGTGGCCTTGTGGGCTTCCTGAACATCTATGCGCCCAATGTGGCAAGTGCTCGTGCAGAGTTTTGGTCACAGATTGTTGAGTCTTTGCCACAGGTTGACCATTGGTGTGTAGGAGGGGACTTCAACATGTTGGAGGACCCCTCTGACAGGATCGGAGGCAGCCATGCTACTGTACATGGAGTCGAGTTAGCAGCTTGGGAGAGGTTGTGTATGACTTTGAGGGTCTCGGATACATGGCAGCATTCTCGCTTTGTGAGGCCTCCAGAGAATCTTGCCTTCTCTAGATCGGACCGCAGAGTGGGAGGAGTGAATCTATCGCGGATAGATCGCTTCTACACTAGTGACCACTTCAGTGACTTGGGGGGATCAGTGGGCATCCTGGCAGGGACATCCTTCTCGGACCATGCACCAGTGATCCTCACAGTGGCAGACACGCAGAGGAGTGGGAGCACAATGCTTCGCATCCCAGAGCGGGTCTTGTTGGACTCAGCACTCAGAGAGAGGGTAGAGGCTCTCTGGACAGAGGGCATGGACAGCCAGGCTCTACCTGCAGACAAAGTGGCCTTAGGCCTAGCTCAGCTTAGCCACTTTTTTCTCCAGGAGTCTTTGGCTCGACGGGCTGCAGCGAGAGAGGAGGAGCAGCGTCTCAGACGAGGCATTGCTTCACTACAGAGGATGCAGGAGCAGCATCCAGACAGTCCATGGTTGGAGGAGCAGTTACAACAGGCTCGACAGGAGCTTGCTTGCACAGAGGAGAGGCGCCATGAGTTTGCCTTTCACCGACAGGCATCTCAGTGGACTCAGGTGGGTGACAGAGTGACAGGTGTTTTTTTTGAGACAGTGGGACCTCGGCACTCGCATGCCAAGGTCAATCAGCTGAGGAGACCCGATGGGTCAGTTGTTTGTGAGCCTGAGGATATGCGTGCAGTTGCTACTGACTTTTACCGTGAACTACTGTCGGCTGAGCCCCAGTCAGAGAGACAGGATGCATGCAGGAAGCAGGTTTGGGCGCAAATGCCTTGTCTTGTGACTGAGGAGATGCGCCAGAGGCTAGAGATACCTCTTCAACTTGAGGAGCTGCACACGGCTCTTAGGGCCCTCCCTCGTGGTAGCTGTCCAGGTGAGGATGGGCTGACTCCCAACTTCTTCTTGGAGTACTGGGACCTGCTTGGCCCAGATCTTTGTAGTGCCTTTCAGTACATTCTGCACACAGGAGTGATGCCGGATAGCATGAGTGAGGGCCTGATTTACCTCATTCCGAAGGAGGGTGGCTCCTTGGATGAGATTCGACAGTGGCGCCCCATCACCATCCTCAACTCAGCCTACAAAATTCTTGCCAAGGCTCTGAGTTTGAAGATTCAGCCACTTTTGGAGAGCCTTATACATGGGACTCAAACAGGTTTTGTCAAGGAACGCAGTATCCTTGACAACATCTTCACTTTCTGGGAGGCTTCTGCCCTGGCACGTCTCCGTGGGGAGGACCTTGTGATTCTTCTTCTCGATTTTGAGAAGGCATACGACAGAGTTGATTGGGACTTTCTAGAGGGCACGCTTCGCAGGATGGGCTTCTCAGATGCTTGGATCAGAGGGGTGTCAGCTTTATACAGACAGGCTCACAGTCAGGTGCTTTTGGCAAGAGGTAGAGGTGAGCGCTTCATGCTCACACGATCGGTCAGACAAGGTTGTCCTCTTGCCCCCTTTCTCTTTCTGTTCTATGCGGAGGTGATGAGCAGATTTTTGGTGTCACAGTAGGTTGGTTTGAGGGGCTTAGCACTCCCTATACGGGGAGATGAGCTTCTGGACGCTGAGTTTGCTGTCGACTCAGCCTTGTACTTAGAGAGCCAGGAGGCCAATTTACACAGATGTGGGCAGGCTTTGGAGACCTTCTGTTGTGCATCGGGCGCACTGATCAACTGGAGAAAGACAATGGCTTTCTCGGTTGGTAGTGCTCCTGTGCCAAATTGGATGCCAAGAGAGGGTTTCAGGTGGATTCCTCCAGGGACTGCAGTTCGGTACTTGGGTTGTCAGGTTGGTTTGGACTTGTCCCCCGAGCAACAGATTGCTCCTCTTCTCCTGTCCATCAGGAGAAAGCTGTTACATTGGAGCTCAGCACGACTTTCGCTGGTTGGTAGAGTAGTAGTTGCCAACCAGGTGTTGTTGGCGACTATGTGGTACATCACTTCGTGCTGGATCTTCTCGAGTTCTTGCATCAGCCAGGTAGAGGCTGATCAAGAACTTCCTTTGGTCAGGTCGCGACACTCAGATTGCCCGAGCCAAGGTGGCTTGGTCGGTCATCACACTTCCTTGTTCGCAGGGAGGGCTTGGGATCATTGATCCAGCACAGCAGAGCAGAGCCCTTCTTGGGAAGTTCGTCGTCAGAGGACTTCCAGGCGAGGAGCCCTGGAAGGAGTTCTTGCTGCAGAGGCTTCGTGCCAGGGTGCCTCAGTCAGGAGTCCCTTGGCAACCTTCGACCAGATGGATCTTTACAGAGTCGCACCGAGTTGGTTTGAGCAGGAGACTGGAGGACCGATTCGCTGTGATTTTGCTACGTTCTTGGGAGCTATTACGGCGTGGCCTAGAGCAGAGACAGCCGACGTGCACAGAGGAGCGCCTACGGCAGCCCCTCGTATGGAACCCCATGGTTAGCACTCAGAGAGGCCACTTGGTTGGGAGTAGGCCTCATGTTTCTTGGGGTCCCATGGTAGCAGGTCCAGCGCGCTCTCTAGGTGACTGGCTAGAGTTCACAAGTTTGTCAGAGGAGGTGCGGGCTGTCCAACTACAGGGCATGAGAGGGGTTCAGAGCATGTGTCAGGACATCTCAGAGTCAGTTCCAGCTGAGTGGCTCACGCCTCTCGAGCCAGTAGCACCCCGGTGGATGGGAGCCTTCACACGACTGGAGGTTCTCATTTCAGTCAGGGCTTGCTCAAAGACTGTCCCAGCCCTGTTCTTCGAGCTTCAGGGTGGGGGACGATTACAGCGAGTTGCAGTAGAGGCCTCGCAGGTAGCAGAGTGTTGTTTCCAGAGGATTCGAGTTGTGGGCATCTGTGGGAGGACTTGCGTCATAGACCCTGACCCAGCAGCTCTTGAGACAGGACACTGGAGGCTATGGGCTTGGGAGTGTTGTCCACTGGCACGAGTACGTTGGGATCCTGGTGAGTGGCTTTGGAGGGACCCCTTCTCTTCTGCAGACCGCCCAGGAGTCCCTTTCTTCAGTACACTGTTCGGCTTGGACGTCATATACTTGTAGCACAGAGAGAGGCCCGCCCCGCTGCAGCACGTCATTGGCAGGAGGAGGGCCTCACAGTTGAGTTCTTGGCAGCTTTTTGGCAGAGGCTATGGGACTCCAGACAGCCAAGGCGCGTCACTTTGTTCCAGTGGTTGGTTGCACACAGAGCCACAGCAGTAGTGAGCTGGCTTGTGCATAGTGGTCTCTCGGCCGCATGTACAGCCTGTGACCAGTTGGTGGAGAGTCAGCGACACTGTCTTTGGGACTGCCCCTCGGCTCAGCAGGTGTGGCTACAAGTTCTTCGGCTGATGCCTGCCCTCTCCACGGCTCGACAGTACACTTTGGGGGCAGCGGCTTGGTCCACCCTCACAGGCCCGGCACTTCAGTTTGAGCTATCTTCCATCAGCAGGATGATAGTGATACAGGGAGGGCGACCTACACTCCAGCCTGCTGCAGACCTTACTCCACAGGGGTGGTGCAGTGAGAGAGAGGAGTGTTGGGAGCTCATCAGCGGCCTAGCTCTCTGGTTCATCTGGCGGGCCCGTTGTTTCCGCATCTTTGAGGCTCGCCCTGTGCCACCGGCAGAGACTGTTCGTGACTTTTGGCTAGAGTTGATCCATACTCTCAGAGGACAGCTTGAGGGACTACAGGGCAGCTCCGACCGCATGCGGGAGCACCGCGAGGCTTTCCTTCGACTCTGGCGCCCTGGGCCTTTCTACACCATGGTCCAGGGGGTGCTCAGATGGCACTATTGTCCACCTGTGTGGCTCTTCCCTCCTCCCATCTCTTGATTTAGCCCCATTGTATATATGTTGTTTTTTCATTGGGAGAGTCTCCCCATCATGTTTGTTGTAGCCCTCTCTTGCAGAGGTGGATGTAGCCCTATGGGCACTTTTCATTAACTGATAGAAGGATCTTTTTCTCGGAAAAAAAAAAAAAAGCTAAGTTAGAAAGGAAAAAGAATGGCGGAAAGAGAAGAAGGAAGTCAAGGCAGATGCATAGGATAGCTCAAAGGACAAAGAGAAGGCCAATGTGGCTTCTAGTGTCGTGATTGAGGAGCTGTCAGTTGTAGAGGATATCTTGTGTGCCACTTTGTCAGATGATGATGCTTATGACTTTGATGCCTCTCTAAATGTTCATTCACATGACATGCAGATCACCAAGAGTGATCTTATTGATGCTTTGTTGACTGTCAATGATCAATTGTCCCAGACTTGGATTGTTGATTCCGGTGCTTCATTTCATGTGACTCCTATCAAGGAGTGTTTCTCTACTTTTGATGTAGCCAAGCGTGGCCATATATACCTTGGAAACAATCATTGTAACAAGACACATCCCAACCCTATGTGTCCGTGGACAAGCTACACCACAGCAAGGTTCAGTCAGTTCAGTCAAGTTTAGAATAGCAGTGATCTGGCACTTTTGTGAGTCTATTCGTAGACCGTGCATGCCGAATCACTTAGCATAGATGCATATCCTCCGGTTGCACACAGCATGATCATCGGAATTCCCATCAGAATCCATTAGCATCAGTTAAGAGAATTTTCCAATGTATTTAGCCTATTTTCACTTATTATTTTTAAGTGACTTTCCAACAAAAGTAGGTAGGGCAATTTTGCTAAGTTAATATATAAGAAAACCCAAGTTAGCACTTTCTCGCAGAAGAGGCAGCAGGAGTACCTTGCTCAACAGGCAACTTCTCAGCAAGACCAACCCCCGCGACTACTCTGGCGTTTTCTCCACAGAAGACCTAGCGTTTTTGCATCAGATCAGCCTTGGCAATTTGTGCACAGCAGATCAGCCCCGGCATCATCACGACACAGCAGATCAGCCTAGCGTTTTTGCATTTGCAGAACCCCAGCGACAGAAGGACCAATTTCAGCCCCTTGCGTTTTTGGATTTCAGCAGCAAATTAAGACCGGCATTATTCACCTAAAGTATAGCAGATTCAGCCCGTAAAGAACATCAGTTTTCAGCCCTAAGAAACCTCATTTTTCAGCCAAGAAAACGCAGCCAAAACAGTCATTTTCAGCCACCGAAACAGTCCCGAAATTCAGCGATTAGAAGATCTCAGATTTCAGCCATCGTCGTCGTCGTCGTCACCGTCGCAGTCATCGACATAGACCAAGTTGCATAGTCCATTGCATACGCATTGTACACCTTGTGCAATCAAAGAATAGACCACTCTCGCCGACGAGAGTGGGGCCTTCGGAGGAGGGTTTTACAACCTCTCGGGTGTCGTATCTCTTCTCTCTCCTTCTCTCAGTCTCATTCACTTGCACGCACAATATCCACTCACTTTGTTCGTGATCATAGCATTCTCCTAAAGACGGAAATCTCTCTCTTTCCCTAAGAACTAAAAGGAACCTTGAGCAGTAAAGATCACTAATCTTGAGAAAATACAACATTCATTCCGCTGCACCTAACATTGGTATCAGAGCTTTGGAAGTGTTTTGCATTACTCAAGGAAAGAACCACAAGAACCACAAGATTTTTTTTTTTGCTTGTTGCGATCGCACGAACCCAAGTTTACTTGGGCGTGGCGATTCCTAATCGTGTTTTGTTGAAGAGTGACAGGAATCCCAAGAAAGAAGGGCTTGTCCACCCTCCCCTTGTGTCTCTTTTCACTCATTGAGAGCGGACCGTGCACTTAGCGGCCGGCCAATCGACGTGAGGTGGGAAAAAGCAACCTTGGTGTGAGCGCAAGGCCGCCAAGGGGTGCGCCCGTAGAAAAGGGTAGAACTCGAGTGAAGAGAAGATCCTTCTCCAACGCGATTTGCAAGCGAAAGAAAACCTCAAGAACCTCAAGAACCCAAGACCCTCAAGACTCAAGACCCTCAAGAACCCAAGTTCCTCGTGAACTTAAGAACCCAAGACCCGCAAGAACCCAAGTTCCTCGTGAACTTAAGAACCCACGATTGCAGGATGATCATCACTCGAAGCAAAATGGATACTTCGCTTGGAGGTGATGAGCATGAGAGAGGCGAAGAAGAATTTTCCCCACAAGGAGGTTTTCCCGACTGTTGCTAATTGGACTATTTTCTTATTTTTAATGATTAATTTCTTTTTCTAGGATATTTTATTGTGTACACTAAGAACAGTTAAAAGATTGTAGCTACAGGAAGTGCCATCAAGAACGGACAACTCTGATGTGTCATTTGATGGGTGACGGTAAACATCGCGAAGGAGTTTCCGTAAGTTCGATGGAAAGGGTCGGGTTACGAGTGCCCCTGATGCGTCACATGATGGGTGACGGGTGCATCAGAAAGGGGGCATTCCGTAGGCTGAGGAGGAAATCGAAACTGAGTAAGAAAATACGCGTAAGAACGCAAGCACAAGAATAAAGATGGGTTCAAAGAAGCTTTTTACGAAAAGCAGGAACTTTCGCGGGAGGGCAGATGCTTTCTCGCGAGGAGTCTGTGTCTGCATTGCATCTGTGCCGTGTTCTGCACCCGAGGACGCCTAGAATGTGTTCGTGTAGCATTGTTTTCACTAATGGAGTGAGTTTTAAAAGTTTAAACAAGTTCACACTTTATTTTATAAAGTGGCCGGCCACTTTTAAGTAACCGGTCCCTTTTATTAATAAAATAAAGAAGCCCCAAATTCTTACGTAAAAAAAACCTATGCAAGCTGTACGGATGGGCTCAAAACAGCGATCTCTCTCTCTCCTCTCTCTAGAAGCGCCAGAGCTTCTGCTTTTGTGCCCTATTTCCGCCGGGTGCAAGGACCTATAAAAAGACAGCAAGTGTTACAGTTTAGAAGGATCGCAAGGAGGAGCAGGAAGTGCCAGCGCTTAAGTTTTGGAGCAAAGTGTGGCTAGGGGAATCTGCGAGTGTTCGGGTGACGACGGAGTACGAAGGTCGCTTTTCCGAGCAAGGAGCGACAGGTATAATTTTTCGATACGCATTGCGAGTTGTTGCTTTGTGTGGCTTGTTTTGCAGGAATCTCCCTCTTACGGGAAGTCCCTCACGGGAAGTACAGCTTCGCGCCTAAGTCCCTTAGGGGAAAGTACGGCCTCGTGCCTAAGTCCTTTACGGGAACGAACGACCTTCGGGTCTAAGATTACAGAACGGAGGGGTTTCCTCGGGTTCTTGTGCTTGTATACGACTCTCCCTGAATAAAGAATACTCTTGACGGGGGGGGGGGGGGGGGGGGCAGCCCATCTTCTGGTCCCCACTACTTTGTCGGTCTTCTCCCTTCTCTCACATTTGCAAAGTATTTTATTTCTAAGTGCTCGTGTACGCTCCCGTTTTGTGACAGTGGTATCAGAGCTCGGACTCCTCTCTTTCTCTGCAAAGAAGGACGATTCTGGGAAGAACGGAAAGAACCATGTCGAACCAAGGGAGGAGCGTTGAAGAGGAGCTTCAACAAGTGCGAGCTCAACTTGCAGATTTGCAACAAATCTTACTATTGCCAGATGTCCAAAAGCTCTTGGGCGGAATGAAGAGAACGAATGGAACCGATGCAGCCGGGCATCCAGACCACACTGTTGACGTGAGACCACAGGAAGAAAGAGAAGAAGAATGTGCCGAGGTGCACAAAGGATCTTCGGATCGGAATGAACGGCCTACTCCAAGGAAAGGCCAGGAAAAAGCGCTCTCTTTGCTAGACGAGAGCAAGGACATCTCTATCTCATCTCCATCTTACTCTCCTGATTATACTTCTACTTCTCAATCTTCTCGCCAGAAGAAGGAAGCCGCTACTACTACTACCCTACATCAACCTAAAGATAAGCCTCCATTCAAGAAGCATGGTCGCAAGTCTCAACATCACATGAGAGTCTTCAAATCGGGTGACAAGGACATCAAGTTCGAAACCTACAACGGAAGGAGAGATATATCCAAAGCACTGTCCTTCATCAGACAGTTTGAAGTCACCTTTATCAATGGGCACTTCACAGAAAGATCCAAATTGCGCCATGTGGGGATGCACCTCAAGGAAACAGCAAGTAATTGGTGGTTAGCCAAGATTCTGGAAGGTTCTCAGGCCAGAACTTGGGAGAGATTCAAATCTGAATTTTATGAACAGTTTCTTCCACCCGACTTCGAGCAGGACATACGGAAGGAATGGGACTGGCTCGCCCAGAAGGAACATGAGAGAGTCACAACCTATGTGGACAAGTATTGGTCGGTTCTTCTGAAGGTCACTCCCTTCATGAAGATTGCCGACGAGGAAAAGAAACGAAAGTTCGAAGCGGGTCTCCAACTGCAGCTTCGAAAGAGTATGAAAGTGTATCCGCATGACACTCTTCAGAGGATGATTGAGTCAGCAATCATTGCTAAGGATTTGCACTCAACTGGGACGCCTAGAAAAAATGGAGCATAGCACTTACCGTGCGAGACAAAGAGGGGTCTACGATGACCAAGGGGGCCAAGGAAGAAAACGTCCTTCATCTAGGGACCATGATCATTCTAAGAAGCCAGAGGGCAATGGCAAGCGAACTAAGTATCTCTCTCCTACTCAACTCCAAACCTTCAGAGAGGAAGGAAGATGCTTCTACTGTGGAGAGAAAGGACATATGAAGCCGGACTGCCCTCTAGAGCAGCAACGGCAAGAACAAGCCTCTACGAGGCAAGATAAAGCAAGGAAGGAACCCGCTCCACCAAGCTCGAACTCAATTCCAGATGTTCAAGGAAACACAGAAACGGAGAAAGGGAAGCGTCAGCTTCTGAAGGGCTGGGGGTCTTTGAACAACCAGCGAGTATTGATTCTTTATGATCCAGGATCCACAGATAACTTCATCTCCCAGGATACTGCAGAACGTTTGTGCCTCACACCGGCTCAGCTTGGCACACCAGTTACATCCGGATCAGCATTCGAGGGGTTGACAACCAATGCAACTCCCGTGCAAGGACAGCTCAATCTTCGGATTGGCGAATACAAGGACCGCGAATCATTTCTGATGGCACCCATCGAGGGATGTGATATCAGCTTGGGTATGCCATGGCACTTCCACATGACACCTGTCCCCGATTATGTGGAAAAGACCCTCACTTTTGATCATGGGGGTAAGAAAATAAAGATTCATGCTGATGTAGGAGATTGGCAGTTCCCAATTGTAAGTCATATCTCCATTAAGAAAGAAATGAAGAAGTGTGTTTCTGCTTACTTGATTTTTGCACGTGAGAAGGATAAAACTAGTGGGGATTCACTCTCTAGTCTGGAAATTAAGCGTTTTCAATTTATTGAAAAGTACAAAGATTGTTTCACAGAAACACTCCCTGATGAACTACCTCCGGTACACCCGGAAGATCACCGCATAGATCTCATACCGGGTAGCTCGCCTCCCAATCAACCCCCTTATCGGGTGAGTCTTGCTCAGCAAGAGGAAATTTTGAAGCAAGTCAACGAGCTTCTAGAGAAAGGGTTAGTACGGCCAAGTGCTTCACCCTACTGCTCTCCAGTTCTACTAGTGCAGAAGAAAGATGGCACGTTTCGAATGTGCATAGACTATAGGTCTTTAAACAAGATCACGGTCAAGAATCGCTTTCCGATCCCTCGGATTGATGATATACTTGATAAGTTGCAGGGTGCAAGTGTCTTTAGTCGCATAGACTTAAAGAGTGGGTATCATCAGATACGGATCGCCCATGAGAATGTCCATAAGACTGCTTTCCGCACAACCTTTGGACTATATGAATTTTTGGTAATGCCTTTCGGCTTGACCAATGCTCCTGCGACATTCAATCGCATGATGGACCGCATTTTCAACCCGTATCGAGCATTTACGATAGTATTCTTTGACGACATACTCATCTTCTCTAAGTCAGAAGAGGAAGATCGGAAGCACTTGGACCTAGTGTTTCAAGAATTACGAAAGCATGAGTTGCATGTGAATGCAAAGAAGAGAGAGTTCTTTCTCTCAAAGATACACTATCTCGGCCATATAGTCTCTCACAATCAAGTGAGTATGGATCCTACCAAGATCCGAGTGGTAGAAGATTGGCCTATTCCCACCACGGTACATGATGTACGTAGCTTCCTGAGATTATGTTCGTACTATCGAAGGTTTGTCCGAGGATTTGCCCATGTAGCAGGACCACTTCATGATTTGACAAAGAAGAAGATTCCTTTCAGATTGGGATCGAAACAACAAGGAGCTTTTGATCGACTCAAGTACTTGCTAAGCCATGGACCTATTTTGATAGTGCTTGACTTAAGGAAACCATTTGAGGTTCACTGCGATGCTTCAGGCAATTGCATCGGAGCAGTGTTAAACCAAGAAGGCCATGCAGTGGCCTACGAAAGCAGACGGCTTAAGGATGCAGAGTTGCATGCATCAATCTACGAAAAGGAACTCACGGCTGTGATTCACGCCTTATCCAACTGGAAGCACTATCTTCTAGGAGCGGATTTTGTGATCAAGACTGATCACCAGAGTTTGCGGTATTTTCTTACGCAAAGGAAACTATTTGAGAAGCAGATGAGATGGGCAAACTTTTTGTCTATGTTTCACTTCCAAATCCTTCACACGGCTGGGAGTAAGAATGCTATCGCGGACGCATTGTCTAGGCGGCCAAGGGTGAACGCTATCACTTCGGTGTATCACCAAGAATTAGAAGCACTACCGGATTTGTATTCGAATGATCCAGACTTCTCCACCGTTTGGGGAAAGCTACATCGTGGAGAGAATGAGTTTCCCTATTCCATTCGGGACGGTTATCTCTACCACCATCAGGCCATATGTGTGGCGGAACCATTAAGAAAGAAGATCATGGATGAAGCACACGCTTCGCCTTATGCGGGTCATCGGGGTATTCTCCCTACGACCTTAGCAATGGAAAGATATTTCTTTTGGCCTAGCCTTAAAGCAGACATTGATAAGTATGTCAGGGAATGCTTGGTTTGCCAAAAAGTGAAGTATGATCGGCATAAGACGCTTGGGTTGCTACAACCATTGCCTGTGCCTAATGAACCTTGGGAAAGTATTGCCATGGACTTCATCATGGACCTCCCTAGAACTCAGACTGGAAATGACGCGATCTGGACCACTGTGGACAGGTTTAGCAAGCAAGCACACTTTATACCAGTCAAGAAAACGATCAAAGCAGATCATATGGCTAGGGTTTTTCTGGCACAGATCATTAAGCATCATGGAATGCCTAAGTCTATTGTGAGTGATCGAGATCCTCGCATGACAGGAAATTTTTGGCGTGCCTTGATGGATAATCTTGGTACGAAGTTGAATTTTTCATCTGCCTACCATCCTCAACAGACAGGCAAAGTGAGATAGCCAATTCCAAAGCTTATGTGTCAGACCGGCAATCTGACTGGGAGAAATATTTGCCTCTAGTCAAGTATGCGTATAACAATACCATACACTCATCGACGGGGAAAGCACCTTTTGAGATTCTCTATGGTAAGCCTTTGCTTCCACCGATCCTTTTAACTAAGGATAAGATCTTTGCAGCAGATGAATTTGTCCGGGATTTGGACACAGCCTGCGGGCAAGTTAGGAGAGCTATTCTACGCTCTCAGGAAAAGCATAAGAAAGTTGCAGACAAGCACAGGAGGAATCTAGACTTAACAGTCGGACAGTTAGTCTTACTCAAGTTTGAGAAGGCAAGACTTAAGAAACAAGCGTCTCATAAGGGGAAGGTGGTAAAACTTTCTACCCGTTATTATGGGACGTTTAAGATCACTGAACAAGTGAATGATGTCACCTTCCGATTAGAGCTACCGCCTAATTGGAGGATCCATAATGCTTTCCATGTCAGTTTACTCCGGCCGTATGTGGGACCGCCTCTGAGTCAGCCTAGTGCTGAGGAACCTCCTGAGTTTGAGGAAACAGAAGAAATACTCCAACCGGAACAGATAGTAAGTCATCAGGAGCGGCCCCTAAGTCCGGAAAAATAATACGGAAGTATTTGGTTAAGTTTAAGAACTATTCGAATCTAGATGCTCAATGGATGACGCAGGAGGAATTAGCAGCTTATCCCGAGATACTGGAGGTATATGTCCAAGCACTACAGTTGAGGTCAATTGTTTAGAAGCCAAAGGGATGTTGCTAATTGGACTATTTTCTTATTTTTAATGATTAATTTCTTTTCCTAGGATATTTTATTGTGTACACTAAGAACTGTTAAAAGATTGTAGCTACACGAAGTGCCATCAAGAACGGACAACTATGATGTGTCATTTGATGGGTGACGGTAAGCATCACGAAGGAGTTTCCGTAAGTTCGGTGGAAAGGGCCGGGTTACGAGTGCCCCTGATGCGTCACATGATGGGTGACGGGTGCATCAGAAAGGGGGCATTCCGTAGGCTGAGGAGGAAATCCGAACTGAGTAAGAAAATACGCGTAAGAACGCAAGCACAAGAATAAAGATGGGTTCAAAGAAGCTTTTTACGAAAAGCAGGAACTTTCGCGGGAGGGCAGATGCTTTCCCGCGAGGAGTCTCTTTTTGCATTGCATCTGTGCCGTGTTCTGCACCCGGGGACGCCTGGAATGTGTTCGTGTAGCATTGTTTTCACTAATGGAGTGAGTTTTTAAAGTTTAAACAAATTCACACTTTATTTTATAAAGTGGCCGGCCACTTTTAAGTGACCGGTCCCTTTTATTAATAAAATAAAGCAGCCCCAAATTCTTACGTTAAAAAAACCTACGCAAGCTCTACGGATGGGCTGAAAACAGCGATCTCTCTCTCTCCTCTCTCTAGAAGCGCCAGAGCTTCTGCTTTTGTGCCCTATTTCCGCCGGGTGCAAGGGCCTATAAAAAGGCAGCAAGTGTTACAGTTTAGAAGGATCGCAAGGAGCAGCAGGAAGTGCTGAAGTTTTGGAGCAAAGTGTGGCTACGGGAATCTGCGAGTGTTCGGGTGACGACGGAGTACGGAGGTCGCTTTTCCGAGCAAGGAGCGACAGGTATAATTTGTCGATACGCATTGCGAGTTGTTGCTTTGTGTGGCTTGTTTTGCAGGAATCTCCCTCTTACGGGAAGTCCCTCAAGGGAAGTACGGCTTCGCGCCTAAGTCCCTCACGAGAAAGTACAGCCTCATGCCTAAGTCCTTTACGGGAAAGAACGACCTTCGGGTCTAAGATTACAAGACGGAGGGGTTTCCTCGGGTTCTTGTGCTTGTATACGACTCTCCCTGAATAAAGAATACTCTTGACGGGGGGGGACCAACCCATCTTCTGGTCCCCACTACTTTGTCGATCTTCTCCCTTCTCTCACATTTGCAAAGTATTTTATTTCTATGTACGCTCCCGTTTTGTGACACCGACCCTCCCCCTTTCCCATCTACGACAAAGATTGCACTAACTCCTATGGAGGCTTTGCAGCAATTTTTTCTGAAACAAAAGTTAGAACGAGAAGCAAGAAATGCAGAAAGAAAACCAGAAAGAGAGCGTGAACACGAAGAAAGAATGGCAACCATAAAGCATGAGTACAAAGAAAGGAAAGCCTCCTTGTTGCAACTCTTTTCTCAAATGCCGGCACTGATGCACGAAATTCGGGAAAAGGAGACTCTCTCCATTTCTTCTTCTCCAAAGCATGACACACAGGATTTGCAGGATTTGCATGATGATGATTTGATTGACAATGACTTGCATGATGTTTTGATTGACAATGATAAGCACAATGATTTGCATGATGAATTGGATGCCAATGATAAGCATGATGATTTGGATGCCAATAATAAGCATGATGATTTGAATGATAAAGACAAGCATGATGATTTGCATGATGATCAAGATGTGATTTCTCACAAGCATGAACAGTTGCATGAAGATGATGTGATTGTTCACAAGGATGATGTGTTAGTTGATGCTTTTTCTAGCGAAGCTAACCTCGTTATAGATTCGATCAATCACGAAAAAGCGATCTTGGCTTTCGAGTCGAGGTCCAAAGAACCCCCACAGGACGATTCGATCATTCAGGACGAACCGATCTTGGCTCTCGAGCCTTGGTCCAAAGAACCATCACAGGAAGTATTATGTGTTCGCATGATTGATACGCACGCATTGTTCGAGTGTTTCATTCGTGAAGGTTTCCTGTATTTTAGTCAGCATCGTTATGTGATCCCTTTTTCTAGGCATGACATATTGTGTGTTGAGCACGTTTCTCTCATGGATGAGCACGAATGTATGCGGATTGTTCATGAAAAGCTGAAAAGTTTGTATGTCAGGAAGTCACATTCCATGTCTCTTCCTTGGCATGACATAGTTTCCGAAAGAGCACATGATTGTATGAGCAACAAGCATGGGCATTTCCATTATGATTTGCCACAGTTGATTGATTTCGATCAAACAGAAAAGATTCGACCTCATTGTTTGCATGTGTTTGATGAACGGGTTGTCACTCCATCTCTATGTTCATCTACATTGCATACACAGTCTTTAGAGAAGCCAAGATTTTTTTCATTCACTTTACGTGGAATGGGTATGTTCATGGTTTTGTGTTGGAGATGGTTTCAGGAATTTTCAGCCATGGAGATTCTTGAAGACGAAAGAAGCAGGACTCTAGACGAAGTTGAAGCAAGAAAGGAGATTCAAAAGACTTTGTGTCGCTTTCGGCGCGGCCCAAAGAAGCAAGCGTTGCAGACCTTTATGAAGTTCAAGTACCGCACGACCCACACATCAGAGTGGGCCGGCAAAGAGTCCCTTCCAGGATTCCGGATGCTGTTAACGATCTCCCTCGACGCCATACAGTTCGGTACCAGTACCTCACTTTGAAAAGGAGGGGATGTCACGTGACACATCCCAACCCTATGTGTCCGTGGACAAGCTACACCACAACAGGGTTCAGTCAGTTCAGTCAAGTTTAGAATAGCAAAGATCTGGCACTTTTGTGAGTCTATTCGTAGACCGTGCATGCCCAGTCACTTAGCAGATGCATATCCTCCGGTTGCACACAGTATGATCATCGGAATTCCCATCAGAATCCATTAGCATCAGTTAGGGGAATTTTCCAGTGTATTTAGCCTATTTTCCTATTTATTGGTATTTTCACTTATTATTTTTAAGTGACTTTCCAACAAAAGTAGGTAGGGCAATTTTGCTAAGTTAATATATAAGAAAACCCAAGTTAGCACTTTCTCGCAGAAGAGGCAGCAAGAGTACCTTGCTCAACAGGCAACTTCTCAGCAAGACCAACCCCCGCGACTACTCTGGCGTTTTCTCCACAGAAGACCTAGCGTTTTTGCATTGGATCAGCCTTGGCAATTTGTGCACAGCAGATCAGCCCCGGCATCATCACGACACAGCAGATCAGCCTAGCGTTTTTGCATTTGCAGAACCCCGGCGACAGAAGGACCAATTTCAGCCCCTGGCGTTTTTGGATTTCAGCAGCAAATTAAGACCGGCATTATTCACCTAAAGTGTAGCAGATTCAGCCCGTAAAGACCATCAATTTTCAGCCCTAAGAAACCTCATTTTTCAGCCAAGAAAACGCAGCCAAAACAGTCATTTTCAGCCACCGAAACAGTCCCGAAATTCAGCGATTAGAAGATCTCAGATTTCAGCCATCGTCGTCGTCGTCGTCACCGTCGTAGTCATCGACATAGACCAAGTTGCATAGTCCATTGCATACGCATTGTACACCTTGTGCAATCAAAGAATAGACCACTCTCGCCGACGAGAGTGGGGCCTTCGGAGGAGGGTTTTACAACCTCTCGGGTGTCATATCTCTTCTCTCTCCTTCTCTCAGTCTCATTCACTTGCACGCACAATATCCACTAACTTTGTTCGTGATCATAGCATTCTCCCAAAGACGGAAAGCTCTCTCTTTCCCTAAGAACTAAAAGGAACCTTGAGCAGTAAAGATCACTAATCTTGAGAAAATACAACATTCATTCCGCTGCACCTAACAATCATGCATGTTCCATTGAGGGTATTGGCACTGTGCATCTCTCCATAGATGGCACAAATGAGCTTGTCTTGCATGATGTTAGATATGTGCCAGGAATCAAGAAGAGTCTGCTTTCTGTTGGTCAGATGGATATGCATGGTTACAGCATCTTGTTTGAGAGAGGATCATGGAAAATGACCAAAGGCTCAAGGCTGATTGTAAAGGGCACAAAGAAAGGGACACTTTACTGCATGCATGGAAAGGCTGTGTTGGGCAAGTTTATTGCAGTGGCTGAAATTAACTCTCACATGGAGTTGTGGCACAAGAGGCTTGGCCATATGAGCCAAAAGGGCCTTTCTAAGCTTTGTACTTTGAACAAGCTTGATGCTAAAGGCACAAAGCTTGATTTTTGTAATGAATGTCAATATGGCAAGCAAGCAAAGCGTTCTTATTACTCTGGTGTCTATCGTAAATCTTGTGTGCTTGATCTTGTACATTCTGATGTATGTAGCATGCCTACTAAGTTTATGGGTGGTGCATGTTATTTTGTCTCCTTTGTTGATGATCATTCTAGGAAAATTTGGGTTTATTTGCTGAAGTCTAAGGATGAAGCCTTTGCTGCGTTTAAAAGATTTCATGCATTTGTGACCACCCAAACAGGTAGAAAGCTAAAATGCTTGCGTACAGACAATGGGGGGGAGTACACAAGTGCTGAATTTAATAAGTTTTGTGAAAATTTGGGCATTAAGAGGGAGCTTAATGTGCCATACAGTCCCTCTTCTAATGGTGTGGCTGAAAGATTCAATAGGACACTTTGTGAGAGGGTGAGATGCATGCTGTCCACAGCTAATCTCTCTCATGGATTTTGGGGTGAAGCTTTGAAAACTGCAGTGCATATATGCAATCGATCCCCTCACATGTCTTTGAAAGGTGACATCCCTGAAGAGGTTTGGTTTGGCAAGCCTACTTCATATGATCACTTACGCATTTTTGGTTGCGAAGCTTTTGTGCATGTTAGACCTGAGTTGAGGAGTAAACTAGATGCGAAGTCCATTAAAGGCCTCTTCATGGGATATGGTGAAGAAGGCAAAATGGGTTACAGGATTTGGTTACCTCAGCTCAAAAGGGTTGTACGCAGACGGAATATTGTTTTTAATGAGGCAAGGCTGCTTCAAAACAATTGTGCCTCAAAGCATGACCATAAAAGGGTGAAATTTCAGCATGACCAGCCACCTGTTAGGCCTATTTTTGACCCTCAGGATGCATCACGAATGGCTGAAAATGTAGATGATCCAGTGGTGTTTGAGCCAGATGATATTGGACAGCAAATTGAGGCTCCTGAAGGGCATTTGCAGCCAAGAAACAATGCTGAAAATGATGTACAGTAGCCCATTGTTGATGATTTTGTAGTGCCACCTGATGTAAACCCATTGCTGGATAATGTGGATCATTGGGTGAGGCGGTCTACTCGTCAAAGACTGTCTGTGAGTCGATATGACCCCTCTTTGCATTACATTATGTTGACAGATGAGGGAGAGCCTCTTACGTATAAAGAGGCAAAGACATGTGAGTACAGCGACAAGTGGGAGCTTGCTATGCAAGAAGAGATTAAAGCTTTGCATGCTAATCATACTTGGGATTTGGTTGAATTGCCAAAGGAAGGAAGGCTATTCCTAACAAATGGGTGTATAAAATCAAAACTGTTGATGCAAAACCCAAGTATAAGGCAAGGCTTGTTGCAAAGGGATATGTTCAAACCAAGGGCATAGACTTTCAGGAAGTGTTCTCTCTTGTTGTGAAGATGACCACTTTGCGTGTATTGTTTGCCATTGTGGCTGCTCTTGATTTGGAAATGGACCAAATGGATGTACATACCGCTTTCTTGCATGGTGATGTGGAAGAAGAGCTTTACACGAAGCAACCCGAGGGTTTTGTCATCCCTGGCAAGGAACATTTGGTATGTATACTCAATAGAAGTTTGTATGGGCTGAAACAATCATGTAGACAGTGGTACAAGAAGTTTGATCGCTTCATGCTTAAACATGGTTACAAAAGAAGCCATGCAGACCATTGTTTGAATACCAAATGTGATGAGGATGGTAGCCCTATCATTCTTGTGCTCTATGTAGACGATATGTTGATAGCTGCAAAGAAAAGAAGCACTGTTGATGCTCTTAAAGGGCAGTTGAAATCTGCGTTTTCAATGAAAGATCTTGGGGCAACTGAACATATACTTGGAGTGCGTGTTACACGGCAAAGAGACAAGCACCTATTGTATTTGTCGCAAGAAAAGTACATTGAAAAGGTACTGGACAGATTTAACATGGCTGAAGCAAAGCCTCTTGGTCATTACAGCCATATGTCAAAATCTCCAAGGATGATTGTCCAAGTCAAAGGAAGAAGCCAATGACATGCAAAGTGTGCCTTACGCTTCAGCTTGTGGTTCACTTATGTATGCTATGGTTGCTACTAGGCCTGACATAGCCCATGCAGTGGGAGTAGTGAGCCGGTTTATGGCTAATCCAGGCAGGTTGCATTGGGATGCAGTGAAGTCCATTATGAGGTACTT
This sequence comes from Adiantum capillus-veneris, assembly GCF_014529385.1. Classification (NCBI taxonomy): domain Eukaryota; kingdom Viridiplantae; phylum Streptophyta; class Polypodiopsida; order Polypodiales; family Pteridaceae; genus Adiantum; species Adiantum capillus-veneris. Next base: position 166,837,974 of record NC_140938.1, read on the forward strand.
GAAAGGGACTAAAAACAAATGCCTCTGCTATGGTAAAGGACCAATGGAGTTGAAGGGATTTTGTGACTCTGACATGGCTGGTGATGTGGATACACGGAAATCCACAAGTGGCTATGTATTTACTCTTGCGGGAGGTGTTGTTTCATGGTGTTCTAGATTGCAAAAGATTGTTGCATTGTCTACGACAGAGGCTGAATATATTTCAACCACTGAGGCTTCCAAAAAAGCTATTTGGTTAGCACGCCTATGCAGTGAGTTTGGTTTGCTTGCCAAGGCACCTATGCTTGGTTGTGATAGCCAGAGTGCCATATGTCTGGCAAAGAATGCCATGTTTCACACACGCACAAAGCATATTGATGTGCGGTATCACTTCATACGAGAAGTGCTTGAGGATGGCCTTATTACATTGGTTAAGGTCCATACATCACAAAATCCAACTGATGCTCTCACTAAGTGCTTATCCAAAGCACAACATCATCTATGCATAGAGATGGTGGGACTCACGTACTAAAGGCGCCATTTATGCCTTTAAGTGGGAGGTTGTTGGGTTAAAGGCCTAAATAACCCCCTTTTGTACATTTTTATACTTTGTCTAGGTTCATATTGAACTTGGACACATTTTTTAAAGGTCACTTATAATAAAAGTGGGAAAACCCAAAACTCACTTATTGAGTTTTCCCCAAAAACGTGAGCTCTCCCTCTCTCCCTCTTCGTTCTGCTAGCGCTTCCTCTCCTGCTGGCTTTCGCCACTTCTCTCTGCACACACTCTGCACTTCTTCGCATCCTCTTTCACTTGCACACACCGCCGCGCGCTCATCAACTGTGCTCAAGGGTTCCTTTTCCTTACGGAAGGGAGAACCTTCGGTTCCTTTAATGAGAGAGTGCAAATGATCACAAACAAAGTGAATGACATTGTGAATGAAGGTGCTGAGACTGAGAGAGAGAGAGAGAGAGAGAGAGAGAGAGAGAGAGGAATACGACACCAGAATGTTGTCAAACCCTCCTCCAAGGGCCCCTCTCTCGATGGCGTGAGAAGTCTTTGCTATTGATTGCACAAATCTCTACAATGGTCTAAATGCAATGGTCTTGCCGACGATGTCGACGACGATGATGATGACGACGAGACAGGCTGAAAACTGAAAACGCTAGGGGCTGAAATCTGCAAATCTTGTATCTGCTGAATTTTGACTCTATGTCGGTGACGACGGCAATGACGACGATGCGACGCCGACGCGCTGAAAACGCAGATGCTGAAATCTGAGAATAGCGGGCTGAATCTGCAAACGCTGGCTGATCTGACCGTGCGGCGAGGATCTGCTGCTGCAGGAAGGTGAGATCTGCAAGGTTTGGGGGCTGCGGTGCGGAGTCTGACTGCTGGAAACTGAAAACGCTGATGCAAATGATGTACTTGTCGCCGGGAATCTGCAAAACGTTAGATGGTAATCTGCAATTGAAAAAACGCTAGGCTGATCTGCTGGAAACTGCTAACTCAGGCTGATCTGCAATCTGCAAAACACTAGATTGCAAAACACTGGGGCTAATCTTGATGAAAAACGCTAGCTAAGTTGTTGCAGAAAACGCTAGGGCCATCTGCTGCAAAAATGCTAGGTGGTCTGGTTGGCTGAAAAACGCTAGGTTGTCCAGTCGGGGTCTTACTGAGAAGATGCACTGTCAGACACTGGGTCTCTTGCTCTTCTACCAGAAAGTGCTAGCGCTAGCTTTTCTTATATACTGACTTACCAGAATTACCCTACCCACTTTCCCAACAAAGTCACTTATTAATAATAAGTGAAAAATGGCTAAAATAGGGAAAATGGGTTCTATGCACTGTAAAATGCTCCTGATGGGTACTGACTATAATCTGATGATCATGTTGTGTGCAACCAAAGGAAATGCCAACTACTCTAAGTGCGTGGACATGCACGGCTTGCGAACAGACTCACAAAGGTTGCAGAACACTTCCTAAGCTAACTAAACCCTTGTCATGAAGTAGCTTGTCCACATGCACATAGGGTTAGATGTGCACGTGACAATGCTTGACATAAACCAAGAAAAGAACGCACATCATATGCAGTTTTGGGAAAATCCCAATTACGAACCTATTCTATCTTTGCGGGATCAAGCTTGACACCCTTTGTAGAAATGATATAACCCAGATAAGTGACTTCCGTGAGGAGAAATTCAAACTTCTTAGCTGCAATGTACAGTTGACACTCATCCAAATGGGATAAAACCTTTTCTACATCCTTTTCATGTTGCGCCCACGATGCAAAGAATATGAGAATGTCGTCAAGAAAAATAAACACACACGCATGCCGATCATATCCCCAAAACGACCTACCATGAGACAGTTGAATGTATTCACGACACCTTCAATCCCAAAGGCATAACCACATACTCCCATCGCTCTTTGCGAAAGGCAGTCTTGTAGATATCGTCTTTAAATACCCTTACTAATGGTATCCACTTTTGAGATCGACTTTGCTGAAAACTTTTGCCCCATTGAGCCTATCAAGAATATACTCAATGCAAGGCATCGAAAACTTGTTCTTGACGGTCATCTTGTTCAAAGCCCTGTAATCAACACACAAACGAGACGAACCATTCTTCTTGCGGACAAATAAAATAGGAGCAACAAAAGGATTTACACTAGGGCGTATGAATCCTCTGGCCACCAACTCCGTGAGTTGCCGCTCTAACTCTTCTTCATGAGTATTGTCGAAACGGTAGGGAGCCTTACTGATTGGCTGTGCCCCCTCCATGAGTTCTATGCGATGGTCCTCCAACCGCTCGGAAGGGAGACGGAGTGGAAGATCATCCTGCAAAAAGAGGTGCTCATACTTGGTAAACAAACATGAATACCATTCTAGAGCCTTGAGGTTCTAAGTGACTGGAGAGGCATAAATGAATGCCGCTTGTGCTCCTCTTCGTAATTCACGCTTCGCCTGCACATGAGAAATGAGAGGTAAAAAATGAAGACTCTCCTAACCACGAATGATCATGCGAGAGTCACTTTTGGCATTTAATGAGAGGGTTATATTCACGAAACGATCGAATGCCCAAAATCATCACACCCTAAGGAGAAGACACAATAAAACTTCTACGGAAGGAAGCTTGCTAAATAGTGACTAACACATCAAGGCACTCTTGTGTAATGAGAGAGTCCATACCGGGAGCGAAGCCAGACACCTCGAGAGGAGTGGCCAAGCTAACCTCCAAGCGGGCTATTTCTACAAGAGAGTCACTAATCACATCATGCATACTGCTAGAATCAAACAATATGACGAAGCTGACCCTTCACATGACCATAACATTTAAAGAGAGACTCATCAATGTGTGTGTCAGAGACATGTGGAGAATCAGTGTGGTTCACTAAAGTGCTTGTGGTGGTTGTTGGTGCTTTGGGTTCTCTAGGTGGTGATGTCTTAGGACATGCCTTTTTATATGACCCTTTACGTGGCACTGATAACATCAACCTTCCTTCGCACAAATGATTTGTTCTTCTGGAGTTATGTATCCTCATATAATTCCGTGTGCAGCTTTTTCATCTGGGGTTAGCTTAGGTTTAGCAGGTGTTTTTGCTTTACCCTTAGATTCATTTTGAGAGTTCTTTTCCGAAGGATTAGAGGAAGATGAGCTAGAAGAATTGTCATTCTTACCATTCTATAGACTGTGGGGTCTGAGGATTCTCAGAGGTACTGTGAGAAGACTTGTTCTCCTTAGACTTTTCTTTGTTGTGCTTCATCTCCAGTGCAAGAGCAATCGCTACTGCCTTGTTGTGATCTATTGGGTCAAGGACTTTGACATCGAACTTGATATACTCGTCCAACCCGAAAAGAAAGGCCTCTTTGCGTTCCGCATTCGATTTGCGTAATTGGGTGCCGAGCAGCAAAACACGGTTAGAAAAAGACATAACTGGTGTACCATTTTGCTTAAGGTTACGCTAATCTTCTTTTAACTGGGCTAGGCACTAAGGTGGCATGAACTGCGTCTTGAGCTGGTCTTGGAAGTCAGCCCAATTGAAAGAAAAGCGCATGCCTTCCTCGTCTTCCTCTAGATGCGCGACCAACTGTGTCTTGCCATGCGTGATACCAATTAATAGCATCACCGCCAAGATACATGGCTGCTGTCAAAACTTTGCTATTTCCTGTTTTCTTAGTTGTCGCAAAGTAAGTGTTAGATTGATGCAACCAAGAATGAATAACATTAGCATCCATCTTACCGTCATACTTACTGAACGTCAACTTCTTAGTGACTGGGTTGTTGGATTCTGCATCTCTACTTGTGCTACTTGACGAAGCGTCAACGTCCTTAACACTCTTATCTAGGGATAGGTGGAAAAGTAGCTTTGGAAGTCGATAAGCATGTCAACAGAGCCATGTGCACGTGACAAGAGACTTTTGCTCCCACTTGTTGTATGACTACTGTTCGTTTTCTATGTGCATTGGAAGCTCACTTTCGATGGATGTACATCGATCAGACATTGTTATTGCTTTCTTCAATGGTGATATATTTGAGGAAGTATATGTAACGCAACCTTGCCGTTTTGTCAAGAAAGGACAAGAAAAGAAATATACCTTCATAAGTTCAGAATAGTCTGAACTCACGAATTATAAGAGGGAATAAAGCACTCATAAAACTATAAAAGCAAGGGACACACGAAAAGAAAAGAAAAACAAAAACAAACAAACTAACTAACTAAATCACTTTGATTGCTTCGAAACAAAACTAGATAAAACAAAACATTATTAACTTAAAAATGTTTTCAAAAAAAGGTACGTGTAAAATAAGTTGACACAACTTACTTGGCTTAAAACAAGTACTCAACTTTAAGCAAAAAAAAAAAAAAAGGATAAGACATCTTAAAAACTTAATCCTCGAAATCAAACTTCACACAACAACCTATAACGGAACACATTCTTAAGTCCTCAGGTAAGCTAAATATGAAATCGAAAAATGAATACTACTACAAACCTACGAAGAGCAAAGAACCAAACTTGACAATATGTGATCTCAACTTCACTGCTTGTCCAAACAGGAAGAATAAGATTATCACCTTTATCATGCATAGCTTGGACAACAGCTATGACATCCCTACTCACGTCGTCAGTGCCCAAGAGTAGGTGCAGGTTTATATAGAGGTCATTCATGCTTTGAACGTACTCTACATAAACCTTTATAGAGGACAAGAAAAGAAAGTATGGAAGTGCAAGAAAACTTTATATGGGTTGAAGAAGTCTCCTCGTGCTTGGTATGAGAAAGCTGACACTCGTTTGGTTAAACAAGGCTTTAGTAGCAGTCCAACTGAAAACACTTTGTATGTCAAAACGTGAGAGTGATATGTATCTCATCGTCGCACAAAGGCATCCTTATCTCTCCTCAAAGTAGGCCAATAAAATAATGTCTCAACCGCTTTCACTGTCGTATCTATACGACGATACCCTGCATATGGTGGAACATGACTTTCTACCATAACCTGTGTCGCAATGGCCTAGTGACACATTGTCTTCCATGCATCATCATAAAGCCATCGCTCAGGAGATACTGTTCATGGCGTTATCTGTCTAACAATTGTTCAAAGATCCTTGCAAAATCTTCATCAATAGAAAATTGTTCCTTCATATCATCAAGCTCATGATGATAAGAAATTGACCCACCTGAAATTTGTGGTGTAATGTGCAGCGGAATGAATGTTTGAACTTTGCTCAAGATGAGTGCTCCGAATTGTGCTCAAGGTTCCTTTTGTTCTTATGGAAGGGAGAGCCTTCCGTTCTTAATGAGATTGTGCAATGGACATAAACGAAGTGAATGGACACTATGCGTGAAAGTGCTGAGACTGAGAGATAGAGAGAGAAGAGAAATACGACACCAAGACGTTGTAAAACCCTCCTCCAAAGGCCCCACTCTCGTCGGCGAGAGTGGTCTACTATTGATTGCACAAACTAGTACAAACTGAATGCATGTGACTGATGCAAGTCTAGGCTAGATCGATGACGACGACGGGGATGGCGAGGTCGACGCTATGGCTGAAATCTGCTACTCTTTATCTGTTGTCCAAAAACGCTGCTGGCTGAATTCTGCTACTGCTGAAAACACTGAATTTGCTGGTCCTTATGACTGAAAATCTGCAGGTTCTTGGGGCTGAAAACTGCAGGTCTTTAGAGCTGAAAACTGTTGGTCTTTACCTGCTGAAAATCGCCATGCCAATGGAGGGCGATTTGGGGATTTTGCTAACGCTAGGGGCTGAGGGGTCCTTGCAGTGGAGCCTTGATGAAAAACGGTAGCAACAAGGGGGCTATGGGGACGGCTGCTTGCTGAAAACGCCAAGGCTGATGTCTTCTTGCGATGCTAGTGCTTGATGATAAAAACGCTAGGGGTCTTTGCTTGGAGGAGACAACGCCACCAAGGTTCTTACTGAGAAGTTGCCTGTTGAGCACTGGTGCTCCTGTTGCCTCTTCTACCAATTAGTGCTACCCTAGGTTTGCTTATATACAGACTTACTCAATTTGCCCTACCTACTTTCCAACAAAAGTCACTTAAAAATAATAAGTGAAAAATGTCAAAAATAGGTAAAATAGGCTAAATGCGCTCGAAAATTCCCCAGAAGGATTCTGATGGATTCTGATGGGAATGCTTATGATCATGTTGTGTGCAACCAAAGGATATGCATCTACACTAAGTGCCTCGGCATGCACGGTTTGCGAACAGACTCACAAAAGTGCCAAAACACTTCTAAATCTAGACTCATTGGACTGACTGAACCCTTGTCGTGTTTTAGCTTGTCCACGGACACATAGGGTTGGATGTGTCACGTGATATCCCCTCCTTTTCAAAGTGAGATACTGGTACCGAACTGTATGGCGTCGAGGGAGATCGCCAATAGCATCCGGAATCCTGAAAGGGACTCTTCGCCGGCCCATTCTGATGTGTGGGTCGTGCGATACTTGAACTTCATAAAGGTCTGCAACGCTTGCTTCTTTGGGCTGCGCCGAAAGCGACACAAAGTCTTCTATGGCTCCTTCAATGCTTCAACTTCTTCGAGAGTCATGCTTCTTTCTTCTTCAAGAATCTCCATGGCTGAAAATTCCTGAAACCATTTCCAACACAAAACCATGAACATACCCATTCCATGTAAAGTGAGTGGAAAAAATCATGTCGTCCTAATAGATTGTGCATGCAATGTAGATGAACAAAGAGACGGAGTGCCAAACCGTTCACCACACACACGGAAACAATGAGATCGAATCTTTCTCTTCTGATCTAAATCAATCCACTGTAACAAAACACAATGGAAATGACCATGCTTGGTGCTCATACTTTCATGTGCTCTTTCTACAACTGTGTCATGCCAAGGAAGAGACATGGAATGTGACTTCCTTACATACATACTTTTCAGCTTTTCATGAACAATCCGCATACATCCGTGCTCATTCATGAGTGAAACGTGCTCAACATACAATATATCATGCCTAGGAAAAGCGATCACATAAAGACGTTGACTAAAAGATAGGAAACGATCACGAATAAAACACTCGAACAATGCGTCCGTATGGATCATGCAAACACATAATACTTCTTGGGGGGGTCCTTTGGACCTAGGCCCAAGAGCCAAGATCGATCCTTCGTGATTGATCAAATGTGCAACGAGGTTAGCTTCGCTAGAAAAAGCATCAACTAACAACAACTTGCTCTCCACGAATGACAATGGGAGAGTCACTTTTGGCATTGAGAGTGAAAGTGTTAGCCTCCCAATCAATGAGAGGGTTAAGCTCACGAAACCATTTTATGCCAAAATCATATCACATATTGAGAGAGGAGAGAAAAAAATTTCTTCGGAAAGCAGATTGTTGAATTGTAAACAACACACCAAGACACTCTTTCGTGATGAGAGAGTCCATACCGGGAGCAAAACCAGAGACCTCGAGAGGAGATTTCTGACTAACCTCTAGGCGGGCTTTCTCAACAAGAGAGGGACTGATCACATCATGCATACTACCTGGGTCAAACAATATGACAAAACATTGCCCCGTCATATAACCATAACATTTAATGAAAGAATCATCAATGGGAGAGTCGGAAGAAACTTGGGGCACAGTCCTGTTATCATTAATTACATTAACAGAGGAAGTGGGTTCTGTGGATTCTTTAGATTCATTCGATTCAAGCTTAGGACATGTTCTTTTTATGTGACACTTAATGTGACAATGAAAACAACGACCTTCCTTAGAATAAGTGCTTTGCTCTTCCAACGTGATGTATCCTCCTAAAATTCCTTGTGCTACCTTTTCATCTAGAGTGAGCTTAGGTTTAGCAATTGTGTTAGCCTTACCCTTAGGTTCATTGGAAGAATTCTTTTCTGAGAGACTGTTGGAGGTACTTGTGGAAGTCTTGTTCTCCTAAGGCTTTCCCTTGTTGTGCTTCATCTCCTGTGCGAGAGCAATCGCTACCGTCTTGTTGAGATCCATTTGATCGAAGACTTCTACATCAAACTTGATATAGTCGTCTAACCCAAAAAGGAATGCCTCTTTGCGCTCATCATCCGACTTGCGTAGTTGGGTACCTAGCTATAAAACACGATTAGAGAAAGACATAACCGTCATACCATTTTGCTTGAGAGCGCGCCAATCGTCCTTCAATCGTGCGAGGTACTTAGGTGGCATAAACCGCGCCTTGAGCTTGTCTTGGAAATCAGCCCAATTGAAGGAAAGGAGCGTGAATTCGTTGGCTTCCTCTAGGTGCACGGCTAACTGTGCCTCTTGCCATGCGTGCTACCAATTGATGGCATCATCGGCAAGGTACATAGCTACCGTCAAAACTTTGCTATTTCCTGTCTTCTTAGTTGTCGCAAAATAAGCATTAAATTGATGCAACCATGTTAGGTGCAACGGAATGAATGCTTGCGCTTTGCTCAAGATGAGTGCTCCGAACTGTGCTCAAGGTTCCTTTTGTTCTTATGGAAGGGAGAGCCTTCTGTTCTTAATGAGAAAATGCTATGATCACAAACAAAGTGAATGGACACTGTGCGTGCAAGTGAATGAGACTAAGAGATAGAGAGAGAAGAGAATATGACAACAAAGACGTAAAACCCTCCTCCGAAGGCCCCACTCTCGCCGACGAGAGTGGTCTACTTATGATTGCACAAACTGGTACAATGGGAATGCATGTGACTGATGCAAGTCTAGGCTATGTCGGCAATGACGACGTTGACAACGAAACCGGCCTAAGGGCTGAAATCTGCAATCTTTCTATTGCTGTCAAATAACGCTATGGGCTGAAGTCTGCGGCTAATCCAAAAACGCTATGGGCTGAAGTCTGCGGCTAATCCAAAAACGCTGATTTTGGGGGTTGTTTCTGAAGGTCTTTGTCGCTGAAATTCCGCAAGTTTAGGGCTGAAAACTGAGGTTCTTAAGGGCTGAATCTGATGGTCTTTCTGGGCTGAATCTGATGGTCTTACTACTGCTGTAAAATCGCCAAGCTGAAGACTGCAAAGGCTGCAATCTACAAACGTTGGGATCTTCAAAAACGCTAGGGTTGAAGCCCTTCCAAAAACGCTAGCTGAGCTTTTGCTGTCAATGGATGCTGATGCAAACGCTAGACTAGGGAAGGTACTGTAGCGATGATATCTTGATGCAAAAACGCCAGGCTGATGCAGGGCTAGGCGATGGTGCTTGATGGAGAAAACGCTAGTGATGGGTCTTGCTTGGAGGGAAGTCCACCAAGGTCTTGTTGAGAAGTTGCCTGCTGAGCTTGGCTCCTGTTGCCTCTTCTGCCATTTAGTGCTAGTCTAGCTTTGCTTATATACAAACTTACTCAATTTGCCCTACCTACTTTCCACCAAAAGTCACTTAAAAATAATAAGTGAAAAATGACAAAAATAGGTAAAATAGGCTAAATGCACTGGAAAATTCCCGTGAAGGATTCTGATGAATTCTAATGGGAATGCTTATGATTATGATGTGTGCACCCAGAGGATATGCATCTACACTAAGTGACTGATCATGCACGGTCTGCGAACAGACTCACAAAAGTGCAAGATCACTTCCTATTCTAGACTAACTTGACTGAACTACCTGGTCATGTTGTAGCTTGTCCACGGACACATAGGGTTGGATGTGTCACATGACATCCCCTCCTTTTCAAAGTGAGGTACCGGTACCGAACTGTATGGCGTCAAGGGAGATCGCCAATAGCATCCGGAATCCTGGAAGGGACTCTTCCCTAGCCCACTCTGATGCGTGGATCGTACGATGCTTGAACTTCATAAAGGTCTGCAAAGCTTGCTTCTTTGGGCCGTGCCGAAAGCGACACAAAGTCTTCTGAGTTTCCTTTGATGCTTCAACTTCGTTGAGAGTCTGAAACCACTTCCAACACAAAAACATGAACATGCCCATTCCATGTAAAGTGAGTGGAAAAAATCTTGTCTTCCTGAAAGACTGTGCATGCAATGTAGATGAACAAATAGACGGAATACCAAATTGTTCACCACATACACGCAAACAATGAGATCGAATCTTTCTCTTATGATCTAGAGCAATCAACTGTGGCAATTCACAACCGAAATGCCCATGCTTGGTGCTCATACTTTCATGTGCTCTTTCTACAACTGTGTCGTGCCAAGGAAGAGACATGGAATGTGACTTCCTTACATACATACTTTTCAGCTTTTCACGAACAAACCGCATACATTCGTGCTCATTCATGAGTGAAACGTGCTCAACATACAATATGTCATGCCTAGGAAAAGAGATCACATAAAGACGCTGACTAAAATACAGGAAACGATCACGAATGAAACACTCGAACAATGCGTGCGTATCAATCATGCGAACACATAATACTTCCTGTGAGGGTTCTTTGGACCTAGGCTCGAGAGCCAAGATCGCTTCTTCCTGAATGACCGAATCGTCTTGTGGGGGTTCTTTGGACCTCGATTCGAAACGCAAGATCGGTTCTTCGTGATTGATCGAATCTACAACGAGGTTAGCTTTGCTAGAAAAAGCATCAACTAACACCCTCATCCTTGTGAACAATCACATCTTCTTCATGCAACTCATCATGCTTGTGAGAAATCACATCTTGATCATGCAAATCATTATCATTCAAATCATCATGCTCATCATTATCATTCAATTCATCATGCTTCTCACAATCATGCAAATCCTGTGTGTCATGCTTTAAAGAAAAAGAGACTGAGAGAGTCTCCTTTTCCCGTATCTCTTGCATCTGTGTCTGCACTTGAGAAAAGAGTCACAACATCTCTTGCATTCTTGCTTTGTTCTCGCGATCAAATCTTGCTCAACTTTCTTTTTCTTCCAAGTCGTACTGACGCTCTATGGCTCCCATTTCTTCTTCGTAGTCACGATCTATGGCTGCCATTTCTTCTTCGTAGGCCTTTCTTTCTGCTTCTCTTTCTTCGCGTTCTAACTTTCTTTCCAGAAACAACTGCGGCAACTCCTTCATACGAGTTAGTGCAATCCTTGGCGTAGATGGGAAAGGGGGAGGGTCGGAAAAACCTCCTGGTGGGGAAAATTCTTCTTCGCCTCTCTCATGCTCATCACCTCTAAGCGAAGTATCCATTCCGCTTGGAGTGATGACCATCAACTAAAGTCGTGAGTTCTTTTGGGTTCTTGTGGTCTTGGGTTCTTAAGTTCACGAGAAACTTGGGTCTTGAGGTTCTTGAGGTTCTTGGGGTTCTTGAGTTCTTGAGGTTCTTGAGGTTTTCTTTCGCTTGCAAACTGTGTTTGAGAAGGATCTTCTCTTCACCCGAGTTCTATTCCTTTCCGCGGGTGCACCCCTTGGCGGCCTTGCGCTCACACCAAGGTTGCTTTTTTCCACCTCACGTCGATTGGCCGGCCGCTAAGTGCACGGTCGGCTCTCAATGAGTGAAAAGAGGCACAAGGGGAGGCTGGACAAGCCCTTCTTTCCTGGGATTCCTGTCACTCTTCAAAAACACGATTAGGAATCGACACACCCAAGCGAACTTGGGTTCGTGCGACCACAAGAAGCAAAAAAATTCTTGTGGTTCTTTCCTTGAGTGATAAAGAACACTGCCAAAGCTCCGATACCAATGTAAGGTGCAGCAGAATGAATGTTTGCGCTTTGTTCAAGATGAGTGCTCCGAACTGTGCTCAAGGTTTCTTTTGTTCTTTTGGAAGGGAGAGCCTTCCGTTCTTAATGAGAGAATGCTATGATCACAAACAAAGTGAATGGACACTGTGAGTGCAAGTGATGAGACTAAGAGATAGAGAGAGAAGAGAATACGACACCAAAGACGTAAAACCCTCCTCCGAAGGCCCCACTCTCGTCGGCGAGAGTGGTCTACTTATGCTTTGCACAAACTGGTACAATGGGAATGCATGTGACTGATGCAAGTCTAGGCTATGTCGGCGATGACAACGAAACCGGCTTAAGGACTGAGATCTGCAATCTTTCTACTGCTTGTCCAAAAACGCTATGGGCTGAAATCTGCGGCTAATCCAAAAACGCTGATTTTGGGGGCTGTTTCTGAAGGTCTTTGTCGCTGAAATTCTGCAAGTTTAGGGTTGAAAACTGATGTTCTTAAGGGCTGAATCTGCTGGTCTTACTACTGCTGAAAATCGCCAAGCTGAAGACTGCAAAGGCTGCAATCTGCAAACGCCGGGATCTTCAGAAAACGCTAGGGTTGAAGCCCTCCCAAAAACGCTAGCTGAGCTTCTGTTGTCGATGGATGCTGATGCAAACGCTAGACTAGGGAAGGTACTGTGGCGATGATATCTTGATGCAAAAACGCCAGGCTGATGCAGGGCTAGGCGATGGTGCTTGATGGAGAAAACGCTAGTGATGGGTCTTGATTGGAGGGAAGTCCACCAAGGGGTCTTGTTGAGAAGTTGCCTGCTGAGCTTGGCTCTTGTTGCCTCTTCTGCCATTTAGTGCTAGTCTAGGTTTGCTTATATACAAACTTACTCAATTTGCCCTACCTACTTTCCAACAAAAGTCACTTAAAAATAATAAGTGAAAAATGTCAAAAATAGGTAAAATAGGCTAAATGCACTGGAAAATTCCCGTGAAGGATTCTGATGGATTCTGATGGGAATGCTTATGATCATGATGTGTGCAACCAGAGGATATGCATCTACACGAAGTGACTGGTCATGCACGGTCTGCTAACAGACTCACAAAAGTGCCATATCACTTCCTATTCTAGACTGACTTGACTGAACTTAACCCTGGTCATGCTGTAGCTTGTAAACGGACACATAGGGTTGGATGTGTCACGTAACAAACCAAGAATGAATAACCATAGCATCCATCTTACAATCATACTTATTGAAAGTCAACTTCTCTGTGACTGGGTTGTTGGAGTCCGTATCCCGGCTTGCGCCACTTGAGGAACTACCAACATCTTTGGCTGGTTCAGATTTCGAGGCAAGAACTTGTCGAACCAATTCTTGAGTGCGGAGGTCTCTTTAAGCCTCCCGATTGGCCTCCAAGGCCGCTCGTCTTGCTTCAGCTTCCTCCTGTCTTTGTGCTTTTCTTTCTTTTCGTTCATTGCACTCGCGTTCCAAGGCAATGCGAGTCGCTTCTTGTTGTATGGCATTTCTTTCGTTGTGTTCTTCGCGCTCGTGTTCCAAGGCAATGCGAGTCGCTTCTTGTTGTATTGCATTTCTTTCGTCTTGTTCTTCTCGCGCGCAATTCGCTTCTTGTTGTGCCAGAGCAACGCAAGTCGCTTCGCGATTCGCTTCTTGTTGTTGGGCCATCATGTCCAACATCGACTTGACCATCGCCTCCATGAAAGTTGGTACAACTCGTGGCGTAGATGGAGAAGAGAGAGGGTCGAAAAAACCTCCTAGTGGAAAAAATTCTTCGCCGTCTCTCTCATGCTCATCACCTGTATGCGAAGTATCCATTCCGCTTCGGGTGATGACCATACACTATGATCTTTGGTTCTAAAGTTCACGAGGAACTTGGGTTCTTGAGAGTCTTGGGTTCTTGGGTTCTTGAGATTCTTGAGGTTTTCTTTCGCTTGCAATCTGTGTTTGAGAAGGATCTTCTCTTCACCCGAGTTCTGCTCTTTTCCACGGGCACACCCCTTTGCAGCCTTGCGCTCACACCAAGGTTGCTTTTTCCCACCTCACGTCGATTGGCCGGCCGCTAAGTGCAAGGTCCGCTCTCAATGAGTGAAAAGAGGCACAAGGGGAGGCTGGACAAGCCCTTCTTTCCTGGGATTCCTGAAACCGGCCTGTTAATCCAAAAAGGGCGGTAGACCTTAAACTTAAACTTTATTTGCTTTCACCCATTTAATGTGTCGCCCACTTTACCTGTACTTTCAAGACACAACAAAAGGGGAAAGGGATACAGGCTGCTAGATTGCACCTGTATGAGAAGACCGACATCAGACTGGCCCCTAACTTAGGCGCCCCTTTCGGTATTTCTTTGTTCTTGAACAGAGGGACTAAAAGTTGTGGTTCCCTACAAGCTGCCCCACACAATCTTGGCTGAATTTCAACTGTTCTAGCCTGATTTCGGCAACATAATTGTACTAGGACCCTTCACAGTCAGTATTCCCACGCATTGGATGACTTTCCCAACGCATACAGACACTTTACAAAACCTGGCGAGAATCTGCAGCACGCTGAATTCTCTGTTTTCTGCCCCGAAATGCGCCAAATCACTTGTACAACGGTCCCCTCGCGTCCCCAAACCTCCTGGGGGTATTAGGGTCCGTTTAGGGCCAAAACCCTAAACCTGCAAAAATACACAGCAGGTTGTAATTCACTGTTTCGAGCTCCGTTTTGCGTGCCGGTCGCATCCATAGCAAGTCCTCGAGCTCCCGCACCTGTAGGGCTACTTGCCCTTTGAATCGGGCGAGATTTCGGACGTGAAACCTCTCCGAATCACTTGTACCTACGGGGGATTAGCCGCTAGCTAATCCAATACCTGTGCAAGAGGCTCTTGCCTCGGCAATCGCGCATGAACCCACACAACTGTACATTGGTCAATTGAAAAGCCCACTAGAGGGGCATAACATACTGCCATAGGGGAGAGAGAGGGCAGTGCGTAGTGTGCAGGGCATCACTCCTGGCACCGCACTCCATAGCTCTCAACCTGTGACAGGAAACTTGCAAATGAGCCTCCCAGCTATAAATTCAGCGCCACTTCTTCTTGCATGAGGAAAGTGCACAGGAATGTGCCACTTGGCACATTTACAAGCTATTTCCCGTTTCGGGGTTGCCCCCTAAAAATCTCCCGACCGGTTGCCCAGTTGACTTCACTGCAGAGTAATAAAATGTTCCCCTTGTCATTCCAGAGGTAATGACGCGAACACATTTTCAGGTCCCAAAATAGCAGTTCCCTAAATTTTAGGAGATGCTACCATTGTATCTTTCTAGGTCATCTGACCCTCTTTGTACATTGTAGCCACACCAAGAACTGAAATGTGGCCTCTATAGCAAAGAATTCCACTTTGGCTAGTCAATGACCCCACTTTGGCTAACCGTAGTCCTTGTCCAACCTTAGTGCTCTCTTGCCCTCAGGCCTGGACTCCTTCTGAACAGTTCCACACTAGCTATGAACAGTTCCACACTAGCTATGCAATGCAGGGCAGTTAGATTTCCCGAGGGGTGTTTCCAAAAAGTGAAAATAAATAAATAATAAGAAAGAAATCAACAAAAAGGATAGATAGTAGTCACACGTTGGTGACAATTCCTGTCACTCTTCAAAAACACGATTAGGGATCGACACGCCCAAGCGAACTTGGGTTCGTGCAACCTCAACAAGCAAAAAAATTTATGTGGTTCTTGTGGTTCTTTCCTTGAATGATACACAACACTGCCAAAGCTCTGATACCAATGTAATGTGCAGCAGAATGAATGTTTGAACTTTGCTCAAGATAAGTGCTCCGAACTGTGCTCAAGGTTCCTTTTGTTCTTATGGAAGGGAGAGCCTTCCGTTCTTAATGAGATTGTGCAATGGACATAAACGAAGTGAATGGACACTGTGCGTGAAAGTGCTGAGACTGAGAGAGAGAGAGAGAAGAGAAATACGACACCAAGACGTTGTAAAACCCTCCTCCGAAGGCCCCACTCTCGTCGGAGAGAGTGGTCTACTATTGATTGCACAAACTAGTACAAACTCAATGCATGACTGATGCAAGTCTAGGTTAGATCAACGACGACGACGGGGATGGCGAGGTCGACACTATGGCTGAAATCTGCTACTCCTTATCTGCTGTCCAAAAACGCTGCTGGCTGAATTCTGCTACTGCTGAAAACGCTAGGAAAAACACTGAATTTGTTGGTCCTTATGGCAAAATCTGCGGGTTCTTGGGGCTGATAACTGCAGGTCTTTAGGGCTGAAAATTGTTGGTCTTTACCTGCTGAAAATCGCCATGCCAATGGAGGGCGATTTGGGGATTTTGCTAACGCTAGGGGCTGAGGGGTCCTTGCGATGGAGCCTTGATGAAAAACGCTAGCAACAAGGGGGCTATGGCGACGGCTGCTTGCTGAAAACGCCAAGGCTGATGTCTTCTTACGATGCTAGTGCTTGATGATGAAAATGCTAGGGGTCTTTGCTTGGAGGAGACAACGCCACCAAGGTTCTTGCTGAGAAGTTGTCTGTTGAGCACTAGTGCTTATGCTGCCTCTTCTGCCAATTAGTGCTAGCCTACGTTTGTTTATATACAAACTTATTCAATTTTCCCTACCTACTTTCCAACAAAAGTCACTTAAAAATAATCACTTGATCATGCTGTGTGCAACCACAGGATATGCATCTACACTAAGTGCCTGGGCATGCACGGTCTGCGAACAGACTCACAAAAGTGCCAGAACACTTCTAAATCTAGACTGATTGGACTGATTGAACCCTTGTCGTGTTGTAGCTTGTCCACAGACGCATAGGGTTGGATGTGTCACGTGACATGTGGCTTTCTTGACAATGCATCAACCACAACATTCTTCTTGCCTTCCACATGCACAAAGTGAAAGTCGAACATAGACAAAATGTTTGCCCATCGCATATGCTTTTTAGATAACTTTGACTGTGTCAAGAAGTATCGCAAGGTCTAATGATCTATTTGGACAATAAAATCAGCACCTAGCAACAAGTAGTGTTTCCAACTTGAAAGCGCATGAATCACAAGCAATAGCTCTTCAGCCCTAGCCTCATTGTCAAATCACAACCCCAATCTAGATCAGCACTAGCGGTGTCAATTTTCAACCCTTAGCCTCGCAAATCCAAGCATTTACAGCAAGATCCCATCAACATCTCAGCATCTATCAACATCTCAGCATCTATCAACATCTCAGCATCTATCAGCATTTGAGCAATCTAAAGAAAATACCTCTCTATCGCTAGAGAGGGGGGCCCTTGGAGGGGGGTTCGGGACCCCATCTGGTATTAGTTTCCTTTCTCTCTCTCTTTCACTCATAGAACCTTCACTCACAGTATCTCTCCTCTCTGTCTAGTCTATTGCACATCTCTCTCATGCAATAAAAGGAACCTTGAGTACACATTGAGCACTCATTATAAGCATTCACCATCAATCACTTCCGTTGCACATTACATAGAAGCTCAAGGAAAAAAAAAAAGCAAATACTAATTTTCTTGCATGAAAAAAAACCTCAAATATCTTCTTCCATATGTGTCTACGAAAACTCTATATTTCTATGACATTATGTCGCTAGATATTGCCCAAAACTAGTTGAGTACAAAGCTCTTGATACAAAGGTTAAAACCTCAAAGTTTCAGTTGTTTCAACAAGTTTCACATTTTGGCTATTTCATCGAAACATTCGGAGTTTTAGGGGTTTCAGTGTTACAAAGCTGCAAAACACATGACCTAAAACAAACTTCGCGTTTCAACCATTTCTTTGAAACATTTCGGGGTTTTAGAGCTGCGAAACATGTTCTTATGTCACATTGATCCAGATAAGCCCATATTCACCTCTAAAGGAAAGTGCAAGGTCAAATCTAACACCGGACCTCTAATACCATGTCAAAAGTGGTGGCAGAAAATGGAAGGGCATGGCTAATCACAAGAAACACGAAATTGGAACAAGGAACGGGGAGCAGAAATGGGAACATGCAAGAATTGTCATTCCCTTATGACAACATTATCACATCTGTCACCTGGAATGGGGAGTGGAACTCAGATTGGGAATGAATGGGAAACGGGGATGCTAGAAAACGGGCAAGAATTGTCATTCCCTTATGACAACATACTCACATCTGTCACCTGGAATGGGGAGTGGAACTCGGAAAGGGAACGCGGAATGGGAAACACGGATGCTAGAAATGACCATTCCCTGTGGCTATGCCGAAAACAACGAAAACAGGCGCACTACCTCTCATCTCACTCGCTAGGACCAGCGCCTCGAAGATACTTGGGCACTAGTGTCACTCGCTATGGTCAGCCACTCAGAGATACTGCAGCACTAGCAGCTCCGTAAAGACTAGCCAAAGAAGCAGCAAACTCTTAACACAACCAGCAAAATATAATGCACCAAATCGTTGCCAAGAGCACCTGGTTGGCCATGGCTTACCTAACAACCCCACGTATCGCACAAGCGTTCTGAAAGGGATCCATGGAAAACCCTCTCCAAGAGACCAATTAGGGATGGGTGTCATTGGGTGACCAATCCAAAAAGCAACCCTCTTGTGCCAATTGATCAACACACCCAAAGCCACACAAACAAAATGCAAAATAGACAATATGCCTCAATGCATGGACTGACTCGACTCAAAGGGAGATTACCGCCACGTTAACTCTCTGTAGATAGCACCTTCGAGTACATTGATGTGTGCAAATATGTTGAAATTAGAATTGTTTGCTTGACATACACCAAGAAATAAACAAATATCATGTCATCACGGGAAACGAAAACACACTTTCCAGCCAAATCCACAGAGATACTCAACATCTGATTGAACATACCCGGTGTGCCAAAAAAATCCTAAGGCATGACAAGAAACTCGTAATGACCCGTTCAGTCCTAAAAGCGGTCTTATAGATATCTGTTGTGTGATCCATACCTGGTTGTAGCCACTCTTCAAGTCAATCTTTGCAAAACCTTAGCCCCATAGATAGGTGTATGACCAAGAACACACCAAGCACTCCTCCAACAACTCATTTCCCAAGCTGGCTACACCACCACGAGTCCAGGAAGGTATCAACCCCTCTTGAGTGGCAAACATGAGTGCAAGCACGAGTGTCTTAAGGTTGAAAAACAGAGCTAGACAAGTCTCCACCGAGCACTGTAACTACCGCAGATCAGGCTCCTGTCTGTGGTCTAAAATTGCAAGTACAGGAGGCTTTTGGCCAGGGATACCCCCACCACCACTCTCCTGATAAGATGCAAGGAGACTGCCCTAGAGAGGAAACACAACCAAGTGTTCCAGGGGTTATCCATGTTGATTTGAAGTGCATTGCCCAGCCGGAGGCAGTGGCTCCTTACACAGAACAACAATTGCTTGCCATGACTTCTTTCACCACAATTATCTCATTCTTCATATTCTTGCCATGTATTTCTTCTACCACCCAATTGTTTGATTCTTCATACTTTTAAATCTGATGCACCATGTATTTCATACTCTTGCCATGTATTTCTTCTACTACCCAATTATTTCACTCTTCATACTTTAAAATCTGATTAGTGCACAGTTATTTGCTGTAGATAAGATGGTCCTTGATGTTCACGATGCAATTCTTGTCTTCAGCGTCTAACTTATATGTAGTAGCGTCACACTTAGAAACCGGCTTTAAACCTTTGCATATACTAGACAATTTATTTTCTATTTTGTGATCATAATATAAAATAATTCTTTATTTATCTGTCATAATGTGTGCCTTCTCCTCTTTATGAAAAGGTATATAGACATGTGCTGACTACAAATTTGCGCTCTGAATCATTAAAGCAAATTCCCCTTCCTTTTCCTTGATAAGTAGACCTATCAGTAATATCATGTGTGTTGATTACTCAGCAGTATCACTCCAAAAAACTTTACGTCTGACCCCACCAAGTTTAAGCTTTGAGACAACAACTGTTTTAAACTTAATGCCAAGTTCTATATCAATCTTTGAAAGATCAAAGTTGCTTTGAGGCCCTTCTGAAAACAGTTCCGTTGTACTCAATGTATATAGAGCGTTTAATTGCATGCCTTCCAGTTCTCCTTCATCCAAAATAAAGACTTCAGCAAGTATAACTCAAGGTAGCTCTATGACCATATGAACTGCTATTGAACATGGGAAAATCATACCAAAACCCGAAATTTTCTGAAGGAAAACACTAGGCCCATCATGTGAATGTGACATTTCTATACAATTATATACCAGTTCTGTAATAGCTTCTGTGTAGCTTCAACCAGCAATGACCACAGGTGTCAAATCTTAGAAAGAAGAGAAGTAACAGGCATATAACAAGGTATTAACCACCTGTACTCCGAAGTGCTATTGAGGTACATTACAAGAGGCCCGTGAACTCTATGTTTTGGTGCAAATATTCCTTGTACTCCGATATGCTTTCCAAGTAATTCCGACACGATCCACATGATTGGATCACTGATTACTGTTTTCCTTCTTGACTCCTTTAATAAGACCGGTTATCTGTAACGAAGTACAAAACGATTAACGATCATGTTGCAGATGGGTTGAAACAAACTCTACTCAAAATATTCCCTTGCCTGAGGATCAGGTATGGGCTTCGTCCTTTCCACATAGCGATACCTATCAGCTTCAGCTCTTAATACAGCCTGGGCCTGCATTAACGAAAAAAGGAGGAGCACATATCATTTCTCCTGAAAAAGGCAGAGCCCTACATACACAAACACACACGCGCGCACACACACACACACACACACACACACACACACACACACAGAGAGAGAGAGAGAGAGAGAGAGAGAGAGAACCTCCCGTTCCTTCTGGGCCTCACGCTCGGGCTTAATCCAAAGGTAATAAGCAGCAGTGCCGGCGACGATCCAAGAGGCGAAGTTGATCCGTCCCCTCACGCCACCCAATGCGTTGCCCACGAAAGACCTTATATTGCCGAGCACTGTGTCCCTCGCCATTTATCAGAGAGCTCTTGGTCAGAATTGTGAGAAGAGGAAGAACAAGAAGCAGAAAGAGTTTTAACGTCGCAGGAAACTATCCCAAGATAGAAGAGTTATTGGCACTGCCGTTAAGGGAGTGTCTTTAAGGGGAGAAAATTTGTCTCCATGGCCATAGGAGCTTTGGCCAATGACGATTTGCCATGGAGGTTTTTTTTTTAAGGTGGACGACATGCTATTTCAGTTGGGGCTTGTGGGCGTCAAGACTGAGAGTTGCGATTTCTGCACTGTTTTCGCTCAGTGCTATTTCGGTTGGGGTTTGTGGGCGTCAAAGACTGAGAGTTGTGGTTTCTGCATTTTCGCTCAGCATCCCAGAGCAAAAGGTGTTCTCAACTGTCGTGGGTGTGCTCTCTCTCTCTCTCTCTCTCTCTCTCTCTCTCTCTCTCTCTCCCCTCACTATGGGCAGTGCCCTCGTCTACTTTAGACGACCTTGTTTTTACTTCGTTAGCGTAGGAGGCAATTTCAAATCCCTGGCCTCTCGTTAACCCATGTGGCTCCTCTTTTTAAAAAAAACCCCAGCGATGAAAAGCTCTTAAAAAAACTACGCCGTCAAAAGCTACCAAGTGAATAAAATAAAAAAAGCATTCTGCGTTGCTCTCAGCAACTACGTCGTCAAAAGCTACCAAGTGAATAAAATTAAAAAAAGCATTTTGCGTTGCTCTCAGCAACTACGCCGTCAAAAGCTACCAAGTGAATAAAATAAAAAAAGCATTATGCGTTGCTCTCAGCAGCAATTCGATCTTCTCCACAAGCAGTTTGCAGGTTCCCAGAAGCAACCACAAGCAGTTCGCAAGTTGCCAGAAGTAGCTCCGAGCTTTGTCTATAGGTTTGTCTCTGGCCACTGTTTGAGAGAGAGAGAGAGAGAGAGAGAGAGAGAGAGAGAAAGAGAGAGAGAGAGAGAGAGAGAGAGAGAAGGCTATGAAGCTAGTACCATCTTTTGACGCACCTCCTTTCAACCAAAGCCATCATCGCAGCACGTTATAATTTCCGCACACACATACTTACAAGGGTAATTGCTACAGGAGGCTGCGACTTCTTTCTAGCTAGTACTGCAGGAAGTAGCAAGCATTGCTGGATGTGGGTCTACAGATTACCCTTCTCTTTCCATTCTTTTCTTCTGTGCTCCAAAATAGCTCGCATTTACCCTACGCTTAAGCAACTTCTTAGGAGGTTAATTAGAAGCTTCTACTCACATATGAAGTCATATAAGATAAAGCAATGGAGACAAAAGTTAGAAGTACTTATTCGCGCAGAGCTTTGATGGAACCATCAAACGCGGACCCTACTGCCTTCGACTCATCCTCTGATCTATGGTGTTGGGAGTGGCAACACCCATCTATGGTGTTGGAAGTGGCAACGCCCAGCTAGCTGTTGTACTGGCACCTTATACATGTTCACATGAAAGCAAAGAGCCATGAAGAAAAGCCTACCTCATCGACATGGTGAGAGCTTCTTCAATATCATAGAGTCTGTAGTCCAAGCTGGAATTGGAGCTGATCTCTCTAGATAGCTAATTCCAGTGTTAGAAGATCTCAGTTTATTGGTAATGTATTAGTTCAGACATTAGACTGGACAGAGGAACAGAAACTGAAATGAATATATCTACTGAAATAAGAACCAGACTATGTACTGAGAATAACATTCAGATTCAGATTCAGAGTACTATATACAGAATAAGTGTAACTGGAACATACTGCCATGATTGGAATTACATATGGAAGATTGCAATGAGTACAATGTGGCTTACAATAGAAAGACAAAGTACAGCCGACAACAACTGCCAATGATTGATCAAAATGCTAACCCGACTATGCTCACGATTATGCTAACCTGATTACAATGTAATGGGCCCTATTTATATGCCTTGGATTTACCATGGTAATTACCGTAGTAATTACTGACTGATCCATTGCCCGTCTCATAAGAGAGCGTTCCCACTTAGTGAAACTGTCTCAGCCGTCTACATCCTTCCCTCCTTTCTTGAATTTTGGCAGGATTCGAAAATTTCTGAAAAATTCCCCTGTCTGATTCTGATTTGAGGAAGAAAAATCCATCGTTTGATTCTGATGTTGCAGACCGGACTTGACCAATGATAGAGAGGCAGCTGAAAAGGCCAAGGTCGAGCTCTCATCATCGACACAGATTGATATCAACCTGCCATCTGATGAAGAGAAGCCCGCAACTGAATTCTGAGATGGAACTCAGACTGATATCAACCTT
The DNA here is from genome assembly GCF_014529385.1 of Adiantum capillus-veneris. Lineage (NCBI taxonomy): Eukaryota > Viridiplantae > Streptophyta > Polypodiopsida > Polypodiales > Pteridaceae > Adiantum > Adiantum capillus-veneris. Next base: position 166,861,277 of record NC_140938.1, read on the forward strand.
CCAGATGAGAAGGAAAAGCCCACAACTGAAGTTTGAAACGAAACTACCCAGTGTCCTTCCACTGAACCCGCTTCCTCTTTCCCCTTGGCCTGGATGGCTCCTGAGAAGTCCCAGTGTCAGCATTGTCCTTCTGAATGAGTCTATAAATGGCCTCCTACTCAAGCTGATCCCGCCTCTCTGTGGTCATCTCCACTTCATAAGGTGTAAGAGAATGGTAGGTCTTGGTGTCAGGATCATAAAGCGTGCGTCTGCCTTTAGTAATCCTGGTTCTTTCCAGTTTATGACAATGCGAGGCGGTGTGGATCCATCCCTTTGGGAGAGGCTGATTGGTTTTGATCCGAGCTTCAAAGAGAATCTTTGCCATCTCCCTGTATTGTGGCCCTAGGCCTGGTTTAGCCGCAATGTCCTTTTCAGGCAGTTTAGAGGACTCAACAATAAGTTGCAGCAACTGATTGGTGATCTTTGTGAGACCTCTGATCTGAATCTTCCACTGGCCCATACACAGTCTTAGCCTTTGCACCTCCTGTTTCAGCTCTTGAAGATCAGTCAATTGAAGAGCGTCATTAAAGAGTGTCTGCCAAGTCTTCCATTCCACAGTTGATCGCTCATACCAATCCTGAAGCTCACCAATAATCCTAAAATATGTAAGGAGATCAACCGGTTCTGGATGTTGAGGGTAAAGTGCTGGAAAGAATCTTGGCAACTCTATTTCTTTCGCTGGTAAAGCATACAAGAGAACTGGAGAATTAGGCATGAATTCTAAGAAGTTGAGGACCGCTTGGTTCTCTTCCTGCATCATTTTTTTGGTCACTCTTTTTGGTATGAGGTCCTCTGCTGGTTGTTGTCTGATCTTCAATAATGGTATGAGGTCCTCTGTTGGTGGCCGTCTGATCTTCAATAATGGCTCGCACTCTCTGATCCAGAACTCCTCTAGCACTTTGCATCCGCGCCAAAACCTCTTTCAATTGACTGTTAGGAAATAAGACATAGCTAAATAGATAATTGAGTAGATTACTTAATGGAGAGAGACAGATTTATATACACGAGATTATAGAGTAGAGAGAGAGAGAGAGTACACACGATATACGTGGTTCACCCAATGTGGGCTACGTCCACGGGAAAGCAGCCACTCAATGGATTTAGTACTTCAAAACAAGAAGTAGTTTACAAAGGGATTATACCCTTAATGGAGCTCCCGCCTTGCTTCATTCTCACCACCTCACACTCACCTTGTTGCATCAACTTCACACTATGAAATGTGTGTAGAAATGGCCTCCTTTTATAGGCCAAAAGGGCTGCCCTCTCTTATGAGAGACAGCCATGTGTAGCCGCCCTTGTGCGAATAAGTCCAAATCGGACCCTCCAATCCGCCCATGTGTGGCCGCCCTTGAGAAGACAAGTCCGCTTTTGAATTCAGCCACCGGCCATTGACTTCCGGCCATCGGCCATTGACTACCAGCCACCGGCCAACTGACCGGTTGTTTTCCGACCACTTTCCGGCCGCCGTCCGGCCATAATATTCCGGTGGAAAAAAAAGTCTCGGGGGCCTCCACCCCCGAGGCCTTTAAAGTTGCCCCTGATTCTTGTCCGTGAAAATTTTGGTTTCCGGTGAGTGATTTTCCTTCACACACGATGGCTTCTCCTCATAATGGGGGCCTTACAAATGTGCGCTTTTACCACAGAAAATTACAAGGGTAAATCAAGCTCCATACTTAACAATCTCCCACTTGGAGACTGATCTCCAAACCAAACCTGTGACTGCTTTCCATTCTGGTTTCTTATCCTTGAATGCCGATTGAAGATGAGAAAAAGCTCAACTTCTCCTTGTTGACCACCTTTGTAAACATGTCTGCAGGATTTTCACTTGGATGCACCTTTCCTAGCTTTAGTTGTCCCTCTTCCAAAAGAGTGCGTATGAAGTGATATCTCACCTCAATGTGCTTTGTCCTTGAATGAAAGGCTGAGTTCTTCGCAAGATGGATAGCGCTTTGGCTATTACTGTACAAGACACAATTGTCTTGTTTGAATCCAAGCTCTTCTAAGAATTTGTGAAGCCACAGAATTTCTTTGCTTGCCTCCGTCATTGCTACATACTCTGCTTCCGTGGTAGAAAGTGAAACCACTTTCTGCAGCTTTGAAGCCCAGCTTACTGCTGTGCCTCCAACCGTGAACACATAGCCAGTAGTGCTCCTTCGAGTATCTTTGTCACCTGCCATATCTGCATCAGCATACCCTTCTAGAAAAATATCAGTTCCTCCAAAATACAAAGCATTTGTTGTTGTCCCTTTTAGATACCTAAGTATCCACTTCACAGCTTGCCAATGCTCTTCACCTGGGTTGTCCATGAACCTACCAACAACTCCCACTGCATGTGCAATGTCTGGCCTTGTCCAGACCATAGCATACATTAGAGAACCTACCGCTGCAGTATATGGAACTTTAGACATATAGGCTATCTCCTCTTGTGTCTTTGGACACATATCCTTCGTTAGTTTAAAATGACCAGCCAAAGGTGTAGAAACTGGTTTTGCATTTTGCATTGCAAACCTTTCTAGTACCTTCTTGATGTAATCTTCTTGAGATAGCTTTATTGTCTTCTTCGTCCTGTCCCTTGATATTTTCATACCAAGAATCCTCTTTGCAGCACCTAAATCTTTCATTGAAAAAGATTTGGACAGCTCCTCTTTTAGGTCTTTGATGTCCTGCATGTTAGCACTTGCAATCAACATGTCATCAACATACAACATTAGGATGATGAATTTCCCATCTCCCAAATTCTCCATGTAGACGCAGTGATCCGAGTTGCATCTTGTGAATCCATGATCCAACATCCATCGATCAAACTTCAAGTACCATTGTCTTGATGCTTGCTTTAAACCATACAAGCTCTACTTTAATCTGCAAACCATTTTCTGCTTACCTTTTACTTCATACCCCTTTGGTTGAAGCATGTAAATTTCCTCCTCTAAGTCACCGTGAGGGAATGCCGTATTTACATCCATTTGCTCGAGATTTAGATCATGAGCAGCCACAAGGCTTAAGACAAGCCTAATTGAGTTCATTTTTACAACAGGAGAAAATATTTCATTGAAGTCAATACCTTTCTTTTGAGAAAAACCTTTTACCACAAGCCTAAACTTGTACCTTTTCTTCCCACCTTCTTCTTCCTTTAGCTTGTACACCCATTTGTTTTGAAGTGCCCGCTTACCTTTAGGCAACTCAACCAACTCCCATGTTTGGTTGCGATGTAGTGAGTCCATCTCCACTTGCATGCTCTTCGTCCATTCTTCTTTGGATTCATGTTGCATAGCTTCTTCATATGATTCCGGCTCTCCAGAATCTGAGATCAAGAGATGGTTGAAGGAAGGAACAAACCTTTCTAGAGGTCTACTTGCTCTTGTAGATCTTCACGGAATAGGTTGAGGCTCCTCATTTGGTTGACGTTGTTGCACATTGTCACCGTTTGCAGTCCTTGAGTCTTCACCGTCCTCAAGCTCCATGTACTCATCACCTGTTTCTTTTGTTTGTTTTCTTTCCAAGTAATCTTTGTACATATTTTGTTCGTTAAAAATTACATCCCTACTCCTTAAGATTTTACCATCTTCAGGATTCCATAGGCAATACCCAAAGTCTCCTTCTCCATAGCTAATGAAGAAACACGTTTTGGACTTTGCATCTAACTTTGATCTTAGGCTTCTATCTATGTGCATGAAAGCCTCACACCCAAACACTTTGAGAAATGCATAATTCACTGGTTTACCTGTCCATGCCTCTTCTGGAACTCCCCCATCCAATGCCGTTGAGGGTGACCGATTGATTAAGTACACAGACGTACTTACAGCTTCCGCCCAAAGCTCAAGCGGTAGGCCTGCATGTAGCCGCATGCTTCGTGCTCGTTCCATGATTGTCCTGTTCATCCTTTCCGAAATCCCATTTTGTTGAGGTGTCCTTGGGGTTGTCCTTTGCCTCCGAATGCCATTGCTAGCACAAAAGCTTTCAAAAGCTTGGCTGCAATATTCGCCTTTATTGTCGGATCTGAGGCATTTAACCTTGGTACCTGTTTCATTCTCCACAAAGGCTTTCCACCTTTGAAATATGGAAAATACATCGGATTTATTCTTCATGACATAAACCCATGTTTTTCTAGTCGCATCGTCTATGAATGTTACATAGTACAATGAGCCACCAAGTGATGGTGTACTTGCAGGACCCCAAACATCAGAATGAACCAACTCAAGTTTTTTATTTTTTCTTTCATTTCCTGATTTTTGAAATTTTACCCTCTTTTGTTTACCATAAACACAATCTTCACAGAACTCTAAGTCCACTTCTTTCAAACCTGGTAGAAGCTTCTTTGTTTGAAGAATTTGCATTCCTTTGGCACTCATATGCCCAAGTCGGTAGTGCCACACCGCACTGTCAACTTCTGTAGTTGCTGCACAAGCTGAAGGTTGCGTGCTAACAGTACACAAGTAAAGTGTACCGACTTTTTCACCCTTGGCAACCACCAAACATCCCTTTGAGATCTTCCACCGTTTGTTTCCGAATGCAATGTTGTGACCTTCATCGTCCAATTGTCCTGTAGAGATCAAATTTTTGCGAAGAGAAGGAACATGCCTAACATCTTTAAGCTTCCATTCATTTCCGTTAGCAGTTTTGACAGAAACTGTACCTTTGCCGACAATCTCACAAGCTTCATCATCTCCCAAGTATACATACCCAAAATTATCTTTGGTGTAGTCTTAGAAATGTTGCTTGTGTGGTGTCGCATGGAATGAAGCCCCAGAATCTACTATCCAGGAATTAGACACATTGTCTAATGAGAGAATTAGAGCATCTTGCTCTACTTTACCTGCCACATTGGCCTCCGATGTTGGCTTGTTGTCTTGAGACTCTATCTCCTTCTTCTTCTTGGACCAGCAATCCTTCTTGACGTGGCCCTTCTTGCCGCAGTTCCAACATTCAAGAACTGACTTTGTGCGTGACTTGCTCCGCCTTGAGCGATCACGACCCTTTTGGTTTTTGAACCTCTCCTTAAGCCTTCCTCTTGTTTCCACTGATAGTGCAGCACTTGATGATTCTCCTGTGCTTCTCCTTCGCATTTCCTCGCTTAGGAGAACACCCACAACATCATCAAACTTAAGAGTATTTGTGCCAGAGATAGAATTACTTACAGCCATCACAAGGCTGTCCCAACTATCCGGTAGAGATAATAGTATAAGGAGAGCTCGCACTTCGTCATCGAAATTGATTTTCACTGATCGAAGTTGACTTATGTTTGTGTTAAATTCATTTAGGTGTTCTGCAACTGAACCATTCTCTGCCATCTTTAGATTGAACAAGCGCTTCATAAGAAATACCTTATTGGATGCCGATGGTTTCTCGTAGAAGTCGTCAAGTGACTTCATCAAGTCCTCCGTGGTCTTCATCTCCGAAACATTGAAGGCCATCGTTGACGCCAAGCTTAACCGGATTGTTCCCAATGCCTTTCGATCAAGGACAATCCATGCTTCATCTGCCATTGTTGCGGGCTTCTTCGCAAGACCGCCTAGTGGCAAATAGAGGTCCTTCTGGTAGAGATAGTCTTCAATCTGCATCTTCCAATGTTGGTAGTTTTTGCCGTTGAACTTCTCAATCTTGAGCTTCCCTTCCTCCGCCATAACTCCCACTCAATTCAAGGAATCCTTTCCTTGAGATAATTTAGCTATGAGCAAACCTTGCTCTGATACCAGTTGTTAGGAAATAAGACGTAGCTAAATAGATAATTGAGTAGATTACTTAATGGAGAGAGACAGATTTATATACACGAGATTATAGAGTAGAGAGAGAGAGAGTACACACGATATATGTGGTTCACCCAATGTGGGCTACGTCCACGGGAAAGCAGCCACTCAATGGCTTTAGTACTTCAAAACAAGAAGTAGTTTACAAAGGGATTATACCCTTAATGGAGCTCCCGCCTTGCTTCACTCTCACCACCTCACACTCACCTTGTTGCATCAACTTCACACTATGAAATGTGTGTAGAAATGGCCTCCTTTTATAGGCCAAACGGGTTGCCCTCTCTTATGAGAGACAACCATGTGTAGCCGCCCTTGTGCGAATAAGTCCAAATCGGACCCTCCAATCCGCCCATGTGTGGCCGCCCTTGAGAAGACAAGTCCGCTTTTGAATTCGGCCACCGGCCATTGAATTCGGAATTCGGCCACCGGCCATTGACTTCCGACCACCGGCCATCGGCCAACCGACCGGTTGTTTTTCGACCACTTTCCGGCCGCCATCCGGCCATAATATTCCAGCGAAAAAGAATATTCCGGCGGAAAAAAAAGTCTCAGGGGGCATCCGCCCCCGAGGCCTTTAAGGTTGCCCTTGATTCTTGTCCGTGAAAACTTTGGTTTCCGGTGAGTGATTTTCCTTCACACACGATGGCTTCTCCTCATAATGGGGGCCTTACAAATGTGCGCTTTTACCCTTAATGGAGCTCCCGCCTTGCTTCACTCTCACCACCTCACACTCACCTTGTTGCATCAACTTCACACTATGAAATGTGTGTAGAAATGGCCTCCTTTTATAGGCCAAACGGGCTGCCCTCTCTTATGAGAGACAACCATGTGTAGCCGCCCTTGTGCGAATAAGTCCAAATCGGACCCTCCAATCCGCCCATGTGTGGCCGCCCTTGAGAAGACAAGTCCGCTTTTGAATTCGGCCACCGGCCATTGACTTATGACCACCGGCCATTGGCCATTGACTACCGGCCACCGGCCAACCGACCGGTTGTTTTCCGACCACTTTCCGGCCGCCGTCCGGCCATAATATTCCGGCGAAAAAGAATATTCCGGCGGAAAAAAAGTCTCGGGGGCCTCCGCCCCCGAGGCCTTTAAAGTTTCCCTTGATTCTTGTCTATGAAAATTTTGGTTTCCAGTGAGTGATTTTCCTTCACACACGATGGCTTCTCCTCAAAATGGGGGCCTTACAAATGTGCGCTTTTACCACAGAAAATTACAAGGGTAAATCAGGCTCCATACTTAACACTGACTTCTCACATCCCTCATACATTTATATGTTGGTTTTTTTCCCAGCAGAAGTTCTAATACCAGAGCAAGAGAGCGACAATCTGCAGTAGACTGTCTTTGCAAATATGGGTTGGCCACTCTCTCTTCAACAGTGATTATCCATTCAGGGACCCTTTCCGGCAGAGCTGGACTGTGCTGGGATGCGCAAGTAATTGGCAAGTTTCTTGATCATGAAAAGCCACTGATTTCCAGTGCTCCGCCATTTGCCTGGCCCCTACATACAGTCTCTGAAAACGTTCCAGATCCGATAAGAGATCATCATCCTCCAAATATTGTCTATTTATGGGGACCTACTGATGTCTCAATTGCATGTTAAGGGTGATAAGCTGTAAGGAATACTGTTGATCACCTTGCTGGTCCCTCATCCTCAACTTTGCTTTTCCCTTTAGCCTCCCTACTCAGGTGGGACTGATTTGCTGGCTGGTTCCCAGTGTGGCTGGGTTGTTGTTCTTCTGATTTGCTGATTGCCTGACTTCTGCCCTTCATTCTGGCCTGACTGGTCTAGCTGAGACTGACCTCCTTTAGTTGGCCCTATACCACCAGTACCAGGTCCTGGTGAAGATGGAGGTGAGGCATCATCATCATCATCATTAGTATGCCCTTCTTCTTGGTCATCCTCCTCCTTATCAGCTCCTTCCTTATCCTCTTCTTCTTCCTTATCTTCCTCTGCTTCATCCAGGGAATTTTGTTGCTCAATATAATCCAGGATTGCTTGATTCGTCAAAGCACTATTATATTCAATCACTTTGTCCTGCAAGTCACTCTGCATAGTCTCCATAAGACACCTCAAGTTTTCCAGATCGAAAATAGCGTTGCCTGCTGCGGGATTTAAAATTTCAGCCAGGCTAGTATAAATATATCTGTCAGTGAGAGAAGCCTTCAGAGCTGTATGGCGAAGTAGCAAGGAGTTGAAGTCAACTCTCTTCATTCTCAGCATCGTTTGAGCTCGGTCTGCAGCTCTCTGCGCTTCATCCCTTTCTTCCTTCACAATCTTCATATCATATTCCACCTTAGCTAACTTGCTTTTCAATAGCTCCATTGACCGGTTTGAATGAGCTTCAAGTAACTTATGGCACAAACTCTGCTTATCCCTTGCTGTTTTCAGCTTCTGAATCTAATCTTCAGCTTCCTTCAAGTCATCTTTAACCTTATTCAATTCATCTTCTGACCATGCAGCATCCAACATTTGTCCCATACAGTGGAAAATAGTGTTCCATGAAGACTGGATGAGGACTGAACATCCATCCTTAACTATAGCTGGGTTATCAGTGGGCTCATACACTGTAACTGGAGCTATATAGGGTAAGGCTGCATAATCAGCTTTTTGTAAAAACAAACACCCTTTCAGTGGATGGATCTGCATCTGCTGCAACCTGTCCTTCTTTACTAGGTGCAAAGCTTCTTCATTATTCGGAATAGAGACACCACCCAGTAAAGTTGGAGATGCTCGACCTTTGCCTTTGTCCAGTTGACCTTTATCCCTTTCCAGTTGTTGTTTGTCCACGATCGAATGTTCTACTGCCTTCTTAGAAGTTGCTGCTTTGGCCTAATCTTTGCCCGTCCCAGTAGTGACTGTAATCTGTCCTACTGACTGGTTGACCTCAGTATTCTGAGTAGGTTGTTTGTCAACTTAGCTGACTGTAGCCTTTTCAAGAGTCACAGTTTTTACCCGACTCTCTATCTGCTTTAGAAAAGCACTGCTCTTCGTCAGTGTCGTCTTCGTTTTCTTCGAACTACCCACCTGATCTTGGGTGGCCTTCCTTTTCAGACAAGTTGGAGTAGTCTGATTGTCCATGGCTTCGTCATTTGAAGACAAATTAACATTCTTTGACACTGGATATGGCTTCAGACTCCAAGCCATTCGCACTTGGTCCTGAGAATCTAGAGTAGCCGCCCAGTACAAGAATTGCCAAACATACCAAGCTTTAAACACACTCTGTGATTTCAGCTTGGCTGTTTGTTGAAGCACATTATGTGATAATATTTGATAGAGATTAATAAGAACCATAGCATCCAATGTTTTGGCTAACAGCATAGCAAAAAGCTTCTCTGACACATATGTCAGATTGTTCTTTAAATTGATAGCTTCAGCTACGAACCTATAAGCTGCAGGAGCTTCCAGTCCTGCTACTGGAATCCCTTGACCACCAGCCTTTCTTTTCTTCTTAGCAGCATCATCTTCTTTCAAGACCGCACTAATCTGCTCTGATGATGCCACATATGGCTTAGGCTCATTTGGCATTTTGAACGCATACGCAATGTTCTCTAGTGTGACTGTTATCTTCCTGCCATATATCATTGCACTGACATTTTCAGCATTGAAAGAATCTAAGACCTGCTTGATGATGGCTGTGTCGAAGTCAACTCTTATGGCTTGCAAAACGATTTTCAAATCCCACAGTTGCAACAAGGCCATGGCTTGATCAGTGACACATAACGCTGGATTTTACTGTGAGGTATGAGGGGAAGACTTGCCTTGGCAGCAGTGACAAGGGCTTGGGTTTCATTAAGAGAGTCCTGCATCTTTTCTGAGTGTTTCCTTCTGCCCATATTGTGAAGACGACGAAACAGGTGAGGAAGAGGAAGACTTACTTGATACTTCAAAATTGTACCCTGGTGTTGCTGGCAAAGCTAGTCGACAGTCGACTATCTCCTCAGAGGATGAAGTCTGCGGTTGTAGTGAAGACACCTCAGAGCTTGGTGATGGCGAATGAACAACAGGAGGAAATCGTCGTGCAGGAGATTTGTGAGGAAAAATACCGACTCTCCTGATTGTTATACGCGTTCGCGCTATAAAAGCTCCACCACTCACCGCTCCTAGACTTGTGTGCGTTGTTGCTGTGGTGGCAGACATGCATTGGACAAGACTTCTACCCATCCTTAAAATGAGTACGACTGGCGTGCCATCTGATCATTGGGCGCTTAAGAATTGAAAAGTGTGTTCCCACTGATACTGGATTGGTTCCCAGTCTGTCTTGATTATACTGGTACTAATTCTGAGATCAGTCTGGTTTGATTCTACTGGCACTGGTTCTGAAACTGGGACTGGTTGCACGTGGAAAAGTCCAAAAATATCTGATTCTGGTATCTCTTGATCTGCAGCTTCTATTTCCCTAGTTCCTTGTTCCGGGCCAAACGCTCTAGCTTCTGAATAGTAGAGCTTAATCTTCGCACCATTATATACTCCCGGCAAAATTAATCCAGATAGATCTTTCAATCTTACTGTACCATTGGAGAAGACCCAGTCTACCTCAAATGGTCCTACCCAAGCAATCTTCAGGTTTGGCTTCTTCGGGTCCAATCTAGACTTATATAGAAGCACCAAATCTCCTTTCTGAAATTCTCGAACCTTAATTTGGCGATCATGCCAGTGCTTCCTTCGTTGCTGAACAATTTCTTGTTCCAGAATAGCCCTTTACCTGAGTTCATCCAGTTGTGTCAGCTCATCCAAGCGCTTTCTCAGATTATGGTTGAAGCCTAACCCATATTCCACAGCCATTCTGAGACTAGGGGTAACAAACTCCATAGGAACTATAGCTTCAGTGCCATATACCATTCTGAATGGTGTCAGTCCTGTAGTGACCTTGTAAGCTGTCCTATATGCCCATAAAGCAGTCTGGAGTTTCGAGTCCCACTGGTCTGGCTTCTTCTGCACCTCTTTAGTGAGAATAGTCTTTATTGTCTTGTTACTACTTTCAACCTGTCCATTGCATCTGGGATAATAAGAAGTAGATTTCCGATGCTTGACTAAGAGCATGTCCAGTAGAATCTCCATGGTGTCATTGATGAAATGTGTCCCCTGGTCCGACACAATCCACTGGACATCCATAACGACAGACAATATTCTCAAATAAAAATCTGGCAGTAGACTTGGCTGTGTTGTCAGGGAGAGCCTTAGCTTCCACCCACTTCGTGACATAACAAGTAGCCATCACTGTATACTTGTTCTTCCTGGGTGTAACCTTTTTAAAAGGTCCCATAAAATCTAGGCCCCACTTCATAAACACATGGCTGCATTGGAGTTAAAGGAGTCATATCTGCAGCTGTAGGTCGACCCATTCTTTGGCAAATGTCACAGGTTTTGCAAAAACCTCTAACATCAGCTATCAGTGTTTTCCACCATAACCCAGCCTGCAGAATTTTCTTGTAGGTAACCTCATTGGAAAAATGTCCACCAGACTCACCGTTATGTGCCTCTGATATGACTTGCATCCTTCCTTCCGTAGGCACACAGCATTGAAGAATACCATCAACACCCAATTGATAGAGTGAACCTCTGATGATTGTAAACTTCAAACTCTTGATGACTAAGGCCTTCTTCTGATCCTGTTTCCAGTCATCTAGAAAAGCACCCCTGGAAAGAAACTGATAAACATCATACCATTTAGGGTCAACTGATTCTCCTGCTTTCAGCCGAAATAGTTCAGCATCCACTGGTTCATCCCTCAAGGATGCTTCTGAATAACCTTCAGTACTCCTAGAAAGGAAATCAGCACCACAATGATTCTTGCCAGGCTTGTGAAAAATTCGAAATTCAAACTCCATGAGGAACATCATCCACCTTATTAGCCTTCCTTGAATAATGACTTTATTAATCAGGAACAAAAGGGCTTGATGATCCACATAGAAATGAAACAACTTGCCTAACAAGTAATGCCTGAACTTTGTGGCACTGAAAACCATTCCTAAGGCTTCTCTTTCAGTGGTTGTATAGCCTTGTCCAGCCTGACTGAATCTACGACTAGCAAAATAAATAGGGTAATTAGTTCTTCCATCAGGCTGAGCCAATATTGCCCCATTGTCAGTCCTAAAGCGTCCACATGTACATGGAAAATAACATCCCAGTTTGGTTGCCTAAGGACCGGTTTACTGATAATGGCCCTTTTTAGATTCTAAAAACTCTCCTCACACTCCACAGTCCAATTAAACTTACTGGTCTTCTTTGTGAGCTCATATAATGGTACTGCTTGGGAAGCAAACTTATGCACAAATCTCCTGTAGAAGTTGATATAACCCAAGAAAGAGCTTAACTCCGATGCAGTCTTGGGTGCTTTAGCTTGCTGAACACACTGAATTTTGTCATTGGCCATCTCTATTCCATTTCGGGATACCACATGTCCCAGCAGCAGCTGCCCCTTCCAAACTAGGAAAACGGATTTAAATGGATTCAAACAAATCCGCTTCTCCTGACAGCGCTTAAAAACCATTTCTAGGAATAGTAAATGTTGCTCCTCATTAGAATAAACAGTGAAATCATCCATGAAGATGGCGAGGAACCGATGAAGAAATTCATTGAATATCTCCATCAGACACCGCTGAAAAGTAGTTGGTGCATTGCATAGGCCAAATGGCATTACCAAATACATAAAAGCTCCCCACTCAGTGATGAAAGTGGTCTTCGCTCTATCTTCAGGAGCTATATGTAATTGGTTATAGCCACTATAACCATCCATAAAGCTATACATTTTGTATCCTACGATCTCATCAAGCAACATGTCAGTAAAAGGCAATGGAAATGGATCTTTGATAGTTTGGGCGTTGAGTTTCCTATAGTCAACACAAACTCTCAATTTCCCATTTTTCTTGGAAACTATGACTATGGGAAACAGCCAATCGCTACCGGCCACCTCTGTGATGAACTCAGCCTTGAGAAGATTGTCAATCTCCTCTTTGACCTTCTTAGCATAGTTGGGGTTCATTCGGCATCTTTGCATTCGTACTGGCCGAGCATTTGGCTTCAACGGTATCCTGTGCTGACATACTTTAGGATCCACCCCTTTCAGGTCTGTGTGTTCCCAAGCAAATACTTCTTTATAGTTCTAGAACATCCTGCGTGCCTTTTCCTTCATTATAGGATTGAGATTCTTATTGACCTTGATCATCCTAGGACTATCCTCCGAGCCTAAGTTCCACTCTTCCACTTCTTGGTCGTCTGGAAGTAACCAATTAGGCCCGCCTCCTTTTCGCTTGGTCGATTCCTCAGCATAATCCCATGATGGCCCATTCAGTTCTGAATCAGCATTCTGATCCACTGTGTGTTCTTCAGAATGTACTAGCTCCTCTATCATACCAGTGTCAGCTGATTCCTCCAGCCTCCCAGTTAACTGAACTTGATCTTTCCCCTGTGTTTATTTCAATAAACTGATCTGGGAATTTATTTTTCTGCTTGTCGGCCTGCTCTTTATTCAGTAAAACTGCATTCAAGTCAATCTCTGCTAAACAACATATGTTCAGAGCTGCCAACATTCATTCGATATTCTTTGCCTTGTACTTCTTACATAATTCCTTCGGCCTCAGCTCTTTTCTCCAGCTCCTAGTATTGTTCGTCTGGATCTGAATTCTGTCGTTGGCCCCCTCTATGGTTAAGGTTTGATTTGCATAGTCATGAACAGCATGTGCTGTTCTCAACCATGGGCGCCCTAGCAGTATCCCATATGCCCCTTGCACATCTAGAACTAAGAAGCTGGCTTTAAATTTTTCCTTGCCTACTCTTATCTACATATTTTCAATCATATCCGTAGCTTGTACTACTCTGTGATCTTCCATTCGTACTTTAAACGGTGCTGGCTTCAGATTCGTGATTCCCATTCTCTGCTGGAGATGGACTCCCATTATATTGACTCATGCTCCTCCATCCAAAATAACACTTGAAAGAGGTTCCCATTGCTTTTGAACCTTGTAGTCCACCTGGATGAGCGGGACTTCATCATCTCGGACGGCTGTCAGGTCCACTGTTCTAGTCTCCGCTTTAGCTTTCCTGCGCTGTCTGATGAAGTTTTCCACTTCAAGCAAGGTTTTTCTGATATGTTCCAGCTCCACAGTTAGCTTCTTGTTGGGATCGCAGAGCACATACACAGAGAGCCAGCACGAAGGAGGAGATAGACACAGTGTGTGGCGGGGCGGTACTCACACTACAATGTGTAGTTATGAGTATAGTTATTATGAATGAGTAAATGAATGGCTGTACATGGGCGGCTGAACAACGGGCAGCCGGGCACACGGGCCTTTAACCCAACAATCTCCCACTTAAAGGCAGTGTGCCTTTAAAGTGGCCAAAGTACAGCAAAAGAAGTCAAGCCATACCCATCAGCGATCTACAGTGTGCAAACCGCTGTGAGGCTAATGACTTCGTGAGTAGATCAGCAGGGTTATCGTCAGTGTGTACCTTGACAAGCTCTATGCGCTTGTCCTCTAGCACCTCTCGTATGAAGTGATACCTCACCTCAATGTGCTTTGTCTTCGCATGGAAGACAGGATTCCGTGCCAACGCTATGGCACTCTGGCTATCACAATGTAGAATCGGAGCATCACAAGCCATACCAAGATCTCCCACTAGTCGTGAGAGCCATACGGCCTCCTTGGCAGCCTCAATGGCAGCCATATATTCAGCCTCTGTAGTGCTCAAAGCAACGCATGGCTGTAAACGTGATGCCCACGAAACCGGTCCACCTGCAACTGTGAACACATAGCCACTAGTAGACTTCCTCGAGTCCACTAACCCTGCATAGTCTGAATCTGTATATCCGCAAACAGACATATCCTTCTCACCATAACATAGGGACAACTCTGAAGTCCCTCTCAAGTATCTGAGAATACCTCTCACTGCATCCCAATGACGCTTGCCCGGGTTAGACATGTACCTGCTAACCACACCAACTGCATGAGCAAGATCTGGACGCGTAGCCACCATGGCATACATCAAGGAACCAATAGCTGACGCATAGGGAATATGAGACATCTCTGTAGTCTCCAAATCTGTCTGAGGGCAGTCATCATGGCTGAGTTTTACATATGGAGGTAACGGGGTACTAATGGCCTTCCCCCCTTCCATATGAAAATGCTCAAGCACCCTGTCAATGTACTCTTTCTGACTAAGAAAGAGCATCTTGCGAGAACGATCACGAGTGATCCGCATACCCAAAATATGAATGGCATCCCCAAGATCCTTCATGGAAAAGGTCTCATGTAGCCTATGTTTCAAGGCATCCACATCAGAAATACACTTCCCTGCGATCAGCATGTCATCCACATACAAAACCAAAACAATAAGACTACCATCTGCAGCCTTGCAAGTATAGAGGCATGGGTCCTCATAACTGCGTACATAGCCCAATGAACTCATGAATGCATCAAACTTACGATACCATTCACGAGATGATTGCTTCAGCCCATACAAGGTCTTAAGAAGCCGGCATACCATCTTCTTTGAACCATGAATAACAAACCCACTTGGTTGCTCCATGTACAAATCCTCGTGTAAGTCCGGATGTAAGAAAGCTGTCTTTACATCCATTTGCTTCAACTCCATGTCTTCTGTAGCTACCAAGGCAAACAACATACGCAAAGTAGACATCTTCACCACTGGGGAGAAGATCTCGTCAAAATCAATGCCCTTCTGTTGCTTGAATCCTTTAGCCACAAGCCTTGCTTTGTACCTAGGCTTTGCATCCATTGAACACAATTTTATCTTGTAAACCCACTTGCATGGTATTGCCTTCTTACCCTTTGGCAAAGGAGTAAGCTCCCACGTTTCATTTTGGATCAACGAATCCATCTCTGACTGCATAGCCTGCTCCCACTTGAGCTTGTCAACACTAGACATGGCCTCATCATAACATGATGGCTCCCCACAATCAGTCAACAATACATAATCCATAGAAGGCACAAAACGCTGAGGCTGTCTTGCACGCCGCTCTGAACGCCTCAAAGACTGTGCAGGAGGTGCATCTGGCTGTCCCACATCTACATGATCTCCCAACAAGGGCTGATCTGGCTGTCCCACATCTACATGATCTCCCAACAAGGGCTGATCTCCCACTTGAGGGTCAATGGGCTGCCCACAAGCAGCCATGGGACCATCATACCGATGACCATCCTCCTCAAATATCACACGCCGAACCTCAACCGTTCGCGGTGATGCTCTATACATAGAGTCCTCATGAAAAACAACATCATGGCTGCGCACAATCTTCCTGTCAATAGGATCCCACAATCGATAACCCATCTCACCAGAGCTACCATAACCCAAGAAGATACATCTCTTGCTCTTTGGATCCAATTTGCTGCGTTTTGCCTTAGGTACATGTACATAAGCTTCACAGCCAAAAACGCGAAGGTGACCATACGAAGGTGGCAAACCTGTCCATACCTCTTCAGGCACTTTGAAGCCCAAAGGAACACTAGGTGAACGATTTATCAAATGCACAGAAGTGGCAACAGCTTCAGCCCAAAATCCATTTGACAAACCAGCCATAGAAAGCATACTACGGACTTTTTCCTGTATAGTCCTGTTCATGCGCTCTGCCACACCATTTTGAGGAGGTGTATAGGGAGCACTAAGCTCGCGTCGTATACCCTTCTCAACACATAATGTTGTGAAAGCATGAGACATAAATTCACCCCCATTGTCCGTACGTAAGCACTTCAACTTACAACATGATTGGTTCTCAACAAGAGCCAACCATTGCTTAAATATATCAAACACCATATCCTTCTTACGAATGGGGTATGCCCATACCTTCCTGCTAGCATCATCAATGAACGTAACAAAGTACATAGCACCTCCAAGAGAAGCATTGGGCATCGGCCCACATACATCACTATGCACCAAAGCTAGCTTTTCCAAAGATCTGTGTGGAACACTTTTCTTATGAGAAGACCGAGCATGTCGACCATAAAGGCAATGCTCACAAAACTCAAAACCACCAAAATCTGAAACGGGAATGTAATCCGCACGTGCCAACAACTTCAAACCTTTTAGTGACATATGCCCCAAACGCTGATGCCATAAAGAAGCAGGAGGTTGCTCAGTGATCCCCACAATGTGATCAGCCACACTAGCTACACAAAGGGAATACAACGTATTCCTCTTAGCACCTTTAACCAAAACAAGGCTGCCCTTAGTGATCTTCCAACCTCCATCACCAAAAGATACATTGAAACCAAGTGAATCCAACTGACCCACACTAATCAAGCTTTTTGCAAGAGCCGGCACATGACGCACACGCTGCAAGACAAACGTAGTAGAGTTTGGAATAGCCAAATGAATATCCCCAATGCCATGAATCTGCATAGAACGCCCATCGGCAATCCTGACAGTACCTGTGCTCGAAGCATCATAGTCATGAAACCACGACCTATGAGGCGTAACGTGAAAAGAAGCACCACTGTCAATGACCCAATCCATAGGCATACTACGCTCATGAGTGAGAAGAAAAGCGTCATCAAAATAGGATGCAAGCAACACATCACCAAGCTCTTCACTAGTAGCACTAGTCGGAGCACATACATGGTCATCTTGAGAGCTACACTCTCCCTGTGTTGCATTTAACTCCTCAATCTTGACATTGGATTTAGGCTTGTCCTTAGCATCATGGTCTTTCTTCTTACCATCTCCATTTTCCCTTTTCCACTTGTAGCAATCCTTTTTGAAATGGCCTTTTCTACCACAATGAAAACATTCCACATCCTTTTTACTTGTGCCTGCACGGGACTTGCTTCTAGATTTACCCCTGTTGGACTTATACTTGTCCATAGTCCTGCCTCTGACAACCATTGCACTAGAAGACTTACTACCTGCATTATTCTTTCGATTAATCTCTTCCGTGAGAAGACTAGACTCCACATTAGTACTTGTCAACTCATTCGCAGGAACCGAGTTACTTATGGCTGTCCTAAATGTGTCCCATGACTCAGGCAACGTGACAAGTAAAAACATAGCTTTTACATTTTCCTCAAACGTAATTTCCTGCGTAGCAAGTTGGCTGAAAATTGTATTGAACTCATTCAAATGCGCATTCATGGAAGCACCTTCCTCCATTCGCAAATCAATAAGCTTTTTAATCCAATACACCATAGAAGCAGCCGAATGCTTATCATACATATCGCAAATCCGCTGCCATAGCTCATAAGCTCCACCCTGTGCATCTTTCACATTGTAATAAACAGACTTTGAAAGGGAAAGCCTAATGGTAGACCTGCACATCTCATCCAACTCCTCCCAATCATCCCTCTCCATGTTCTCTGGCTTAACTCCCTGCAACTTTAGAGGTC
The DNA here is from genome assembly GCF_014529385.1 of Adiantum capillus-veneris. Lineage (NCBI taxonomy): Eukaryota > Viridiplantae > Streptophyta > Polypodiopsida > Polypodiales > Pteridaceae > Adiantum > Adiantum capillus-veneris. Next base: position 166,879,402 of record NC_140938.1, read on the forward strand.
GAATCTGTTTCTTCTGCACCAAGACATCCCAAATCTGATCTTTCCAATATGAGAAATTAGCACCATCCAATTTCTCAATATTGAAAACTGTGTCCTCTTTAGTGCCCATTACAATAAGAATGCAACAATGAGAAACCTGTAACCAACCAACAAACTGCCACAACAAAGTAGTGTTGCAAATCTGACAACACCTGCTGCTCAATCAAAGAGCAAACGCATAGAGTATAAATCAGCCCATAATATGGTCAAAAAACGTACGTAGAAATCCACAAACAAATGCATAAACCTGTGACACCTGTAACTCAACCGGCCTAGGCAAACCGTGCCACAAAATGCATCAACAATGAGCTGTCATAGAGGCATAAACATACTCCATGTCTGAATAACCACAATAGAGACATAAGCTGACCAAGCTTACACAAATCCGTGAGCATAAATGGATCCAAGTGAGCATATAACCAATGCACAAGCTCAACGAAGTCCAATCTCTACTGTCAACCAAGTACCTGTCCGTACTCAAACCGCAACACTGCAAGCAAGAGCAAACCCGCTCTATGTATAAGTGAACCAAATCTCCACAATATCATGCATAAAGAGTGTCTGTCAAACTGCCATATCCACATCCATCAACATACATAGATGATGTAAACCTGTAGCTCAAGAACACGCATAAACAGACTGCCCAGAAGAGTAGAAGCTCCCACTCAAACCACAACCATATACATGGCTGTCCCGCAGTCAAAATACATGTTTTGTAACCACAGAAGAAACCTGTATCCAAAGCTCCCTGTAACCTGTACCCGTACCTGCACCTGTACCTGTACCTGTAGTCGAAGAAGACAATGTCGCCAAACTCCCACTCTATCTGTGTGTACGAGGCCACTCCAAGAAGAGGCTACACACTCTCAAATGAGCTGTGGGCTCACGTAAGTGGAAGATATCACAACAATGGCACCTGTAATGGCTATGGAAGCTCTGGCAGCAGAAAACTACCAAAGAGAGCTGAAAAACGCAGCTCCTAGTCTGTAGCTCGGATGGGATTTCTGATGGCACGAATGGCTCCGAAAGGGGGGTTAAACCCCAGAACGCCTAGTGAAAATACTCGCGGAGAGCTGAACCTTCCAATGCCAAGCTCAGAAAAACCTTCTGCTCTTTAGAAATGCGCGCGTGCGCGAAACCAAAAAACGGCAATAAAACAGCAGCAAGTTTCAACACACTCAACAATGATGATGAAGCTCTCAATGCTCTCACTACCAAGCTCTGATACCACTTGTTGGGATCGGAGAGAGAGCTAGCACGAAGAAGGAGATAGACACAGTGTGTGGCGGGGCGGTACTCACACTACAATGTGTAGTTATGAGTATAGTTATTATGAATGAGTAAATGAATGGCTGTACATGGGCGGCTGAACAACGGGCAGCCGGGCACACGGGCCTTTAACCCAACAGTCTTCCAAGAAGATGGACCTGCACGTGCAAGACAAAATGTCAGGGCTCAAGAGGAGCAAGGACAGGATAGAGTGGAACCACAGGTTGTGGCTGAGCCTGAGCCACCTATTGTGCGTAGATCTGGATGTGTCACGCGACCTCCTGATAGGTTTGTTCCATCTATGAACTATGTCATGTTGACTGATTGCAATGAGCCTTCATGTTACAAGGAAGCAGTGCAAATGAAGGACTCCGGGAATTGGCAATTGGCCATGCAATCAGAGATGACAGCGCTGCATAAAAACCAGACATGGAAGCTAGTTAAATTACCACGGGGCAAAAAGGCTCTACCCTGTAAATGGGTTTACAGGTATAAGATCACCGCTCATGATAGTCAGCCAAAGTACAAAGCAAGGCTTGTTGCCAAGGGCTTTAAGCAAGAACAAGGCATTGACTTTGATGAAGTCTTCTCTTCGGTGGTCAAGATGACTACATTGAGATGCTTTCTTGCATTGGTTGCCATATTAGATTTGGTGTTGCACCAAATGGATGTCAAGACAACGTTCTTGCATGGTGATTTAGATGTGGAAATTTACATGAAGCAGCCAGAAGGGTTTGTTGAGAAAGGCAAGGAAGATTGGGTATGCCAGTTGTTAAAGAGTCTTTATGGCTTAAAACAATCACCGAGGGCATGGTACCATAAATTCCACAAGTTTATGCTTTCTCAAGGCTACAAACGTAGTGAGTTCGATCACTGTCTATATACAAAGAAGGCTAAGGATGGTAGTTGGCTGATCCTTATTTCGTATGTGGATGACATGTTGATTGCTGGCAAGCACTTGGAAGAAATTTCAGCTTTGAAGTCAAAGATGGCAAAATCGTTTGACATGAAAGACATGGGTGAGGCAAGTCATATACTTGGTATGCGCATTGAGAGAGACATATCAAAGAAGTTGATTTGGTTATCTCAAACAGAGTATATTGACAAGGTTTTGCAACGTTTCAATATGGAGAAGGGAAAGGCATTGAGTGTTCCATTGCCACCATATGTGAAACTTAGCAAACAAGATTGTCCTGTGTGTAAGGAAGAACATGCTGAAATGGATAAGATTCCATATGCGTCTGCAGTGGGTAGTTTGATGTATGCAATGATTGCTACTCGCCCAGACATTGCATTTGCAGTGGGAGTGGTAAGTCGATACATGTCAAACCCAGGCAAGAAACATTGGGAGGCAGTGAAAGGAATATTGAGATACCTGAAAGCTACAAAGAGTATGCGTATATGCTATGGGAGTCAGGAGCTAAGTGTAAAGGGTTTTACAGACTCAGATTATGCAGGTGACTTAGACAACCGAAGGTCTACGTCAAGGTATGTCTTTACATTGGCTGGTGGAGCAGTATCATGGCGTTCTAGATTACAAGATTGTGTTACTCAGTCTACTACAGAGGCTGAATATGTTGCAGCATCAGAGGCATGCAAAGAATCAATTTGGCTTAATCGTCTAGTAACAGATTTGGGAATCAAAGAAGAGATGCCTGTGTTATATTGTGATAGTCAAAGTGCTATACAATTGGCTCGCAATCCAATTTGTCACTCAAAGACAAAGCATGTGGATGTGAAGTATCATTTCATCAGGGAAATGCTCGAGGATAAGCAACTTCAGCTTGTCAAAGTTCACACCACAGAAAATCCAGCTGATCTACTTACAAAAGGACTTCCCTCAGAGAGCTTTGCGCATTTTCGCAAGCAGTTAGGTGTAGGGTAGTACATCACTTCTCTACATCTCTTGTATATTAGCTTGTATAGTAGCTTCTCTCACACTTTAAGTACCACATTGGACTTTAAGTGGGAGGTTTTTGGGGTATAAAGCCCAATGTGGTCGCCCAGGTAAGTGGGCGGGCCGCCAGGTATGTACACATATTCTTTTGTAAAAACCTAATAAGAACTCACTATGCTCTACACATTACAGTAGAGCGAGTTCACCATATCATCGTGCTCTTCTTCTCGCTCTCTCTCTCGCGTCGCACTTCCGCTCGTACTCCTTCAATATCCATACTACGACAAAAGAAAACCAACCACTTTCTAGTCAGAAAATCAATCTATGTCCGATCTCACGGCCATTTACAAGGTGTGTACACTTAGAGAGGCTAAGAGGGCATGACAAAATATATTACAATTGAGAATCCTCATTAGCAAAATTACGTCGCTTCTTTTGAAAAAATGAGCGAGTACAACAAGGTTTGGTGTACATTCACCTTTTACGTGTCAGTTTGATGTTTCCACCAAACACATAGGTACATGGATCGCGATCCATGTTACTACGTCACATACTGATACAAAACTTGCACCATAGCTAGAGGGCATCACAAGGAGTCTAGTGGTCTTTTCAAAACTCAATTTGGATATTAAAAACTAGAGCACACAGTAGAGAGTGTGTTGCTTAATATGCAATGGAAAGATAGATAGCCCTAGAATGATGGGCGTATATACAATGCTTAGGGGAAAAAACCTCCTAAAGAGGGAAAAAATGCCCCGGCAGTCCTAGTGTGTTCACACACATCACTACCACATGTATATGGTAACAAATCCCCCCTGGAGTGATGCGGTGAACGAGAGCTGGCACATGAGTAAAGGGAAGTGCCATGCCCTAAGGACATGATCAGTCCACAAAGGGGAGTAAGCCCAAAGCTTTGCGAAAAGCTTCAAGCTTCTCACAAGACAATGCCTTTGTGAAAAGATCTGCAAGGTTGTCCTGTGTTGGCACATAAGCCAAGTTGATCTCTCCTGTTGAGATCCTCTCCCTAACATAGTGGTAATGCACCTCAATGTGCTTTGTGCGAGCATGAAAACCTGGATTCCTTGCAACTGCCAATGCGCTCTGACTGTCAGTGTAGATAGTGTTGACAGTGTCCTGTCGAACACCCAAATCAGCCATAAGGCGTCTGAGCCATACACACTCAACCGTAGCTGTGAAGACTGCCCTGTACTCAGCCTCACAACTCGAAGTGGCCACAATAGGTTGCTTCTTGCTCAACCATGATATACATGAACTGCCAAGCATGAAACAAAAACCACTTGTGGACACTCGCGTGCCAAAACAACCAGCCCAATCCGAGTCCGAAAAAGCATGTAAGTCTGGCGGCAATGATCCCCCCTTGGGTTAAAACAAGCCAAGATGTAAAGTGCCACTAAGGTAGCAGAAAATACTCTTGACAGCCTGCCAATGCTTAGACCCTGGGCTATGCATAAATCTGATGACCTGTGAGACTGCAAACAGAATATCTAGCCTCGTGTTGCATACATAAATGAGGCAGGCAACAACAGTTTGGTAAAGAGTGACATCAGCAGGATCGCTAGCATCATGTAGACTCAACTTCAAACCTGTTTCCATGGGAGTGGAAATAGGTTTGCAATCCTCAAGTCCAAACTTACATAGCAATGTCTCTATGTAACTTCTTTGACACAAGGCAATACCACCATCACACTGCTTAAACTGTATACCCAAGTAATGATGCAACAGCCCCAAATCTTTCATCTTGAAAGTAGCATTCAAATAAGCCTTAAATTCAGCAATATGTCTCTCATTTGGTCCAGTGATCAGCAAATCATCGACATAAAGAACCACAATGAGAAATACATCACCCTCATGCTTTACATACAATGTGCTTTCTGTTGGAGTGTTACAAAAGCCTAACCAAATGAGTGTCACCTTTCTCATACAAGCACGAGGAGATTGCTTCAACCCATACAAAGCCTTCTTACATCTGCACACTTTATCCTCTTGTCCTTTTATGACAAAACCGCGAGGCTGCGTTACATAAACTTCCTCAAATATGTCACCATTCAAGAAAGCAGTAACAATGTCTGATTGATGTACATCCCAATGCACATAGAAAACACACAGTAGTCATACGACAAGTGGGAGCAAAAGTCTCTTCATAATCTATGTCTTTTTGCTGTGCATAACCCTTTGCAACAAGTTGAGCCTTATGGCGATCGATCTCACCATTCGGCTTGCGTTTCAACTTGTAAACCCACTTTGTACCAATGGCATTTTTGCCAGAAGGCAAATCACGTAAAGTCCATGTGTCATTTTCTATAAGTGCATCATATTCTGATCGCATGGCAGCCATCCAATTTTCGGAATTCTGTGCTTCATCAAAAGACAGAGGCTCCTCAGCATCATGTAAGCTAGACACAACCAAAGCATAACAATCTGATGCATAAGATGCATGGCAAGAGCCTGAACGAGCACGATTAGACAAAGGTGCATCCAATTTATTGTCACGCAAAGTGTGCACCAGCCATTTTGGCATACCTCTAGCCTGCTCATTTTCAGCCCTTTCCTTATTAAGTACATCATGTACAACTGCATCAGTAATAGGCTGATCTGTAACATTTTTAGAAACCCCCATAGGCTGTACATTTGCCTCATTGGAAATTACATTCGTATTTCCACCATTGAAAAGAGGCAGCAAAGTGTCATAAATGTCATGTGAGCTTACATTACTGTCTCTAGTACATGACAACAAGGGCTGAACAGAATCTTCCACAAACACTACATCCCGTGAAACCAGAATACGCTTTGTTTGCGGATGATATAACCTGTAACCTTTGCTTTCAGCACTATAACCAACAAAAATACATTTGATAGCCTTATTGTGTCCAATTTTCTGCGCTGTGTTTGTGGCACCAAAGCGTATGCCAAACAGCCAAAAACACGCATGTGCTCAATAGAAGGCTTTCTATCATGCCATGCTTCATATGGAGTAATAGACTGCAAAGCTTTTGTAGGACACCTGTTAAGTACATAAGTGGCACACATGATGGCCTCAAGCCAAAAAGAATGCGGCAAAGCTTGACTTTTGACCATACATCATGCCATTTCCGTTAGTGACCTGTTTTCCTTCTCAGCAACACCATTTTGCTGAGGTGTATAAGGAACTGTACATTGGTGTTTTATCCCATGACTAGCCAGAAATGCATTAAATTCATGAGACATATACTCCTGGACAGTGCCCATAGTACATCTCAAGACATTTTCAGCCATAGCAAGAAATTGTTTGAAGCACATAAAAACTTCGGACTTCGCTTTAAGTGGAAATACCCATGCATTCCTGGAGTAATCATCAATGAAAGTCACGAAGTACAGGTAATTGCCCAAGGACGGAGTTTGCATGGGCGCACAAACATCACTATGCACAAGCTGCAACCTGCATGTGGCCAGAACTCAAACATCCTTTGGAAACTTAGAATGCTGCATCTTACCCAAAATACAGCCTTCACAAACATGTTTGACAGGTGCTTCAAGAGGCTGCAAAGAAGCAACCATATCAGATTTCTGCAAACGCAGCAAACTGGCAAAATTTAGATGACCAAAACGTGCATGCCAAAGATTTGTATCTGAAATAGCCCTTGAATCTGCAACAGCATTTGCAAAATTTTGTCCACACTTGTCATACAAAGTGAGCTTATACAACCCACGGCACAAAAGGCCAGATGCAACAATTTCATCAGCAAAACTGAGATCATGAACTGTACATCTGTCATCCACAAATTTGACTACAAGTCCAAGTCTAGCAAGTGCGGATACAAACAAGAGATTCTTCTTGATCCCAGGTACATAAAGTGCATCAACAAGTGTGAAGGAACTGCCATTAGCAACAGTAAGCACAATCTGTCCAACTCCCTCAACTGAATAAGAGGCATTGTTGGCACAAGTGACTTAATTCCCATGAGGGACAGACTCGAGAGAGGTGAAAAATTCACGATGTGAGGTAATGTGCTTTGTAGCACCACTATCGAAATACCACACATATGAATCTGCAGCAACTGACAAGCATGCATCATGGACAACAGAATTGTAAGTGCACTCTGCGCTAAAAGACCATTCTACATCAACATCAACATTACAATCTCCTTTGATAGAAGACTCAACAATGGCTGCATTTGTAGTGGAACTAGCATTTGCAGTGGAACCACCCTCTTTCTTCTTAGCCTCTTTGGCCTTCAACTTAGGACACTGCTTGATCAAGTGATCATTAGCTTTACAACAATGGCAATGCATCTTCTTTTTTCCCTTATCACCAGAATTTCCAGACGAAGTGTTGCCAGCAGAAGCATTAGGAACATAAGTTTTGCCACTCGTAGCAGAACCATAAGAAGTGGTTGCATTGCTGTTACCACCCTTTCTTTGAGAAGCAATAAAAGCCTGTTCAACTGCACGCTGTCTAGTCCTGTTTTTTTTGGAAAGTGACTCTTGCAACAGCAATGTGCATAATGCATCCAACTTGACAACTTCTGAATTTCCTTGGGTCATAAGTCTCCAAGTACTAGCAAAATTCTGGTAAGAATCTGGTAAGGCATCAAGAATAGTCCGCACAAGGGAACTATCTGAAATGACTTCACCTGCAGGAATAAGTTGCTCATTGATATCCTTGACACTAGCAAGGAAAGTGTCCATATCATCTTCCTCATGCATAATCTTCGACTCCAGTTCTTTACGCAACAAAGAAAATTTAGCCTCATTGCGACTTGCATAAAGACCAGCCAAAATATCCCAAGCCTGTTTTGCGGATTTTGCTGAATGGATGTGAGGAACAATGGCGCGCTTCACAAAAAACGCAATTAATGCATGAGCCTGCCCATCCTTTACATCCCAACGAGATTGTTCTGCGGTAGGCAAAACAACTCTAATAGCAGCAATCCTGGACATCGCCTACATCCTCAGTACTAGGACGTACATCAATGTCCTGCACAATATTCCAGACGCCCTTTGACACAAGCACATGTTGCATCATATAAGCCCACATAGGGTAGTTGTCCCCATCCAACCTGTCCTCAGCAGCAAACATCTTGAACAGATCTGTGTTGTTGTCAGCCATGGTAAATGCTGCACCTGATGTGAAAACTCCCCGAAAATCGGAGAAACGGAGGGGGAACAACTAGAGACCAAAAGAAACACAAGTTCATGACTTTTGAGAGACTTGATGAGGGGAAAAAAGGTATAAGTTGCACTAAGCTAAGGAGGTCTTGTCAAGGACTACCTTGAAAGTTTTATGTGAGCCTTTTAAATCATCCACCACCAGGGTTTTCTACTCCACTCAGACATGAAAAATGCAAGAAACAATGCAATGCCTTCAACAACACAATTGGAAGAATACCTAGAGGAGAGGCATCCTATGATCAACAAACCGAATGTGAGATACATCAAAACCAACAAAGCCATGAGAATTCTAACAAATTATGCTCATGTATAGGTTCACAAATGGGGATCCATATATATTCTACAAGTGTTGTGGAACCCAATGCTTGGGAGTTGACCACCCATAAGAACCTCTATGCATTAACGTATATAGATGCCCACGGAGTGCAAGTTTTGATGGTAGATAAGTATGGAATAGAGTGCAAACTTGTCGATCCAATTGACTTAGAGCAATACACATACAAGGGTACTCCAATCTCTACTTACTTTTAGCTGAAAACAATGTTAGAGCACAATTCAAAGAGGATTCCATTGAAATTTTCTCCAAGATAAGAGGAAAGAGTGAGAGATGTCTTTGCCAGAGACCATGAACTAGTTAGATTGGTGACTGAACCACAATGATTAAGACCATATCAAGTGGCTCAATGTGTCAAAACAAAATATAATGGGTGAAGGGATCCATATGCTCATGTCTCACTCTTCAAAAAAGTTTTGAGAGCTAAAAAAATTTGCAAATTTCCATACTTAGTATGAGGGATTTGGGTTGACATCGAAAGGAACAACCTTGACTTGGTTCCAACCGTTGAACAAAGATAATTTTCTCAACATAGCAGAGCCGTTGGAAGAATTTGCAGAAGAGTTCTCAAAAAGGGGAATCAAGCACAACACGGTGTCACAGATCTACGCTTTCAAAAAAAAAGGACAAAAAAGTGAAGGAAGCTTTGCTTCGCTTCAAACAGTACATAGATAGATGTCGTGTGAGAGAGCTACCGCAAGATGAGAGATTATCAATTTTCTTCATAGGGGGCTTGAGGAATGAAACTTTAAAAAAGAACCTACATTTGAAAGGATGCACGACATTTGAGCAAGTCACTAGAGAAGCTTTACATCTAGTTGACAATTGTAAGGCCTATAGAGAGGTGATGGACGACATAGAAAGTATGATTAGTGGTGTCTCTTCTCTAAAGAGAAAATATGCAATAGAGCAAGATGTTCAAATTCCTACGGAACCAAGCCGCATTGATCAAGTGGTTAAGGAGGTGAGTAGAAGAATAAACCAAGGCTACAAACAGAACCTAAATATACGATAGCCTCAATTGAGGAGATGTAATACTTATGGAGGAGATCATCCCACTCCACGATGTAACACTCAGCTAAATCCACATTGTGTGCTAGGGCAACAACCACCTCTTCTAAATGATGGTAGAGTAGTAGTCAACTACACTCATCCAACGCATGTGCCACAAACCGTGAAAAACCAGTACTCCATGGATGCGAATACGCTCATGTTCATAGCCAATCAAGAGTAGGGTTCGTAGAACATTCCTACCATGCAAGAAAAACCAATGTCTAGATCACAAGCTATGAAACAAGAAGGTCCATGCTATGAATGTGGAGGTGACCATTGGGCACAAGGTTGGCCAAACTAGGGTCTACAAATAGAGATATTTGTATTAAGTGACAATTGTGGGAGAGACCATCTACTCAAACACTATGCTAAGAATCCAGACTACAAGGGGAAAGCAAAAATTAACGTTGTAGGTGTGATGCCTTCTTCAAGTAGATCCAAGGTAGAACCCACAATTCCTTTGAAGGTAATGACTCAAGCTCAAGCTCAAGAAGCTGCCAAAAACAAACCAATCAAGGAAGCCACATTGTCTCAAATAGAAATCAAACACTTACCGGGTGAGAACTAGAAGAAAATCATGGAAAGCCAAACGAGAAAAAATGAAGGCAAAGAGGCTGAAGGAGAAAAAAACTTTAGAGATAGAATTGCATCAAACAAAAGGACAGCTTAACCATGAGCAAGAAAGCAAGAAAGACGCAAAGGGAGTAGAAGAGTCAAAGGTTGACTTAGAAGGTTGGGTCTTGGTGGACAAAGTCTTTGAGCCTTTAGATGCAATTTTGAAGGCCTATGAAGCTAGGCTAAAACCCAATCAAACCCAAGAGCATAGATGGCTAACGTATCCTCATCCAAGGTATGAAAAAGAGAGGTTGTAAATGTGCAAGGAGCTCATCTAGGCGGACCAAGCTCTGATGGAACCACATGTTCTAGATGCTCCAAATGGAGGTGCTAATCCAAAAAAGAATCTAGGAAATGGATAACCAAGGTGTTGTAAACAGAGATCAGAAAGAGCCAAAACTTGAGGCACCTTTAGATATAAAGGAAGTAGCCAATACCATAGAAGGGGTGGGCTCACGAGCAGTGATGCCCATTCCGGAAGTAGAAGAATCATGGCCACAATATTTATGGGAATTGTTTAGAAACCAAAAAGATGGTAGTGCTACTTTACAGTCAGCACCTATCCCTGAGACAAACAGGGATCATAATTTTCCCCCAGGAGATATATGATATCGGGTCTGTCGCATCTGAAGAGAGTAAACCACGCTCTCTAAAGACTTTTCCATCTTTCATTGAAGAACTCAAACAAAATCTGAGGTTAGAATGGTACCTCAGGGGGTTCACCATTCAGTACCCTCCTATATAACGTGCATTTTGCGGAGTGTTAAAAAACCCCTCTTTTAATATGTCTAAATAAATAAAATGACCCCTTATTTTAGGATTTTTTTTCAAAAGTGAATATAAAAACCCCTTATTTTAATGTATCTTTGTTAAATTGTATAAATGATTTGTATTTTAAAATCCCTCCTTTCAACTCACGTTATACATTAACATGGTTATATAGTGCATCCCCCGAGAATGGTACCTTCTTAGATGAAAACCACACCAAAAATGATGGATACCAAGATCTTGCAGGAATTGATGTCTTCTCCTATACAATACACACTTTCTCTCCCAGAATTGCTAAAAATTAGACCGCATCTACGGGGCCGAATGGGCAAACACCTGGAAAAAATGGGGTTAAAAATCCCTTCACATAAACAACTTGCAGATGAAAACATGGATGAATCTTTGCCTGAGAAACCACAAGCAAAGCTAGTACCAATAAATAAGATGGGTGATTATTGCAAAGGCGAGGAAGGAAACATGACCTTACCTATTGAGGATAAAGGAGTAAAGACGGTTGCGATATCAGATAGTGGGGTAGGAACTGCCATTGCAACCAAGGGGATGTGAAAAAAATTTGGAAAAACCTGCTCTCAGTAAAACTTGAATGAAACTTCAATTAACAGATGGATACATGGAGAGACCAATAGGAATGTTAGAACAAATCATTGTATCCTCGTGTGGCATTGAGTATGAGCACATCTTTGCCATAGTGAATTTTGACAAGAGAAGCATCTTTGATATCATATTGGGTAGACCATTCATGTGTCAGCTATGGTACAAGACTTGGGCTATGACTATATCTACCTGAGACACACAAAGAGGTCACTATAAGAATTAGTGCCAAAATCGTAGTTATAGAGATGGGGAGCAAACCCCGGGGGAAGAATTACACTCCACAGCTAAACAGGAAAACGAGGTATCTGCTTTGTTGCAAAGAAAAGCGCATATTTGGATGTGCGGGGCATTAGAATACAGGAGCCTTAGAAAGGAAGATTGCATCCTAGAGCGTTTACTAGAGGATGAATATTACATAAAGGAACCATTCCCAGAGGATTTGTTTAAACCCTTTGGATGGGATCAAATACTTGCGACTCTTGATGTTTGCATAAACGAGGTAACCATTACCAAATTTTGTGACAAAGATGGCTATGATATAAGACCCTTTCTAATGGTTTTGGCAGTCCAAGAAACTGAAAACCTCTCTGAAGCTAATGAATACCATGATTCAAGGAGCGACAATTTAGGGAACGATGCTGAAGACAAACTTTCAAGTGACTATGAAATAACTCCCTTATTTACAATAAAGGTGTTGAAGGAAGCTAATGAAATTTGTGAGTGTGAAAGCAGACAGATGGATACGTCTTGGAACATGATGCCAAAGTGAAAATTCAGGAAGCAAAGCAACCACAAGAATATGTCATCATTGACATACTCAACAAAGAATCTAATGTCTTAAGGAACGTGGATCATTATGGGAAAGCCGCCAATCAAAGAGCTAGAAGAAATAGTTTAAAAATTCTGATTCCTAGATTTGGCGTGGTAGAAACTGTACTCAAGCTGGATACTGGGGAGAACAAGGATACTTTCCACATAATCGACTCTCAGCATATAAAGGAGGATCTAGCTTGACAAAAAGTTGGAGGAACATCTTCTTTCAACAACGATGAAAAGCCTCAACAATGACAGCAGTACGATTCCCAGAAGCACCTACAGTCCATGCAAAAAAGGAGCAACCGACCATGGAGGAGAAAGGTAAATCTAAAGCAAACACTAAAGAAGATCAACCTTGCAAGACGACTTTACCTTCAATGAGCCCCCATCAAACTTCTTGTGAAGCCTCTACATCAAGAGCCAAACCATTGACAGTTCAATAATAACCAAAGTAAAAAGTTTGTCGACCAAAGTTTCCATCACAAAAGAACCTCCAGAAGAAGCCAAAGGGAATCAACCAAGTGTTCGTGTCCAAAGACCATGTCAAAGTGAACGACCCAGTCTGGATACAGGAAGCACAAGTTCAACTTCAACAATAAAAAGTGATAGGGTGGGTCGCATTAAATGATTCAATCATTGCTAAGGTCTATTTCCAAGGAGACACCAATGTTTGAGCCAAAAAGCCTAAAGTAACAGACTGGATCTACTCTCCTCAAGAAAGAAGTCCTACAAGGAGTAAACCGAGCTATCAATGGAGGACAAAAAGCTCGATCAGGAGGACCAACAACCACAAAAAGCATCAAAAGAGACTTTCAAAGCAGCAAGAAATGTGATGAGTATAGGTATCGATTCCCGAAGTCATACTTCAACCAAGCTACCTTACACAAACAAGTGCAGCAACGGATGATTCCAGTGAAGCTACTCGAAGCACAAGGATGTTACAAAGGTAACACTCAAATATGGTTACCCAAAGTTGATACTCAACCTGGAACAACGAAGACCAGTCAAGGAACAGAGGTCTCCACCCAAAGGCAAGCAAGGACAACCAAAATCCAACAAAAGTCAACCACAAGTGAGGGTCATAAAACCTCTAGATGGATACCTTGTTTCCAACTACAAAAGAAAATCTTCTACAACAGAAACAATCAAATATGGATATCTAAGTCTAGTCTCCATCAAGCCAAAGTAGAAGAGAAAATGCCAAAGACTATTGTACAACAACCAACAACAAGGTGGGTTCCAACGTATTCTAGTGGAAACTCAGTCACAAAAAACCCACACTTAATTGCTTCTCATGGGAAATAACACAAAGGCTACATCATCCCCTACAAGAGCTAAAGGACTTGTTTCACAAAACAGTGTCAACATACGACTAGAAAGTCAAGAGGAGCCAAAATATGCCAACCTACTCGACAAAATGGTGACATCAAAAGATTAACACAATGGAAGAGGCCTAAATTTCTAGAATTGGGTTTTTGGCCTTGAAGAGGTAAGTCCAAGTCTCCATTAAAAATATAAGGTATAAAAGTCAGAGTCCAGAAGCTAAGCCACTAAATGAGCGAGGCATTAGTCCCATACCTTCATGTTATATTTTGTGTGGTCTAAGCGTCTTAAATATTCAAGGAATTGCTCGAGCTGGAAGAGTTGAGCATAATTACTTTGTGTCGCTCATGCTGGTATAGGTGAGCATAAGAGTCAAAGTCTATGTAAATTATGTGCGGTGAGGTGAAGGAGGAAGTCCAAAAGACACTCATGCATTAAGCACAGTGAGTTATGACTGGAGAAGCAATACCCTTATTGAAAACATAGAAGCTATGTGTTAGATTTGTTCCTTGAAGCACCCATCTACTCCATCTTTTACACTGCATGTTTTTGTTTGATAAAATTTTCATATGCATATAGAGTGTTCCATAATTGGCACTTGCATTAGACACTTTTCCTTTGTTTCACCCAAGCACTCACCTTGCATGAGAGGTACTTCAAGTCCAAATGCTCAACTCCAATAAGGGCGTATACCAAAGGCACTTTTTTCCCACCGGGTTTTTCTCCCTTTGATTTCCAGGTTTTAGACCCTAATGTAGAAACACATCATCCTCTTGTATATATTCTTCTACATCAACAATAAGAAATAACTAACCATATCAATCGACAACAACTTGGAGCAAGAGTTGTAGATCCTATTGTACTTATCAAGAGCATATCTTACATTCAAGGGCAACAAAAAAAGTTTCATCAAATAAGGACAAGATGAAGACTGGTATACAAAGCCAAACGACAAGCAATGACAACTTCAGCAAGCAAGCTATCCACAACAACTATATGTAGCTCGCATAGTGCTTCAACATTGTCTACCTTTTGCAAAAATCTCAAATTGTAGAGGACCTTGAAAGGAAACCCATCATAAAGTCCACACCACAAAGAAGACCAATTCTACAAATTCCACATCAAAATCCATCTTCATGGCAGTCAAGACTGGCAACAAAGAGGAGAATGCAAAACAAGAACAAAAATTTTCTCAAAAACCAAAGCACAAATTGCATATCAACAACATGGTACATATGAACGTCATCAACGACAAATCACTTCTTAACAAAAGACTAACCTTGAAGATAAAGCTGAAGACAACCCTAGACAAGACTGCACATGGTCGTGTCAAGGGACGACAGGAGCTAGGAAGGGAGGAATGTTAGCGAATTGACCAAACGGGTGTCTACCTAGCCGGACACCACATTTGTACTCTATTATTTTTTCGAGGTAGTTTAGTGATACTCTATGTAAATCTTGATTCCAGAGTAACATTTGATTTCTTGAGTTGTAATGATGTCATGATATTTGTAAAGGTCCATGTGAACCGGCCATTGGCCACTTAGAAAGCTGTAGGTATACAGGTCAATAACTTTAATGTGAAAAAAAACTCATCTTTAGAGAAAAAAGAGCTCTGCAAAACATATGCTCAAGCCACTAAGCTGCTCCAACTTGTAATCAAATTTTATAATGATTGAATAATCCATTTTCAATTTCAAAACTTGCATTGTGTTCCTCTCTCTCTTTTCTCTTTCATTCAAGTGTAAAACATTGTCAGTTTTACTGTGGTTCGCGACTACACGTTGTTGTGTAGCTCCACTTCCACTAAGGAAAACACGACAACAAGATGCAAATCAGATCTATTTGGAGGATACGCTTAGCAATCAACAACAAGATATGCTAACAGATTATGCTTAGCAATTCTTTGGTCGGAAATGTTGTGGTCAACAATGTATATGCCGAATTTGAAGGGAAGAGATTTCACCAAAAGGTATCATCTATGTTTGCACCTTGAAGGCAAGTGGCTTTACAAAGCCGGTGGCAGACAAGCAAGGTTATTGCTAGCTTGAGGAGGGCGTTAAAAGGAACATGTTGAATTAGACAAGATTTGGTCAATATGTATTCTTAATAATCCGGTGCTCTTAAGGAATCACATGATATTCTTGCCAAGGTGGGGAGGCTTTTCCGCTCACCAAAAGTGATCGACCACTCACTAGATGCAAGAGAGGTGACAATAGACCATATCGATGATTGGGGCATATGAAGGGGTGCTAAAGAATTCTTTTTTAAAACATGAATAAACATCATGGAGGGAGATAAAAGGGTGGTGCTACCAGCTAACAGAAGAGCTACCGGCGGTGTTAAACACCATGCAGAGGAGTGCAACTGGGAGAGCAGCAGGGAGGGCCACAAAGGGCTGCATGCAGTTCAAAGAATGGGTCTCCAAGAGCAGGAGGAAGAGAGCTGGAAAGGAGGGAGCTGCTTACGGAGGGGAGGATCTCAAAAGAAGGGGGCTACATCGCTACGGAGGAGTCAATCAAGAGGCTCACTCTGAATCCATCACCTGTGCAGCTAACAAGAGTGGGCTACAAGTTCAAGGGGTTGAGTTGAAAGAGCGTTGCAAGTTGGAGGGTGGAGAGGTTCCAAGTGCAAGAGAGCAAGCAAAAGGAAGTGAATTGCATGGGAGCTGAGGTGCATCCTGAGAGAGGAGAAAGGGGTAGGAGCCAAGCACTAGAGAGGAGGAGGAGCTGAAGGCCGCAAGCAACAAGCAGGGCCGCCGACCTGGGACTGGCGGTAGAAAAGAAGCAACACACACTCGATGGCAAGCTTCCCAAGGCAAATTTAGAGCTTGCAAAATATCATCTCGGACATGCTGAGGGACGCCATATATAAGAGAGGCGTACAGCAAAGTAGAGCCATGACCTGGGGAGGCTACATCTAGGAGAGTTGCAAGTAGGGAAATAAGGAGCACACACGGCACTAGACATACGAAGGAGCTTGCTGGCTACACACGCCATCATATGAAGTAAGGAGTTCTCATCTGGTTGTTTCATCACCTATTGTATGCATTTGAATCAAAGACGATCGACATCATCATCCTATTCTCACTATTGGAGTGCCATTCATCATTTTTTTTTTCCCAACAAAGCATAGAAAATTATATTACCATGAGAGGAAAGGCAAATATACAAATAGTCCAACACATCTGAGTACTATCAAACAAAAACTGAAGTGTGACTGAGGTTCGAGCCCTGACTTAATCATACAAACAGATATCCCATCCATCAAACTCCTAGGAAATGCCAAACCCATGCAGATCAGTGATCATTTTCTAGAGCTTATCTATAAACTCAGAAGCCTTATTCACTGCTTCATATGCTTTTTGGATTTCTTCATTGTGTTCAACTCTCATCCTTGTAATCTCCTGCATGTTGCCTTGGTTCCTCATCTGCGATAGCTCTTCATCAGACATACCAATCAGAAAATCTGCAGCATCTTTGCAAATTCGGTTACGCAGGAGGTAGATATTGATGTCCTTGACCCTCAGCTTGAAGACCTGTAAATTAATTTCAGCAAAAAGTGTTCTCAGGCTAGGTGCCTGGTAAGTCCCATCAAAATAATAGTTATTTCTCTGCTTCCAAATAACCCACAGAAATTTTGCTCTCGCTCTGTTCTAGAAGGCAGAAAGAATACCAATAGAGTCCCCAAGTAATAACTGTTTCCATGACACAGACTTATTGAGAACAACTCTAAGAGGAGAGAGTAACTTGGCCGACTGTGGGCAAGTCATGAATAGGTGACAAATAGTCTCTACATCATTCTTACACCTACAACAAATACCTGCAGAAATCCCTGCCTTAAGACTTCTTTCTCCCGTCCAAATGGCTTTGTGGAGACATAGCCAAAGAAGAACTGATTTCTTTGGGTATATCACTTTATCCCAAATCTTTTTGAACTTGAACATCCATTGTCTCCTGTCGAGGTTTACTGACCATCTCCGGTTAAGGGTGATATGGAGAGGGGGAGAGATGTCATTATAATAGATTTGGGGGTGGATGAGTTTGTAACCCCTTTTCCAACCAAAGGCACAGACTGGAATCGAGTCATGATAAGAGAGTTTCTAGCTTTCCTCAGGAGGAAAGAGGATTGTCTGGGAGATTAGGAGGGTGATTTCCCAAGGCTGGAGAGGAGAGAACAAAAGGAGCTCCTCTGCTATCAACCATCTGTGATGTTGTTTAGACCACAAATCTGCCCATGTAGAGAAACTTTTCCTGTGGCATCTAAGGGCAGTTCTCTGCTATCTCTGAGCTATTTGGGGAATGGGGGCAAGAGGCCACCAGATTGAGTCGAATTGCCTAACCGAGATGGAGTTGTTGGATAACCAATGGACAACAAGATTCGGCCTTGATCTATTCCAAGCTCCCCATAGAGATTTCAACAAGTCTGACCCTTTCGCTTTGATGGGGTAGGGACCAAAGAAAACAGTAACCCAAAGTTAGACCAGCCCAGTTCGGGGAAGATCACCTGAGAATTTGTTGAGGTTCCTGAAGAGAAGTAAAGCCCATTCTTGACTAGTATCTAATAGAGCCCTGATGATTAATTTGACCGCTAATTTGTCCGCCCAACTAGATATGTTTCTAACTCCTACACCGCCTTTGTTAATAGGTAAGCAGCAGATTTCCCATTTGACCTTGGCTACTGCTCTCTTGAAAGGGTCACCTATCCACAGGAAGTTACGGCAATACTTCTTGATAGGCTCGAGATGAACTTCTGGAGGTCACCAACAACTGAGAAAAAACAGCACGTATGCTGCCAAGAAGTGATTGATGACTAGAACTCGACCTGCCGGAGAGGATTGGAACCCTTTCCACCTCTCTATCTTGGTAATAAATTTCTACAAGACCCATTCCCACCTAGCTTTGAGTGACACATTGAATCCAAACGGTATGCCTAAGAGCCTGAAAATTTCACCTTCTTTAATGACTTTGGAGCCTTGTTGAGTGATCGAGTCCGGAAGAGGATTGATGGAGGCTTTGATGCTTGTTTTACTATGATTGACCTTAGACCCAGAGGCTAGGCCAAAAATATCCATTGCAAGCCAGAAATTCATTAAAGTAGTGTTATCATTGTTGAGAAGAGAGTTAGTGTCATCAGCAAACCGTGAGAGGCATTGCTGCTTGTGGCTATTGGGGAGGGGGATCCCTCTAATACACCCTTCAGACATCCTACCTTTGACGAGACAATTTAATCCATCAGCACTTATAGCAAACAGAAGAGGGGCCAGGGGGCAGCCTTGCCTAATTGATCTATTGAGTTCAAAGAATTCAGAGAGAGAGCCATTGAGAGAGACCCTCGCTCTGGCATGCCCAAATAAGGTGGTTACAGATCGGATCAGACCCGGACCAAACCCTATTTTTTCCAAACTTTGAAGGATGAAGGACCATTCAAGGTGGTCATAGGCCTTATCGAAGTCTATTTTAACAAATACAAAATCAATGCCAGAGTCTTCAGCATATTCAATGCCTTCCCATAAGGCTATGACCGCCTCAATAATTCTTCTACCCTTGATGAATCCTTTTTGTTCCGCACTTATCCACTTCATGAGGAGAGGAGTGATCCGAAGAGCAACCACCTTGGAAAATATTTTGTAATAGGTAGTAAGCATGGTGAGAGGCCGCCAATTGGCAAGGTCTTCCCTGGCACCTTTCTTGTGTAGCAGCTTGATAATCCTGTTGATAGAGTAAGGTAAAGCTTTATGTCGGATTGATTCCTTCCATACTTGCAAGAGGAAAGGGGCTAACACTTCCTTGAAGACCTGAAAAAATTTCAAAGGAAGACCATCAATTCCCGGGGACTTGTGGGGGGTTAGAGATTCTATAGTTGTTCTGATTTCGAAGAGCGAGAAGGGGAGGTTAGAGGACAATCTTGCTCCTTCACCAATCACCGGGAGTCTGTACTTCCATATCACTTCTCTGGCTATTGCTACCTGATCAGTTACCTCTTCTTTTGGGGCAAAGAGTTTACCGAAGTAATTACGGGTATAATCAAGGTTTTCATTCTCAGTCTGAATAGCATTGTCTGAGACCACGAAGAGGGGGACAATTTCTCTGACTTGCTTTTTCTGGAGCATTTTAAACATCAGTTTATTAGGACGATCTATCTTCTTGGCTCACCATTCTCTAAAGAAAAGAGAAGTGTGTTTGCAAGCGACGTCCTCCTCCTGTTTGATTCTGGCCCTTAGCTCTAGGATGGTGTTTTGGGATGATTCATCCTGTATGCCCGCCTCAAGCTCAACAAGAGCACTGTAGATCTGATCACGTCTCTTTCTTCTAATTAAAGAGACTTCTTTTCTGAACTTCAAGAGAATCTTTTGTGTTTCCTTTACTGCCAAGGACCAGGTAGCAGCTGGTCTAGAAGATCTAGAAAAATGTTCGGCCCAGATAGATAGGACCACTTCTTGAACCATCGGAAGCTTGAATAGGGAGGGATCAGTGTGAAACCACTGGTTTCTTATTTTGTTGGCTTTTTGGTCGATAGTGGTAATCATTAGGAAAAGTTTGGACTCAAAAATGGGCCTTGTAAGAATTGTTGATGTGGCATAGCTTTCAAAAAGTGGGGATCGGTAAATTTTTTGCAAATAAGATCCAAACTTGTCGAAGGTTGGATGTTTAGAATCTACTCTTCAAATGCTATCTATGGATATATGGCATGCATGTATCGGACATTGCCTTCATGTAGATCTAGAAAAAGGTGATTTTAGATTACCGTAACGGTAACAAAACCTGGCTGATTGAAAAAAATGGCATAACTTTCATAGAAGTCATCCAAACTTTTCGGACCTTGGATCTTTAGAATCCATTTTTCAATAACTTTCCAATGATAGGTCATTTCATGGGGTTCTAAGCAATATTTAGAGGGGTCTACCGGGTTGCTTTCTTTTGTACAACTTTGATGATGTGGCACTCTTAAAAGGCCCAAAAACGAGTTCAAATTTTTCCTAATGGATGGGGTCATGGTCGAAGATACAAGAGTTGAAGTTGACTTTGGTTTTGACCCTACTAAACGAGTTAGCGAGGGAGAGAGACACATAGGTTCTATCCAGCCTAGCTTTCGTTACCAGTTCACCTCTCGAGTAATTTTGCAAGGAAAACACATCTACCTCCCCGCAGCCCCAAAGATCATGATTATCCTTGAGAAGTTCCCATGCTGATTTTTTCGCCCCATGGATCACTATGCCTTTCCCCAAGAACGTGTCATCATGAGAGGATTCCACCAGGTTGAAGTCACCTATAAGAGGGACCTCACCTTGAATATGGTCAAGGTCTTATGGTCAAGGTCTTCCCATAATTGCCTCCTTTGAGCAGTAGACCCCGCAGCATAAACTTACACTATGGTACAGTTAGGGATGTTAGACAAAGGGACCTCAACCCAATGATCCCCTGATTGCACTACTTTAGCTACATCCACCCATTTTCTAGCGATACCCAGGACCGAGCCGCCTGACCCCCTACAGTGGGAGGAAGAAAACCATCTAAGTGAGGGGGAAATTTCCCTCAACCGCCTAGTAAGATCATCTCCATTGACTTTCACCTCCTGGAGAGAGACTACATCAACAGGGTTATCCATATTCCAATTTTTTATTTTCCTAAACTTAGAGGGGTCTGTCAACCCTTTAATATTCCAAGATAGGACTTTCATTTATGAACGCGTTTGTCTTTTCTCTTTTCTGCCGAGGACTTAGAAGGCTTTTGAGACGATTTCTCGTGACCTCTTTTATTGTCCTTTTGGATTTCCATGGGAGTAGAGGAGGATGTCGGTGGGATATTCTCTTTGTTAGCTGCGTCTGTTTGGGGAGCGGCTAGGTTTAGGTCGTTTAAAGTATCCTCGTCCATCCTATTCACCTGATTTTCTAATTCAGTAGGTGATGATTCTTCAGCTTCTGACTCTGAGATTTCAGAATCAAGGAAGTCACTGTCGTCAAATCCAGTAAGAGGAGCCAGTATCGAGAACCTATTGGTCTGCTAGTGTTTGGGTTTTTCTCTAAATTTTTCTTTGCCTTTATCCTGGTTAGGAGAGGGTCCCCTACCTTGATTGTGAGTTACTGTCGTGAACTTAGACTGGTCTCCTTCGTTAGTCTTACCCTGGTTGAC
Organism: Adiantum capillus-veneris; assembly: GCF_014529385.1. NCBI lineage: Eukaryota > Viridiplantae > Streptophyta > Polypodiopsida > Polypodiales > Pteridaceae > Adiantum > Adiantum capillus-veneris. The sequence continues at coordinate 166,901,432 of NC_140938.1, forward strand.
TGAAGGAGCAGGTTGGGGGGGAGGGGGAAATTTAATAGGGCAGTCCTTAACAAAGTGGTTTTTGTCCCCACAGTGGAAGCAGGTACTCGAAAGATATTTGTACATGATCTCTTGGACAAAGAGTTCTCCATCATCAGCGAAAATGTCTATGGCTTCTAGCAGGGCTCTGGAAATATCCATCTCAATAAGAACCTGAGGGTGCCAGGAAGGAATGTAATTGGTTTTTTGCCTACCTCCTAGAACCTCACCCAAGGGGGCTCCTATCTCAGCTAGGTGTGAATGATAGTGCATAGGAAGGTTGGGGCACTCCACCCATACCGGGTAGTTAACCAGAGCCGACCGCTCAGGATTGAAGTCTTTATTCCACCTAAACAGAATGAGAGGGGATGAACGAATCCACTCCCCATGACTTAAAATAGAGAAAGCCATTTCAGGCTATTTGAAAACGAACAGGTAGTGACCTTTGGGTAGAGCCTGAATGGTCTCCACCTCTGCTACTAATGTCCCCCACTGTGTGCGAATCCAGTTTCTAAGTATTTCCACTGGAGGGCGAGGAGCAGCTAACAATCCTATCAAAGCTCTCTCTTCTAAATCTTTCTGTTTTTTCCTTATTTGAGAAGCAGGGAGGGTAACCCGGGGCTTACTTTCTTCGCCTTCTGGTGCGCCTCCTGCAACAGCAGGATGATAGCTTTCTCCCCAGAAAAGGTTTTCGGGCAGCGAACTCTGCTGCTGGTTGGAGCTTGGTTTATTAGCACCTTGATGCTTTTCTGCATCATTCTGGGGATGGGGTGGTGTTGCTGCTCCGCCATCACTTTGCGGTAGCTTGCCTTGAGCTTCTACACGAGACCATGGGGGAGGGTGGGTATCACCTCTTGGAAGAGCGTGGTCTTGGGGAGCAAAGACTCCTCCTGAGGGGCATTAGGAACAACGAGGCTGCGGTGAGGTAAACAATTTGACGGGTGCCATGCGTTAGGGGACGTAGGCTCATGAAGACGCGAGGGAGGGGGAGTAAGCATAATGATGAGGGGGAGCGTAACCCCGGAGGTTATGCCCTGGCTCTGTGGTTAACCCTAGTTACACCATCGCTAAGAGTCCATAACCCTAGCTCTCCACGATTGACAGTGCAAGGATTAGGAGCCATTTTGTTACAATCCTGGCTTTTTCGGCAAGACCTCTAATCATCATTATTTCTCTCTCATCCTCGTCGTATCTAATCTTTTCATTTTAGCCTATTATCCGTAAATCTCCCTTAGGGTAAAGGCCCCAATAGAAAACCACCCCCGAAAAGGAGGACGCGGGTATCCTCTGCATTAGTATAATCTCGCACCAGAGATGAAACAAGCAAGTGCCAGCAGGTGGGTGGTTTAAAGCAACACTCTATGCATCTTGGCCGTTCGATGAAGAGTTCAAACCCCCATGGCGCAACGGCTGCTTTCATGCCCATGAGTGGTTCACATTATGCTCCACTTTTTTATACACAGTTTGCATTTCGCCACCATTCTGCATCTGTGTTTCTGTGTCGCGATTCAAATTTTTTCTAGGTATAGGGTTTCTGCTCCACTTTCAAACGCGCCTCTCCAAGGCGAAAACGATGCAACATCGTGTGTGAACGACACATCCTCTCTTAGGTGGCCTTAAGTTGGGGGTTTTACCCTAGTTGCCAATTCTCTTTATTATCCTTGAGCTATCTTGTCCAAATTCATTAAAGGTAATATCTTGCTTACCTCTCTCATTGTGGAATTAGCTCTTGACTATAATTAACACTCAAGGGATCTTGCTATCATTGCCATATCCTAATCTGTCTAATAATCTTGAGACATGTATATAAATAATCTGAAAGACTTCAAACTCTTTGATCACTTGATGGTGATAAGAAACCTGAAGTAGATAGAATAAAACTATAAGGTAAATGTGCAGAATGATCACCTCTGATATTTAAGGACTTTGGGGACAAGCAGATGCATCAGAGGAATAGTTGTCATTGTTTGACACTAAAAAACCAATCTCCGTTCATTGATGAGCTCCAACACATACGGCTATAAGGGTCTAGACTTGCACCGAGAAGACTCCAAGATTATGATATGATTGGAAGGGAAACTATGGTTCTAAGTTGATATCTCTGCTAGAGCTAACGACCTGACCCATTGTTGTTTATCATTTAGGTGATTATAAGTGGTCGAGTCAACCAAATCATGTACGATTTATTTTAGTTTTTGATGATATAGTGTTCATCGGGTCTATATAATTGCTTTTCATCTCTCTGCTTCTGCTCTTTTTTCTCTACAACTCTCATAGTCAGAGACCCCGCGCCTTCCCGTCTCACCTTGCGAACACATATCCCTCGATATTTTTTGTGAACCCAACACGAAACTGATCGGGGTGAAAGGTGAAGATGGAAAAGCCATAGCAATTGATGAAGGTTATTGAAGAGTTCAATTCTAAAAGATTTAATGGGAACTTAACAGTTGCATATTTTTCAAAAATGCTCCAGTTGGTTCAGGGATCTTTGCTCGAAGTGAAAGCCATGAAGATGAAAAAAAGAAAATCGATGATGCAATGGAGATGGCACTTGATGCCGTATATGAACAATATGGTGTTTTTCAAGGGCACAATCCAGATTGTCTCCTTGCATGCTATAAAGCGGAGATGAAGAGCCGAGGAATTCCAAAAGATCGGATGATTTTGACTTTTGAAGAAGTTGTAATTTCCAAATTTAAAGATAAGGTTTGAGAGCTGGTGATAGCCGTTTTTCGGCTCTCTATGATTGCCATAGTGAGTCATCCCCCCCTATCAAATCACTCAAACACTGTGGTTAACCTCACCCTTTCACTGTATATAGGTGCGTGTGAGTTAGGGGACTTTTCCCATATCTCCTTACTGAAATAAAAACCCTCAATTAGATAGTCATTGGGCTAGTTGAGCCAAAAACAAAAATATAAAATATAAAAAATATAAGTATATTATGGCCCATGTGTATGTAAATATTTCTTTGTATATAGGGCCTAAATAAAATATTTTTTCATAATTATTTTGGTATTTATTTAAATATTTTTACCTAGGTGTGTGTTATTTATGCTCTGTACATTGTCTCACCATTACCACAATTTTTCTTACCATTTTTCATACTCTTTATTCCATATAGAAATATTTTCATGTAAGCTTCTCTTATATTTGGTGTAACTCCACCCCAACAAAAATCCGAAAAAACTAGTTTTATTTATGTGTATATTTTTTCACTATTGTGATTTTTCCCTTCCTACATCTATTTTGTTTTTTTTCTAAAAAATTAGAACACCAAAAATATTTATCTTTTTATGGTAGCCTCATAATGAGAGAGATTTCTTTTGACCCCTTTATATTTTTTCCACTTATATTATTTATATTTGACATGTACATATTTTTTAGACCCTTCAATATTTGATTTTCTTAGTTATACTATTCACTTATATCATGATCTCAACAATATCTTCAATTATAGCCCTACCAAATAAGGTCAAGGGTAGGTGGCATGCATACATGCACTATGGAGGGCTCACTCTTGGAGGTATTCAAAAGAATCATCCAAAGAAGGGCCCCACAAGGACCTTGTGCAGTGAGAAAAAACGGTCAGTTTTGCTGAATTTTTAAAGTTCACTTGCTCTCCGAATTTGAAAAGGTGATACAAACAAAAGTTGTAGCTCGTGGGCTGAACTTTTGCCTCAAATTTTTTCATATTTTTTTGAGCTACGAGCTGTGAGCTATGATTTTATTAGTGGACCCCAATTTTCCCATGCTATGCAGCCACACTCTCTCTTCCACTTTATCATTTTCCTCTTTCACACACACTTCTCCACTCATCATCCCCACCTCTCTCACCACTCCTCTCTGCACCCTACTCACCTTCTCCTCAACCTTGAAGAATAAGAGAAACCATGGTGAACTCATACCTCCCACACACAATTCCATTCCAAAATTGACCACCTAGTCTCATTTTTCCTCCTCCAAATTACCCATATCTATAAAAAAAACCACAAAATTCAGCCTCTTCTCTTAAAAGACAGCATCATGGTGGTTGATTACTCAGCTTCAATTACCTTGTCTCTCAAGGAAGGTCAAGAGTGGATAAAAAATGTACCGTCAAAGCTAGTGGACCGTCAACAAGCGTCAAAATCGGCCCTACTCAAGACACTTGGAGCATCAACCTTGTAAGAAATCCACCTTTTCTTACCTCTTAAGAGTTTTTCTTCCTTATTTGTATCCTACATGGATACTCCCATTGTAAATATCCAATTCCATTTGTAAATTAATACTAACTCTACTAACACTAACCCACTATGAAAAGTCCTATCACCTCCATTTCTCTCCTCTCTCTTTCCCCACCAACTTCTTGATAATTCCAAGCAAAAGAAATTAGATAAATTGCTGAAAATCTAACCCAACCATGGTTAGAGGAGTAACCCTAGCCTTTAAAATTGCTATACAAGGAGGGTGTAGCTAGCACAAAAGGGGGAGCCATAAGCAAGAGCACTATGCTATAGCTTGAGAAGCCAAGCTCAACCTCTCTAGAAGGAGCTCTTGAGTGGAAGCTCATTGTCTTATGCATGTGCATGTGTTGTAATAGGGGATTAGCAAGGGAACTCTATGCCATTGCAAGAGAGAGAGAGAGTGATCATTCAATTGAGAGTAGGAAATCTATCATTTCTCCTACTAGTGTAAGCCCAACATTCGCTGAATCAAGGAGGGTGGATTTGGACTAAGCTTGGATCTTTGTCTCCCTTCCAACGTGAAGTAATGGACAACAATGATGCGTAAGTGTCTTGGTGTTTTTTGTTAAGTTCTTGATAGCTTGTCTCTGGTGTTGTCATCAATCTAGCCATAAATCCCACATACTGTAAGAGGGCGACAGGGTGGAGAGGACTCCCCTGGCTTTAAGACAGTGATTGGGGTGGCTTTTCTTGTGATGTGGTGTGGTGAAATTTACGCAAGCTATGTTGAACAAATACTAATCTCACTTTGATTTGTCATGACAGATTTGTAAGAAGGTATTAATGCAACAAGCACCCCCTTCCCCTTTCTCTCTCTTTCTTAAATATATAGTTGTGTTTGCTTGATCATTGCCGATACGTTTCAAAGCAGCCCGAGCACTATCTCTCTCTCTCTCTCTCTCTCTCTCTCTCTCTATGCGTCCTAGTTCGCATCCAAAACTAGGTGGTGCCCCAAATTTGTGTAGGGTTAGGTTGCGGGTTTGTGTGTGTGTTTGTTGTTTTTTCCAACCCCAACCCAATTGAGCAGCACGGGAGCCTTGAAGGGTGTCTAGAGGTTGCTCTTCTTGTTGCTCGCCCCGGACCGCTTCAAATTGGTGCCCCCACGGAGGACGGCTTGTGTATTTTTGTGTAGAATCAACCTTTAGTATAGTCAAGTAGTTTGCATGAATCACGAAAATTTGTATGATCCCTTCATTCCCATTGCAAGGCAAAAGGTACACATAATTGTTAGTACTAAGTTGCAATTTCAACGTGTCATTTGTAGAATTTTAGGTCCTCTTAGGTTGGCCGAGATAAACGCTTCAGTAAATCCTTTTATTTTGCCTCTCATTAGGTACGACCTTAGTTTGGACGTCTATATTTTTGTTTTGTTTTAAGCATTAGGTCATGCATAGACCATGGATAATGGCCCAGGAATAGAGGTTTTCCCCTTCCATTTCACTCCACACATTAGAATAAACATTGCAATTAGTAGGAAAATCCATTTTCAACAACGTATGGTGTTCATGTTTGGTGCCCAAAGAGTAGGAGAAATTCTCGCATCACCAAACCCTGTCATCCTACCTCTTATTGATTATCATAGGTCGTTTGATGTGAATATCTTTATTTTGTTGTAGAATAGATTGCAAGCTAGAAAACATTATTGTGTAAATCTTTTTAAGAAAGAAAAACAAAAACGGGTGTCACTTTGAAATCAATTCAATGGAAAGCCAACGCCAAATGTCTGGGTATCCTCTTTTCTTTGGAGAGCCTGGAGAGGATGCAGAATTATTTTTAGCGAATTTCAAGATGTCTTGCCGTATCAAGAGGATAATAACTGATCAAGAACGTGTAGAAATGTTTGAGGTGGTCCTTAGGAAAGATGCTAGCACTTGGTTTGACTCTTTGCCTGAGGAAGTTAAGGGGAATTACACAGAAGTTTTGAATCGTTTCAAGAAATACTTCTTTGATCCCCAAAACACTCAAAAATTATGGCAAGACATTGTTTCTCATAAGCAAAAAGACTTAGATGACTACTACTTGTACAAGCAAGAGTTTCTACGTCTTTGGGCTCTATGGATACGAAATGTTGCTAACCCTGGTGATGGTGCAGAATTTCTAAAGAAGGAGAGGTTCATAGCCGGACTCTTTCCTAACCTTAAGGTAAAAGTTGAGGCGGGTGCACCTGCTACCTTTGATGCAGCTGAAACTAGGGCTGTTGAGAAATATAGGAAACTCAAGTGCTTAAGGGGAGAGGTTCCAATAGAAGGTCTTAGACCCAAAGGTAAGTCACAAGCATCAACATCGATAGATCTTCCTGAGGTAAGTCACAAGCATCAACATCGATAGATCTTCCTGAGGTAGCGGCGGAAGTAATTGAGAAGTTAAACGAATCTTTAAGCAGCCTGTCAATTCACCTTGCACAAGCTGTAGGTCCAAAGGGACAAGCAAAGAAGTCTGAAGAGCGAGATCCACGACCTAGGAGAGTCTTGCAATGTTGGAATTGCGGAGAGTCTGGACATGGGATGTATAATTGTCCTTGGCCCCGTGGAGAGCCAGGGAGACGTAACATGAATTACCCAGTGATGAATGCAGGAGAAGGAGCTGGTCAACAACCAAGGCTTCTACAAAGGCCAAATGGACCAAGACCACCTCCACAAGGGGTAGAAGGAGTTCCACCTTTGCCAGATCCAAATGTGCATGTGGTAGAGGTGACAAATTCAAATGAGGTTGACATGGAAGCCAATGGCATTAAGCGTGGCCGAGGGAAAGGTAAAGAGAAAGAGGGTGTCCCATCTCAGAGTGACCATGGACAAGGCAAGAAGGCAAAGGAGACCAAGGAAGCTAAGAGGACTCGACGTCGTATCAACCTCCAAGACTTCCCTCTTGGACATGGTATGGCTCCGTACAACTTGTTGGAAGACATGAGAGGTAAGGGTCCTGATATTTCATGGCCTCAATTTCTTGCATTATGTCCACAAGTAAGGAGGGATTTAACAAGGGCAGTTAGCACTAGGAGAAAGGTAAAAGAGAGTGTGCCTGTTGTAAAAATTGCACAAGCTGAAATGAATGAGGACATTACACCGGTGCTAGACTGTTACATCAAAGGAAGATTGGTTAGGAAAGGTCTAGTGGATGGGGGTGCACAAATTTGCATCATGACAGAGGGACTCATGCAAAGACTAGGCATGCACATCCATGAGACACCTGAAATCAAAGTCAAGATGGCAAACAATAGCAAGGCTAGGTGTGTAGGCATTTGTAAAAATGTCTTTGTAGAGGCCTTTGGCATTAAGAAAGCGGTGGATTTTTATGTTATGTCGACCAAGGGAAGTGGTTATCCATTTATCCTAGGAAGACCATGGCTAATGAAAATGCGAGCTTTGCAGGATTGGGAGAGTGGGAAATTAATTTGCAGGAATGACAATCATAAGAAGGTTGTCTTTGACATGAAGGAGCAACGCCAAGAGGAGCTCCATGAAGAATCATCTCAAAGTGAGACGGAAGAAGGTTGGACCGATAGCACTTCAGAAGAAGAAAGTAGCGGCAGCATTACTGAAGAGGAGTCTTCCATCGAAGTCATGGGGGTAAGGTTTAAGCCAAGCAACCAAGAGACCTCTTGTCAAGGCTTGGAGGAGGTAGGTCCTCAAGAGAACGAAGGTGTTCAAAATGAAGGGATGCTGGAAGGTATGCTATCAACAACACTTACAAAGGATGAAAGAGAGGAGTTCAAATGTGTGCTAAGGAAGTTTCCTAGGCTTTTTGCCAAAGACTACACCGACGTGCGTGGAGTAGATGTTGTTCAACACAAGATTGAGTTGAAGCCAGAGGCCACACCTAATACTCAAAAGCTACGAAGGCTAGGAGTCATCAAGGAGCAGGCTTTACTCAAGGAAGTAAGAAAGCTTCTAGCAGCAGGTTTCATTTATCCAGTGGAGAATTCAGAGTGGGTCTCTCCCATTGTTGTAACTCCTAAGAAAAACGGAAAGTGGAGGGTGTGTGTGGATTACCGTCCACTCAATGAGGCAACAAAAAGAGATCACTTTCCCCTCCCATTTCAGGATGAGATACTAAATGAGGTAGCTGGTCATGAGAAGTACACTGTGTGTGATGGTTACTCAGGTTACTTTCAACTAGGGATTGCATTGGAGGATCAATTGAAAACAACCTTTATCACTCCTTGGGGTTGTTATGCTTTTAGAGTCATGCCATTTGGTCTGACAAATGCTCCTGCAACATTCCAACGTTTCATGAACATGGTGTTTCAAGCATTCTTTGGAAAGTCAATTAGGGTGTTCATTGATGATTTCTGTATTTATAGCTCAAAATCATTGCATCTACAAAGGGTAGAAGAAGGTTTAAAGAAGCTCTACGACATGGAAGGTCAACTCAACCCCAACAAGTGCCACATAGGTGAGGATGAAGTTATCTTGCTCGGTCACAAGGTTTCCTATAAAGGCATTGAGGTGGATCCTTCAAAGGCAAAGGCTCTTATTGAGCTCCCATCACCGAAGAGTCTTAAGGTGGTCATCTCTTTCATTCAGAAGGTGAAGTATATGTCACGCTTCATTCACTTAGCCTCGGAGTTGCTTCATCCTTTGCAAAAGTTGACACAACAAGTAGAATTTGCATGGTCTGATGAGCTTGAAGAGTATTTTTGTAACATTAAAGTCATTTTGTCAGAGCTACCAACACTCATGCCTCCTTGTTGGGAGTACACATTCTTTGTTAGCTCTAGTGTTGGAAGGGAAACAATTGGTGCTGTGTTGCTACAACAAGATCCCCACAGTACAAGGATGCGACCCATCTACTTTGCTAGTAGGGTCATGAATGCTTTGGAGAGAGACTACACAGAAGCAGAACTCATGATGCTTTCTCTCATGTTTGCGGTGAGAAAGTTTAGATCCTACCTGCCACCAAAACCTTTTGTAATTCTCACTGCAGAGAATTTGTTCCCTTGGGTGTCATCTCAAATGAATCTTAGTACTAGGATCTCAAAGTGGATTATGGAGTTGCAAGAGTTTCAATACTCTTTCAAGGTAGAAGATAGTGTGCGTGCACAATTGGCAGGGATTCTCACTTATAGGGTGCATGAAAAGGAGATTAAGGTGCCTGAAGTAAAGACCCTACCATTGCCACCACCAAAAAGTATTCCCAATGATTTTACCTCGTTCTTTGATGGAGCTTTTCGACGAGCCACAGGAAAAGCAGGGAGAGGGCTAGTGTTGCTCAACCCAAGTGGAGAGGTGGTCATGAAAGAGAAGTTCAATCTACCAAGTTCAGCTAGCAACAATGAAGCAGAATACGACACACTAATTCATGGATTGAAGATGTGCATTGGCCAAGGGATACAACGCCTCATGGTAAAGGGAGATGCACTTCTCATTGTTAAACATATTTTAGGCGTTTGGGCATGCAAGAATGAAAGCTTACGGACAAAAGTTCATGCCATTCGTAGATTGTTTGATCAATTTGAAGAAGTGCAACTATATCATATTCCTAGGAAACAAAATGAAGATGCCGATTTACTTGCACAACAAGCAGTTACATGTGTTGAGAGAGAAGTGCAGGTCATCATGGTGGCAGCAGCTGTCAAGCAACCGAGATACCAGGGATTGGAGTCATTGACTCCCATTATTAGCTACATTTTGGAGGGCGAGTTTCCACAAGACTTCACGAAGGCTCAGAAGAGGAGACTCATGAAGAAGGCAAGCGCATATCTCTTCCTAGAAGGCTCCCTCTATCAAAGAGGGAAGGATCAAGTGTGCAGATGAGTACCAACTATCGAGGAAATTCCAGCCATTCTAAAAGGTTTGCATGAAGAGGCATGTGGTGGTCATTTTGCCCAAGAATTAACTGTGAAGAAGATTTTGCTTGCGGGGTATGTTTGGCCAAGTCTACATGTGGATATCCAACATTGGTGTAAAAGTTGTCACAATTGTCAGGTAAATGGGAATAGAAGATTGATTTATGGTCCAAGGCAAATTGTGCTTGCACATGGACCCTTTGAAAAGTGGGGCATTGATGATATGGGTCCTCTGCCTAGGACAAAAAATGGTAAACTCTACATTCTAGTGGCTGTAGACTATATGACTAGGTGGGTGGAAGCACAAAGTGTGGCAAAGGTAAATGAGAGGACAGTGAGCAAATTCGTCTACACTCACATTTGTTGTAGATTTGGCACACCTTTGGAGATTGTTTCTGATAATGGTCCAGGGTTTAGAAAGGGATTGCTCACAGAAGTCTGTGAAGAACTTCACATTCTACATCGTCACAGTACACCCTACTATCCCCAATCAAATGGTTTGGTAGAAAAAGCTAATGGTGTCATTGCGGGCATCATTAGAAAGATGGTGAAAAACAAGACAAAGTTGTGGGATGACTTCTTGGATGGTGCCTTGTGGGCGTATCGAACCACATATAGGGAAGCCACGGAGTTCACACCATTTCACTTGGTCTATGGTCAAGAGGCTTTACAACCAATTGAACTAAATATTCCAACAATGCGACTTCATGGCAAATCAGCACAAGATGATCAAGAAGCATGGATGGATAGACTTCTTACCTTAGCTGAGCTTGAGTGGAAAAGAGAAGCAGCATACGAATGCTATAAGAGGAAAGCCACACAGACAAAGAAGAAGCTTGACAAGAAACTGAAGGACAAAGGCATCAATGAAGGAGATCTTGTGCTAAGGTATGACAATCGACTCGATAATCGTTTTGATGCCAAATTTGAAACAAGATGGCAAGGGCCATACATAGTCAAGAAGGTTTTCAATTCAAGTTACTATCAACTTATGGACTTGAATGGGAAAGAGCACTCCAGGAAGGTAAACGGCTATCGCTTGAAGCCTTACTTGAGTCGCCTTCTACCAAAGGATCTACCAGAGCAAAAGGCAACTATCCCATGTAAGTATTGTTCCATGAAGCATGAGTGTAACACAAACCAAAATTCCAAGGGGCCAAACAATGAAGATCTTGTCAAGGACTCTGAAGCACTCTCTTTGGAAAAGATTCTTTATGATGGTACATGAATATACCATCATCCTGGGGGAGGGCTAATGATAGCCATTTTTCGACTCTCTGTGATTGCCATAGTGAGTCATCCCCCCCTATCAAATAACTCAAACACTTTGGTTACCCTCACCCTTTCACTGTATATAGGTGCGTGTGAGTTAGGGGACTTTTTCCATATCTCCTTACTGAAATAAAAACCCTCAATTAGCTAGTCATTGGGCTAGTTGAGCCAAAAAAAAAAATAAAAAAAAATAAAAAATATAAGTATATTATGGCCCATGTGCATGTAAATATTTCTTTGTATATAGGGCTTAAATAAAATATTTTTTCATAATTATTTTGGTATTTATTTAAATATTTTTACCTAGGTGTGTGTTATTTATGCTCTGTACATTGTCTCAACATTACCACAATTTTTCTTACCATTTTTCATACTCTTTATTCCATATAGAAATATTTTCATGTAAGCTTCTCTTATATTTGGTGTAACTCCACCCCAACAAAAATCCGAAAAAACTAGTTTTATTTATGTGTATATTTTTTCACTATTGTGATTTTTTCCTTCCTACATCTATTTTGTTTTTTTTCTAAAAAATTAGAACACCAAAAATATTTATCTTTTTATGGTAGCCTCATAATGAGAGAGATTTCTTTTGACCCCTTTATATTTTTTCCACTTATATTATTTATATTTGACATGTACATATTTTTTAGACCCTTCAATATTTGATTTTCTTAGTTATACTATTCACTTATATCATGATCTCAACAATATCTTCAATTATAGACCTACCAAATAAGGTCAAGGGTAGGTGGCATGCATACATGCACTATGGAGGGCTCACTCTTGGAGGTATTCAAAAGAATCATCCAAAGAAGGGCCCCACAAGGACCTTGTGCAGTGGAAAAAAACGGTCGGTTTTGCTGAATTTTTAAAGTTCACTTGCTCTCCGAATTTGAAAAGGTGATACAAACAAAAGTTGTAGCTCGTGGGCTGAACTTTTGCCTCAAATTTTTTCATATTTTTTTGAGCTACGAGCTGTGAGCTATGATTTTATTAGTGGACCCCAATTTTCCCATGCTATGCAGCCACACTCTCTCTTCCACTTTATCATTTTCCTCTTTCACACACACTTCTCCACTCATCATCCCCACCTCTCTCACCACTCCTCTCTGCACCCTACTCACCTTCTCCTCAATCTTGAAGAATAAGAGAAACCATGGTGAACTCATACCTCCCACACACAATTCCATTCCAAAATTGACCACCTAGTCTCATTTTTCCTCCTCCAAATTACCCATATCTATCAAAAAAACCACAAAATTCAGCCTCTTCTCTTAAAAGACAGCATCATGGTGGTTGATTACTCAGCTTCAATTACCTTGTCTCTCAAGGAAGGTCAAGAGTGGATAAAAAATGTACCGTCAAAGCTAGTGGACCGTCAACAAGCGTCAAAATCGGCCCTACTCAAGACACTTGGAGCATCAACCTTGTAAGAAATCCACCTTTTCTTACCTCTTAAGAGTTTTTCTTCCTTATTTGTATCCTACATGGATACTCCCATTGTAAATATCCAATTCCATTTGTAAATTAATACTAACTCTACTAACACTAACCCACTATGAAAAGTCCTATCACCTCCATTTCTCTCCTCTCTCTTTCCCCACCAACTTCTTGATAATTCCAAGCAAAAGAAATTAGATAAATTGCTGAAAATCTAACCCAACCATGGTTAGAGGAGTAACCCTAGCCTTTAAAATTGCTATACAAGGAGGGTGTAGCTAGCACAAAAGGGGGAGCCATAAGCAAGAGCACTATGCTATAGCTTGAGAAGCCAAGCTCAACCTCTCTAGAAGGAGCTCTTGAGTGGAAGCTCATTGTCTTATGCATGTGCATGTGTTGTAATAGGGGATTAGCAAGGGAACTCTATGCCATTGCAAGAGAGAGAGAGTGATCATTCAATTGAGAGTAGGAAATCTATCATTTCTCCTACTAGTGTAAGCCCAACATTCGCTGAATCAAGGAGGGTGGATTTGGACTAAGCTTGGATACTTTGTCTCCCTTCCAACGTGAAGTAATGGACAACAATGATGCGTAAGTGTCTTGGTGTTTTTTGTTAAGTTCTTGATAGCTTGTCTCTGGTGTTGTCATCAATCTAGCCATAAATCCCACATACTGTAAGAGGGCGGCAGGGTGGAGAGGACTCCCCTGGCCTTAAGACAGTGATTGGGGTGGCTTTTCTTGTGATGTGTTGTGGTGAAATTTACGCAAGCTATGTTGAACAAATACTAATCTCACTTTGATTTGTCATGACAGATTTGTAAGAAGGTATTAATGCAACAAGCACCCCCTCCCCCTTTCTCTCTCTTTCTTAAATATATAGTTGTGTTTGCTTGATCATTGCCGATACGTTTCAAACCAGCCCGAGCACTATATATATATATATATATATCTCTCTCTCTCTCTACGCGTCCTAGTTCGCATCCAAAACTAGGTGGTGCCCCAAATTTGTGTAGGGTTAGGTTGCGGGTTTGTGTGTGTGTTTGTTGTTTTTTCCAACCCCAACCCAATTGAGCAGCACGGGAGCCTTGAAGGGTGTCTAGAGGTTGCTCTTCTTGTTGCTCGCCCCGGACCGCTTCACTGGCAGAAACCTACCCCACACAGTGGACTATTTTGCAGATGGGTTTGTTCATGAAATCTCAAAGATTATTGATTTATCAATGAAGGAGATTACTATGAACGAAGCCGGATTGTCTTCAGCAAAGGTGAACGAGATCAGATGCAGTTCCTCAATTATGATGAATTTTGGGGACATATATTTGCAAGGAATAAAGTCAAAGAAAATACAACTTTAGAAGTAGCACGTTCAGTTTCAAAGGACCATGTTTTGATCAACCTAGTAAAGGTTAACAATGAATTTAATGATAAAATACAAATAAAAATAAAAAAATAAAGATTTCTCGCATAGAAGTTACCTCTCCAGTGAAGAGGTATAATGTACAACAAGTGTTTTTCAAGCTATTGACTTTGGCATAGGGTGTTCTCAAAACGTTCATGAAGAAGAGGAACCTCTATAGGATACTAATGGATATATTAGTACTATAGCTAAGCAAGATAACAAGTTTACTGCAAATGATTGCATCAATAAAGCTATTATATACACAATACCTGAAAAAGTGCAGGAGGTTGAAGAGACGACACAAAATATGCTTAAGGGTATCCCTTTAGAGGGGGTTCCAGATGAACCTTTCTAGTGTTATGATGGGTTGTTAAGTAGCATGGATGCAGATGAGGATGCAATTGATGAGCTTGAAGATTGTCTAGATCATGATGATTGTGGATAGGTTATCCATGGGGATTCTACTTCTATGCTTATACATGGGCTACATGAGGAGGCTAAAGCTGTTTTACATGATCAAGCTTAAAACCCAAGTAAAGATGCCTTTGTTGATATAGGTCCATATTGTTCCAAGTCTCTTTATGATGGCTATGAATCTAGAGGCAATGATGATGCTAAATCATCATAGGTACTGCAAAAGATGCACAAGTTTCTCATTTCCTTGGCCAATATGCCAATAATGGTAGGATTTGGATGCTATTTCTAATGATGCTTACGCCAGTGATGGTTTGGCTGCCAATAAAAGGGAGTCAATGCTCTTTAATTCTTATTGGTCATGAGATTAGTTTCCAAAAGTTTATGGGATGTGATACACTCCATAACTCCCAATTATACTTAACACTCAAGGGCTCTTGCTATCATCGCCATATCCTAATCTGTCTAATAATCTTGAGACATGTATATAATTAATTTGAAAGACTTCAAACTCTTTGATCACTTGATGATGATAAGCAACCTGAAGTAGATAGAATAAAGCTACAAGGTAAGTGCACAAAATGATCACCTCTGATATGGGTGTATTTACAGACTTTGGGGACAAGCAGATGTGCTCGGCATTAGAGGAATAGTTGCATTGTTTGACATTAAAAAACTAACCTCCATTCATTGAGGAGCTCTGGCACATGCGGCTATGAAGTTCTAGACTTGCACTGAGAAGCATCCAAGATTATGATATGATTGGGAGAGAAACTATGATTCTAAGTTGATATCTCTGCTAGCGTTAATGACCTAACCCATTTTTGTTTATCATCTAAGTGATTATAAGTGCTTGAGTCAACCAAACCGTGTACAATTTATTTCAATTTTTGATGATATAGTGTTCATTGGGTCTATATAATTGCTTTTCATCTTTCTGCTTCTACTCTTTTCGCTCTACCACCTCTCACAACTAGAGACCCCCGTGTGGGGATAAACACTATGCTCACTCCACCTACTTAGCTGTGTGGGAACATATCATAGAACTCTCTAGAAGTTCATCTTCAAGCCTATATAACAAGGCTCTCTCAAGCATGTATTTCAAGCTTTTTCATTCTAGTAATTTAAGGTTGCTTTCCTCTTGTCTCAGAGTTATTCTCTCTCATCCACACACACACACACACAAGTATGAATGCTTCATATGTTATCCACCCTAAATCTCCCAACAACTGGTATCAGAGCCCTCATTGGTCCTTGGGGTCAATATCTAACCATTTAGGCTAGTGTGTGTGTTCTCTCACCTCCCTCTAGCTCTCTCTAGAAGCCTCCACGAGTTTTTCCCTTATCTTTAGGAGTTTTTGGCTGCCCACTCACTTGTCCATCTACTCCCTTGACTTTTGGGCTCATCACCCCTCAAATCAAGCAAAAGGTGGCTACTCTCATGCCAAGTATACCCTCCAAAACTCGTGGGCTGCTCTATCTTCCTCTTTCACCTTCTTCCTCTTTCGAGACTCTCGAAATGGTGTGTACCCTTTTACAAAAGCAATGTATGCGGTAATGAAGAATAAAGGCTTAAAACATGCACAAATTAGCTTCAAATGTTATCGAAGTGTGCCTTGAAGTATACCAATGTGTCGAGATGATTTATAGAAGCTCTCCCTTGATGAACGAAGCTGAAAACGAGTTCAAAACAGAGAATTTATTCTCTGATTTGAAGTTGAGTCCTTGTTGAAGCAAAACGGCCTTCGAAATGAGCTCTTTTCCTCCCGAAATTGATGTAGATGGTGCCCAAATTGAATGCCCTCATAGCTCAAGCTTCGGAATAGCTTAAGGAAGCCTCGAACAATGATTTAGAGGGCTGAAAATGAGGTTTTAATTGGCTATAAAATAGAAAATGAAAAGCCTCTTATTAGAGAGAGAAACTAGAGAGAGAAAATGAGCTAGTCTAGAGCTAGTTTGCACCAAAAATGATGAGAAATGGTGGGAATGGTTAGGGGTTGTTTAGGAGAGCTTATAAGCTTTCCATGGAAGCTTGGGGGGGGGCTGAGGAAGAAGGGTTTATGGAGTATAATCACTAGCGAAGGGGGGGATAACCTAATGGCTGCACAACAAAGAGAACGTCACCAAAAGGAAGAGAAAGCTTTAGGTATTCTACTCACTAGTGTTGAAGATGAGATTGTTCATTACTTAGATCAAGCCACTTCCGCTAAAGATGCATGGGATACTCTTGAAAGAACATTTGGGGCTAAGGGAAAACACTCTAAAATCTCTCCCAAGATGCAATTATATGCACTCACTATGCATGAGAATGAAACTCTTTCAAGTATGGTCAATAGGCTTAAGAGCATATGCACTCAATTATCCTATATAGAGTGTAACATTGATGAGGATGATAAAATTGCTATTCTACTTAAAGCCATGCCTATGCAATATGAGAATAGTGTCACCGTGCTCAAGGAAAAGGAACCTATTCCTTCACTTGAGAGCATTGTTCACTCTCTTCAAGAGGAAGAGAACAAGCATACTCATGCCACTCACACCAATGAAGCACCTATATCTCAAGCATTATTTGTTTCTAACTCTAAAAGCTTCAAGCCATTGTGGGAAAACAAATCATGCTTCTATCAATTGTTACAAGAACAAGAAGTGTGTGAAGTGCGGTAAGGTTGGGCATCCACCCCAATTTTTGCCTAAAGGTGGTAGCGGCGGCATTCCAAGTCATGGCGGCAACAACGGCAACACCTCCTCCATGGGAAGACGTATTCTCTACACTCATAGTGATGATGAAGACGACAATGATGACAATGGCACTCTCACGAATGATGAGCTACATTTTATTTCAACTACTTCTTCTCCTCGTGCATCCACTTCTTCTAGCTCCTCTTTTTCTAATAAAGTTCATGCTAAGGACAGCCCCAAAAAGGGTAAAAAAACATACTTTTATGAAAGTGGTGATGACATACTTTGAAGAGGAATTGCTACCTTATTTACCCCTTTGTTGAATCCATGTGAAGGTTATAGTACTTTCTTTGGGTGAACCACTTGTGACATGATGATGAATCCAATTGAGAACCATCAATGATCATTAAGTGATGAATCCCTTACGATTGTAATGAAGGACATAACGTTGTATCCATATGAGAACCGTTATGTACCTCATCCTCTTTCCATTGTGAACCTTAGGTGGTAGAAGCACGTGTTTAAGGGGGGATTTGTGGGGATAAACACTATGCTCACTCCACCTACTTAGCCGTGTGGGAACATATCCTAGAACTCTCTAGAAATTCATCTTCAAACCTATATAACAAGGCTCTCTCAAGCATGTATTTCAAGCTTTTTCATTCTAGTAATTCAAGGTTGCTTTCCTCTTGTCTAAGAGTTATTCTCTCTCATCCACACACACACACACACACACACACACACACAAGTATGAATGCTTCATATGAGTATCCACCTTAAATCTCCCAACACCCCGCGTCTTCCCGGATCACCTTGCAAAACACATATCCCCCGACAACATTAGTGAGCCTTATTTGAGTGCTTAAATCATTGTTTTTAGCTATTTTGATCATAGAAGAGTGTTCCTAGACCATAGGGTGACCTTTCTGGACTGATATATTGCAATTTTTAGGACCTTTTTCATGATGAATCGTGATTTTAGTACCTTTGCAGATTGTGACCAAACTTGGTAGGATAGTGTCCCTAGATGTCTTTGACCTCCTCTTAGAGTTTTGTTGCATTTTGAGTCCGTTCAAGTGCCGAAATCGCGTGATGATGTAGAGTGGTGAGAAAGGACATAGTTAAATTTCCCTGATCATTGAGTTGTGGTTTGCTTGTTGAGTTGTTAGGCTAGCTTGTTAGGTTCACTTCTTGTGATTGACCACCTCAAAGAAACTATGTGCTATGCTACAGACGTATGTCGCGGCGACCAGCTAACACCTACCATAAGAGTTGAAGCTTCCAAAAGGATGCTTAAAGAGATGGAAACCCAAAGTAAAGGCCATGAAAGTACATTCATGTAGCTTAAGATTCCCAAAATTAGTATGTTAATGGTAACATATTAAAAAAGAAAAGTCAAAGAAGGAGACAAGGTTTTTCTTCAAATTCACCTACCAAAGAGAAGTAATCAAGACTACTTCACAACAAAAGATCCCACTTCATATATGAGAAAAAGCTCAGTTTTTTTTATATTTTAAAATCACCTACTCACTCTTTGAAGTCTCAACACTTTTATATACAAAAACAACAGAAACTATATATTCTGCACAATTGGCTAGCATACATAGACATAGCTAGTACACACCACCTTTGTACACTTTGTACAACCGTGATTTATTCACATCCAAGAGTTCCAAAATAACTAGAAACAATCACAATGTAGGGGAGAAGGATGAGAGTAGGGAGTAGGTGTGTGCATTGGGGAAAAAAGAGAAGAGGTGGGGACTTAGGAAGGGAAGAGGAGTGGACACAAACTCTTGAGACTAACTATTTTTAAAAATTAGAAAAAAATTGATGCAAATTTAACATCTAAAAATTATCTCTTTATATATTAATGGCTTGACTATTGACTAATTTTCTAAGAGTTGCAACATTTAAAAAATGTCTTAATGATATTCAAGTTTGAATTAATATATTTTGTCTCCAAGAGGTTGAGATTGGAGGTAATATTCATCACTTTAACCTCAAAATAATTAGGCCAAAATTTGATTGGTACTTTATTAAGCATGCTACAATCAAAGGGGAGTTAGGCTAGAATGACATCTTGTGTCTTCAAGAGGTTGAGATTGGATTTAATACTCAGCACTTTAACCTCAAACTAATGGGTGCTTTTTTTTTTGCGAGCTTCCGATTTTGAGCTTTTGCAATCAAATTAATTTTTGCGAGCTTTCTAACTCTAGTTTTAGATTCTTTTCTAATGACACAAAAAACAGAGACATTAAATTAGAAGATTTCGGAGGTCATTTGGAGGGCCTTCTAAGAAATTCTATTTCTCTCTCTAGAAAATTTCTTAAAATGCCTTTGCACTTATTCAGTACATCCAAAAGGACAATTAAATACTCTAAAAAGTAAACCTTACTTTTCAGCATTCCTTTGAAACGGTCACTTTTGCACTAAATGCGAGTGTCTTTTTCACGAGCTCGGTGTCGCTCATTTAGAATGTCTTACATCATCAATGAAATTTTAAAAGAAATCACAAAACTCTAGTGTCAAAATTTGAAGATTCTGACACCGACAGTGCGTTCGGAACGCTTAAAAACCTAAAAATCGAATGTCTACTTACCCTTTTCTAACACCCAGAGAGGGAGAAATTACCAAAAAGCCCCTAAAAATGGGTCTTGGGATCACGGCGCGTGAGGGAAAACTTTTGTTTTTGTAAAGTGGCCTCTGTGCGCCGTGATCCACATTTGCAGAGGCCAATTTACAAAAACAAAAGTTGTTCCTCTCGTGCCGTGATCCCAAAACCCACTTTTAGGGGTTTTTTGGTAATTTTCCCCTCTCTGGGTGTCAGAAAAGGGCAAGTAGACATTTACAAAAACAAAAGTTGTCCCTCGTGCACCGTGATCCCAAGACCCATTTTTAGGGTTTTTTTGGTAATTTCTCCCTCTCCGGGTGTCAGAAAAGGGCAAGTAGACATTAGAAAAGGGCAAGTAGACAAAGTGGATCACAGCGCGCAGAGGCCACTTTACGAAAACAAAAGTTTTCCCTCACGCACCATGATCCCAAGACCCATTTTTAGGGGTTTTTTGGTAATTTCTCCCTCTCTGGGTGTCAGAAAAGAGCAAGTAGACGTTTGATTTTTAGGTTTATGGGTGTTCCAAACGCACTGGCAATGTTGGAATCTTCAAATTTTTACACTAGTTGAGAGTTTTGTGATTTTTTAAAATTTCATTGATGATGTAAGACATTCTGAATGAGCGGCGTCGAACTCGTGACAAAGACACTCACATTTAACAAGAAGGTGACCTTTTTCAAGGATCGTTTGCTCATTGAATGCATCTTTTATATTTTTGTTAATATCAGGTTTTTTTCTACGTAACGTAAGCTCTTCTCTCATTGAAGGAGCTCTTTTTCCTCTCTCTACTAAAAGGCCCTCCAAAAGACCTCCGAAATTTTCTAATGACTATACCATACACAACAAAAAACATGCATCGGTTTGCAATAATTTCACTTTATATTTAGAGTTTTTTTTAATGACACAAAAAAGTTCTTCGAAAAAGAGAGATTACTCATATGATACATACCAAAAAGATGTACAAGTCTCCAAAAGTCCTATTTTGAGCTTGTACAATTGGAGATAGATACCACAAGGCGTACATCTATTACCAAAAGAGATTCAAAAAAAGTTTCAAAAGGTGAAGAAAAGTAATTTTGCAACTCAAACAAAAGAGAGGTGTCCTTTGACGCGTACCTCTAAAGGACTTTCTTTAACGTTTATGTTCATCACAACACATGGTTTGTCTTGCGGGTTTTCCTTAATATGAATACAAGGTCTATGGGAGTTAGTGTAGGCTGATGAATGACAATGTTCTCTTTTGGTTGAAGCCCGAGGATATGCACATACATAAAGTACATGTGCTTACATGCTAAAAAAGCTTTATGTGTGGAATCTCTCTTCAGAAAGGCGGGGTAGGTGCAACTAGGTTCTACCTTTATGTGCACATCATAATAGCTCTCTGTCAAAACTCGAGAAACTATGTGTTGTTCACTTTCCAGTTTCTCTTCTAAGAATGTTGCAACCATACTTGCGGCTGACTCCAATCTCTTTTGTGCTTCTTTGGAGATGCCATGTCTCCAGTTGTTCTTTTTGCTACTCGAGCCTCCCAGTGTAACAGCAGTAGATGTATCTTTTGTGTTTCGTACTAGTGTTGCAAAATTTGTAAATTGAAAACCACTTTGCACCAAGTTGTCACTCTCTTCCCTTGATAAGTTGGTTCCAATATCCACTCTCTAGAATGTGGGAACTATTGGAGAGAATTTTACTTGTCTCTACACTTTTTGTGTGTGGCTTACATCATGATTGCAAAACCATATCCACTATGCAATCGTCTAATCATTAAAAGTTCTCTCCAACCAAAAACATGGTGCAACCAATCCCATATGATGGCTACGTAATTTGTTACTACATTTTTTCTTCCCTTCCATACCAAAACATTTCCTCAAGAAATTGGTTGGCATCCTTCATGAATCATAAAGCCCACTCTTTGCGTACAACTCTGACCTCTTGAATACATCTTGCAAAAATTTCTCCTTGCTTTATTTGAATGCTATCTCCCGCCTCATTGTCCGTGACATATAATTCAAGATTATCCTTTTCTATCAAATTGTACACTTCGTGGTCTCCCACTAGTTTTATGTTGCCTTGCTTCCATTAAACATCCACGTTATGTGCACTTGTGTCAGATGCACTTGATTTCTTCTTCTGTTGCACCGTCTCTTTGTCACCTTACATGAGAGGCTCTTCATACAAAGGACTCCCAACAACCAAGACTTTCAATGTACTTGCAATCTGAGTTGGATTTGAAGATTCTATGTGTTTGAAATTGTCCATCATTGCGTCTATGGAAGGGCTAGTTCCCATGAATCTGTCTGTGGTGTATCTCAATCTTTTTGCACATTGAATATATGCATTCAAAATTTCACTGACACATGCATCATAAAGCGAGATTTTATGTTTTCCACCTTCACTTGCCAGCCAACTTGCATGGATGCTCTCTGACAAGTATATACTTGGAGGTTGAGCTTTCTCTCAAGGACTCTTGCAGGCCTATAAATACAATACAAATAAAACTTGTATATATATCTCTATTCTCTTGTATGTTACATGAATCAAAGAAAAGATTGATATACCATTGGCTCAGCACTTCCCCAATTAGCAATTCGTTGCTCCCACCAATCAAACCATCACTCTAAAGCCTTTATATTATCTTCTGAAACATTTTTCACCCACCATTCTCATAACTTGGAAGCTTGAAAGGAGGCCTCATTTATTGTCTCTGCTAAGCGCCATGCTTCACATATTTCAATGTGATGCATTTGTCTATCTGATGATACATTTTTTTAGTGTGCTTGTGTAGACTTTTCTCTCAATCGAAAAGGCATGAGCGCTCCCTCCCTTCCATTACATTATGTCTTCTTCCAGTGTACATAGCCCGTATTTCCAACCAATTAGCTCCAACTTCTTCAGACATGAATCCAACAAATTCGGATGGTTCATGCCTGCATCCCTCGATCAACGTGTTTAAATTTCTCCAAAACAAGATTTTTGCCTCCTCGTCTTCCTCTTTACATTCACAAATTGCAATATCTTACAATGCTCTCATGCTATATACAAAATATAAAAAATACACTCAAAACAAGATATGATATCTAATATGTTTTTAAAGAGGCAAGTTACCGTGGATCATAAACTAAGCATGACATAGTTTCCCATCCTTCAACTCAATGAGTGTGATCAAAGTGCAACCATGCACTTTTCAAATCTTATGTCCCTCTTCTCCTCATTCGATTGATAGGTTCAAATCCTGATGTAGGTCCTTTTGTGGACATTTTGAAGATGTAACATTTATCTTTTGGTCCACCCTGTCCAAGAAAATGACTACCATGAAAGAATGGAAAAACACATCACTTTTGCAGCAATAGTATATTGTCACATCCATCACCAACAACGTGACCCTATTTATCCTTGTCATTTGATACAATACAATTAAACCCCCTATTCTAAACTAGTGGCATCTTTAGTAAGAGATTGGAATAGTATATGCCGAGCAACAAAGCATCCGTACTTTTCTAGGTCCCCCCTTCTCAATCTTCAGAACTATCTTCACTAGAATGTGCACCTTCTCAAGGGTTGTCCTCCTTGTATCTTGCTAAACATTATGGTCATGCACCCCAACATGGATCACGAAGTGTGTTGTTGTGGCTTCCTTTGGAATCATATAATAGATCATACACTTGCAAACATTAGAACAAGTGATTGTTTAGGCTCACAATGTTTGTCCAGATAACCATGAAAGCAGACATCATTGTATTTTCTTTCACTATGGTAAAAAGGGCATACAACATTGAAGACTTTCGAGACAATAGCTCAAATGCATTGTGCAATCTATGGCCATGTTGGTCGATGATGGTCGAGACTAAAGGTGACCATCGTACTTATGCTCCATCTCGAGCATCCTTTTATTGTCATGTGCTGAAGGAATCTCAAAACAAACATCGCCATTATAAACACCCGGGAGATCTTGAACCATTTTCGGAGGCCCACAAGTCTCTAGTAGTTTGGACAACCTACTAGATTTACCTCTCTCTTTCATCCATGCACTGATAGATTATCCTTTGAAGCATCATGCGTAAGTTGCTCAAGCCACCCCTGTTTGTCTAGATTGAGTCTGTGTCCTCTGGTTGTTTCCACTCTCTCTGATCCAAGTGCATCTGCATCTTCATCAGTATCAATGTTTAGATGTAGTAGAATTGAACTTTTGCTATATGTGTGGCACATATAAAATCATCATGAACATCTTCACTTCTTTCTAAATTTTCAGACACATAAACATAGTCATCTAAATGTAGAATGTGGTAAGCAGAGGACAAAGTATAATCAAGGAGGTAATGTTTCTGGTCTTCATGATCCCATCTTGGCAAAACATTGATGTTAGACATAGAGCTCCTTGTCTGCACGACTGCTTATAACCCTTCAAATTTAATAGAAGGAGGTAACAATCTTTGAAGGAAATATTCACTAAGGAGAAGATCTCCATTTTAAAATGTAACACTATATTCCATGATAGCACCATTAATCTTCCATGGCAGTGTAGCTTGAGTTTCCATGTTTGAGACAGAGAAGGAGGAGGGGCGGTTGAAGGTAAGGAAATGATAGAAAGAGATGATTGAGAGTGTGTACAAAGCACAAAAAAATCCTAAAAGAATATATCTCTAAAGAGTTAATGCATTCATTGAAAAATACTGTGAGGGTGAAAGCATGGTTTGGTGGTATAAAAAAAGGACCTATTTTGCTTCTACCTGGTTGGTACTTCTACATATGTCCACACTTTGGAGGGAACCTTTTTTTCATCTATATTAAAGAATGGTAGGAGGGAAATTTGTATGATCTAAACTTTTCATGAAAGAAAACGTGGGTGGGGCAATAAGTAATGCGAGTGGTGTTTTGAAACCGTGCCAAAAGTCCCATCACAGTACCATGAGTTTGTGAGTGGCGCAGTTTCTCAACACATTTTCCAGCTTCCGCCTTGCTCTCTTACTACAATTCCTTCTGCAAACCACTATAGTTGTAGGTAACAAGCTCCCTGGCTACTCACAATCAAGAGGATGAGGATGCCAGCGAGGAAATCAGCAGCAAGCCAAATCGTCATCGGAGAATGGGAAGAAGAAGAAGAGGACAATGGATTCAAAATCCCCTCGGAACATCGACACCCCAAATACGAGGGCTAGCAAGGGAGCCTCCTTTGTGGAGAGGGAGAAACCTGCTGTGTCCGTGGAGACTTTATTTAAGCATGGGCCTCTTTTTTCTGATGATGAGACTCCACGGTCATCTACAACATCTAAAGGTAGGTGCTATGAGAGCTCTACATTTTTTGGTGATTTACCATTTTGTTTTCCATGCATGCAAGCTTCTACATGTCTTTTATCTGATGAGGTCTACATTTGCTTTTTTTGCATGCAGCAAGTACATGTGCATGTTTGGGATTTTCTTAGGAATTTTGGGTTTAGGAAAGTTACAAAGTTACATGGATAAGTTGCTCTTTAGATTGCTAACTTGCATGCATGCAAGTGCAAAAATCAGTATACGTTGTGCATGAGCATAGCACAAAGTTGAAGCTCAGTAGGGCTGTCAGCATAACCAAATTTGGTACTAACCAGTACCAAATTTGATACTAACCACTACCAAATTTAGCTCTGTACACAACTGAATTTTGCAATTGTCACCTGAATGAGATACATTCATTTCATTCAATGTGTTTTGTTTTGCACAACTAAAATGAGGCATATAGGGTGAATAATCAGGTATTTGGACTGTTGGAATGAGGGCATGTCTTTACTTGTGTGTTGTTTCCACATCGCAGGAAAAAACAAGATGGAGGAGTACCCTATCTTGACAAAGTTCTGCTATACAGCACAAGAGCTTCATGATGAGTATGGATTGAGCATGGAGGGGGTGCTGCCAAAGGATCTTACGGAAGATGACATCCCCGATGACTAGTGGCTCACTGTATTCAGGAATTCTAGCCAGAAGAAGACAAAGATTTACTTAAATCACGTGTAGCCACGGCTTCAGGATGAATGCAGGTTCCTGTTCCATAAGGTGTACCAAGCCCCACCATCATGTGGGGAGATCACTACAAAATTTGCCCGTTGTTTTGCATATGAGAAGTGTCATGCAGTTTGGAGTTTGCATTGAGCTTGTGGGTAGAATTTTCAGGGAGCTTTTGAGTGGTGGTGAGTGAGGTGACGAATTTAAGTAAATTCCTTGTATTGTGCTGAGTTGTCTGGGTGTGTGAGTGTGCGTACGACATCTTTTGCTCCATCATCCTTTGGCGATCCTGCTGGGGAGAGGAAATTTTCTGGTTGTACACCCAAGTGAAGCGATTTTGCTGTGAAGTTTGAGCTTCTTTGAAGAAAATTGGTGGTTTGGTTGAGGTGCAAGATTTCAACTTTTGTGGAGTTACTTACGCAAGGGAGAAGTGAATCCAAAGCGATGGCTTATAGTCGGCCAGTGTTCACAAGGAAGGAGGATGTGAAGGACTGGATTGCGGACTTCGAATGGCATACGCTTGGTATGACCATTGTGAATGATGAAGCAAAGCTTCATGTATTTCCTCTTGCAGTCAAAGGAGAAGCTCGCGAGTAGTTTGAAGGTTTAGAGGAAGACAAAAAGCAAACATGGGAGCAGGTGAAGTTGGAAATTTTTGACAGGTTTGGGAAGAAACTAACCACAACAGAAGTGATAACAAAATTGAGAGGTTTGCAGCAAAATGTTCATGCTAACTTTAAAGAGTTTTTGCAACACTTCAAAGGACTTTGGGTTCAATTAGAGACGGCATCCCAAGTACTCCAGGGGATTTCTTTAAAGTGCGTCAATTTATGGATTTTCTCCATCCAAGTGTAAGGGAGAAGGTCGATGAAGAGGAGCCTGCTACATTTGAAAGAGCTGTGGAAATTGCCGAGGCCAAGAGTAAGAAGATCAAGAGAAGGTGGGAGCAAGGCATGACACACACCGAGCTAGTTGTGGTGCAACCAATGGTCCCTGTGGCAACGGAGGATAGAGTGGAGCGAGTGGTTCAAGGTCCAGATCCTATTACGGCCCGGGTTCTGTATGATCTTGCCGGTCAGTTGCAAGAATTAAGAATTAACATAATGAATAGGAACCAAAGAGAAGAGCGGCCAATTGGGAGAGGTAGGGGACGAAGGCTACAAGGAAGGTGATACAATTGTGATGAAGAGGGTCACTATGCCTCTGATTGTCATGAACCACCAAGAGAGAGAGGAGGGATATACCCCTTATATGGACGTGGTCGAGGGAGAATAGAAGAAAATCATCAAGAGCGGGCACTAGAAGCACCACCTCCGCAACAACAACCGCAACCATTGCTTGCAAATGGAGAAGGTAGGGATATTTACATCATTATCCTTGAGCATCAAGATGTGGATGTTTTGGCCAATAAGAGAGCTAGGCATGATAGGGAGAAAGAGACAGAAGAAGAGAGGCAAACAAGAGCAAGGAAAGGAAAGGGTAAGGTAGAAGACAAACTAGAAAGTAGCAAGAGGCGGCGAAGAATGAAAATTGGTCCAAAGGACTACCTCCTTGGCCAAGGTGTTGAAGACTATGATATTGTCGAACGACATACGAAATCAAAATTCAAATATATCTTTTGGTCAGTTGGTGGCTTTGAACGCTAAATTGAGGAGGTAGTGGACCAAGTGTGTGAGTACGCGGCTTCCTTCTAAGAAGGAAAAGCATCAAAGCATGGTGTCATCTTTGAGGGTTGGTCACCCAGTGGATATGGTGCCAATAGTTGAAGCTATGTTAGGAAAGAAGACGGAAGTCCAAGCATATGTAGATGGTGGTGCCCAGGTGTGTGTCATGATCGAGGCTATCATGAAGGAAGCAGGCATTAAGATGTCAGTGAATGCTTCGATCTGTATGAGGATGGTTGTTGACCGCTGGGTCAACAACACAACATAACTCAAGTTTCGTACCAAAGTCTTATCTTTTGCGAGTTATAAAATGCTGCGGATTATGGCTATAAACATCATTTGTAATGAGTAGTTATTCTAGTTTCAGAAGCCGGGGTGCAATGGCACTTCCAGATTGTAAATACAAAGCCATTTGACCCTTTCAATCCCATTTTTGGTTAAACCTAAGGTAGCCTTAGTATATAAGGTACCTAGGTCATTTTGTAAAAAAAGACTTTTATCATAATCAAAAAACTTTAGCGTTGCCGTCTACTGTGTGAGAGAGAGAAAGAGAGTGAGCGTGAGCTTCATCCTCTTGCTACGCCCGGCTCGCTCAACACATTGGAGATCCGACTGCACCATTGCTGTAGGCTCGAGGAGAGCTACGCGACAACGCCAAGCATTCCACGCGAGACAAAGCGCACACGCCGACGTATCTACGAGCTATTTGTGGCCGTAAGTGTATCAAACGATGTCTGTTTTCTACGTGCTAGTAGTCTATAGAATCGTGGCAACATAAGCTACGCATAGGTACTCATAAATTTCAGTTTCGGGCACTTTCAAAATTCTGTTCTGTCATCCTATGCGTTTTCTGCAGATGGGTTTAGAGTGAGGGTTTTGAGTGTAGAAGCTTAGGGACAGGTGTATCCTAGTGAGGGGATGGTGTTCCTTAAGTTTCGTATGAATCTGGCATGATTAGGTGAGTTACCTTCTGTATGTGTGTATGCGGATAGGTGGTGTAGTTGAGAGCAGTGATGTTCTTGATTGTGGTTTAGCTGGCCTTCCTGAGTGTTGTATATGTAGGATGGTCTCAGCCTGGCAAGCTTAAGATATTTCCTCCGTGTGCCTATCGTGTCATCTGTGTCCTCGATTGACATTATGTTGATCTAGGTAGTGTTTGCATGCACTTCATGGGTGTGTGAGTCGCTCCCGTCCAACATTGGTCAACCACAAAAAGACAAGGTGTCTTGGAATAGCTGAAGATGTGAAGATAAAAGTCTTGGGGATTGAGTGCTTGGTTGATTGCTACGTGATGCAAGCGGGTGAGAATGCGTATCCAATCATTTTAGGGAGGCCATGGCTTATAACCCTTGGTGCTAAGCAGGATTGGGGCACGGGCTTGATCACCATCCCCGACAAAGAGAAAGGAAGGACCATTGTCTACAACATGAAGACACACGAGAGCCGTACACAGCCCCTAGTGGAGATGCAAGATACGGATTCTACAGAAACCACGTCATACGATAGTGATGCTTCATCTACATCATCAGAAGAAAGTGTAGAGGAAGGCTTGATGCAATTATGTCTTGATCTTTTTGGGATAAGTGTTGAAAAAGAAGCATCGATGCATGATGTGAAGGTCAAGGAGGAGAAGGATAGTCCAAAAGCAATTGTAGAGCCTGCCAAAGTGAATATAAGGAGCATGCTAGGAGAGGACTTGACCGAAAAAGAAAAAAAGGAGTATGAAGACATGTTCAAGGAATTTCCAAAGGTATTCGCCACTGAATATACAGAGTTGCAAGGAGTTAAAGGAGTCGAGCATAGAATCAATCTAAAAGAAGGCACAAAGCGAAAGGTTCAAAATCTTAGGAGGTTGGGGGTCATTCATGAGAAGGCACTTCATGAAGAGGCGACGAAGCTTTTGGAAGAAGATTTCATCTTTCGAGTGGAGGAGTCTGAATGGGTCTCTCCAGTTGTTATTGTGCCCAAGAAGAATGGAAGATTTAGGATATGTGTTGATTTCAAACCTTTGAATGCAGCCACACAAAAAGAAATTCCTAGATGAAATACTCAATCAGGTTGCAGGTCATGAACGTTATTCAATCATGGATGGATTTTCTGGCTACTTTCAGATCTTGATAGCGATTGAAGATCGATTGAAGACGACCTTCATAACTCCTTGGTGTTGTTTTACCTACAAAAGAATGCCTTTTGGGCTAGTTAATGCATATTCTACCTTCCAAGGATGGATGAATAGAGTGTTTGGTCCCTACTTGGGTAAGTTCATTCACGTTTTCATGGATGACATTGGGTGTTATAGCTCAAGGGTCACACATTTGGAGAAGTTGAGGTTGAGTTTTGAAAGGCTGCAACTAGAGGGTGGGCAACTCAACCCAAAGAAGTGTAAGTTTGCTCATGCCAGAGTCCATTTGCTAGGACATGTGGTTTCCCAAAATGGAATAGAAGCTGACCCAGAGAAAGTTAAGGCTTTATTGCTTATGGATCCGCCCAGCAACACAAAGGATTTGGCATCATTTGTGCATAATCTCAGGTACTTGTCACGTTTTTTCTGGATGCTATGTCAGTGTGTGTATCCTCTCCAGAAATTGAGTCAAAGAGTTCAAGGGTTTGAATGGAATGAAGACATGCAACAGGCTTTTGATGGCATCAAGGAGGTATTGTGTGCTTTAACAACAGTGAGTCCTTCTGACTTGTAGTCGATTTTCTATGTATCTATTAGTGTGGGGTCAGTAGCTTTTGGGTCGGTTCTCTTACAAAAGCAAAGAAGGAACTTCAAGCCAATTTATTTTGAGAGCAAGATGAAGAATGTAAGCGAGCTCTCCTACACAGAAATGGAACAATGGGTATTTGCCTTGGTTCTTGCTTGTCAAAGGTTCAAAACCTATTTGTTGCCCCAAAAGTTCTATGTGCTCACCACATCGAATCTTTTGCTTGATGTAGTACAACATTTGAAGCCTAGCAAGCGCATCTTAAAGTGGAATTTGGAGCTTCAAGAGTATGAAGTTTGAGTTTAAAGTGGATCATTCTGTTAAAGCTCACTTGGCAAACATAGTGGTCCATCTTACCCAAGGGTTGACAAGGATGATCATGAAGAGGAAGTAGATATTGCAGATGCGTATACAATGTTGTTTGATGGTGCATACAGGAAAGTACGTCAAAAGGCAAGTGGTGGGGTAGTCATTAAGAACCCAAAAGGCGATGTAATATTTTCTAGAGCTTACGATCTTGACGAAGCTGAAAGTAACAATGAGGCCGGGTATCTCACGCTTTTCCTTGGGTTGAAGCAGTGTGTTGAGTTTGGATTGAAGAGGGTCATTGCAAAAGGGGATGCATTGCTAGTCATGAATCAGTTGCTTGGTTTGTGGAATGTTAAGAAAGACAATTTGAAGAAGTGATTCTATGGCATCAAGAAGCTTTTGCATGAGTTTGAGAAGATACAGTTTAAGCATGTTCCTCGTGAGCAGAATAAAGAAGCTGATGAGTTGGCTAGGGACAAGTTGGATGCCTTGGTAGCTCCTTTAAAGGTCAAGGAAGCCTTGTATACAGGAAGGGAATCATTGCAAGATGTAGAAGTATTTCTTGGTAAAGGGCAACGTCTAGAGGGCATGTCAAAGGTTCGGCGTCAGAGAATAGCTGCAAAAGCAAGAAACTACACATTGGTAGGTGAGGATCTCATGCTTTATGGCAAGGATATCATTTTGAGAAAAGTGCCGTACAAAGAAGAGATAGGCTTGATTTTGGAGCACTGCCATGAAGAAACAGGCCATCAAGGCAAGGATCAAGTTGTCTTTCGTGTTTTGAGAGCAGGTTACTGTTGGCCCTCTATGATGAGAGATGCTTATTTTTGGTGCAAGTCATGCCATGAATGCCAAGTGTTTGCAAATCGAAAGCTTTTGGCTGAGCCTCAAAAAGCTATAATGTCTTTTGATGCATTTAATAATTGGGGAGTAGATGTTGTAGGTCCAATGCCGAGGACCAACAATGGCAAAAGGTGTATCATTGTGGCTGTGGACTATTTGACAAAATGGGTGGAGGCAAGAGCAGTAAAAGATGTAACAGCAGGAAGAGTGGCCTCTTTTTTATATGAACAGGTGTGTTATAGGTTTGGAGCTCCTATGGTTATCATTTTTGATCATGGACCGGGGTTTAGGGGAAAACTTGTTGCTGCTCTCATGGAGAAATTGAAAATTCAGCATAGGCATTCTTCTCCTTACTACCCACAATGCAATGGGTTGGTTGAGAACTGCAATGGTCAAATTGTGAAGATGCTATCAAAGTATGCTAGAGAGCATCCTAAAGAGTGGGAATTGGACTTGGAAAAGTGTTTGTGGGCTTATAGAACTGCGTATAGAGAAAATATAACTGTTTATGCTTGGTTTGGTGGGATTGGTAGTGTTAGGTACTTATGGTAGAACTGTTTTTATTCTAGGTAGTAGGTAGTTTATGTTTTCCTTTTGTCTTATGGTTTGGTATTTCTGGTAGTTTTGGTACTTTAAGGTACTTTTTGAAAGTGCTGCAAAAGGTGTTATGGTCGTTTTATTCTGATAGCTTTGGTAGTTTTTCTAGTTTTGGTACTTTTAGGTACTATTTGAAAATGCTGCAAAAGTGAAATTGGTAGTTTGATTTTGGTAGTTTTGGTACTTGAAGGTAGTTTTTGAAAGTGTTTCTTTGGTAGTCTTGGTAGTTTTGGTTGTTTTGGTACTATTTGAAAGTTTGATTTTGGTTGTTTTGGGAGTTTTGGTACTTTTCGTACTTTTAGGTACTATTTGAAAGTGCTGCAAAAAGTGGTTTTGGTAGTTTGATTTTGGTAGTTTTGGTACTTTTGGTACTTTTAGGTACTATTTGAAAGTGCTGCAAAAAGTGACTTTGGTAGTTTGATTTGGTAGTTTTGGTACTTTTAAGTACTATTTGAAAGTGCTGCAAAAATGGGCTTTGGTAGTTTGATTTTGGTAGTTTTGGTACTTTTAGGTACTATTTGAAAGTGCTGCAAAAAGCTTGTTCTGTAGTTTGATTTTGGTAGTTTTGGTACTTTTAGGTACTATTTGAAAGTGCTGCAAAAAGTGGCTTTTGGTAGTTTTGATAAGGTTTGGGTAGTTTAGTTCTGCATTGAGGGTATTTATATGTTTTTGGTACTATATGATTCCCGAGTTTGGTAGTTTTTGGTAGTTTTGGTAGTTTTGGTGGTTTTGGTAGTTTGGGTTCTGTTTGGTAGTACAGTACTTAGAAGTACCAATCTCGGTATGACTTCTTGGTAGTTTTTGAAACTAATTGGGACCGCTGGTTGTCAACAGGCTGAGTATGATACTCTAGAGAAAAAATGGAAGGAAGGCCAAGAGCATACCCTATTTGTGAAGGAGATGTTGTCTGATATCAGGCTTGGGAAGAGGTTCCTGCTATATCCTAGGCCCCAGGTTAATGATTCGGTAAGTGTGATCCCAGTGTTTGGTATGTGTGCTGCATGCGGTGAGCCCTTGGAGTGCGCACATGTAGTCGGAACCTTCATGCTAATAACATAATTATATATAGTACTAGCTATATTTATTAAAATAAAAAAAGATTAATAGTAAACTACTACTGAACTAAATATTATAGCCATATGTAATTATAACTACGTATAGAGTAGATAAATCAATTTATTAAAATCTTACATATATATATACGTAGAGGAAATAGAAAAACCTATTATTTTACAAAGAGTGTATACATCA
The DNA here is from genome assembly GCF_014529385.1 of Adiantum capillus-veneris. NCBI lineage: Eukaryota > Viridiplantae > Streptophyta > Polypodiopsida > Polypodiales > Pteridaceae > Adiantum > Adiantum capillus-veneris. The sequence continues at coordinate 166,934,624 of NC_140938.1, forward strand.
TTTATACTATGAAGGTTGAACAAGATTAGAACTCATCATCTTTTTGTGATGTGTAGATCGATGGCACCTAAACAGGATAGCAAGAAAACTAAACCTCCAGTCTCAACCTTATGTAACCGTCAAGTGAGCATGAAGTTAAGGTCGGGTTCTATCCCAAATAGGATGATCAACCAAGAGGCATCATCATGAGTATGATAGTTGGAATCTCCTCCCAAAACAAAGAGTCATATTCTTAAAAGTTGTGTCTTCATTGATGAGGAGGCTCAAGTTGATGAAGACTCTAACAACATCGAGGATTTCGTAGAGATCATCGGTAAATTTTACATTATACAATATAGTTTTTTAAGGTTTGTTTTGTTTATGCTTCATAAGACTTGTAAGAAGAGGACGCTTTGTTATAGATGATATAGAAATGTCTTAATCCCATGTGGGAGCCTCATTTGAGGTGGTTGTTTTTTTGGATTGATTACCATTGCTATGTGTTGGTGAGCATATTTATTGTGCTGGAGGTTTTGGTCTATAAGTAAACCTTGAATCTCATGTAAGAGCCCTATAAAGGGTAGATGGATTTTTTGAAAAAGTGGTCTCGGTACAAAGAGACTTTGGCCAAATATTTAAGATTTAACATGTGATACTATTTACTTTTCCTTGCGTGTGTTTTTTATTGTGTATTCTTGTCATTTTTTACTATGTGCAGAGACAAATGTGCATCTTCATGATAATGAAGATGATAATGATAGTGATCAAGAAGGGAATGATGGTGGTGAAGAGAATAAGCATACAAAGCACCTAGGCAAACAAATTTCTCATGGGTTGATGAAGGATGTTCTAAGTCAGTTTTATGTTAAGAAGAGGAAATTGCCTCCTCATGTTCCCCTTTGTCAACCCGTTGTGCATGAAGTTGTTAGGTTTTCTAGAGATGATGTAGAATGGCTCATCTCCTCGTTTGATTCGGCTGTGTATTTGGAAACTACGGAACACTTTCTTGTGTTAGTTGGGGATTCTAGAGGAGATACCATTCCAGTCACCATAGCCAACTTGGAGAAATGGGGGCCAGTTTGGCAGGAAAGAAATGACGAATTTGAGACAACACTTGGGTAAAGGGATTTTTTTTTTTTGGTTTGGGATGGCAACCATAGGTTGAGAAATTGGTGGAGGAGAATTAAAGAAAGTAAGATCTTTTACCTTTTGTCATTGTCATCTTCTACATGTAAAGGATTTTTCTTTTCAAATTAGGATTATTTTGGTCTTGTGTTAGAGTACTCTGACAATGCTCAGTACCATGTTAGTGTTTGTTGCCAATCCTTGATTTGACCAAAACAAAAGAACCATAGTTGATTCTTGCACTTGACACCTCTAATGCATAAGTGTACTAATTGCTAAACTGGCCCTTGAGCCTACTAATAATGTCTGTGTCCATCTTTTTGATTTGTTTTTTGTTTACACCATTTTTAGGCGGCATCATGTCATGCCAAACATCACTCATGAGTCTATATGTTTCAAAAGTTTGGTATGGCAAATAAAGAGTCAATTCTTGACAAATTGATACCGGACATGAGAGAATGTGCAAGAGTTGAAATGATTGTGGAGGCAAGGTACTACCATGGCACTACACCATGGTACAACACTCCATGTGGAATGATCTCTCAACTTGTTTGGAAGGTCATGCTTGCACTACATGTTTTTAGAGTAATGCATGTCTTTTTCATAGTTTCAATAAGGTATTGTATTTTCGGATGAGTTCAGCGCATTTATGTCCAAAGAAAAATCAAAGCTTGATGCACTTGGACTAAATGATGTTGAGAGGAAGAAGTGGCTAGACAAGGACACAAAGATGGAGGAGGAGCGATTGAAAGCTATGGGATACAAGTACCTGTCTATTGCCAATCCTCTCAATGGGGATTAGTTCTTTAAGTTAATTTTTAGCATTAAGCAGGATGAATTGGCATGTTGAAGATCCCTAGAGATAAGATATATTGTTTGACCTCATCAAAGATCACTCCCGAGAGGTAATCAAGCACTTTGTTTCTCATTTGTTACTTATATAATTGGTGTGATGTTTCTATATTCTTTATTTATGTGATGTAATTTATTGAAGAAAGAAGATAATTTTACACCTCATGAGTCTCATTAAGTCTAAGGATCCACAATATCCTCATTTCGGAGACTATTGAGAATGTGTTGCATTTTGGTACTAGAAAATCCTTGAATCCCATTTGGGAGCCCAAGATGAGTGGACATGGTTGTGTAATGGTTTTGCTTAAATCCCATGTGCGAGCCCAACATGGGGTGGACAATTGTTTGTAAGAAGGTTATGTGACAAAGGGACGTGCTGGAACTCTTAGAATCCCATGTGGGAACCCAAGATCGGGTCTATGGTTTTTTTAAAAAAAAAAGTGACCTACACACAAATGACACGAGCTAGGAAAGGGGGAATGTTAGCAGACTGATCGAATGGGCTCCGACCTGGCCAGACACCACATTTGTACTCTATTATTTTCCCAAACTAGACACATAGCCAGACACCACATTTGTACTCTATTATTTTCCCAAACTAGTGTAGTGATACTCTATGTAAATGATGATTCCAGAGTAGTTGGTCGATTCCTTGAGTTGTAATGTTGTGATGATATCTGTAAAGGTCCATATGAAGCGGCCATTGGCCATTTAGAAGGTCGTAGGTATAAAGGTCAATAACTTTAATGTGAAAAGGAGGCTTACTCTGGAGAAGAAGAAAGAGCTCTATTGTACATACACTCAAGGTACGAAGCTGCTCCAACTTGTAACCAAAATTTCTAACAATTCGGTAATCCGTTTTTAGTTTTGAAACTTGCATTGTGTTTCTCTTTCCTTGATCATTCAAGTGTAAGCATTGTCAGTTTTGTTGTGGTTTGCGGCTATGCGTTAGTGAGTTTTAATTGCATATTTGACTGCTTAAATCATTTTTTTTTGATGTTTTGACCATAAGAGAGTGTTTCTAGACCATAGGGAGACCTTTTTCGACTAATATATTGTAGTTTTTAGGACCATTTTCATGATGGTTTGTGATTTTGATACCTTGTTGGATTGCGACCAGACTTGGTTGGATAGTGCCCCTTGGTGTCTTAGACCTCCTCCTAAAGTTTCATGGAATTTTGAGTCCGTTCAAGTGCCAATGGCACGATGACCTAGAGCAATGAGAAAGGACATATGCAGATTTTCTTGATCATTGAGTGGTGGTTTGCTTCTTGAGTTGTTGTGTTAGATTTTTAGGTTCACTTCTTGAGATTGACAACCTCAAAGAGTCTCCGTGCCCCATCCAAGTCACTTCCTTAAGTATTGACATTATGTTAGTGTGAGATAGCTATGCTACACACGTCCATCATTGTGACCCGCTAATGCCGTGGTCCAAAACTCTCCAATTCATGCTTGGCAACCTCATCTTGTTTGGTTTAAGGTGAAGCATTCTCAATTTGGAATTCTTCTGTAGCGTTTTCTTGCATGTGTCTCAAGAAATCTTGTGTTTGTTTTGTTGCTTGGGAAAACAATATAAGAGGGTTGTAAGGTGAGAGGATTCTTGTAACCTTAAGAGCATGTTTAGATCACAACATCATCAAACTTAATTGTGTTTCTTGACTCTCCTTCAAGCTGTGTATACCCTAGTGTGAATCATTAAAATTGAAGCTAAATTATTGCACAAACTCTCTCTCTCTCTCTCTCTCTCTCTCTCTCTTTGTGTGTGTGGATGTGTAGCATTGGTATAAGTGTTAGTGTACACTTCCTTCTTGCTTGTGCTTCTCAGGGATTCTCCTCTCTTGCATCCTAGTTTGCTATCTAAGTAGGCCATGTCCCTTCACTTGTTTGTTGGCTCTTGATTTGTTGTTGTTTTTCTTGTTCGTGGTTGCCCCAACCCCAATTGAGCAGCACAAGATCCTTGAGGGGTGTTTAGAGGTCGCCTGTCTTGTTGCCCATCCCCAATCACCTCAGTATAAAAGACATTTTTAAAAAAACCTAGGAGAGACTTTTTGGATAATAAGCGGTATGATTGATTATTAAAGCATTGTGTACTCTCCTGCTTTCTTATCAAGCTCATAACTCCCTTGTGTAGTGTCCATTTAAAATTTTGTCGGGTTCATTACGTTAATATGTGAAATCTCTTCACAACATTGTGCTTTTCTTGTGGTAAAATTGTGTTTTTGTTATTTCTCACCCACTCCTTAATCTCTCATAACTCAAGAATTACTTAATAAACTGTATTTTTTGCATTCAATGGGTGTAGGAACATCATTACTAAGCTCTAATGCGTATTATAGATTGAAAACGATGCGGTGCCCTGTTGATAATAAGTGAGATTTTGACAAGTGGACAAAAGGGGGATCTGAGGGCATAGTCATGTGTCTTTTGATGTGGTCTACCCATTGTATAAGTTTTTTTTTGTTCTGACTCGTTTGCTTGTTGAAATGACGAGATTTTCTTGCGGTGTTGTAGTTAGCTTTTGCTGCCTGACATGTAGTAGAATGTAGATTTGAGATAGAAACGGACTGAGTATGTTTTCCAAGAGAGTGACAACCTTTTGTAGCCTTCATGTACTAGTCGAGTTGACTCCGCCCCACGGTATGACAATCATGTTTGTGGTTCTCACTATTACTACAATAAGATAGCGAGGCTTCGCATTCAGGGAGCCCCACATTTTGGCACTATTTTGTACCCTTCATGTACTAGTCGAGTTGACTCCGCCCCACGGTATGACAATCATGTTTGTGGTTCTCACTATTACTACAATAAGATAGCGAGGCTTCGCATTCAGGGAGCCCCACATTTTGGTGTCCTTGTTGGGGACAAGGTGACCTAAAATAGGGAAAACCATAGTGCTCTATAGTTTTGTCCACAAACTCCTCTAGGTTTGCCTAGGGTACCAAAACTTTTAGAAACTGCACGGTTGAGGTGTCTCTACTTGAGCTATGTCTTGGGAGTAGTCCTACTCATTGAGAACCTTTAGGCTTAGATTAGATTGTTTTCTAGTAGTTGATAGCTTAGGCTATGTCAAAGTCTGAGTAATCACACACTTTTCAAGCTAAAACCAAGAAAAACCTATGTTGGTGGATACTTTCCAATATCTTTTGGTTGATGTGATTAGGAGTAGGGTAAGTAGGAATTAAGGAAGGTTTTCAATCGATCTCATCCTCTGAATTGACATCATTGAAGTTGCTTGTGAAAATTTCAAAGTTTTCAGGTACGGGACTCATAAGGTGAGTTCAAACCTTTAAACTAGCATTTATGGTCATCACTAATCTTGCAAAGGCAGCGTAGGGCTAAGTAAAAAATTAACTTTCAAGAAATTTTTTGAAGTTTGACAAAAAAAAGAGCTTATTATCTCCTCAATGATAGATGCATGCATATGTGAGTTGGCTAAAAGTGCTTGCATTAGCTTGTATAATACCTAAATGCCATCAAACTCCCAAAAAAGTGAAGATTCTATCCTCTAGATAATAAGCGGTCCTTCTGTCAGGCATGAAATTGAATTTTTTTCACATGGATAACTTGCTTGGATGATATTCTAACACTTTTGTGAAGGAACAAGTGATTTTAACTCCATTTGGGAGTAAAATTGGGCTAAAACGACCTTCTTTCTAAACAGGTAGACTATTGAAGGTTAGAACACTTGAAACTGAACAGAACTAACCAGAATACTTGAAAGGTCTTCAAACACCTTGTTACAACTATGGGAAGTGAAAATTTTGGAAAAAGCTACAAAAATTACCACCAAGATAATAAGAGTGCGTAATATTTGGGAGGTCAAGAAGCAAAATTTGGACCATTTCTTAACGTCACAGGTATAAGCATAGTGTAAGGAGTCTCTGATTCAAGTTTGGTAGCATTTGGACTTGTAAGTTGCAAGATAGGCTAATAAATGACTGAAACAAAACTAAAAACACAAATTTTGGCCTAGAAACTTCAAGACTAAACCAAACTTCATGAAACTTGATTTGTGGCCTGATTAGAGTGTACACATCCAATACAAGACAAAAAAGTTGAAAATTTTCTTCATTTTGACTCTGGAGATAATAAGCGCTCTTAATATCTCGTATCCTAAAAATTAAACTTTTGCAATTTTTTTCAAAGGAAATTGGGTATAGGGTAGCAATAGAGTGCGTAGAAGAAGTTTCAAGTTATTTGAACATCATTTGACTTGCATGACAACTTGATTTACAATTGACACTGTTGAATATAGAAACTCTTGTGGAAGTAGGCCACATTGATCAAAAATTAAAATAACCACATTCAGGGGTAATTGGAGACATACTTCACCACCCAGTATAGACCAAAAAGAAGTAAAAAATATTATTTTTTGGCCTACTAGTTCCAAAAAAGTGTAAATTATTTCCTCCAGATAATAAGCGCTCTTTTTGTTAGGCAAAAAACTGATTTCTTTTCACATGGATATATTGTTTGGATGATATTCTAACACTTCCGTGAAGGCACAACTGATTTTAACTCCATTTGGGAGTAAAATTGGGCTAAAACAACCTTCTCTCTAAACAAGTAGACTATTGAAGGTTAGAACACTTGAAACTGAATAGAACTTGACCAAACTTCTTGAAAGGCCTTTAAACACCTTGTTACAGATGTGGAAAGTGAAAACTTTGGAAGAGTCCTTGTATATTCTTGTAGACTAACTTATATACCCTTGATTTACAGGAGTGATTGGGATCTATCTTGGGAAGCTTCCGGATTGGATTTACAGGTACAAAAATGGATTGGTATTGGTACAAAAGGTCAGATATTCATTCCCATTGAATTCTTCAAGTCTTTATATACCTAAATTTAGGTTGTATTGATGTGAATCAAGGTTATAATAGAGAAACTGAGAGTAGAATATCTATAGAGGAGAGTGTAATCCAAGAGAATCCTTTAGAGACTATAGTGGAAGTAGTGATCGAAACATTTACTCCAACTCAAGTTCTAAATTTTCTTCTCTCTTGACACAATCAGGGTTTGGCACCTGTCTTAGAGTCAAGCACATTTTGACCTTGTACAAGACTAACAAGTGTTGCGGGAGCAAATCACACCACCCATAAAGTGCGTGCGCCACAACCTAGATCAAAATAATGTCAATCAAGGACACATATGACATGATAGGTATTGGGATTGATGGTGTGTGTGTGTGTGTGTGTGTCTGCGCCCGCGCGCTCAAGAAGGTTTGTGTGTGTGTGCAGATATAGCTAACACACTTAGAGACATAAGTACACACACTTTTGAAAAGGTAGACTCAAAACACAAAAAGGAGCTAATAATACTTTTTCATGTGTATGTACAACATAGGCTTGGGCTTTATTTATGTACAAAGCTGGAGTGCTTATCCGGCTAATGACTATCCATGTAGCCCTTCTTAGAAGCTTATAACTCATAGGCTACTAATGTCAATAGCAAAACGTATGCACATGTAGAGGTGTTTCCCATAGTTGCTAAAGAAGCACATGCATATCTCAACAATCCTCCCCTTAGGCATGGACTATACTGAATGAAGCTAGATCGATACCTAAAGCCACACAGGCTAATAGCATCTCACTGCTCTCAACCACACCACCAATCCACATGCACATACACAAAAAGAAACTCACCAAACCATACCAGATTGGTATGAAACTTAAGGAACACCATCCCCTCACTAGGTTACACCTGTTTCAAAGCCTCTACACTCAAGACCCTCACTCTAGACCCATCTGCAAAGAACACATATGAAGACAGAGCAGTATTTTGGAAGTGCCTTAAACTAAAGTCTATGAGTACCTATGTGTAGCTTATGTCAACACGATTCTAATGACTACTTGCAAGTAGAAAACCGACACCATTTGATACACTTACAACAAAAAATGGCTCATAGGTCTGTCAGCACGTGTGCTTCGTTCCGCAAGGAATGCTTGACGTTGTCGCATACCTCTTGCCGAGCCTAACGCAATGGTGCTGTCGGATCTCCAATGTGATGAACGAGCGGGGAGTAGCACCAAGATGAAGCTCACACTCTCTCTCTTCTTCTCTCAAACACAGTCGATGGTAGCTTAAAACTAAGATTATGATAAGCGTCCTCTTTACAAAATGACCTAGGTACCAAGAGTCATTGTATATTCTTGTAGACTAACTTATATACCCTTGATTTACAGGAGTGATTGGGATCTATCTTGGGAAGCTGCCAGATTGGATTTACAAGTACAAAAATGGATTAGTATTGGTACTAAAGGACAGGTATTCATTCCCATTGAATTCTTCAAGTCTTTATATACCTAAGTTTAGGCTGTATTGATGTAAATCAAGGTTATAATAGAGAAACTGAGAGTAGAATATCTATAGAGGAGAGTGTAATCCAGGAGAAGCCTTTAGAGACTATAGTGGAAGTAGTCTTCGACACATTTACTCCGGCTCAAGTTGTAAATTTTCTTCCTTCTTGACTCAATCAGGGTTTGGAACCTCTCTCAAAGTCAAGCACAAAGCCTTTAGAGACTATAGTGGAAGTAGTCTTCGACACATTTACTCCGACTCAAGTTGTAAATTTTCTTCCTTCTTGACTCAATCAGGGTTTGGAACCTCTCTCAAAGTCAAGCACATTTTGACCTTTTACAAGATTAACAAGTGTTGCGGGAGCAAATCACACCACCCATAAAGTGCATGCACCACAACCTAGATCAAAATATGTCAATCAAGGACACATATGACATGATAGGTGTTGGGATTGATGGTGTGTGTGTGTGTGTGTGTGTGCGCGCGGGCGCGTGCTCAAGAAGGTTTGTGTGTGTGCAGACATATCTTACACACTTAGAGAGAGAAGTACACACACTTTTGAAAAGGTAGACTCAAAACACAAAAAGGAGCTAATAATACTTTTTCATAGTGTATGTACAACATAGGCTTGGGCTTTGTTTATGTACAAAACTGGAGTGGCTATCCGGCTAATGACTATCCATGTAGCCCTTCTTAGAAGCTTATAACTCATAGGCTAAATGTCAATAGCAAAAGTATGCACATGTAGAGGTGTTTCCCATAGTCGCTAAAGAAGGATATGCCTATCTAAACAATCCTCCACTTAGGCATGGAATATACCTAATGAAGCTGGATAGAGACCTAAAGCACACAGGCTAATAGCATCTCACTTCTCTCAACTACACCACCAATCCACATGCACATACACAAAAGGAAACTCACCAAACCATACCAGAATGGTATGAAACTTAAGGAACACCATCCCATCACATGGTTACACCTGTTTCAAAGCCTTTACACTCAAAAACCTCACTCTAGACCCATCTCCAAAAAACACATATGAAGAGAGAGCAATATTTTGGAAGTGCCCTTAACTAAAGTCTATGAGTACCTATGTGTAGCTTATGTCAACACGATTCTAATGACTACCTGCAAGTAGAAAACAAACACCATTTGATACACTTACAACCAAAAATGGCTCATAGGTCCGTGAGCATGTGTGCTTCGTTCTGCAAGGAATGCTTGGCGTTGTCGCATAGCTCTTGCCGAGCCTAAGGCAATGGTGCAGTCAGATCTCCAATGTGATGAACAAGCGGGGGGTAGCACCAGGATGAAGCTCACACTCTCTCTTCTTCTCTCACACACAGTCGGCGGTAGCTTAAAACTAAGATTATGATAAGAGTCCTCTTTACAAAATGACCTAGGTACCAAGAGTCCTTGTATATTCTTGTCGACTAACTTATATACCCTTGATTTACAGGAGTGATTGGGATCTATCTTGGGAAGCTTCCGGATTAGATTTACAAGTACAAAAATGGATTGGTATTAGTACTAAAGCTCAGGTATTCATTCCCATTGAATTCTTCCAGTCTTTATATAGCTAAGTTTAGGTTGTATTGATGTGAATCAAGGTTATAATAGAGAAACTGAGAGTAGAATATCTATAGAGGAGAGTGTAATCCAGGAGAAGCCTTTAGAGACTATAGTGGAAGTAGTGCTCGACACATTTACTCTGACTCAAGTTGTAAATTTTCTTCCTTCTTGACTCAATCAGGGTTTGGAACCTCTCTCAGAGTCAAGCACATTTTGACCTTCTACAAGACTAACAAGTGTTGCGGGAGCAAATCACACCACCCATAAAGTGCATGCACCACAACCTAGATCAAAATATGTCAATCAAGGACACATATGACACGATAGGTGTTGGGATTGATGGTGTGTGTGTGTGTGTGTGTGTGTGTGTGTGTGTGCGCGCGCACTCAAGGATGTTTGTGTGTGTGTGCAGACATAGCTTACACACTTAGAGAGAGAAGTACACACACTTTTGAAAAGGTAGACTCAAAACACAAAAAGGAGTTAATAATAATTTTTCATAGTGTATGTACAACATAGGCTTGCGCTTTATTTATGTACAAAGCTGGAGTGGCTATCCGGCTAATGACTATCCATGTAGCCCTTCTTAGAAGCTTATAACTCATAGGCTAAATGTCAATAGCAAAGGGTATGCACATGTAGAGGTGTTTCCCATAGTATGGAAAGAAGGACATGCCTATCTCAACAATCCTCCCCTTAGGCATGGACTGTACTGAATGAAGCTAGATCGAGACCTAAAGCCACACAGGCTAATAATGTCTCACTGCTCTCAACTACACTAGCAATCCACATGCACATACACAAAAGTAAACTCACCAAACCATACCATAATGGTATGAATCTTAAGGAACACCATCCCCTCACTAGGTTACACCTGTTTCAAAGCCTCTACACTCAAAACCCGCACTCTATACCCATCTGCAAAAAACACATATGAAGACAGAGCAATATTTTAGAAGTGCCTTAAACTAAAGTCTATGAGTACCTATGTGTAGCTTATGTCAACACGATTCTAATGACTACTTGCAAGTAGAAAACAGACAACATTTGATACACTTTCAACCAAAATGGCTCATAGGTCCGTCAACACGGGTGCTTCGTTTTGCAAGGAATGCTTGGCGTTGTCGCATAGCTTTGGCCGAGCCTAGGGCAATGGTGTAGTCGGATATCTAATGTGATGAACGAGCGGGGAGTAGCACCTGGAGGAAGCTCACACTCTCTCTCTACTTCTCTCACACACAGTCGACGGTAGCTTAAAACAAAGATTATGATAAGAGTCCTCTTTACAAAATGACCTAGGTTCCACGAGTCCTTGTATATTCTTGTAGACTAACTTAAATACCCTTAATTTATAGGAGTAATTGGGATCTTTCTTGGGAAGCTGCCAGATTGGATTTACAAGTACAAAAATGGATTAGTATTCGTACTAAAGGTTAGGTATTCATTCCCATTGAATTCTTGAAGTATTTATATACCTAAGTTTAGGCTGTATTGATGTGAATCAAGGTTATAATAGAGAAACTGAGAGTAGAATATCTATAGAGGAGGTGTAATCCAAGAGAAGCCTTTAGAGACTATAGTGGAAGTAGTGCTCGACACATTTACTCCGACTCAAGTTCTAAATTGTCTTCCTTCTTGACTCAATCAGGGTTTGGAACCTCTCTCAGAGTCAAGCACATTTTGACCTTCTACAAGACTAACAAGTGTTGCGGAAGCAAATCACACCGCCCACAAAGTGCATGCACCACAACCTAGATCAGAATAATGTCAATCAAGGACACATATGACACGATAGGGGTTGGGATTGATGGTGTGTGTGTGTGTGTCTGTGTGTGTGCGCGCTCAAGGAGGTTTGTGTGTGCGTGCAGACATAGCTTACACACTTAGAGACAGAAGGACACACACGTTTGAAAAGGTAGACTCAAAACACAAAAAGGAGCGAGTAATACTTTTTCATAGTGTATGTGCAGCATAGGCTTGGGATTTATTTATGTACAAAGCTGGAGTGGCTATCCGGCTAATGACTATCCTTGTAGCCCTTCTTAAAAGCTTTTAACTCATAGGCTAAATGTCAATAGCAAAAGGTATGCACATGTAGAGGTGTTTCCCATAGTCGCTAAAGAAGGACATGCCAATCTCAACAATCCTCCCCTTAGACATGGACTATATTGAATGAAGCTCGATCGATACCTAAAGCCACACAAGTTAATAGCATCTCACTGCTCTCAACTACACCACCAATCCACATGCACATACACAAAAGGAAACTCACCAAACCATACCAGAATGGTATGAAACTTAAGGAACACCATCCCCTCACTAGGTTACACCTGTTTCAAAGCCTCTGCACTAAAAAAACCTAACTCTAGACCCATCTGCAAAAAAACACGTATGAGAGCAATGTTTTGGAAGTGCCTTAAACTAAAGTCTATGAGTACCTATGTGTAGCTTATGTCAACATGATTCTAATGACTACTTGCAAGTAGAAAATAGACACCATTTGATACACTTACAACCAAAAATGGCTGATAGGTCCGTCAGCACGTGTGCTTCGTTCTGCAAGGAATGCTTGGCGTTGTCGCATTACTCTTGCCGAGCCTAGCGCAATGGTGCAGTCGGATCTCCAATGTGATGAACGAGCGGGGAGTAGCACCAGGATGAAGCTCACACTCTCTCTCTTCTTCTCTCACACACAGTCGACGGAAGCTTAAAACTAAGATTATGATAAGAGTCCTCTTTACAAAATGACCTAGGTACCAAGAGTCCTTGTATATTCTTGTAGACTAACTTATATACCCTTGATTTACAGGAGTGACTGGGATCTATCTTGGGAAGCTGTGGGATTGGATTTACAAGTTCAAAAATGTATTAGTATTGGTACCAAAGGTCAGGTATTCATTCCCATTGAATTCTTCCAGTCTTTATATACCTAAGTTAGGTTGTATTGATGCGAATAAAGGTTATAATAGAGAAACTGAGAGTAGAATATTTATAGAGGAGAGTGTAATCCAAGAGAAGCCTTTAAAGACTACAGTGGAAGTAGTGCTCGACACATTTACTCCGACTCAAGTTCTAAATTTTCTTCCTTCTTGACTCAATCAGGGTTTGGAACCTCTCTCAGAGTCAAGCACATTTTGACCTTCTACAAGACTAACAAGTGTTGCGGGAGCAAATCACACCACCCATAAAATGCATGCACCATAACCTAGATGAAAATAATGTCAATCAAGGACACATATGACACGATAGGTGTTGGGATTGATGGTGTGTGTGTGTGTGTGTGTGTGTGTGTGTATGTGTGTGTGTGTGTGCGCGCGTCAAGGAGGTTTGTGTGTGTGTGCAGACATAGCTTACACACTTAGAGAGAGAAGTACACACACTTCTGAAAAGGTAGACTCAGAACATACTTTTTCATAGTGTATGTACAACATAGGCTTGGGCTTTATTTATGTACAAAGCTGGAGTGGCTATCGAGCTAATGACTATCCTTGTAGCCCTTCTTAGAAGCTTATAACTCATAGGCTAAATGTCAATAGCAAAAGTATGCACATGTAGAGGTGTTTTTGCCATAGTCTCGCTAAAGAAGGACATGCCTATCTCAACAATCCTCCCCTTAGCCATTGACTATACTGAATGAAGCTAGATCGATACCTAAAGCCACACAGGCTAATAGCATCTCAATGCTCTCAACTACATCACCAATCCACATGCACATACACAAAAGGAAACTAACCAAACCATAGGAGAATGGTATGAGACTTAAGGAACACCATCCCCTCACTAGGTTACACATGTTTCAAAGCCTCTACACTCAAAACGCTCACTCTAGACCCATATGCAAAAACCACATATGAAGACAGAGGAGTATTTTGGAGTGCCTTAAGCTAAAGTCTATGAGTACCTATGTGTAGCTTATGTCAACAGGATTCTAATGACTACTTGCAAGTAGAAAACAAACACCATTTGAAACACTTACAACAAAAAATGGCTCATAGGTCCGTCACCATGTGTGCTTCGTTCCGTAAGGAATGCTTGGCGTTGTCGCATAGCTCTTGCCGAGCCTAGCGCAATGGTGCAGGCATATCTCCAATGTGATGAACGAGCGGGGGGTAGCACCAGGATGAAGCTCACACTCTCTCTCTTCTTCTCTCACACACAGTCGGCGGTAGCTTAAAACTAAGATTATGATAAGAGTCCTCTTTACAAAATGACCTAGGTACCAAGAGTCCTTGTATATTCTTGTCGACTAACTTATATACCCTTGATTTACAGGAGTGATTGGGATCTATCTTGGGAAGCTGCCGGATTAGATTTACAAGTACAAAAATGGATTAGTATTGGTACTAAAGCTCAGGTATTCATTCCCATTGAATTCTTCAAGTCTTTATATACCTAAGTTTAGGCTGTATTGATGTGAATCAAGGTTATAATAGAGAAACTGAGAGTACAATATCTATAGAGGAGAGTGTAATCTAGGAGAAGCCTTTAGAGACTATAGTGGAAGTAGTGCTCGACACATTTACTCCGACTCAAGTTGTAAATTTTCTTCCTTCTTGACTCAATCAGGGTTTGGAACCTCTCTTAGAGTCAAACACATTTTGACCTTCTACAAGACTAACAAGTGTTGCGGGAGCAAATCACACCACCCATAAAGTGCATGCACCACAAACTAGATCAAAATATGTCAATCAAGGACACATATGACACGATAGGTGTTGGGATTGATGGTGTGTGTGCGCGCGGGTGCACACTCAAGGAGGTTTGTGTGTGTGTGCAGACATAGCTTACACACTTAGAGAGAGAAGTACACACACTTTTGAAAAGGTAGACTCAAAACACAAAAAGGAGCTAATAATACTTTTTCATGTGTATGTACAACATAGGCTTGGGCTTTATTTATGTACAAAGCTGGAGTGCTTATCCGGCTAATGACTATCCATATAGCCCTCTTAGAAGCTTATAACTCATAGGCTAAATGTCAATAGCAAAAGGTATGCACATGTAGAGGTGTTTCCCATAATCACTAAAGAAGGACATGCATATCTCAACAATCCTCCCCTTAGGAATGGACTATATTGAATGAAGCTAGATCGATACCTAAAGGCACACACGCTAATAGCATCTCACTGCTCTGAACTACACCACCAATCCACATGCACATACACAAAAGTAAACTCACCAAACCATACCAGAATGGTATGAAACTTAAGGAACACCATCCCCTCACTAGGTTACACCTGTTTCAAAGCCTCTACACTCAAGACCCTCACTCTAGACCCATCTGCAAAAAACACATATGAAGACAGAGCAGTATTTTGGAAGTGCCTTAAACTAAAGTCTATGAGTACCTATGTGTAGCTTATGTCAACACGATTCTAATGACTACTTGCAAGTAGAAAACAGACACCATTTGATAAACTTACAACCAAAAATGGCTCATAGGTCTGTCAGCACGTGTGCTTTGTTCTGCAAGGAATGCTTGGCGTTGTCGCATAGCTCTTGCCGAGCCTAGCGCAATGGTGCAGTCGGATCTCCAATGTGATGAACGAGCGGGGAGTAGCACCAGGATGAAGCTCACACTCTCTCTCTTCTTCTCTCACACACAGTCGACGGTAGCTTTAAACTAAGATTATGATAAGAGTCCTCTTTACAAAATGACCTAGGTACCAAGAGTCCTTGTATATTCTTGTAGACTAACTTATATACCCTTGATTTACAGGAATGATTGGGATCTATCTTCGGAAGCTGCCGGATTGGATTTACAAGATCAAAAATGGATTAGTATTGGTACCAAAGGTCAGGTATTCATTCCCATTAAATTCTTCCAGTCTTTATATACCTAAGTTTAGGCTGTATTGATGTGAATCAAGGTTATAATAGAGAAACTGAGAGTAGAATATCTATAGAGGCGAGTGTAATCCAAGAGAAGCGTTTAAAGAGTACAGTGGAAGTAGTGCTCGACACATTTACTCCGACTCAAGTTCTGAATTTTCTTGCTTCTTGACTCAATCAGGGTTTGGAACCTCTCTTAGAGTCAAGCACATTTTGACCTTCTACAAGACTAATAAGTGTTGCTGGAGCAAATCACACCACCCATAAAGTGCATGCACCACAACCTAGATGAAAATAATGTCAATCAAGGACACATATGACACAATAGGTGTTGGGATTGATGGTGTGTGTGTGTGTGTGCACTCGCACTCAAGGAGGTTTGTGTGTGTGTGTGTGTGTGTGTGTGTAGACATAGCTTACACACTTAGAGAGAGAAGTACACACATTTGTGAAAAGGTAGACTCAAAACACAAAAAGGACCTAATAATACTTTTTCATAGTGTATGCAGAGCATAGGCTTGGGCTTTATTTATGTACAAAGCTGGAGTGTCTATCCGGCTAATGACTATCCATGTAGCCCTCTGAGAAGCTTATAACTCATAGGCTAACTGTCAATAGCAAAAGGTATGCACATGTAGAGGTGTTTCCCATAGTCACTAAAGAAGGACATGCCTATCTCAACAATCCTCCCCTTAGGCATGGACTATACTGAATGAAGCTGGATCGAGACCTAAAGCCACACAGGCTAATAGCATCTCACTGCTCTCAAGTACACCACCAATCCACATGCACATACACAAAAGGAAACTCACCAAACCATACCATAATGGTATGAAACTTAAGGAACACCATCCCCTCACTAGGTTACACCTGTTTCAAAGCCTCTACACTCAAGACCCTCACTCTAGACCCATCTGCAAAAAACACATATGAAGACAGAGCAATATTTTGGAAGTGCCTTAAGCTTAAGTCTATGAGTACCTATGCGTAGCTTATGTCAACATGATTCTAATGACTACTTGCAAGTAGAAAACAGACACCATTTGATACACTTACAACCAAAAATGGCTCATAGGTCCATCAGCATGTGTGCTTCGTTCCGCAAGGAATGCTTGGCGTTGTCGCATAGCTCTTTCCGAGCCTAGCACAATGGTGCAGTCGGATCTCCAATGTGATGAACGAGCGGGGAGTAGCACCAGGATAAGGATCACACACTCTCTCTTCTTCTCGCACACACAATCAACGGTAGCTTAAAACTAAGATTATGATAAGAGTCCTCTTTACAAAATGACCTAGTTACCTTATATACTAAGGCTACCATAGGTTAAACCTAAAATAGAGTTTGAAGGGTAAAATGGATTTGTATGTACAATCTAGAATTTCCATTGCACCCCGGCTTCTGCAAGACGAAATGATGTTTTAACCATAATCCATAGCATTTTTTAACTCTCAAAAAATAAGGCTTTCTTGAGTTATGTCGTGCTTTTGACTCATGTCTTCCCTAAAATGACCTGGTTGTTGATGTCGGTACGCTCTTTGTTATTGCTTTGTTGATGTAAAGAAAGTATAGGTTGTAGCCTTTGCTCGTTCTGTTCATCCAATCCGATGTACATAGTCGTCACATGATTCAGAAAAATCATAATTGATGAGACAAACATATGTCAATTTTGTGTCTTTCTCATTTTCAGAAACAACTTCTACAATCTATAGAATTGAATGATTGGCTTTCAAATCTTGTGAACCAATGACAACTTTGTAAGGATTCTGTAGAAAGTTTTTGGCTAAACCTTCATCTTCTTTAGGCCAAGTTGCACTCCACTGCAACGTCTATCTGTCATGCCAAATCTGGGAGATAATTTTTTCTGACTTGAGGTTCAAAATCCATGTCTAGCATTCGATCCACCCCCGGGAGATTCACTCTTTATAAAAAATGGAACGCCACCTACGAGCGGACAACTTTGATAAAACCCCTATATACAACTCATATTAGGGAACATGACCCCCCTTTTTACGCTTATACGACAATTGTTGAAGAAAACTATCATACCCCTATCTTACATATAAGATTTAGGTCTCACATAATCTAATTGAGTAAAACTAGTCAAAGAGTGTGTATCATAATGACTGGCAACGTACTAAGGAATCACTTCTGTTGATAGCTAGATGTACTAACGTTCAATCTATGTGCTCAATTAGCGTGCACTCTAGCTACTCATCCAATTCTGACCCATCCAAAGCTGGTGTAAATCAACCCTTGACCTACTCCAAATCATCACTTATCTATGACCGGCTTAATGCAAAATTTGATGTGTGACCTGATTTTTCCCCCCCCCTAAATTCATCCAAGTTTGAGTGGACACCAGTGGCCAATCGTTACAAGTAATCAACCCAAGTCAGGTCCCCCCCCCCCCCCCCCCCCCCCCCCCCCCCCCCCCCCCCCCCATAAATATGATACACCCCTCCCTTATTTTTAAGCTTGGGAGACCAATTATTGGGGGTCTACCCCTAACTTATACGCTTATGTAACTTGGTAAAAAACCCCCCTCCCGTGCACTTACGTGGTGTGGTAAGTTTTCCATGGTGAATCCCTCCAGGGATCCACCTCATCAAGCACAATCTCTTGAGATCCTCTGATTATGTCTGTGTCTCCTCTTCTTCATTGGGGAATTCTTTGTTCCTACATCAAGGTGATCAAAGTCGCATTTGCCACTGTTAGCTTTTATGTGATGCAAATCATAGCACTGCTTCTACTTGATACATGACTTAATTAAATCCCGACAAACCCCAGTTAATTCCCCAAGTTAGTAACTTGCTTTAAAAGGTTTTTTTCTAACATCATTCAAGATAGATGACCATCTATGAGCTATCATGGTCCATTTGTGCCTAAATCTCATGTACATGATATACAAGGTATGTAGGTGGTTATCATGGCACCTTTGTCTAGGGGTTAGACCTTTTTTTTTTCTTGAAACCCTTAGCTTGTACTCTCTATGCATAGCCTCTTGACAAATTTTAGCTTGATTTGGCCTTGTATTTTGGTACTTATTTGGACGTCAGTCTGGAAAATGACTGATGGGCATCTCTGGCACCTTCGAGCTGCTAGACACATGTAGAACCGATGATGATGACCATAATTTGGCTTGATCCCTAGTTGCTCTTGCAGACATCTATCACAAAAGATGACTAAATTGTCATATATGTCCCTTCTTTGCTTGTCAGTATTGTTCGTCCCTTTTGTTTGTTAGGCTTCATTAAGTCACATACAAAATAGAAGATTACAGTATAAAGGTCTACTTCTTGTATATGGCCTTGTAGTTTCATGAAATGCTTGATATGAAACTTTACACTTGATGGCTACTTTCGTCTAGTCGATCACTAACTTTCTTTGTCCTTGTAGTCCATCCCGGAGTTTTATGACCCTTCTATTATAGTCGTAGTCTGATCAACATTCTTTTCCTCCCTCTAACATTACCCATTGTGCGTATGGCTTTTGAGACATGCTTCATGAAGTGTCATCATTTTCTTGGACCTTCTTTGTTCTGTACATTGCGGCATCTCTTCAATGTTTTCTTCATCTGGTTATGGTTTCTTTTTTGATTTTTTGAAGAAAATCTCAAAAAACAACTAAATAAAACCAAAATCAATTCAACAAAAAGCAAAATCATTCAAAGAGAATTCTAAACGCTATGTACACTATACACATGTCCCTAGGGGCTCATCTATGGTTTTTGTCCACGTACTCCTGTTGTAACGCTACCATGAGGGTATATACTCTGAATTTTGTCAAAAAATCATCACAATCAAATGCAAAAATTCAATACAACTCACAAAACATTGCCCTCTAGTATTCATATATTAGGTCCGCATTTAGAATGCCTCCCCTCCTCCTATTTGGATTCGTCCTGACAGGGTATCGCCAAGGGTATGTATTGTGCTTGGGCAATAAAAAATTGTGTCTATGCAAGCCTTGTAATGTATCCCTATTATGCATACACAGTCAATGCATGGAAAAGATTTATGCTCTTGTGAAAGATGTGGTAATAAGAAATTTACTTATTCGCATTTGCTGGGGAGGCTTCCTACTCTAAGCAATGTGATGTTTGTTGAAGCTCCTATGTAGTTTTCTTGATTGAAGGTTGTAGAAATTTTTTGAAGGCTTACTTATTTGTTTGATTCTTCTTTGGGATCTATTTTAGCTTTGTAGTTGGTTGTCGTATTTGGCTTTATTCCACAGTATTGGGTTCTGGCTTGAAGTGAGCTCTCTTCTAACTGTATTGTTATTGTAGGAGGAATTGAAAGAATTCAAGCGGCGGTGTAGTGACAACAGTGTTATTGGTTTCCTTTGGGACCCACTTCTTTGTGATTACTGGCTATTTTGTTGATGCTGCTCATTTGGGAACCCATACTTGTCCCTGCTTTGTTTGTGTTTGAAGAGACTTTTTTGGGATCTACCTTGTCCTTGTGTGAGTCTTCAGCAGTTTTTGATTCAGCTCTTGTACTCTTGGTTGAGGACAAGATTTCGACTTTGAGAGTTGATACTTTAATTGTTTCAAAATCCAAATAAACTCTTGATCTCTTTGTGCTTGAAGCAACTTCTTTGGAACCCAAATCTGAGTTGCAAAAGCTTGTGATTTTGTGTTTTTCCTAGATGGTCTTGCAGGCTTCGACTATTTTTCTTTTGGTGTTGGATCTCGTTATTTTTCATCAAGGATCCTCGTCTTCTTGATCCACACCTGTCTTTGGCCAAGTTGGCTCTTTGATATCCAGATTTGTTGAACTTTTTGGTTCAGACTTGTTGTTCTTTTCTTTTGGCCTTCTTTGGTTTTCACGGAAGCTGCTAGTGATAGTGATGACCTAAGTTTCTGGTAGGGGATGTCATATGAACCATCATTGTCACTACTATCCTCAGTAATGTTGCATTCTAGTACTTTCCCTTTGTGGTTTGGCTGGTTATGAAAAGTTACTGTTTGCTAGCTCTGTTTCTGGTATGACTTTTCTATCCACTTGATTAGATTGTTGTTAGCACATTGACATGGTTGTGTTCTTCTTGGATGAGTCTTTTCTTCTTGTATAGGAGCCACGTATGAGGATGATTGTCTACAGTTATGTTTCCATTGAGGATTTTGGAATCCTCTTTTGGTGCACTTTATTTTTGTATCGATGACATTGTTTCTTGAGTCTTTGATCTGGACAATCATAGAACCGTACATTTGTTAAAGTTTTGTTTATGTCACCTACTGGGTTGTCTGGATTTTTGTTGTTTGCATCTTCTTGAAGCTCCAATTGTTCTATGGAGTCATAGAACTTGTCTTCTTCTTTGTCTTTTTTTTCCTTGATCACACTCACTGCAAAATAAGGAACAACATCATAGCCATCTTTATCACAAAACTTCGTTGTTGGACCGTCTTGAATAGCACACACATCCAAAGTAGCCAAGATGTGTTCCCATTCAAGTGGCACTAAATCTTCCTCAGGGATGTAATCCGTTTCTTCAATTTACCTTTCTAGGATGCATTCCTCTCGCTTTAAGCTTCCACATTGTGGACCTCCACATATCCACAGTTCTTTAGGCTTACCGAACCATGCTTGAAGTTTTGATCCTGCTAAAGTAGAGGAATCAAACTCTTTAGCAGTTCTTATCACATCCTTATAACTATGGTACTTAGGATTTATTCTCATCATGCTTTCCATATGTCTCAAGTAGATATGGTCATAACCCCAGTCCTAGACCATTTTCAATTGTCTCATGAATGGTCTTCCTAGAATGATATCATAATTGTTCATCTTTCCAAAGTCAACCATAGCAAAGGTTTGCTCAAATTCAATGCCAGAAGAAGTAACAACTGCTTTTCTAGCAGTCCTATGGGCCTTTCTGCGTGTTCGTCTACAAGATTCAGTTTTATCTTGGTATCCCTCATTGTTGGAAACGTCGGCTCTGCTATCAAGGATTGCCTTGGTTTTTACACCTTGAAATTCCACAGAAAGATTGGTGTTCCCATCTTCTCCCTCATAGTACTCGCCTACCTTGTTTAATGGCACCGGCCTAGTGTTTAGCTGATGCATTTACATCTCTTTGATCCCTTCCTCAATTTGAATCATTGGTTTTTTAACACCAAATTTCTCTAGGCATTTTCCTATAGTGGCCCACATGTTTGGTCGTATTTTGAGCAGCTCTTTGGTGGCTAATGTTATTGTACAAGTTACTAACGTTGACAAAATGTCTATCAATCCTTTTGAATCGATGACCTTGTTGGAAGAAAGTCTACGTGGTGGGACTGGAATAACATCTGACTTGGCCTTGTGCTCTCCCATAAAGGGATAGTGTTCTTAGCGAATGGGGTTGATTTTTCATAGACTGTACAGATTCTTTGTCTCCTCAATACGATTCCACTTCTAGATTCATTTGAGATCCAGTCTCAATTTCCATCACCCATCTGGTTTACTCGTTTTCTTAGCTCACTCGCTTCATTGGCCTCTCTCACTTGTTTCCACAATTAGTTAAGACCATACATTTCTTTACAACTCTCAGGTATAGCTATGTGAAATCCCTCGAAAGAGTTATCCATGGTATTCAACTCTATCCTTGGCTCTAATGTGGGGTGCTTGAGATTTTTTTCGTGCTCGTGACTAGAATTTAGCTCTTTTTGTTTTTGGTTTGGTGGGATTACTGGTGTAGGTGGGACAAAGATCGCACCCTCAGGTTTCCCAACTGGTGGTTCTAGTAAAGCTTGGGCTGTTTGAATCATTTTTTGGCACATTTTAAGCCTGTCCTTTTCTAGTTCTACATAGGGATAATTCATCCACCTCTATTCTTGGGTTTGGTTGTTTTTGAGCCGTGTTTCATAGGCTTTTAGGAGGGTGTCTAATGGATCATTAACCTTCTCGACCAACATTGATCCTTTTGAACTAGCACTTCTCGGTTTTTCATATGTCGATGGTTCTTCTGGAGGTTGAGACATCTGCTTAAGAGAAGGTGCAATCATTTTCTCATGTTTTCTTATCTTCTCTTTAGCTTGGGTAAGCTCCTCAGCTAGGGATTTTTTCTCTTGTTCCCTACGTGCTTTCATACTAGCCTTTCTAGCTTTCCAACTATTCCATTTTCTCTTGGTTTTTTGACTAGGTGTGTCGGTCTTTGGTTCACCCGTCTCTAGACTCATGTCAGTTTTTGTTTTCTCTATCTCTTGCTTCTCCTCAGCTTCCTTTTGAGCTTACGCTGACGGGAGCAAAGCGAACCCCGAACCCCGACGGCCTCTAAAACACCGGGGACCGAATGGCGCGCCTCGAGCCTGTCATGGTAAAGCAAACAGGGGGCACCACCTAGCTTGAGCGGCTAGGACGCAAACAACACACCACCATAACAAAGTTT
This sequence comes from Adiantum capillus-veneris, assembly GCF_014529385.1. Taxonomy (NCBI): domain Eukaryota; kingdom Viridiplantae; phylum Streptophyta; class Polypodiopsida; order Polypodiales; family Pteridaceae; genus Adiantum; species Adiantum capillus-veneris. Next base: position 166,957,650 of record NC_140938.1, read on the forward strand.
TCATCCAAGAGAGATGGATGCTTGGGAGTAATGATGAAGAGGAAAGGGAATGAGATAGAGAGAGAGAGAGAGAGAGAGAGAGAGAGAGAGAGAGAGAGAGAGAGAGAGAGAGAGAGAGAGTGAGGGAGGGGGTATAGCGGCTTAGTACTTAGGCACCACAAAAGGATGGCGAATCCGCACACCCTTCACACATACACAAGCTCACTCCAAACACAAGACTAGGTGGCGATTCCGCACACCTCACATGGGCAAAACATTGTAAGAAAACATACTCACAAAACCTCAAGCTCATGTCTATTTGCATTATAGCACCCGACAATGGAGTTTGTTATCCTAAGACAGGTTGTGGCCTTGAAACTCCTATTAGGCGCATTCCCCGTAACATATCTAGGTGGAAGAGGTGCTATTGGAACATGCTATACATATGTCTCCCAAGCATATTCCATGCTATAGTAACACTCTTCCTTTGTATGGTTTGTCCATTTTCTCATAATTTTGCACCACTTAAGCTCCCTCGGATCAGACGTTACAAGAGAAGTTAACCTCTTGACCATTTCATCAATACACTTTTCTTGATGGATAAATGCCACTGGTTTTGCAATGGACTCACTCATCTGTGAATCACTGTGCTGAGAGGATGTGTCATCCTCTTGACTCTTAGAATCCTTTTCTTTATATTTCTCATAGTTATCCACCAAATAAAGAGCTTCTGTAATCAATTCGTTTAGTGTCATGCTCCTTATCATATGCAAATCCTTCTAAAGACCTGCATGTCTCATTTCCTGGATAAATATCAGCATTAACCGTGCTATAGCATAGGAATTTCCGCTCTTGGATAGAACTTGACATATCTCTTGAGTCATAATGCCGCTTTGCATACCAATTCATCCTCTTTTTGTCTGAATCTGTGAATTTGTGAGACCGTATTGTGAGCTATACATTATGATGTTACAAATCCACGTGTAGGGTTCAATTTGGCATATGTTGTCACATGGGATACAACATGGTCTAGGAACTCAAGGAGTTCGGTTTAGCCAGTGTGGAGCAATGAAGGAGGGTCCCTCTCACTCTTGTCGTAGAGTGTTTGCAATTACCTCCACACATAAGTACATCTCCTACTTGATGGATGTCACTTTTCTTGATATCCTTGTTTGAGACATATTCCACATGTGGAGAATATGAGTCTTTGGGACTGACACTGGCGCCAAATTTCTACCAATGTGTTGCAACGAAGTCCCTAGGTTCTGGTCGTATCCATTGGTTCGACCATTTTGAGCACACAGTATCAGGAGCAATTTCAGTGGTGGCCAGAAATTGTTGTGTACTAAGTACAAAATAGTTACGATTACAAGTGCTGTGAAACCACCTGAACGGAGGGTTGCTTCCACATATAACAAAGTATGCTATGTGAAGGAGTATGAGCGGAAGTGCGACGCGATAGAGAGTGCGAGAAGAAGAGCACGGCGATATGGTGAACTCGGTCTACTGTAATGTGTAGAGCATAGTGAGTTCTTATTAGGTTTTTACAAAAGAATATGTGTACATACCTAGCGGCCCGCCCACTTACCTGGACGACCACATTGGGATTTATACCCCAACAACCTCCCACTTAAAGTCCAATGTGGTACTTTAAGTGTGAGAGAAGCTACTATACAAGCTAATATACAAGAGATGTAGAGAAGTGATGTACTACCCTACACCTAACTGCTTGCGAAAATGCACAAAGCTCTCTGAGGGAAGTCCTTTTGTAAGTAGATCAACATGATTTTCTGTGGTGTGAACTTTGACAAGCTGAAGTTGCTTATCCTCGAGCATTTCCCTGATGAAATGATACTTCACATCCACATGCTTTGTCTTTGAGTGATAAACTGGATTGCGAGCCAATTGTATAGCACTTTGACTATCACAATATAACACAGGCATCTCTTCTTTGATTCCCAAATCTGTTACTAGTCGATTAAGCCAAATTGATTCTTTGCATGCCTCTGATGCTGCAACATATTCAGCCTCTGTAGTAGACTGAGTAACACAATCTTGTAATCTAGAACGCCATGATACTGCTCCACCAGCCAATGTAAAGACATACCTTGACGTAGACCTTCGGTTGTCTAAGTCACCTGCATAATCTGAGTCTGTAAAACCCTTTACACTTAGCTCCTGACTCCCATAGCATATACGCATACTCTTTGTAGCTTTCAGGTATCTCAATATTCCTTTCACTGCCTCCCAATGTTTCTTGCCTGGGTTTGACATGTATCGACTTACCACTCCCACTGCAAATGCAATGTCTGGGTGAGTAGCAATCATTGCATACATCAAACTACCCACTGCAGACGCATATGGAATCTTATCCATTTCAGCCTGTTCTTCCTCAGACATAGGACAATCTTGTTTGCTAAGTTTCACATATGGTGGCAATGGAACACTCAATGCCTTTCCCTTCTCCATATTGAAACGTTGCAAAACCTTGTCAATATACTGTGTTTGAGATAACCAAATCAACTTCTTTGATCTGTCTCTCTCAATGCGCATACCGAGTATATGACTTGCCTCACCCATGTCTTTCATGTCAAACGATTTTGCCATCTTTGACTTCAAAGCTGAAATTTCTTCCAAGTGCTTGCCAACAATCAACATGTCATCCACATACAAAATAAGGATCAGCCAACTGCCATCCTTAGCCTTCTTTGTATATAGACAGTGATCGAACTCACTAAGTTTGTAGCCTTGAGAAAGCATAAACTTGTGGAATTTATGGTACCATGCCCTCGGCGATTGTTTTAAGCCATAAAGACTCTTTAACAACTGGCATACCCAATCTTCCTTGCCTTTCTCAACAAACCCTTTTGGCTGCTGCATGTAAATTTCCACATCTAAATCACCATGCAAGAACGCTGTCTTGACATCCATTTGGTGCAACACCAAATCTAATATGGTAACCAATGCAAGAAAGCATCTCAATGTAGTCATCTTGACCACCGGAGAGAAGACTTCATCAAATTCAATGCCTTGTTCTTACTTAAAGCCCTTGGCAACAAGCCTTGCTTTGTACTTTGGCTGACTATCATGAGCGGTGATCTTATACCTGTAAACCCATTTACAAGGTAGAGCCTTTTTGCCCTGTGGTAATTTAACTAGCTTCCATGTCTGGTTTTTATGTAGAGCTGTCATCTCTGACTGCATGGCCAATTGCCAATTCCCGGAGTCCTTCATGTGCACTGCTTCCTTGTAACATGAAGGCTCATTGCAATCAGTCAACATGACATAGTTCATAGATGGAACAAACCAATCAGGAGGTCGTGAGATACACCCCGATTTACGCAAAATAGGTGGCTGAGACTCAACCACAACCTGTGGTTCCACTCTATCTTGTCCTTGCTCCTCTTGAGCCCTAACATTTTGTCTTGCACGTGCAGGTCCATCTTCTTGGAAGACAACTCTTCTAATCTCCTCAACCCTCTCTGGTTTTGAATGATATTTGGCTTCATTAAAGTGAACATCATTGCTGCGGATAACCTTTCTGGATTCGGGATCCCAAAGTCTGTACCCCAACTCACCAGAATTACCATAGCCTAGAAAGATGAACTTTCTACTCTTTGGCTCAAGTTTGTTCCTAAATTCCTTTGGAACGTGAGTATATGCCTCACAGCCAAAGACTCTGAGATGCTTGTATGAGGGAATTTTGCCTGACCATACCATCTCTGGCACTGAATCCTTCTGCAAAACCTTGCTAGGAGATCTATTTACAAGATGAATAGCTGTTGATACAGCTTCAGCCCAAAACCCATTTGGCAGCTGTGCATTAGACAACATACTTCTGACCTTCTCTTGTATGGTTCTATTCATCCTCTCAGCAACACCATTTTGAGGAGGATTGTAAGGAGCAGTAAGTTCACGTTTTATACCTTTTGACTCACAAAAGTCTTGAAAGGCCTTTGAAACATACTCTCCACCATTGTCAGTGCGTAAGCATTTAAGCTTCTTGCCACTCTGATTCTCCACAAGTGTCACAAACGTTTTGAAAACACTAAACGCTTCATCCTTGTGCTTGAGAAAGTAAACCCATACTTTCCTCGAGTAATCATCTATAAATGTCATAAAGTAAGAAGCTCCCCCTAGAGATAGGTTAGGCATAGGTCCACACAAATCACTATGAACAAGTGCCAACTGTGTATCTCTTCTACTGCTTCTATGCTTATGTGGCTGCTATGTTTGCTTACCATACAGACAATGTTCACAGAATTCAAAATCATTAAATGAAAAGCCAGGCAAATAACCAGAACGAGACAAGATTTCCATTCCCTTCTTGGACATATGTCCTAACCGGCTATGCCACAAAGAAACGTTCGGCTGCTCGGTTACATTCATTACATTTTTTGAGACATTTGATACATAAATCATGTAAAGTCCTCCAGACTTTACTCCATGTGCTACTGTCATAGAACCCTTGGATATCTTCCACATGTTCTGTCCAAAAATGGTGACGTAGCCAACATCATCAAGTAAACCTGTGCTGATCAAGCTCTTTGTAATTGCGGGAACATGTCTCACATTCTTCAGCGTGAAAGAAGAGCCATTCTGAAACTTCAATTGAACATCTCCAACACCTAAGATCTCACATGTCTGCCCATTGCCTAGCCGAACATGATCTTTAGTGGTCACATAAGAAGTAAACTACTCCTTGTTTGGAGACACATGAAGTGATGCCCCTGAGTCTATAATCCAGTCACTCAGTGCATTTCCATCAGATGCTGTAAGAAGAGCTGAGTCCATTGTATTTTTCAACAAGTAGATGTCTCCTGACACTAGACTGTCATCCTCTGCAACAGTGTTTGTCACATTTATTTCTTGAATCTTCACTGAGGACTTGTTCTTCTCACCATGGTCTTCAGCTTTCTCTTTGCCTTTTTCTGCTTTCCATTCTCTGCAGTCTCTTTTCATGTGACCCTTCTTGCCACAATGGTAGCATTCTATGTCACTCTTGCCTTTAGCACTGTGGGACTTGCTACGAGACTGATTCCTCTTTCCACCTTTGTACTTTTCTTTGGTCCTTCCCCTGACAACTAAGGCTGTTCCTTTGCCTTTGTCCATTGTCTTTCTATTGGTTTCTTCAGTAAGCAGGCTTCCTTCTACACCTGCTATGTTCAAACCATCTAGAGGTGCAGAATTACTCAAAGCTGTGCGAAAAGTGTCCGAACTTTCCGGCAATGTGATCAACAGGAACATAGCTCTAACATGTTCATCAAAGTTGACACCTTGAGCTGACAACTGACTATAGATTGAGTTGAATTCATTCAGATGATTGGACATAGGTGTCCCTTCTTTCATCTTCAAGTCAACAAGCTTCTTAAGCCAGTATACCTGTGAAGCTGCACTCTGCTTCTCATAAAGATCACTCAGCTTTAACCATGCTTGATAAGCCGACATCTCGTCTGCTACATTGAAGTAAACACTTTCTGCCAAAGTCAGCATAATGGTAGAAAGTGCCAATTCATCCATTTTGCTCCATTCATCTTCGTCCATATCTTCTGGTTTTATCCCCTTGAGCTTTATAGGTTTTATCTGCTTCTTTTGTACCAACACGTGCCAAATCTGCTGCTTCCACAATGGAAAATTGGTTCCATCCAGCTTCTTGATATTGTAAAGAGCAGTGTCCTGTGATCCAGCCATAGCTACGCTTCATAGTAGTTTACTTTTCTGGGAAAAATTCGGCAGAGTTTCCCCTGTAAACTGACCTCTGAACCAATATCAACCTGTCAAATGAACCAAGAAAGCTTCAGATTCTGCAGAAATTTTGGCAGAGTCTCCTTTGTAAAATGGCTCTGGTGTACTAAAAACAAACCAAAAAACAGCTCAAAAAACACTGTCTCTCTGACACTGTAAGCTGCGGGTAAACCTGTCCTGCACCTGTACTGTTTCTCACTGTCCTGTCACTGTCCTATAAGCATAGACTGCGACAATGCCTCAACGGCAGTAAAGCAAAGATGCAATCCCAACTGTCTAACTCACAGTCAATACATCCTAGCTGCCTATCTAAGGGTGCTCGAGGGATCGCTCCAAGACCTGTATCACTGAAAGGATCTCAACATTCGAGAATCCCCCAGCTCAATAAAACCTCACTCGACCCTCAACAAAGGCTGCAGTAGATCTGACAGTACATAGACTTCCCACAAAATCATACATCCACAAATTTCCCACTGTATGCTGTAACCGCTGTGGCGGTTGTTTGCTGCGTGACTCACAGCCAACAAACCCTCAACAAACATACATCATCTCTGACAATACATCCCATGTGGAAGTACCTGCAATGTCAGGATGAAATCTGGAATATCAAGCAGCAAACACAAGCTACCTGATGAACTAGTGGATGTCGCCTACAGTCTGTGTGTAGATGCGCCGTGTCTTCGCCTGTCAAATTTCACTCCAATCTGAGTTGGTGACTCTAGCCTCCTGCAGTGCTGCCCCGAGCCTCGATCTGAGCTCTGATACCAGTTGAAGGAGTACGAGCGGAAGTGCGACGCGAGAGAGAGAGTGCGAGAAGAAGAGCACGACGATATGGTGAACTCGCTCTACTGTAATGTGTAGATCATAGTGAGTTCTTATTAGGTTTTTACAAAAGAATATGTGTACATACCTAGCGGCCCGCCCACTTACCTTGGCGACCACATTGGGCTTTATACCCCAACACTATGTTCATGAGAATGTCTCATGGTTGGTACCTAGGTGTGACCAAGTTGTCACATTCTATTATGGTCCAAAGTCTCGTCATGGAATTGCGGTTTGGATATGTTTGTGTTAAATGCATGCACACTAGGTGTTATGGGCCCTAGTGTTTAACACACATTTATTCGGAGCGGCATGCAAATTCATGGACTTTATTCTTTCTGCACCGTTTTGCACTGCCAGTGCAATCTCTCTTGCAGATTTCGTATAAGTTTACACCCTGCCATACAAGGTGATGGCTGACTATGAGTGTTTGTGATTGGCTACTTCAAACTCCAATCTGCTTTCAACCTACTTGGTTGTCTCCATTCCATATCAAATATATGGTTGGATACTCAATGATTGAGTCATAGTTTGTCGTGGGAGACTTTTTGTAAGTGGTTGGTAGGAAAGCACCTCACTCTTACTACTACTATTCATCCCGCGTAGGATGGGCATTTTACAAGCCTTCTATTTAGTACTAAAGGATATGCAAAGTGCATACGTTCAATCACGCTAAAGGATATGCTAAGTGCATACGTTAGCAAGAAGTGAAACAACTAGATCGGTTACCTTTCTAGTTCGGAGTTTTCTTCATATGCTGAAAGGCATGTTACGGCTAGTTTTAGTCTCTGCATGTTATTCTCAAGTTATCAACCTTAATCATCAGTTTTGATGCGGTTGGCTACTGGCAAGAAACCATAGCAAGTCAAGGACTTGGTTACTGCTGATGAATATGTCAGCATAGTACTTTCATGGAAAGATAAGCCGAGGTTATAATGCACATTCAAGTACCTTTACAAAGTCTGAAACCTGGGTATGCATTTAGACACCTCTTAGTTATGATAACTCGTTTAACATACTCACGTGAGCTTTAAATGGAGTATTCACATTATGTTGGTTATGGGTCGGTTACACAAGACGGTTGTACAGGGACAACAATGTCAAAAATCAAGATGTTATTCTTGATTTCATTGAACCTCCCAATGAACCGGGTTCCGATTCAACAACCCGTTGGATCCATGAGTGATTCCATGGTGGAAAAAATTAGTGTTCTTATGAAGATACCACCACTTGTGTTTTCGAGGACGAAAACTCTTCCAAAGGGGGGAGTAATGTCAGGACATGGGTCCTACGGGCAGGGCCCTACCCTAAGGGGGGTCACGGACCCCGGCCATGGGCCATCTAGCAATGTGGAAAGGGGATCCTAGGGCTAAGAGCCTATAAATATGGGCGGTTGGGTGGAGGATCCGGGTCTCTAGCTCCTGGGGTTCTTACAAATTCTCTTTCTTTATCAAAAGAATGTGTAGGATGTGTCCGTGTTTGCTTTATATATTGACAGTGCTCACAAAAGGGAAAATAAAAAAATGACAAAGACGGTAAGTATCCCAAATGAGAGAGTGTTTCCATTCCCTTCTTTGACATATGTCCTAACCGGCTATGCCACAAAGCAATGGTTGGTAGCTCGGTTACAGAAAGAATACTATTTTAATTAGATACATAAGAGGATAAAGTGAACCAGCTTTAGATCCATGGGCTATAATAAGATGACACTTCGCAATACGCCAAGACTGCTGATGAAAAGTGACTTTGTAACCCAAGTCATCAAGACGTCCAACAAAAATCAGAATGTGTGTCAAGGCTGTAACATGACGAACATTATGGATGATAAACTTCACCCCATTTTCCATAACCATGGCAATATCACCTACGCCAACAATGTCACAAGTGTAACTATCAACAAGTGTAACAGAGCCCAATGGTTTCCTCATATGTAGTAAATCATTGCCTATGAGGTGTGACATGCAACGAAGCACTTGAATCAAGAATCCATGTATGGGATACTTCACCACTAACAAGGAGTTTAGCTCGTGGCATAGAACTCTGCAAAGATGGAGTTTCTTATGTATCATAAAAGACATCATTATTTTTAGTCAACATATTAATGTCTTGCGCATCACTGTCATTCTGAACTATGTTCAGTTCTTCAATCTTGACCGAACTCTTTGGTTTCTCCTCTTTATCATCATGATCTTTGCCTTTACCTTTGCCCTTCTCTTTGTCACGCTTTCCAGCATAACAATCCTTCTTTATGTGACCAAACTTATCACAATAATGGCATTCAACATTGTGGCGACCACGAGACTTTGATCTACCTCTTGATGCATCTTTATTTCCCTCTTTCTTGGACTCACATTGCAAAGAACGTCCCTTATGTTGCTTATCATCCCTTTGTACATAATGAGCTTCCCTATAATGCGAGCTACTCATGGTCTTTCAACGCATCTCCTCTGACAAAAGTACACTAGTAACATCATCGTATTTTAGTGTATCATTAGAAGAAAATTACTAATAGCTGTGCAAAAGATATCCCAAGAGGGTTGCAACGAACAAGCAAAAAGATTGCTTTCATCTCATCATCAATGGTCATGCGTTGTGCACGAATCTGGGCAAAAAGAGAATCAAAATCATCGATATGGTTGGCAACGCTATCTGAATCCTTCATACAAAGCTAGGTTGAAAATTTTTCGCATCATGGAAACCTTATTGCTAGCCATATCCTTTTCGTAAGTGTCGCATAATTTTTGTCATAAATCATGAGCAGTCTCGCATTCTAACACTGAAAATTACACTGACTCACCAAGGTGCAGCCTAATTGTAGCCTGCATAGCTCATCAAGCTCCTCCCACTGAAACTGATTCATGTGCATATCTTCAGTTCTAGCCGCATAGGCACTAGGCAACTTCAATTTTTGCTTCTTTTGGACAAGCACATCATGCATTTGGTTCTTCCAAAGCTGAAAAGTAGCGCCATCAAAATTCTTTATGTCATAAATGTCACGGTCTTCGCTAGTAGACATGGTGACACAACTACCAAAAGACTTTGGAAAAATTTCGGCAGAGTCTCCTTTGTATTTGGGACTGTCAACCCAAATACGAGACAAAATGACCAAGTATGTCACTCACAAATCATAAAAGAGGGAAATGCCTCTCAAAAGCACACTGTATAGAGACCAACTGAGGCGCATAAACTATCAAACTGACCATAGACTGCCAACTCAGTGCCAAAATCACCTATACCATTCTATACATGTCCTATGGCGAGGCCTCGTAAGGAATGCTCCAGCTACCTGTATCACCGAAGGTATCTCCATATTTGAGAATATCCCAGCTCAATGAAAACCTCACACTATTGACCCTCAACAACGTAGGTTATGCAACAAAACATATAGCCAAGTCTCAGAAATGGCTATCATCCGGACCAAGTCTCAGAAATGGTCGGAACTACCGTACTAGCCAAAAGATGGCTCCACAAAAGCATACAATGGTAGTATCCACAAAGACATACAAGTCTGTCACGATGCTCAAACATGCACCAAAAGCATTTGCATGCAAAGAAATATCCTTGCGGGGAGTCAAACTCCTCTCAAAAGAGCTCAAACATTTTCCAAAGTGCCAACATATGCATGTACGCATATAAAAAACTGCTCCCACTGGAACCAGAATATCGAAGCACTGAAACCTATAGCCTGTGAGTCAATGTCGATGCCATAGCCAAAGCCAAAATCGAGGCCAAGAAGCACAGAGGAAGCTAACCAAGCCACTCTATGTTCTTGTATCTGTACGTATATCTGTACCTGTGTCTGAGTCGAAGAAGACAATGCCATCAAACTCTCACTCTATGTGTGTGTATGAGGCCACTCCGAAAGAGGCTACACACTCCCGAATGAGTCGTGGTCTCTCGTAGATGGAAGAGACTACAACAATGGTACATGTAATGGCTATGGAAGCTCTGTAGCACAAACTACCAAAAGAGAGCTGAGAAACGTAGCTCCTAAATCGTAGCTCGAATGAGGTTTTTGATGGCATGAATGGCTCCGAAAGGGGGGTAAAAAACCAGAACACCTGATGAAAACGCTCTCGAAATGGAATAAAGCCGAGAGCTAGCCGGTGTGAGCTCCTCTCTCCCCTTCTCCACTCTCCCACTGCCCTGCGCCATGCTCTCCTTCTTTTCCCCCTTTTCCCACCCCTTTGGGTGGCCGATTATCCTTTTTTTTTCTTTGGGCGGCCCTAAGGTCCCTTGCCTTGCACGGCCTTTGGCGTTTTGACTCATAAAGCCTACCACATTTGGCATGCACATCAACCAAGGTAGTACCAAGCACGATGTCTAGCAACCCCAAAATGACAATTTCATCGTGAATATGGTCGCCCATACAGTTTCTTACGTAAAGCCACATGCCTTCAAGATGCATGCTGGCATCTTGAGAGAGAGAGAGAGTCTCTCACTTCACATTTGCTAAAAACACACCAAAGCTTCTAGCCTCGCCTCTGTGGGGCAATCCTACAATCAGTGCATTCCAAGGGACAACATTTCAAACAGGAAGCTGGTCAAGCACTCAATGTGCTCTCTGAAGTGCATTAAATCCCCATAAATTTCAACTTAGCATATATACCCACCAAAACATTGCCGACGAGCTCCATTATTGACAAACAAACACTGCATGAGATGAAATCCCAAATGAGATGCTCCTCAAACACTCACTGATCTATTAAGTGCATAATATCCCAGAACCTGGCTGAAGCTCAAAAACTCCCATATGGCACATTGATCGAGGCGACCAACTTGGCAATCTGAAAAGACTAGCGCTCCACAAAGTGTTTACTTCAGCCCCATGCATTCATTTCAACTTTGACCCTTCATCAGCAGCTGCCCAATCCAGTACAGATCTACAAACCATCATGGCCTCAAGTTGCCATAGCTTCCTCACTGTAGCTCCAATTTACGAGCTGTAAAGACAGGCCTGTAGAGCACTTTGAACACTACAAATTAAGCTTATTAAACCACTTTTCAACAACATCATTGCATCTCGAACTACAGGCACCGACTTCATTTCTAGGCCCCAAAACCCACATTTAGTATACATTGAATCATCCTTATGTCATAATAGCTTTTGGCATAAATCATAAGTTTGGAAAAACCTTGAAAATGTATGCAGATTCTCATCTTTCACCGCTTACCCGCAAAGCGGCACGACATCCACCCCCTCTAAACTTGCACATCCTTCGATATATGCTAGCAAATGTGGCCTTATTAGAATATACCCTCCTCCAAGAACATATGGAAAACACAATAATTTCCCAGCAGTAGAGAAAAAGCATGAATTAACCCATAAACCATAATCAATCCCACCTAGATCATATGGCATATAAGTCAATTGCTTCAATTCACAAACATATACATCTCCTCCTAGATCAAACGGTAGTAGAAAATCCCCTACATCATAGGGTAACAAAAAATCCCATATAGCATCTGGTAACAATGATATTGCTATCTCCCTTGTGCATCATGCTCATCTAATTGTTGATCATCTATCAGAGGTAGGAGCATTGGAAAAAACGCAGCTTCACCCCCTCTAGTATAGGAATTCCAATCATGCATACCTGGATACATCAAGTCTCTAAAAAGAATATTCTTCGTTGGACTCTCGAGATGCATCAGAAAGCATTCCCCTAGTTTGTATATGCCCAAAACCAAATAGAGCATCATTCAACAACTGCATAAGGTCATCATCAACCACATCTGGATAAACGTGCTTGTGCATGAAACCAAATTTCTTGGTACCCTTTGCATCTGTATTTGAGAAGCCTTCCAAAGATTCATCCAATAAGCACATAAGTTATAGTTTGAAAAGAAGAGGGGAGGACCACTTGATTAGCAAGGAAAGGAGAATATAGCATGAAAATAGGTAACTCCAAGTACATCAAATAGTACTCTTAAGACAAATAGAGTAGTTGTGATGTACTTACAACCCTATCATGAAAATGTACAAAAGTATCCTTTTGGAGAGACAAAAAGACAAGAAGGAATTGTAAAAGAGAGCCTTCCACCTTCTCTACTTTGAGGGAGGAGGAGGAGGAGCTCACTTATATAAGACACCGGGGTGATGCACAAGGTGGTCGTCTTATAGGCATGCTAAAATATGCCACATAGGAAAAGAGGGGCAGGGATACTATTTTTGAGCTCTTTCTACCTTGGGATGTTTAATGACCTCTTGATGCTAATAAGCAAGTATATTTAAGGTTGAAGATCTTTCCATTTTGGGCTTTCTATCGAAGACATCTGGTGGCTAGGTGGCAAGGCAGACCAATCGATCTCCTCAAAGTGGAGTGAAGGACGGATAGGTGAGAAAGGCCAAGGGATTTCCTCAGGCTGGTTTGAAGGACGGACAGGTGAGAAAGGCCAGGGGATTTCCTGTGCCTCAAAGTGGACGATCGGACGGATCGGCGAGAAAGGCCACTGGATCTCCTCGGGTTTCTCAGAGTGAACGGAGAGACGATCAACGACAGGTGAGAAAGGCCAATTGATTGTTTCATCAGTGGTGCGGACGATGTGGTGGTGATGGTGGTGGAAATGGTGGTGGTGATGGACGTGAGTAGAAGACGGATGTGCGTCCTGCATATTGCAGTAATGATCAGACCACTTGGCGCCATTAGTATGAAGGCCTAGTGCTGGCGCAGCTGCTGCATGTTCTTCGCGAGGCGCCGGCATTGAATAGGACCTTGCAGTCACCTTGCTGATCGTACTGCGGCGACTCGCCTCATCGTCTGCCCCACTGCATGAGTAATTAGGGACCCATTCCTCCTCTTGAGGAACAAATCGCACTCCCGAGCTCGCTATGATTGCATGATTATGATACAAATCGTCCGCTGATCTTGCCTTAATCATGCAAGCGCCCTGCAGGACATCGGCTAATCGCATGCCTGTTTCTGCCTTAATCTCATCAACATCATGAGCACCCAACTTTCTATCTCTAATTTCTTTGATCCTGCATGTGGGCGACTTTCGATCTCTAATCTCTTGATTAGCACTAACCGTGCAGGGAGATCGGCTCTGTGGCAAATCATGATGTTCATCGTTATCCTGTCCGACGGTGCGTCGGGTTGTTGCTCCAAGTGCAAGCGTGCGATCCAGTTGCTTTTGCAGCTCCTGAAGCTCAAAAGCATCGAAGAGCTTGCTTTGGCAGACCGCGTGCTCGATGTCGAAACCGCGTCGCTTACCTGCAGCTCTTGATCTTCCATGACCACCACAAGCTACTGCCGCTGCTTGTGTGAGTGCAGCCTCTGCTTCCGCTCTGAAGCGAGATGAGCGCCTCGTAGCAATATTGCTTGACGTAGCTTTACTGTTAGTGGTAGTAGCGTTGTTGCTAGCAGAACCTCGAGACGCCATATTGGTGATCGCTTGTAATTATCAACAGCGAGGTTACGAGGTTAATCACATTTGCGGCAACTAACTAATCAGAGAGAGAGAGAGAGAGAGAGAGAGAGAGAGAGAGAGAGAGAGTTGCATTTCGTAGTCAGCTCGCTAGCTTTGCTTGCACAGCTCCGCCCACTTCGGCAACTCCGAAGGCTTTGTACTGTGCTTTCTTCACGCTTGTGGCAAACCAACAAGCAGTTCTTTCCAAGCGAGTTAGTATTAATATCCGAAAATACGGCTATTCTTTGTCAAAGATGGGCATACAGCTTAAAACAAGGGCCGGTTCAGACTGGGTAAAACTTGGGCATTGTGTTTCTCACACAGGTGACAGGTAACTTGATAAAAACATTTTGCAGCTGCCGGAAATAGCTTCGAAGGATAGGCTTTTCTAGTAGCGTACGTGAGGTCAGCGTACCCAAAACGATACCTTTGGGAGCTCACCCTCCACCACGTGTCCCTCTCTCCCTCCCTCGCTCTCGCCCCCATTTTGAGTACGAGTTACCTTAAGGCTGCGTCCCGCTAGGTGTGTGCACGGCATAGAGTGCAAAGGCCCTTGCACTGCACAGAGAAAGAAACAAATCAAACTTTCTAGCACATACAAGGGGACGAGGGTTCATTTAATGCATGCTTTGCACTGTATGCTCCACATGCATAGAGCGGGACACGACTCAAGAGCTAAAAGTTTACAGGGTTTGGTCAGGTGGAGGTAGGTAAATACAAAAAGTCAAAGAAATAGGTGCATTTCTAAAAAAAACAAGAGATCCTATTAACATTTTTAAATCATGTCCGTTTGGACATGCTCAAACAGTTGAACATAAGCATCGATCGCTTTATTAATATGCCCTTTGGTAAATATCCACCTCAATTAGTAAGGCTTCAGTTGCATCCACCAGCTCGCTTTTCCATTTTTGCATTGGTTTAAAAAAAGCTTTTGCATGGTCCACCGTTTCACCTCCACATTGCTATCTTCAGCTAACACATATCTTTCTAAATGTTGCAGACAAACCAATGCTTGACTTTGCGAGCAACTTTAAATTTAGCTTCATAGTCGTGCAGAATAACTATATATAGAGAGCCATTCATTGCCAGCTGGTTGAGAATTGGCATGAATTTTATTACACCTTTTGATCCAAATATGCCATTAGTATTCAACCCGCATAGTATTCCAAAAGTGGTAAGGAACCTAATACAATCCCTTGAAAGAATATACTACCAAGACAATTTAAAACATTTAATGATAACTATTCAAAATTTGTAAGTTGGTTTATTATCTCTGCAAGTAATTAATAAATGGAAAATATCCTCCTAAGCAGATTTGCAACGCTAGTAGACCATCTCCTAGTCCAAGCTTGAGAGCCTATACATATGTCCATATACTTTTGTGAACGATAAGCCACAACAGAGTATATATTTTTGGGGCAAGAGGTTTAGCCCAAATCATTGCAAATTTCTAGTTCCACGATGGCTGTCTTTATAAAGGCCCGAACTTTTGTTTAGTTTATTGGGTAGAGAAACAGAAGCGGCCTCATGAAGCCTAGAATTTTATTGAGGGGCTGCCAACATGTCCACTGTAATCGCCATAAATCTAGGGATCCCCCACATCCAATCCTCTAGTTGTGACCTTCATGAAAAAGTGAAGTACAGCTCTAGAGGAAAGTGGTGTCATGGATTGGCTTTCAGGAAGAAGTGGAACACGGTTGTAACTCGATGGGTCCATTAGTAGGAACCCCCCTATATAACATGCATTCGTCGGGTACTTAAAAACCCCTATGTCAAAATGTTGACATGAATAGACTGGCCCCTCTTTTTTGATGAATTAACATTATTTTTGCCAAAATGGAAATTTTAAAACCCAACCCATTTAGTTAGGGATTTAATATTTACGTAATTACGACAAATTTTGTGTGATCACAAGGTCTTATTGACACATTTACATGATTACATTAAACATGATCACAAAGAATCCGGTTAAGGGTAACCTAGAAACCCACTAAAATTCCATCGGGCTTTTTAGTCTTCCAGCTCGCGGGCCCGCCGGGCTTTTCCATTTTCCCTACGGGCCTGTCGGGAATACTGAAAAGCCCGGCGGGCCCACATAATTATATATATACGGGCCCGATCGGGTCCGCTGGATGTTATTTCATTGCTTCATCTTCAGACACACACACACACACACACACACACACACAGAGAGAGAGAGAGAGAGAGAGAGAGAGAGAGAGAGAGAGAGAGAGAGAGAGAGAGAGACTTTGCAGGTACGTCAAGAGGAGAGAGGAGAGAGGGAGAGAGGGGGTCGTGTGAGAGCGTGCTCTGCGTTGCAGTGCATGGTAGTAGTGGAGTACACTACAAGAGGCTATTCATATTAGCGACGCTCACACAACGACGCTCAAATTTTTTTTTCCCGGCGTCGCTATGAGCGTCGCAAATATACTTGTAAATTTGTGACGCTCATAGCGACGCCGGCTGGGCTAAAAAAAATAACAGAGAGCGCCCAAAAACTCAGATCTCAGATCTGAGTTTTTCGATGCCCTCAAGCAAGGAGCAGGTAACACTCTCCCTCTCTCTCGCTCTCTCTCTCTCTCTCTTTCTTCTCCACACACACACACACACACACACACACACACACACACACACACACACACACACACGAGGAGAGGAAGGAGAGCCAGGTATGCTCCTTCCCTCTCCTCACTCTCATGTTCTCTTCCCCTCTTTCTCTCTCCCTCTCTCTCTCTCTCTCACACACACACACACACACACACACACACACATAGTGTTTTTGAGAGAGAGAGAGAGAGAGAGAGAGAGAGAGAGAGAGAGAGTACAAACATAAATAAAAACGCACACACACATACATAAACAAAGAATGCACACACACATTGAGAGAGGAAAAGAGAGAGAGAGCATGCATAAACAAAAAACGCACACATTGAGAGAGGAAAAGAGAGAGAGAACATGCATAAACAAAAAACGCACACATTGAGAGAGGAAAAGAGAGAGAAAACATGCATAAACAAAAAAACGCACACACATTGAGAGAGAAAGAGAGAGAAACTAATTTAACGTCGTAGGAAAGTAATTAAAATTAAAAGACCTAAAGATCTAGCCGATGAGGAGTTGAACTCAAGACCTATTATTCAAGAGGGAAATGGCATAACCAATCTATCATACTTGGCATGGGTGATAGAAAGGTTATACCATTTATCTCTTTTTATTGGCACACACATCCACACACACGCACACACACAAGAAGAAGAGAGTTATAACGTCGTAGGAAACTATCCTAAAAGACGTTAAAGATTAGGTTAGATGTAGACTTACGTTAAATTAGATTTATGTTTATTTAAGTTAAATTAGATTAGATTTAGGTTTATTTTTAGTTAGATTTACGTTTATTTACGCTAGATTTAGATTTTCGTTATATTAGATTAGATTTAGGTCTCCATAGACTGCGATGCCTGCATGAAGCGGGTCATACACAGCAACATGGTGTAACGGTCGACATTTTAGGGTGGAACGGATCGACAAAAAGCGTTTTACTCAAGATTGTGGAATCATGGCAAAATTTGAACAGTCTAGTTGACGACGTTCCTCTGATGCAGATCCTGTGGTGGCGGAACTCACTTACTTCGGCACGCTACAAGAGATTTTGAGGATCGATTACAGAGGATTTTTTGTCGACTTGTTCGACGTTCAATGGTTCAAGATAATCATGGAGGGTCGCAACGCTATTGTGCGTAGAGGAGAGTCTGGTTTTCTTGAGGTGGATTCTACTAAGAAATGGACTGACCTAAGAGACACTTTCGTACTACCCGAGCATTGTGAACAAGTAAGTATGTAAATAGTTAACATCCCCCTTTTACAAGTTATGTGCTTGAAAGCTCTCATGTAAGTTATGTGGCTCTGGCAGGTAATATTTCA
Organism: Adiantum capillus-veneris; assembly: GCF_014529385.1. Lineage (NCBI taxonomy): Eukaryota > Viridiplantae > Streptophyta > Polypodiopsida > Polypodiales > Pteridaceae > Adiantum > Adiantum capillus-veneris. The sequence continues at coordinate 166,975,527 of NC_140938.1, forward strand.
TCCTACAAAGTCTACATCAAACTGGTGGTACGTCATAGAGGTAGCCCCTCGTAGTGCAAGGACGTATGAAGGCTACCATGTGCCAATCACAACGGCATCAATGGAGGAGATCAAAGAAGATACTCAATCAGAAGCCGCTGCGGTGGTGCCAGACGAGCATCAAGATGCTACTACTCTATATGGGGTGCATGCAGAGGAGCTACAAAATGAAACAGAGGATATGTGTTTAAACGGAGAGATCTATATAGATATAGGAAGTTATGCTGAGTTATGCGAGGATGAGAGAGAGATCTCTTAAAGCCACAAATATTGTATTTGAACAATTTTGCTCCGTGTTGTAAAAGCTCTGGCTCTCTAAGTACCTTCCATGGTGTATAACGCTCTTTTCTACTCGCGCTCACATCTTTTGATTGAAAATTCTGAGTTTTCGACTTGCCTCTTCTATCACTCAATTCATTGCGTCATTGTATTTATATGCGTCATTACGTCATTGTATTTAATGGTCTTTGCGTCATTGTCTACTCTATTCATTCAATATTAAGTTTAAATATTCGTGTGTTTAATGTAGGTATGGATGATGAGGAGTTTCTTTCTTCTTTGTCACCGCAGCAGAGACAGTGGTACGTGGAGCGTCATCTCTCTGGCGCATCATCGCGCGTTCCTACTCCATCCGCATCTCCCTCTCTTTCGGAGCATTCGGCGCGCTCCGAAGCTTCGGCGTCGACGAGACGATCTTCACACTCGTTTAGACACCGGCGCTCTAGTGGTGGCGGTGGCGGTTGTTGTGGGGATTCCGCCGCCGATGCCTCCACACTGCCTCGTGTTCGACGAGGCTCTTTACACTCCCCTTCTTTGCCCACCCCCACACCAGCCACAACATCGCCATCTACGCCAGGTTTTGCGCGGCTGACTATTCCTAGCAGCTACACACCTCTACCTACTCCGCCAGGAGCCACCCCACTCGACACTCCTCGCTTCGGGGCCCAGACGCCGGTGGAGACACCTGACGTCCGTACCCCCATCGACACGCCGCTAGAGACCCCTGCCGGGACACCCAAGTTCACGCGTCACCGGCCAGAGGGCTTGCCTTACTCCGTCGACTTTAGCGGCGGCATCATCATGGATGATGACGGCAAGAAGGTGATCTCGCGCATGCGTGGTCTTTGCTCTCAGCTGTTTAGACACTACATACTAAACAAATGGAGTGAAGTACCAAGTGATTTAAAAAACAGAGTCATCAGCATACTTCATGATGAGTTTCCCGTTCCAACACGGGATCATCGCTTCAATGAAGACCTGATGAAGATTCGAATGCGCGAATACTGCAAACACAAGCGTTCCGAAGTGCAAAAAGCAATCAAGCATGGGTGGAACAGGCCAGATTGGCTGGCCAAATAAGATTGGAAGAATGCGAAGAAAGCAGCGCACGAGAATCCCGACAAGTGGAAGCAACAAAAGGATGCAGCCAGAGCGCGAGTAGAGGCAGGGAGCTCGCACCACTTGGGGAGCGGTGGATGGGCATCATTTGAGGCCGATTTTGTAAGTGTTTTCGCATTGCTCTTTATGTTCGATAGTTTAGGGTATATGAGTTTTTTAATTCTAACATAATGAAATCTTTGTATGTTTTGACAGTGGTCGATGACAGGACGTGATCCCACACCGTACGAGCGCGAGTACGCAGGCAAGAAGGGCTTAAACGCTCTGATGGACATTCTCAGTTCTCGCGGCAGCATGGTTAGTATTAGGGTTTACTCTTTTCTATTTTTTGTATTGTTTTATAAATGTCGTTATATGTTTATACTTATTGAAAGCTGTCTTATTGTCTTTTTTTGCAGAATCCGACAGATACGCGGCTTGGACGCGATGAGACGTCTGACTAGACGACGTCAGTTTAGCCGTAGCTAGATAGCATTAGTTTAGGGTTTCTCATAGCTTATGTATCATGAGACGGATTTTATACGTCTTTTTGAACCATGTATATTATTACATTTGTCACCGCAGTTCATTTTGCCAATCAATTCTTTATGCCTATGATGTTGTACAATTGTCATTATTACATTTGCCAATCAATTCATTTTGCCTATGATGTGTACAATTGTCAATTTTACGCTTGTCAATTTTGCAAACAATGCGTCTTGTGGGTGACTATTTTGGGTCTATTATCTACCCTTGCACTTTTTTAAAAAAGTGAATCAAGTACAATATGGTTGATGGATGGCAGGGCATTCAATGCCCTGTCACCAAAAAAAATTTCTCTCGGGCGTCGCTATAACCGTCGCTATTTATGGCTCTGGAGCGTCGCTATAAGCGTCGCTATAGACTTTTGTGAAAACGTCGCTATAACCGCCGCTATGAGCGTCTCTATATAGCGACGCCTAAAGCGACGCATATAGCGATGCCTAAAGCGACGCATATAGCGACGCTCTCGTAGCGACGCTATTAACGACGCCGGGGGTTATAAAAACCCAATGTATTTCCGTTGCTAACAGCGTCACAAGAGCACACAACCTCTTGTAGTGGTACCTGACCACACGATCCGGGTATGTGTTATGTGTGTATGCGTTGTGTGGTAGCGTGCCTTTTGTCGTATTGTGCGGCAGTCATAAGGTACCTTACCACACAATGGGAGTATGTGTGTTAGTTGTTCTACGGAACAATGCTTACCACGGGGGCATCACCTCCGTGACGCGGGGAAGATGGTGTCCTTGTGGTAAGTATTGGCTTACTGTCTGGGTACTACATCGGTAACATGGCGAATTTAGTATCCTTATGGTAAGTCAACTTCCCTTAACCTTTCTCAAAAAACATATGGGCATCGGTTGGTAACGTGGCCATATGATGTTCGTATGCAAGCCATTATTTCTCCTTAGATTCAGGCAGCACTCGGTCGGTAACACGGCTAAAAGAGTGTCATTTGTTAGAAGCATCTGCTGTTGCATAAATGTGGCGTTCAGGTCGTTAACCCGATCGTAGAACGTCATATAATTTGTATGTAGGCCCATGTCACAATCAAATATCATGAATAGCCTTTCCTTTCATTTCACTTGTCCTCTACACCTAGTTTTTAAGTATTAAGTATATGAAATACCTGGTCGGTAACGCGGCTATGAAGAGTATTTCATATACAAATGTTTGAATTGTTTGATTTTGTTGTTTTTAACTGTCCATATGAAATTATATACCAGCCAATCATATTCAAAAGAATGATAAATTATATGCAAAAAAGTATTTGCACACAATTTGCATGTTAAATATTCTTTTTAATCTTGTTAAAAGACCTCAAGCATCGTCGCTATTTTTAATGCTTCATTTACATAAATTCTCTGTAAAAAAGAATTTGCACACAATTTGCATGTTAAATATTCTTTTGTATCTTGTTAAAGAGCATCAATTATCATCGCTATTTTGAATGCTACAATTACATAAAATCTATGTAAAAAAGTGTGTAAACACAATTTGCATGTTAAATATTTATTTCTATCTTTTTAAAGAGCAAGACATTCTTTGCAATTTTCTAGTCCGATTTGTATACTTCCAATGTTTTAAATGTTTTTGAAGTCTTTAAGTCGGTGTGTGCTTTGTTTAAACTAGTATGTGCACACGGAGAAAAACATAAGTTAAAAATTCAATATATGTCGAAATGTGTCAGACTATTATTATGTATTGTTTGATCTGCATTAAGTTCTTATAAACCACTTGTTTGATCTCCATTTTACACGTGTAACAGATTGCAATTTTAAGCGAAGATTGTTTTTAATTTTTTATCAATATTTCCTTGTTCATTTCTTAAAGTCTACAAGTCATGGTTAAGGGGTTGCCTGAAATAGTGTGAGAGTGTTAGTGTCATTCGCAACCATGAATGACTATTTGATATGCTATTTTTTATTGTCCAATGGAAATATGATGCTAGATCAAAGGAAAAGTATTATACGTGCCATTCGTAAAGAATGTATTTTGGCAATCTCATCATGTGCAGATAGTCACGTACATCAGATTAGTGAAAGCGATGTCTTCATCAAAGACCTCACTAGCGCTATATGGGAGAACACAGAGCGCAGGCTACGAGATGAAGGCCAATACGAGTTGTTGATTCTAGCAGGGATTCAAGAATTTGACCCCCACCACAAGGTTAAGACAGTGTTGGGAAATATGAAAGTATGTTGCAGAGACTTAAAGGAAGATATCCCACCTGCCTGCGATATGTCAAAATTAGAGCTCTGGGATAAATTGTGGGAAGAACAGAAGGTAAAGATGAAGCATATGAAAGCGTAGGACCAAGCACCCTTACCCAAGAGATTGAAGATGGCCCAAGATGTGCAAGCAGCTTTGGGAGGTCAATCCGATGCCAGTGGCACCGTCACAATTATGCAAACAGCTTTGAATGCCAAGTGCTCTCATCTTATCGGCATCCCTCACGAAGCCTTGGTAGAAGGTATGAGGGTTGGAGCAGGGTCCTTTGGTGTGTGTACATTGTACACCATCAAAGGCATCTCTTTTTTCATAGACCACATTACATATGTGGGAAAATGTTACAAGGGAGGGAGTGAGGCGAAATTTGACAGCTTTCAGACAGAGAAAGGAATGCAAACGCTTCACCCCTCCATTGTAAGGTGCATTGGCTTTACTACTGAAGCTCCTTGGATCACACTATTCCCAGGCTACAATGGGGGTACCGTGGGCGACATGATGTGCCGCTTACCATTTGCTCACGGATTGTTCAGATGACACATGCACAGGCTACAACACGGCTGGAGGTCATTACTTGCAGCAAATCTTCATGTACAGGAGATAGACACGGCACGAATCAAAGCAATGATCGAGCAGATGCCAACCATTTGTCACGCCCTAATCGATGGTGTTGTGGCCGCTCACTCGTCCAGGATAGGACAGTCGGCTCTACAATTTTGGAGGCACAGAGAGCAGGGATGCCGAGATGGCTAAGCGACCCTGGATTGCTCCGAAACTATATGATCCACGGTGCACAGATGCATACACAAAAGCGAGCAACATTTATGCATTAGGCTATCTATTTGACATGCTGGCAGATTTTTGGAGTGAAGCCAGAAAAGTTTATTTTCTAGAAGAAGTTTTTCACCACCCACACGAAGATGTTATAAAGCCTATTCGGATTAAAGTAGATTGTTGGATGAAGTTAAAAGAGCGGGAGCAAAGAAGAAATGCTTCTGATGTGTTGATATTTTTCAAAGAACAATTAAAGATAGACCCTAATCCTATCCAACGTCCCCTTGTTGAACTTGCACCATCATTTTATCCAATCTAAACATTCAAGACCTCATAAATGTATTTGCACTTTAATTGCACCAGAACTATCAATCACCTTTATAAACGTTTCTCCCCTTGGACAAACCAGCATTACATTGATCAGCGGTCTTGTTTGAACATTTGACTAGCCATCACTCACAATCGTACATCCTGAAAGTGAAGTATTATTTTACCAACACGCTCTTTGACTTCGATGTAACATTTGTCCAAGAAACCATTTCGTATCGTGTGATAAGAAGGAGCTGAAAATCTTGGGCCAAACTCACCGATTTTCTTCCAAGCAGCCTTCCAATGATTGCTGTCTACCATGACCAAAGCACTTCTAGTAAAGAATATTGCTTTGGCGAGTGCAGTTTGTGCTTCTTCTAGACACTGGACTCGAAAGCTTTGATGTAATGATTTTTGACGCATTTAACTAAGTCCACCTTCATTGTGACGCTTAAAAGGAACACTGCCTAGAATTTCCTCTCCCTGTGTAGGTTGTTCTCCAAGGTTAGTTGGCGTCACTACAAGATCCGCGGAGTTAATATTTGGCTCTGAGAACCCTTGACTCAAAGCCTCAGAGGGTGAAAGCATGTTAACCTTTCATGCTTTTTCATGTCCCGGACAATGCTAACTAGCACAATTTTGACATATGCTAACTAGTACAATAACTTGAGCTACATCTCTAAGATCTATGACATATGATATATCAATAGAAAGCGCTTGAAAGAAGGAATCCAAATGTATAACCTCCGACAAATTTTGATATTGTTTGTAAAAAATTTACCGGACGCCCAACTTTTTGAAGATGTGCTAACTTGAAACTGCTAACTAGCACAAAAAGCGCGACAGGTTAACATGCTTTCACCCCAAAGCTATATATCTGTTGTCTCTTGCCACCCTTTTTGGCGAGCTCTTCTCTCAAACGCTTTGCAAGTACAGGTGTCTGAGGATGTTCACATTTCTTACAACTCTTTTTAACGCTACCCAGAAAATGATCCCTAATACGAGGTGTACCGCCTGATTTTGTTGTGTGACAAAGTTTACATTGCCATTCCATTTATCGGCCGTATATGTTGTGAGAATAATCCCACTCTTTGCCAGGAGCTTTTTTATTCTTTGGATTCTTTGTACCACTTGTGCCCACATTTTGCTCCATTGCTTTTAAATTAAAACTGAAGACAAAAGAACTAGATGTTCAATTTTTGAAACATTTTTCTTATTTTCAATATATATTAAAATTTAAAAACCATTCAATATGAAAATAACCATGATGCACAATATGAGATTTTCAATGCACGCTAGTCAATCCACATATTGATCACCTATATTGTGAGCAAACGTACACATTACAATACAATCTATGCACGGCATAATAAGTACAACAATGCTATGAATCTCTCAATGCAATTATTGTTATAATGATTATTTATATGTCCACTTTGATTTGCAAACAATAAGACACATATAATTTCAATTGCTACAAAAAACAAACAAAAGCAATAAAATATATGATTGGTTATTTCATGCACTAATAATCTATCATAATACATAATGCACTCTCTGTATAAAACAATGCATGAACTAACACAAATAAATCTTCAATATAATCACTCAATTGAGGACTACTTGTACCCAAAGAAGGATTGTAGTCCCCCCATGCAACCAATTCAATATATAAAAGCTATTTTAACCCAATTAAGGATTATAGCTCTTATATTGTGGAGTGACAAGTGTAAATCAACTCAAATCTATGATGGTGCAAAATGCAAGACTTCAAGGATCTTTATATGCCCATTACACTAGTACAGGACATCCAACCCTTGACTATCGACTCGTCATTTACATATGCTCATCTTCTAAAACCAATTACAACCCTCATTTGGACCAATGGCTTCTTCGCAATGAGCATGACTATCAGAGTTTTTAGTTGTTTTGGTTTTGTACCTTTATGTCGGTAAATGAGTTTTAAAAATTTTTAGAAGTGGTTATCGAATTAAGAATGTCATTCAGCCCTATAACTCTGTAACCTTAGGTCAATTCACAAGGAGATGACTATACCCAGCACTCGGATACACTCCCCAAGGATTTGCCTAGCTAAAAGACTGCGGTTAGCACATTGTTTACTATATATAATTACTCTTACTGGGATTTTCATTTTCTTGGCGGGCCCGCCGGGTATCTGTAGAAGCCCGACAGGCCCGCTGGGAAAATGAAAAAGCCTTGTGGGTCCTGTTAGGAAAAATAAAACCCCAGAGGACTAACCGGTGAAGCGGTCCGGGGCGGGCAACAAGAAGAGCAACCTCTAGACACCCTTCAAGGCTCCCGTGCTGCTCAATGGGACTGGGGGCACAACACAACACAAACCAAAACAACAAACCCCCAGCCAAATCCCAACTACACAAGGGGCACCACCTAGTTTAAGAGCGAACTAGGAAGCAAAAGAGGAGAATCGTTAGAGCAACCCACAAACAAGCAAGGAATTTACACTAATCCTAACACCAATGGAACACTCTCACACACTAAAACACGAGAGAGAGAGAGAGAGAGAGAGAGAGAGAGAGAGAGAGAGAGAGAGAGAGAGAGAGAGAGAGAGAGAGAGAGAGAGAGAGAGATGGTGCTCGGGCTGCTTTGAAGTGTATCGTTAATGATCAAGCAAACATAAATATATATATGTAAGAAAGAGAGAGAAGGGGGAATAGGGTGCTTGTTGCACTAATGCCTTCTTACAAATCTGTCATGACCAATCAAAGTGAGATTAGTATTTGTTCAACATAGCTTGAGTAAATTACACCACAACTCATCACAAGAAAAAAGCCACCCCAATCACTATCTTAAGGCCAGGGGAGTCCTCTCCACCCTGTCGCCCTCCTACATCATGTGGGATTTATGGCTAAATTGATAACAATACCCGGAGACAAGCTATCAAGAACTTAAATAAAACACCAAGACACTTACACATCATTATTGTCCATGACTACACGTTGGAAGGGAGACAAGGTATCCATGCTTAGTCCAAATTCACCCTCCTTGATTCAGCAAATGTTGGGCTTACTCTAGTAGGAGAAATGATAGATTTCCTACTCTCAATTTAATGATCACTCTCTCTTACAATGGCATAGAGTTCCCTTGCTAATCACCCCTAATACAACACATACATATGCCTAATGCCAATGAGATTCCACTCAAGAGCTCCTTCTCAAGAGGTTGAGCTTGTCTTCTGAAGCTATAGCATAGTGCTCTTTCTTCTCCCCCCTTTGTGCTAGCTACACCCTCCTTTTATAGCAATTTTGAAGGCTAGGGTTACTCCTCTAACCATGGTTGGGTTAGATTTTCAGCAATTTATCTAATTTCTTTTGCTTGGAATTATCAAGAAGTTGGTGGGGAAAGAGAGAGGAGAGAAATGGAGGTGATAGGACTTTTCATAGTGGGTTAGTGTTAGTAGAGTTAGTATTAATTTACAAATGGAATTGGATATTTACAATGGGAGTATCCATGTAGGATACAAATAAGGAAGAAAAACTCTTAAGAGGTAAGAAAAGGTGGATTTCTTACAAGGTTGATGCTCCAAGTGTCTTGAGTAGGGCCAATTTTGACGCTTGTTGACGGTCCACTAGCTTTGACGGTACATTTTTTCTCCACTCTTGACCTTCCTTGAGAGACAAGGTAATTGAAGCTGAGTAATCAACCACCATGATGCTGTCTTTTAAGAGAAGAGGCTGAATTTTGTGGTTTTTTTGATAGATATGGGTAATTTGGAGGAGGACAAATGAGACTAGGTGGTCAATTTTGGAATGGAATTGTGTGTGGGAGGTATGAGTTCACCATGGTTTCTCTTATTCTTCAAGGTTGAGGTGAAGGTGAGTAGGGTGCAGAGAGGAGTGGTGAGAGAGGTGGGGATGATGAGTGGAGAAGTGTGTGTGAAAGAGGAAAATGATAAAGTGGAAGAGAGAGTGTGGCTGCATAGCATGGGAAAACTGGGGTCCACTAATAAAATCATAGCTCACAGCTCGTAGCTCAAAAAAATATGGAAAAATTTGAGGTAAAAGTTCAGCCCACGAGTTACAACTTTTGTTTGTATCACCTTTTCAAATTCGGAGAGCAAGTGAACTTTAAAAATTCAGCAAAACCGACCGTTTTTTTTTCACTGCACAAGGTCCTTGTGGGGTCCTTCTTTGGATGATTCTTTTGAATACCTCCAAGAGTGAGCCCTCCATAGTGCATGTATGTATGCCACCTACCCTTGACCTTATTTGGTAGGTCTATAATTGAAGATATTGTTGAGATCATGATATAAGTGAATAGTACAACTAAGAAAATCAAATATTGAGGGGTCTAAAAAATATGTACATGTCAAATATAAATAATATAAGTGGAAAAAATATAAAGGGGTCAAAAGAAATCTCTCTCATTATGAGGCTACCATAAAAAGATAAATATTTTTGGTGTTCTAATTTTTTAGAAAAAAAAAACAAAATAGATGTAGGAAGGAAAAAATCACAATAGTGAAAAAATATACACATAAATAAAACTAGTTTTTTTGGATTTTTGTTGGGGTGGAGTTACACCAAATATAAGAGAAGGTTACATGAAAATATTTCTATATGGAATAAAGAGTATGAAAAATGGTAAGAAAAATTGTGGTAATGGTGAGGCAATGTACAGAGCATAAATAACACACACCTAGGTAGAAATATTTAAATAAATACCAAAATAATTATAAAAAAATCTTTTATTTAAGCCCTATATACAAAGAAATATTTACATACGCATGGGCCATAATATACTTATATTTTTTTTTATATTTTTTATTTTTTTGGCTCAACTAGCCCAATGACTAGCTAATTGAGGGTTTTTTATTTCAGTAAGGAGATATGGGAAAAGTCCCCTAACTCACACGCACCTATATACAGTGAAAGGATGAGGGTAACCACAGTGTTTGAGTGATTTGATAGGGGGGGATAACTCACTATGGCAATCACAGAGAGCCGAAAAACGTCTATCATTAGCCCTCCCCCAAGATGATGGTATATTCATGTACCATCATAAAGAATCTTTTCCAAAGAGAGTGCTTCAGACTCCTTGACAAGATCTTCATTGTTTGGCCCCTTGGAATTTTGGTTTGTGTTACACTCATGCTTCATGGAACAATACTTACATGGGATAGTTGCCTTTTGCTCTGGTAGATCCTTTGGTAGAAGGCGACTCAAGTAAGGCTTCAAGCGATAGCCGTTTACTTTCCTGGAGTGCTCTTTACCATTCAAGTCCATAAGCTGATAGTAACTTGAATTGAAAGCCTTCTTGACTATGTATGGCCCTTGCCATCTTGTTTCAAATTTGGCATCAAAACGATTATCGTGTCGATTGTCATACCTTAGCACAAGATCTCCTTCATTGATGCCTTTGTCCTTCAGTTTCTTGTCAAGCTTCTCCTTTGTCTGTGTGGCTTTCCTCTTATAGCACTCATATGCTGCTTCCCTTTTCCACTCAAGCTCAGCTAAGGTAAGAAGTTGATCCATCCATGCTTCTTGATCATCTTGTGCTGATTTTCCATGAAGTCGCATTGTTGGAATGTTTAGCTCAATTGGCTGTAAAGCCTTTTGACCATAGACCAAGTGAAATGGTGTGAAATCCGTGGCTTCCCTATATGTGGTTCGATACGCCCACAAGGCACCATCCAAGAAGTCATCCCACAACTTTGTCTTGTTTTTCACCATCTTTCTAATGATTCCTGCAATGACACCATTAGCTTTTTCTACCAAACCATTTGATTGGGGATAGTAGGGTGTACTGTGACGATGTAGAACGTGAAGTTCTTCATAGACTTCTGTGAGCAATCCCTTTCTAAACCCTGGACCATTATCAGAAAAAATCACCAAAGGTGTGCCAAATCTACAACAAATGTGAGTGTAGACGAATTTGCTCACTGTCCTCTCATTTACCTTTGCCACACTTTGTGCTTCCACCCACCTAGTCATATAGTCTACAACCACTAGAATGTAGATTTTACCTTTTTTTGTCCTAGGCAGAGGACCCATAGCATCAATGCCCCACTTTTCAAAGGGTCCATTTGCAAGCACGATTTGCCTTGGACCATAAACCAATCTTCTATTCCCATTTACCTGACAATTGTGACAAATTTTACACCAATGTTGGACATCCACATGCAGACTTGGCCAAACATACCCCGCAAGCAAAATCTTCTTCACAGTTAATTCTTGGGCAAAATGACCACCACATGCTTCTTCATGCAAACCTTTTAGAATGGCTAGAATTTCCTCAATAGTTGGTACTCTTCTATATACTTGATCCCTCCCTCTTTGATAGAGGGAGCCTTCTAGGAAGAGATATGCGTTTGCCTTCTTCATGAGTCTCCTCTTCTGAGCCTTCGTGAAGTCTTGTGGAAACTCACCCTCCGAAATGTAGCTAATAATGGGAGTCAATGACTCCAATCCCTGGTATCTCGGTTGCTTGATAGTTGCTGCCACCATGATGACCTGCACTTCTTTCTCAACACATGTAACTACTTGCTGTGCAAGTAAATCGGCATCTTCATTCTGTTTCCTAGGAATATGATATAGTTGCACTTCTTCAAATTGATTAAACAATCTACGAATGGCATGAACTTTTGTCTGTAAGCTTTCATTCTTGCATGCCCAAATGCCTAAAATCTGTTTAACAATGAGAAGTGCATCTCCCTTTACCATGAGGCGTTGTATCCCTTGGCCAATGCACATCTTCAAACCATGAATTAGTGTGTCGTATTCTGCTTCATTGTTGCTAGCTGAACTTGGTAGATTGAACTTCTCTTTCATGACCACTTCTCCACTTGGGTTGAGCAACACTAGCCCTCCCCCTGCTTTTCCTGTGGCTCGACGAAAAGCTCCATCAAAGAACAAGGTAAAAGCATTAGGAATACTTTTTGGTGGTGGTAATGGTAGGGTCTTTACTTCAGGCACCTTAATCTCCTTTTCATGCACCCTATAAGTGAGAATCCCTGCCAATTGTGCACGCACACTATCTTCTACCTTGAAAGAGTATTGAAACTCTTGCAACTCCATAATCCACTTTGAGATCCTAGTACTAAGATTCATTTGAGATGACACCCAAGGGAACAAATTCTCTGCGGTGAGAATTACAAAAGGTTTTGGGAGCAAGTAGGATCTAAACTTCCTTATCGCAAACATGAGAGAAAGCATCATGAGTTCTGCCTCCGTGTAGCCTCTCTCCAAAGCATTCATGACCCTACTAGAAAAGTAGATGGGTCGCATCCTGGTACTGTGGGGATCTTGTTGTAATAAAACTGCACCAATTGTTTGCTTCCCAACACTAGAGCTAACAAAGAATGTGTACTCCCAACATGGAGGCATGAGTGTTGGTAGCTCTGACAAAATGACTTTAATGTTACAAAAGTACTCTTCAAGCTCATCAGACCATGCAAATTCTACTTGTTGTGTCAACTTTTGCAAAGGATGAAGCAACTCCGAAGCTAAGTGAATAAAGCGTGACATATACTTCACTTTTTGAATGAATGATATGACCTCTTTGAGATTCTTGGGTGAGGGGAGCTCAATAAGAGCCTTTGCCTTTGAAGGATCCACCTCAATGCCTTTATAGGAAACCTTGTGACCAAGCAAGATCACTTCATCCTCAGCTATGTGACACTTGTCGGGGTTGAGTTGACCTCCCATGTCATAGAGCTTATTTAAACCTTCTTCTACCCTTTGTAGATGCAATGAGTTTGAGCTATAAATGCAAAAATCATCAATAAAAACCCTAATGGACTTTCCAAAGAATGCTTGAAACACCATGTTCATGAAGCGTTGGAAAGTTGCAAGAGCATTTGTCAGGCCAAATGGCATGACTCTAAAAGCATAACCCCAAGGAGTGATAAAGGTTGTTTTCAATTGATCCTCCAATGCGATACCTATTTGAAAGTAACCCGAGTAGCCATCACACACAGTGTACTTCTCATGACCAGCTACTTCATTTAGTATCTCATCCTGAAATGGGAGGGGAAAGTGATCTCTTTTTGTTGCCTCATTAAGTGGACGATAATCCACACACACCCTCCACTTGCCGTTTTTCTTAGGAGTGACAACAACGGGAGAGACCCACTCTGAATTCTCCACTGGATAGATGAAACCTGCTGCTAGAAGCTTTCTTACCTCCTTGAGTAGAGCTTGCTCCTAATGACTCCTAGCCTTCGTAGTTTTTGAGCCTTAGGTGTGGCCTCTGGCTTCAATTCAATCTTGTGTTGAACAACATCTACTCCACGCACATCGGTGTAGTCTTTAGCAAAAAGCCTCGAAAATTTCCTTAGCACACATTTGAACTCCTCTCTTTCATCCTTTGTTAGTGTTGTAGACAACATTCCTTCATCTTCCACCTTTTGGTTCTCTTGGGAACCTACCTCTTCCAAACCTCGAGAAGAGGTCTCCTGGTTGTTTGGCTTAAACCTTACCCCCATGACTTCAATGGAGGACTCCTCTTCAGTAATGCTGCCGCTACTTTCTTCTTCTGAAGTGTTTTCAGTCCAATCTTCTTCCGTCTCACTTCGAGATGATTCTTCATGGAGCTCCTCTTGGCGTTGCTCCTTCATGTCAAAGACAACCTTCTTGTGATTGTCATTCCTGCAAATTAGCTTTCCACTCTCCCAATCCTGCAAAGCTCGCATTTTCATTAGCCATGGTCTTCCTAGGATAAATGGGTAACCATTTCCCTTGGTAGACATGACATAGAAATCCACTGCCTTCTTAATGCCAAAGGCCTCCACAAAAACATGTTTACAAATGCCTACGCACCTAGCCTTGCTATTGTTTGCCATTTTCACTTTGATTTCAGGTGTCTCATGGATGTGCATGCCTAGTCTTTGCATGAGCCCTTCTGTCATGATGCAAATTTGTGCACCCCCATCCACTAGACCTTTCCTAACCAATCTTCCTTTTATGTAACAATCTAGCACAGGTGTAATATCCTCGTTCATTTCAGAGCTTTTACAACAGGAAAACTCTCTTTTACCTTTCTCCTAGTGCTAACTGCCTTTGTTAAATCCCTCCTAACTTGTGGGCATAATGCAAGAAACTGAGGCCATGAGATATCAGGACCCTTACCTCGCATGTCTTCCAATAGGTTGTATGGAGCCATACCATGTCCAAGAGGGAAGTCTTGGAGATTGATATGACGTCGAGTCCTCTTAGCTTCCTTGGTCTCCTTTGCCTTCTTGCCTTGTCCATGGTCACTCTGAGATGGGACACCCTCTTTCTCTTTACCTTTCCCTCGGCCACGCTTAATGCCATTGGCTTCCATGTCAACCTCATTTGAGTTTGTCACCTCTACCACATGCACATTTGGATCTGGCAAAGGTGGAACTCCTTCTACCCCTTGTGGAGGTGGTCTTGGTCCATTTGGTCTTTGTAGAAGCCTTGGTTGTTGACCAGTTCCTTCACCTGCATTCATCACTGGGTAATTCAAGTTAGGTCTCCCTGGCTCCCCACGGGGCCAAGGACAATTATACATCCCATGTCCAGACTCTCCGCAATTCCAACATTGCAAGACTCTCCTAGGTCGTGGATCTCGCTCTTCAGACTTTTTTGCTTGTCCCTTTGGACCTACAGCTTGTGCAAGGTGAATTGACAGGCTGCTTAAAGATTCGTTTAACTTCTCAATTACTTCCGCCGTTACCTCAGGAAGCTCCCTCGATGTTGATGCTTGTGACTTATCTTTGGGTCTAAGACCTTTTATTGGAACCTCTCCCCTTAAGCACTTGAGTTTCCTATATTTTTCAGCAGCCCTAGTTTCAACTGCATCAAAGGTAGCAGGTGCACCCGCCTCAACTTTTACCTTAAGGTCAGGAAAGAGTCCGGCTATGAACCTCTCCTTCTTTAGAAATTCTGCACCATCACTAGGGTTAGCAACATTTTGTATCCATAGAGCCCAAAGACGTAGAAACTCTTGCTTGTACAAGTAGTAGTCATCTAAGTCTTTTTGCTTATGAGAAACAATGTCTTGCCATAATTTTTGAGTGTTTTGGGGATCAAAGAAGTATTTCTTGAAACGATTCAAAACTTCTGTGTAATTCCCCTTAACTTCCTCAGGCAAAGAGTCAAACCAAGTGCTAGCATCTTTCCTAAGGACCACCTCAAACATTTCTACACGTTCTTGATCAGTTATTATCCTCTTGATACGGCAAGACATCTTGAAATTCGCTAAAAATAATTCTGCATCCTCTCCAGGCTCTCCAAAGAAAAGAGGATACCCAGACATTTGGCGTTGGCTTTCCATTGAATTGATTTCAAAGTGACACCCGTTTTTGTTTTTCTTTCTTAAAAAGATTTACACAATAATGTTTTCTAGCTTGCAATCTATTCTACAACAAAATAAAGATATTCACATCAAACGACCTATGATAATCAATAAGAGGTAGGATGACAGGGTTTGGTGATGCGAGAATTTCTCCTACTCTTTAGGCACCAAACATGAACACCATACGTTGTTGAAAATGGATTTTCCTACTAATTGCAATGTTTATTCTAATGTGTGGAGTGAAATGGAAGGGGAAAACCTCTATTCCTGGGCCATTATCCATGGTCTATGCATGACCTAATGCTTAAAACAAAACAAAAATATAGACGTCCAAACTAAGGTCGTACCTAATGAGAGGCAAAATAAAAGGATTTACTGAAGGGTTTATCTCGGCCAACCTAAGAGGACCTAAAATTCTACGAATGACACGTTGAAATTGCAACTTAGTACTAAAAATTATGTGTACCTTTTGCCTTGCAATGGGAATGAAGGGATCATACAAATTTTCGTGATTCATGCAAGCTACTTGATTATGATAAAGGTTGAGCCTTCACAAAACATACACAAGCCTGTCCTCCGTGGGGGCACCAAAATTGAGGCGGTCCGGGGCGGGCAACAAGAAGAGCAACCTCTAGACACCCTTCAAGGCTCCCGTGCTGCTCAATGGGCCTGGGGGCACAACACAACACAAACCAAAACAACAAACCCCCAGCCAAATCCCAACTACACAAGGGGCACCACCTAGTTTAAGAGCGAACTAGGACGCAAAAGAGGAGAATCGTTAGAGCAACCCACAAACAAGCAAGGAATTTACACTAATCCTAACACCAATGGAACATTCTCATACACTAAAACACGAGAGAGAGCGAGCGAGCGAGCGAGAGAGAGAGAGAGAGAGAGAGAGAGAGAGAGAGAGAGAGAGAGAGAGAGAGAGAGAGAGAGAGAGAGAGAGAGAGAGAGAGAGAGAGAGAGAGATGGTGCTCGGGCTGCTTTGAAGTGTATCGTTAATGATCAAGCAAACATAAATATATATATGTAAGAAAGAGAGAGAAGGGGGAATGGGGTGCTTGTTGCACTAATGCCTTCTTACAAATCTGTCATGACCAATCAAAGTGAGATTAGTATTTGTTCAACATAGCCTGAGTAAATTACACCACAACTCATCACAAGAAAAAAGCCACCCCAATCACTGTCTTAAGGCCAGGGGAGTCCTCTCCACCCTGTCGCCCTCTTACAGCATGTGGGATTTATGGCTAAATTGATAACAATACCCGGAGACAAGCTATCAAGAACTTAAATAAAACACCAAGACACTTACACATCATTATTGTCCATGACTTCATGTTGGAAGGGAGACAAGGTATCCATGCTTAGTCCAAATTCACCCTCCTTGATTCAGCAAATGTTGGGCTTACTCTAGTAGGAGAAATGATAGATTTCCTACTCTCAATTTAATGATCACTCTCTCTTACAATGGCATAGAGTTCCCTTGCTAATCACCCCTAATACAACACATACATATGCCTAATGCCAATGAGATTCCACTCAAGAGCTCCTTCTCAAGAGTTTGAGCTTGGCTTCTAAAGCTATAGCATAGTGCTCTTTCTTCTCCCCCCTTTGTGCTAGCTACACCCTCCTTTTATAGCAATTTTGAAGGCTAGGGTTACTCCTCTAACCATGGTTGGGTTAGATTTTCAGCAATTTATCTAATTTCTTTTGCTTGGAATTATCAAGAAGTTGGTGGGGAAAGAGAGAGGAGAGAAATGGAGGTGATAGGACTTTTCATAGTGGGTTAGTGTTAGTAGAGTTAGTATTAATTTACAAATGGAATTGGATATTTACAATGGGAGTATCCATGTAGGATACAAATAAGGAAGAAAAACTCTTAAGAGGTAAGAAAAGGTGGATTTCTTACAAGGTTGATGCTCCAAGTGTCTTGAGTAGGGCTAATTTTGACGCTTGTTGACGGTCCACTACTTTGACGGTACATTTTTTCTCCACTCTTGACCTTCCTTGAGAGACAAGGTAATTGAAGCTGAGTAATCAACCACCATGATGCTGTCTTTTAAGAGAACAGGCTGAATTTTGTGGTTTTTTTGATAGATATGGGTAATTTGGAGGAGGAAAAATGAAACTAGGTGGTCAATTTTGGAATGGAATTGTGTGTGGGAGGTATGAGTTCACCATGGTTTCTCTTATTCTTCAAGGTTGAGGAGAAGGTGAGTAGGGTGCAGAGAGGAGTGGTGAGAGAGGTGGGGATGATGAGTGGAGAAGTGTGTGTGAAAGAGGAAAATGATAAAGTGGAAGAGAGAGTGTGGCTGCATAGCATGGGAAAACTGGGGTCCACTAATAAAATCATAGCTCACAGCTCGTAGCTCAAAAAAATATGGAAAAATTTGAGGTAAAAGTTCAGCCCACGAGCTACAACTTTTGTTTGTATCACCTTTTCAAATTCGAAGAGCAAGTGAACTTTAAAAATTCAGCAAAACCGATCGTTTTTTTTCCACTGCACAAGGTCCTTGTGGGGTCCTTCTTTGGATGATTCTTTTGAATACCTCCAAGAGTGAGCCCTCCATAGTGCATGTATGCATGCCACCTACCCTTGACCTTATTTGGTAGGTCTATAATTGAAGATATTGTTGAGATCATGATATAAGTGAATAGTACAACTAAGAAAATCAAATATTGAGGGGTCTAAAAAATATGTACATGTCAAATATAAATAATATAAGTGGAAAAAATATAAAGGGGTCAAAAGAAATCTCTCTCATTATGAGGCTACCATAAAAAGATAAATATTTTTGGTGTTCTAATTTTTTAGAAAAAAAAAACAAAATAGATGTAGGAAGGGAAAAATCACAATAGTGAAAAAATATACACATAAATAAAACTAGTTTTTTTGGATTTTTGTTGGGGTGGAGTTACACCAAATATAAGAGAAGGTTACATGAAAATATTTCTATATGGAATAAAGAGTATGAAAAATGGTAAGAAAAATTGTGGTAATGGTGAGGCAATGTACAGAGCATAAATAACACACACCTAGGTAGAAATATTTAAATAAATACCAAAATAATTATAAAAAAATCTTTTATTTAAGCCCTATATACAAAGAAATATTTACATACGCATGGGCCATAATATACTTATATATTTTTTTATATTTTTTATTTTTTTGGCTCAACTAGCCCAATGACTAGCTAATTGAGGGTTTTTTATTTCAGTAAGGAGATATGGGAAAAGTCCCCTAACTCACACGCACCTATATACAGTGAAAGGGTGAGGGTAACCACAGTGTTTGAGTGATTTGATAGGGGGGGATAACTCACTATGGCAATCACAGAGAGCCGAAAAACGTCTATCACCGTCTCTATGGATTTTTGCAAGTCATAATCAAAGTCACGTTAACAATTAACGTGATCACGTGATTTTCTTATAATAGAGTTATTGACGTAATTTTTGGGATTCAGGCCAACTGGCCGGACATCCCACTTACTACTAACCCATCTACTAACTTAACCTATATACACTTATTCCTTAATACATAAAAGAATAAGAAGCTACAATAGGATTACGTTGTTGTGTGCTCCACCCAAAGCAGGTCTCTCTCTCTCTCTCTCTCTCTCTCTCTCTGTGCTCTCGCACTTGCTTTCACACACGCTGCTCATGGCACCTTCAACTGGTATCAGAGCTGCGGTGATGGTGGTGCAGTGGAGTATGACAGTACCTTGAGATCGGAGCTCGGCTATGGCCGAGAGAGCTTGAGATGCAACATATATGAGCTCATGGAAGCTTGAGGGACATTTCCAAGCTTAAGGGGAAAGTGTATTGCATGTGTGTATGGTTATTTGCAGCCACACTTGTAGGAGCTTTGTAGAAATTGATTTCCACAGGTGTGTTTTTCGGCCCGAAAAACACATTTTTGGGCATAACTCGCTCACACGGATTCAGAACTGCTCAACCCAGGACTCTTTTATGGGGTTTTAGCACATTCCAAATGCAATGGCGATGTCTGTTTGAACTAATTATAATCACAATTTTTTTTGCAGCAGCTGTGTGTATTTCAGATTTTTCACAGGTGCGTATTTCGAAGTCTAAATCAAGGCTTCAGATCAAGGTGATGGAAAGGTTAGAAGAGCTGAATCTTCAGCCCATTTAGAGTGAACGATTGCGTGTGGGACTGATTTGGTGATAATCGAGCCGTGTGACCAAGCTAGAGGTCCAGGTACAGGTTCAGGACATCCAGGTTTCTTACAGGTTGCAGTGTTTAGCATCAGTACAGATTTCAATGGGAGTACTTGATACGCATATGCACTGTTTATGCACTTTTGATGGTGCTTGATCTCTTTTGAGAGCGGTTTTACTCCCCGCAGGAATTTGTTTACTGCTTGTACATTTCGTTTGGCGCCTGTTTGAGCGCGTATACAACACCTTGCAGTATTGTTAACAGTGGATGTACATTGAGTTGTAGAAACTGCCATATGTACCTTTTGTGGAGCCGATTTAGCTTGTTTCTGGTAGTCCCGACCGTTTCTTAGACTCGGTTTGGAGGCCCTTTCTGAGACTGGGTTGGTTTCTTGTCTGCATAACCTTTTGTGAGGGTCGATAGCGTGAGGTTTTCTTGAGCTAGGGGATTCTCGATCGTTGAGATCCTTTCGGTGATACAGGTTGCTGGAGTACCCCTTTTTTCATGGCCTCGCCATAGGACATGTATAGAGAGGGCTAGGTGCATTTGACACCGTGTTGGTAGTCTTGGGTCAGTTTTTTGACTTCTTATGCACAGTTAGTGGTTGATGCACAGTCACGTGGTTGATGCGCCTGTCTTATGCTCTGAGAGCATTACTTTTAATGCGTTACTGATCTCTTGTGACAGTTTTGGATTGATATTTTGTCAATTTTTTTGGGAAAACTCTACGGAATTTTTCCTATAATTACCAGTGTTTATCACCATATTATCTTTAGCTTGCAGCCATGTCATTTAGCGGTGAAAAGGATATTTACAATATCCGGAAATTTGATGAGACAAATTTTGCTATCTGGAAAGAGCAGATTCAAGATGTTCTTATGTACAAAAAGGCCAGTTGGATCCTATCATGGAGCACCCAAAGGGTGAGTATATAGATGTTGAGTGGGAGAAACTTGATGCTAAGGCCAAATCTACCCTCCATTTACATTTGGCCGAATCTGTGTACTTTACTATAGTTGGAGAAAGGACTGCTAGAGATGTATGGGATAAGTTGTGTTCCAGTTATGAGAACAAAAGTGCCACTAATAAGGTTTTCTTGATGAAGAAGCTGTTTGACCTTCATATGAAGGAAGAGGGCACTATTTCTACTCACATTAATGAGTTCAATATCATTTTCACTCAGTTGACCACTCAGGGTTTGGTCTTCGATGAGGAAATCAAATGTATCTTCTTGCTATGCAGTTTACCCTCGACTTGGGATACGTTCTATACTGCGATTAGCAACTCAGCACCTGGTACCGGTCTAGTGTACAATGACATCCTTGGGAGTCTGTTTATCGAGGAGATTTGCAGGAAATCTCTCGAAGGCAAGAAGGATGGTGATATGTATGTTACTAGTGATAGATAGAGGGGTCGCACTCAAAGTCGTGCCAAAAGCAAGGAACATGGGGGCTCACGCAGTAAGTCTCGGGGTTCTATGCGTAATGTCAAGTGCTATCACTGCCATAAAAAAGGTCATGTGAAGAAGGATTGCAGGAAATGGCACCAAAGCAAGAAGGATAAACAATCCGGTGACACTTCTAAGTCTGATGATTCAAACAAGGGTAAAGCAAAGTTAGAGGAGATCAATGTGCTAGAGTCTTCAAATGCTCCTATTGTAGAGACTCTTCCAGTGGTTGTTATGCCACTTACCTCTGACGTATTGGTCTTCACAGCACATCTACCTGTCGAGGCTCTTGTTACAGAAGATGTGCAGTATGCACAGAATTGGACAGTAGATTCTGGTGCGAGTTTCCATGTGACACCACATAGAGAGTGGTTCTCTACTTATTCTCATTCTTGTGGCAAAGTGAGACTTGGTGATGCTTATGAACTAGACATTGAGGGTGTCGAAAACGTCAAATTGCATATAAGGAATTGCATGCAATTTACTTTATGTAATTTCAGACATGTGCCCAAGTTGACTAAAAGCTTGATTTCTGTTGGTCAGCTTGATGATTTGGGCTACTACACCACATTTGGCAATGGTTCGTGGATAGTACACAAAGGTAATCTTGTTGTACCCAGAGGTTAGAAGCATGGTACCTTGTATTTCATGCATGTGTCAGATGTTGGTCATGATTACATATCTATAGCCGAGCTGCCGTCTACTGAGTTGTGGCATTGCCGACTAGGTCATATTAGCCAAAAAGGAATGAGAACTCTGACTTGTTTTGTCTACTTACATGTCTTGTCTGATGTTGACTTTCCTGTTTGTGAGCACTGTATCTATGGCAAATAGACTAGGTCCGTGCACTTACCATCGGGTCAAAAGCGTACTGAACCTCTAGATTTAGTACATAGTGATGTTTGTGGTCCTATGTCAACCAAATCTCTAGGGGGGGCCAACTATTTTGTGACATTCATAGATGACTCTATTCGAAAGGTGTGGGCATATTCTTTGAAACATAAGGATCAAGTTCTTCCTGTGTTCTAGAAATTTTTGGCACTCGTTGAGAATCAGTCTGGCAAGAAACTCAAGAGATTGCGGACTGACAACAGTGGAGATTATGTCTCCAAGGAGTTTGATAATTTCTATGCTAAAAGGGGGATTAAAAGGCAGTTTACTGCACCATACATACCAGCTCAGAATGGAGTTACTGAGTGCATGAATCGTACGATTTAGGAAAGAGTCACAACCATGCTTTCTAGGGCAAATCTCACACAAGGCTTTTGGGTAGAAGCCGTCTTGACCGCAGTGCACATTATAAATCGTTCGCCTAGTACACCATTGAATTATGAGATTCCAAAAGAGTTATGGTCTAACGTAAGCCCCACTATGACCATCTACGTGTTTTTGGTTGTGAAATGTATTTTCATTGGATATGGTGCAGATGGAGAGATGGGATATCGTCTCTGACACCCGAAATCTCGTTGAGTCATCAGTAGTTCAGATGTGATCTTCAATGAGTCAAAGATGCACAAACAACCTATCAAGGAAATAGAGGTTCGGAGAGTCACTTTTGAGGATGTTTCCTCAGAGATAGTGAAATCAACTTTGCGGGCTAGTGATGTACCTTCCACTAGCAATGCTCCAGAAGGAGCGGATAGCAATGGTCAAGGAGTGAGAAGGTCTACTTGTCTCTCATCCACCTGCGCGTTTTGAGCGAGGTCTTGATTACATCATGTTGACCGATTACGGTGAGCCAAGCTGCTACCAAGAAGCCATGATGACGGATGATGTGATGAAGTGGGAGTAGGCTATGGAATCTAAGTATAACTCAATTCTGGCTAATAACACTTGAGACTTGGTAGAACTGTCAAATGATGCGAAAGCTTTACCTTGCAAATGGGTTTACAAGAAGAAATTTACCTCAGGTGATCCAAATCCGAAGTACAAGGCTAGACTTGTAGCCAAAGGGTTCAAACAGCAAAAGGGAGTCGATTTTGATGAAATCTTCTCGCCTGTGGTCAAGATGACAACGCTTAGAACCGTACTTGGTCTTGTAGAAATTGAGGACATGGAACTTTTCCAAATGGATGTGAAGACAACATTTCTTCATGGGGATCGTGATGAGGATGTTTACATGCAGCAGCCTGAAGGGTTTGTTCAAGAGAATGCATCTCGTGAGGAGCTAGTATGTAAGCTCAAAAAGGCACTTTATGGCTTAAAGCAGGGTTCAAGGCAGTGGTATTATAAATTTGATGCATGTATGAGGTCTCAAAAGTATAAAAGGAGCGAAGACGATCACTGCTTGTACACCAGAAAACTAGATGATTGCTCGATAATCATTCTAGTTATGTATGTTGATGACATGCTTATAGGTGGAAAATCCATTGCAGAAATTGCCAACTTGAAGAAAACACTTCGCAATAATTTTGCAATGAAATATTTGGGGGATGCTACACACTTTCTTGGCATGCGAATCAAAAGAGATCGCAAACGTCGTATTCTTGAGTTATCTCAAGAAACATACATTGAGAAAGTTTTGTAGTGTTTCAATATGCAGGGGGGGAAAGCATTGAGTACCCCAATGCAAGCATTCTTGAAACTCAGCAAGGAAGATGTACCTAAATCTGATGCTAAGAGAGGAGAAATGGCTAAGGTACCATATTCTTCGGTAGTGTGCAGTCTCATGTATGTTATGGTAGCTACAAGGCCAGACATTGCTTTTGTAGTGGGAGTGGTGAGCCGATATATGGCAAATCCTAGCAGCGAGCATTGGGAAGCAGTGAAGCACATTCTTAGGTACCTCAAAGGTACGGTCGGCAGGTGTTTACGCTTCGGGAACAGTTATGCATCCATCATGGGTTATGCGGATGTACACTATGTGGGTTGTGTCGACAATAGGAGATCAACATCTGGCTATGTCTTCATATTTGCTGGAGCAGCAGTATCTTGGAGGTCATGTCTTCAAGATTGTACATCGTCTTCCACTACGGAAGCATAGTACGTTGCATTGTTGGGTTGTGCACTCCTTGCCGCACTGTCGAAGCAAGGGACTTGCCAATACACCGTGTGCGAGCCACAAACGGCTCCAAGCACACAACAAGCCTAAACTAGCAAGCTCAAGAGAACAAAGGGTGTGTCACTCACCGCTCTACGCTCGCCTTCGTGGTGGATTCCTTGCCGCGATGAAGAAGAAGCTGCAGTCGTGCCGCGCTCAACCGCTTCGCCGCCGTCGTGCCTTCGTAATGCTCGATCGCACACACACTCTCCCTCTCTCTCTCTCTCTCTCACACACACACACAAGGAGGTGAAGAAGAAGAAGATGGAGATGGAGCAAGAGCACTCTTCTATTGCACAAATGAGAGAATGAGTAAAAATTAGGTTTAGTTGGCTTTTATAGGAGCTCACCCCATTCACACTTGGGCGCCCATGCTTAACCAATTAATCCCTTGAATGTCCAAGTTAAAGTGTGCCTCTCATCGGCGATCACTCTACCTTTCCCTATTGGACCGACAAGCCCGGTACCTGACTCTACCAAATACATAATACACGTCCGTCGTAGGTGATGGGGTGTCCGTGTGCCGTGAGGGTTAACATGCCCCCCTTCCTGATGTAGATTCCGTCCTCGGAAGCTATTGAGTTGAAGCTGGGTCGTCCAGGTGGAAGAGCATTTGAGATGAATGTCCTTAGCCTTCTTCAGTCACTGCAAAATCAAACAACATTGGCACAGTAATTGCATTCTCTTAAAAAGCATATGCAGTTTTAGGTAGACACATTGATTGGTCAAAGAATTTCAAACAATTTGGTAGCAATGAACATTAAATTGCAATGTAATCAAATGCATAAACAGATGTAAAGGCAAAAAATTAAACAAGTCTGGGGTCGCTAATTTGACGGTCGAAAGGCACTAGAGATCGAATATTAATACCATGGGTAAGCTTCTTAATTTTCTGTGGTCAATTAAGTTGTTTAATCGCGAGAGCCAAGTATTCATGTTCGAGGGCTGACTAGAGGATATATCTAGAAGACTTAGTAGTTAAGCTACCATAAAAGGAATTTCTCATGAAATCATCGCCTGACTGATTACTTTTTCTTTGACCCCCCAAAGTCTTTTCACACTGATTCAATTTTGAAGTGGGTGCTTATTTTGTATGCCTTGGGTTTTTTGCTTTTCAAGGAAAAGCGCCCACACTGGGAACCTCTAGGGCTCTAGTACCATAGGCAATACATGTGAGTGAAGTACCAATTTAAGCTGAGATTTCTCTTCCAGCGTAAGATTTTACATTGTGGCACTTTGATTTTTTGTTTGTTCATTTTCAACATTTTAATTTTGTAACTTTGGGGGGTCATATAACACTGTTACATTCCCCAGGCTCATCACATTAGTAAACTCCCTTTATAATACTTAAGCTAAAGGTCGATAGGGTTAAGCCCACTAGAAAGCCCTAGTACATTTCATACAATGCTGCCTAAATCGGATTAAGAACCTAAGTAACCATTGCTTATTAGGAAGGCATTCCCCATGGTATTAAGAGAAGATCTCTAACACCTAACTTGGTCAAACTAGCTTAGTCGGACTGCTTGATTTTTACACCTAAACAAGTGATTATGACAAAACATTACATTGAATTAAATGTTTGATACTAAGCAAATGCACTGAATATTATGCTACCAATCACAATCAAGGCAGACAAACATGGATGCAAAAAGATAAGGGCAATGCTAATGGACAAGAAACACCTGTTTGTGTTGATGGTCGCGCTTGATTTGAAGGTTCCATGAAGGTCCAAATCCTATCAATAGCAACACACTCCTGTACACACTATGAAACACAAACAATACCTCTAGGAGGCACATCAGTGGGAAAAGAGAACTTTTCTAATCACTCAACTCTAAAACAGTAATGACCTAGGTTTCTGTTTCACTGTACCAGATGTGACATGTGTAGGTCTGAGTCAATGTTTTGACTTTTAATGTGCATACTCGTTTGCTAATTGCTCTTGCTCTTTATTTTATTTTTTTTGAGTATAAAGATTTATATGTACATTCCCTAAGATTACGAGATATAGAGGTCAGGGAAAAAGGTTGAGAGGGAAACAAATGAATGATGACTGTCAACAAACACTCCCCCCTTCCTTGGGTAGATCATACCGTTTGAAATGAGCTTGTCACCCTTTGAAACCAATTGTTCCAGTTGGTAATAGGTGAGGATTTTTGCCAGTAGTTCTCTATTACCCTAGGTGCCTCGTCAAGCTGCAAGGGTGGTAAGGTACTCTCCCAGGATCGAACTTGAAGTGGTTCATCAGGTGATTCTTGAACACTGGGAGGTGTGGATTCTTTTGTAGCTTCATGGAGGTCCACTACTATAGATGGAGGCTGTGTAGAAGCTTTTACCTCTATGGATGTATTACATGAGGAGCTAGAATCTTCATGGGACTCCCCCCTTCCTGAGCTAGGTGGAACAAATCGTTCTTTCTTTGGTACCCAAACTAGCTCGGAAGCGGGTGTGTAGCATTCTGTGATTTTTTTGTTTCCATGATCATTGATTCGTTTTGGAGCTACGGGATTGGGCTCACTTGGGTCAGGTGATAGGTAAGAGCACAATCTACGTTTTGGCACCCAGATTTGATCATTTCCTTGATAGTAGCCTTGGGCTTCCAATAGTCGTTTAGGGATCCATCGCAACATTTTCTTACTTTTCTTGGAGCGAGTGGTACATTTCTTACAAGGCTTCTGTTTTTTAGCACTAGGTATGGTCACTAAAGAAGCTTTAGGGACCCACTTGTATGTTTTCTTCGTTACCTTAGGATGAGTCTTGTCAGAAGCGATATGCATTGCTTGTAGCATATTTAAGGGTATAGGCATTTCATCCCCCTCAGGTGTTACCCAGGTCATCCCCCTATTTCCCCAAGTGTCTATGGTTGATGCTAGGTGGACCCAATCTACATTGTCCGACTCAGTCATCCCAGGTAGGATATCCATATAAGGAGAATCTTGGCCAATGTCTGTATCCTTCTTACAAGTGTAACAATATTGTAGTGGGGCCGAGTGAACTGTGGTGTCAGAGCGATGATCAATAATGGTTTTACTCCCTAAGGGGTGTACCTTACCAGTCACCAAATCCACTCTAAGGACAGAGTCTTGGAATTGCAAATAGACATGATTTTTAGACCAATCATGAACCATTTGTGCTTCCCTCATGAATGGTCGTCCTAAAATCATTTCATATGACATAAGGTGTTTAGAGAAATCCATTACAATGAACGTATGTCGTACCTTGTGTCCTAGAACTTTGATCTTAAGATCCTTGAGCATCCCCATAGGTTTGGCTATGGTACCATTTGCCATTTTTACCACAATGTTAGTAACACTGAGGCGGGGTTTTCCCATGGATTCCCAACAATCTTTTGTAACGATGCTAACTCCTGCACCACCATCAAGAATTCCCTTTATAGTTAATCCCTTGGTAGTGATGGGTAGGGTCGCATTAGACTCGTCGCCTTCAAAATACTGCCCTAATTCGTTAATGGGTACCTCAATCACAGACTCGTGTCCATCTAAGTCAAGTGATTGCACATGATTTTCCTCATCAATCATAATCGAGTCAGGCCTATTTGGTTGCACAAACTGCGGTAATCCCGTTCGTAGCTCTCAGTTAAGGAATGCTCGAAGTGCAAGGAATAACTCAGGATCTCCATACAGCTTTGCTATGATCGTGGTTCGGACCTTAGAAGACATGAAGTCCACTAGTTTGGCAACATTCATTGGCGTTTTGCAGGGTGTAGGTCCTTGACTAGGAACTGGTGAGGATGGAATCTCATATTCCTCAATGGGATCAGGTATTCCTTCGTTAAACATCCTTTCCAACAAGAAGGGTGTATGCTCACTTTCTGATGTCCCGTCCTCACTCCCTTCTTGGATGATACTAGATATGGCTAACGGTCTATGGTTCATGTGGGGTGGATGAACTTGCGTGGGAAACACTGTGTCATGAATTTTGACATGCATGGGTTCTGGTTCTAGTTTCCTTTGAGTCTCCTCCACTAAACCTCTTAGATGTTTCACCTGCTTAATCTCGTCTACTGGGTTTGGGTACGTCCCAATCTTCTTTTTACGATTTTTCCCTTTTTGCCCCTGCGATTTATCTTGGGGGTCTTGGATTGGATTTGGAAACACTTGTGGTGTTTTCAGAGGCTCTTTATGGTTTTCTCTCATTCGGTTTTCATTTGGTTCCATGTTACGGTTTTCTTTGTCGGTCTTTCCCTTTGTGGTATTGGTTCTAGTCTCCATTGTCTCGACTGAATCTGAATCATACTCGAGGTCATTCATATACACGGGGTCATCCCCTGTTCCTATGTTTGTTTTGGAACTTGGCTTTGAATTTCCCGTATTCTGCGACTTCTTCCTTCGTGTCTTCTTTTTCTTTGCTTGGATAACTGACGCGGTATCTCTCTCTTCGAGGATATGTCCTGGCCCTTGAAGCATGGACCGTGTAATCGCATAAGCGAGTGCGACGGGTGGTATTGGCGATGTCACACTAGCAATTTCGACCAAATTCAGGGGTGTGATTTTAGGCGCATTTGGGTTATAGGGGCATTGGGCAATCAAGTGATCTATGCCGCAACGATTACATGTGAGTATTGGCATTGCAGACGTGCTCCCTTGATTCATTTGCATCTGTGCAGCATTCTTTTGCAGCCTAATAGGGCACTCCGCTACTCGATGTGGTCCACCACACTCGTAGCATTGAAGAGGTGGCCTCCTAGCCTGGGTGTTGATATTTTGACCTCTGGATGCGAGAGCAGCAGCTTGATAAACCGGCTTGACTTGCCCCCAACAATCTTCCATGTAGTATATAGGACACTCTTCCAATGTATCAAGTCCGTAGGCAATACTAGTGTCTATTTCCTCCTCACAGCCATCTGCATAAGCATTTGATGGCTCGCAACCCACTTGGTTCATAGGGGCGACTCTTGGATGCGGGGGCTGCGGTCCTAGCACAGGAGGTGGTAGCGGTGTAGCTTGTACAACATTTTGAGATCTAGGGACCATGTGTTGCGGTAGTTGCTCAACAGGTGGAGCAGGCATCAATACAGGAGCTCGAGGCGCATCCGTCCAGGCTACAGGTGGTCTATTTTCTATCATACATTTGATCATTAAACAATCCTTAGCTTGGTGACCATACCTACCACATGCGTTGCAAGTTCCATTAAATTTTACTCTAAACGTAGGGCACTCACTAGTGCTATGTGGACCTAAGCAAATGGAACACCATTGTTGCTCCCTTCTTGGATACATGTGACTATTTTGAGGGGGTCGATTATCCTTAAGAGACTCTTGGATTGCCTTGGTGAGGTCTGTCAAGAATGTCTCAAATACCTTTGGCTCATTGGCAATGGGCTTTGCAGTCATGGGTTCATACTCAATGGCTTGTGAGCTAGTGGATCTCGTGTCAGTAGACACCCTCATGCCTGCTATCATCAAGTTGTCCTCTAATTGGATTGCATTGGCAGTGACATCTTCCCAGGTTGTGATACCTCTAATCACTAGTCCATTATAGATTCCTTCATTCCTCAACCCTCGAATGAATCGATCAAGCAGTTGGTTATTGTTGAAGCGCTCATTTACAGGGCAACGAGAGTTTAAGTGCTTTAGATGACTAATGAAGTCCCTTACTGACTCTCCTTCCTTACGTTTGGCCTTCTGTAGCTGAGATGCTACACCCCAAAGCACACCTTCTCGTATGTACTCCTTTAGAAACAACCTTCGAAGGGTAGGGTAGATTGTTTTCTCGTCCACCCTTAGGGTCCTATACCAATCTCCAGCCTTCCCACTTAATGTCAAGCTTAAGGCATTGCACTTATGTAGCTCGTTGCGTTCCCCTAAGGAATCACATACTTGTTCAAACACTTCAATGTGTTTCCTAGCATCTTCGTCCCCATTGAATTTTTGGGTGAGTTTGGCAATTTGTACTGCCTTACTTCTAGGCTCTCTATCAGATGCGTGACGCATATTTTCCACGATAGATCGACCTATGGTTTGAGCAAACGCTGCCAAGTCACCTATGTGAGGAGGCAGGGCCGGTGGAGGTACTCTTGGAATCATATGTGGGAGAGGAACGGGTACCGGTCTTGGCATATGTATAGATGATGCAGGATATGGAACATAACCGGGCATAGGTCCACTCGGATAAGGGCTAGGGAGCGGCACTCAAGGAGCATAAGCAAGTGGTACAATTGGAGGTGTGGGGGCCATGTGTGCATAAGGGGCTAGAGACACATATGGTCGAGGCCCCATATTAGGTACTACGACACTAGGTAGTGGCACTGCGCTAACCGTAGATGTCATCGGTACATTCTCTGTCAGGCTTATCCCTGGAGTGAGCACTGTGTTTTCCTTAATAGAGGGTTGAGCCAAGTTAGGGAAGCTAAAGTTGTCGCTCGGAGGTTCAGATTGCATAGAGACCCCAGGTGAAATGACGTAAGATGGGTCCATGGGGCTCATTAGAGGAGTCTCCATTTGTGATAGAGTAGGCTGTTGAGCCTTGCTCGTATCCAGAAATCTCATGGGGCCAGTTGAGAGTATATTTACCCCTCGGTTTTGCCTTTCAGATTGAATAATGCCATGGATAACATTACAGATCATTTTCTGTTGATCTTCGATGCTCGTGGCACTAGAGGTGGATTGTACAATCTCTATCCATCCTACATGGTAGGCGTGGCCAGAGTAAAGATCCGTCAACACCTCAGTGTGGAGGTCGTATGTCCAATGATCATTAATGAACAATCCTTCTAGAGTCGACGTGTTAATGGTTTCTTGTGAGGTAGAAGCAATGTTTCTCCCCGTGGTTTTACTTGTCACCAACGGTACTCTAGAGGGAACTTCTGAAGGAGGCAGCTCAACAGGGCCTTCTTGGTAAGAAGTTGGTAGGATATCCACATGGACACTCTTTGGGGGTGTGGGGTCCACGTGCGATGTGAAAGGAGAGTCCACTTCCCCACCCCCTTCGTGTGCTTCATTTGCATCAGGTTCCGAGCGAGTAGCTCTACCTAATGTTTCCATGAAACGGCTAAACATACTAGTACTAGGTTGTGGAGCTTCGGGAGGTGCATGGCCTTATCTCTCAGTGTTTTGGGTAGGGTATGCTTCCATGATTTCTGAGTCGGAGGAGGAATCACTAGCGGCTATTTTAGGGTCTTGGGTGGTGCTACCTTGTGTCCCCGCTGAGGGTCTAGAGCTTATCGTGGATGGGTAATGGGTATTTGTATGAACAGAGGCACCCTCAATATGCTCGTGTTCTAGCACTCGCCCAGAGCGTATGTGCATGTGCTTTTGATACCCTAAGGTGTCAAAAAGCTGCTCTAGGAGGCCTTGTGACTAGTTTTTAGCGTGTTTTTTGTTTGTTTTTTTGCTAGATTTTTTAGAGCGTGTTGTTGTTAACCCTCACGGCACACGGACACCCCATCACCTACGATGGACGCGTATTATGTATTTGGTAGAGTCAGGTACCGGGCTTGTCGGACCAATAGGAAAAGGGTAAGAGTGATCGTCGATGAGAGGCGCACTCTAACTGGGACATTCAAGGGATTAGTTGGCTAAGCATGGGCGCCCAAGTGTGAATGGGGTGAGCTCCTATAAAAGCCAACTAAACCTAATTTTTACTCATTCTCTCATTTGTGCAATTGAAGAGTGCTCTTGCTCCATCTCCATCTTCTTCTTCTTCACCTCCTTGTGTGTGTGTGTGAGAGAGAGAGAGAGAGAGGGAGAGTGTGTGCGCGATCGAGCATTACGAAGGCACGACGGCGGCGAAGCGGTTGAGCGCGGCACGACTGCAGCTTCTTCTTCATCGCGGCGAGGAATCCACCACGAAGGCGAGCGTAGAGCGGTGAGTGACACACCCTTTGTTTTCTTGAGCTTGCTAGTTTAGGCTTGTTGTGTGCTTGGAGCCGTTTGTGGCTCGCATACGGTGTATTGGCAAGTCCCTTGCTTCGACAGTGCGGCAAGGAGCGCACATTTTTGGCGCCGCTGCCGGGGATATGCCCTACACTAAGCTCGGTTAGCACTTTACGCTTCCTTGTGGTGCAATTTCTATCATAGGAAAGGCAGGGAAGGAGTGTGTGGAGATTTCTGTTTTTTGCGTTTTCTGCATTTGCTGTCAAGTTTCAATTTCTGCTATAAAAGATAGATCGGGATCGGGATTACGCGAGTGAGCGGGCGGCGAAATTTTTCGAAAATAAAAAACGTGACTCTTTAAATGGACGGGTTGGTTTGTATAAAAGATAGATCGGGATCGGGATCATTTTCCCAAGCCCAAGCCCAAGCCCAAGCCCAAGCCCAGGCCCAGGCCTCAGTCTTATGATATATACTAGACTCACTCTTATATATATACCCTACTCCCTCAAGAGAGAATGAGAGCATGTGGGACAAGTCCTCCACTCTCCTCCTTTCTCTTCCCACTTGCACCCTTAGACTTTCTACATTTGCTGTCAAGTATCAATTTCTGCTATTGTCTGCGTTTTTTCAATTTCTGCAATTTCTGCATTTTCAAGTTCGGCGTTTTCAATTTTTGCAATTTTCTGCATTTCTGCGTTTTTTTAATTTTCTGCAATTTCTGCATTTCTGCGAGTGAGCGGGCGGCGAAATTTAATTTTTTCGGAAATTAAAAACGTGAGTGAGCGGGCGGCGAAATTTTTAGAAAATAAAAAACGTGACTCTTAAAACGGACGGGTTGGTTTGTATAAAAGATAGATCGGGATCGGGATCATTTGCCCAAGCCCAAGCCCAGGCCCAGGCCTCAGGCCTCAGTCTTATGATATATACTAGACTCACTCTTATATATATACCCTACTCCCTCAAGAGAGAATGAGAGCATGTGGGACAAGTCCTCCACTCTCCTCCTTTCTCTTCCCACTTGCACCCTTAGACTTTCTAGTTTGGGCCTAGTTCCCTACTGGAAATTGACAGTTTTAGGGATTCCGAGGGCATAGAGTGACCAAACGGAGGGCTGTAAAGCACAGCACGACCCTCTGACCGATACGCTCGTTTCGAGCTATCACACGGCCCATTCCACGACACGCTCTAAAAAATCTAGCAAAAAAACAAACAAAAAACACGCTAAAAACTAGTCACAAGGCCTCCTAGAGCAGCTTTTTGACACCTTAGGGTATCAAAAGCACATGCACTTACGCTCTGGGCGGGTGCTAGAACACGAGCATATTGAGAGTGCCTCTGTTCATACGGACACCCATTACCCATCCACGATAAGCTCTAGACCCTCAGCGGGGACACAAGGTAGCACCACCCAAGACCCTAAAATAGCCGCTAGTGATTCCTCCTCCGACTCAAAAATCATGGAAGCATACCCTACCCAAAACACTGAGAGAGAAGGCCATGCACCTCCCGAAGCTCCACAGCCTAGTACTAGTATGTTTAGCCGTTTCATGGAAACATTAGGTAGAGCTACTCGCTCGGAACCTGATGCAAATGAAGCACACGAAGGGGGTGGGGAAGTGGAATCTCCTTTCACATCGCACGTGGACCCCACACCCCCAAAGAGTGTCCATGTGGATATCCTGCCAACTTCTTACCAAGAAGGCCCTGTTGAGTTGCCTCCTTCAGAAGTTCCCTCTAGAGTACCGTTGGTGACAAGTAAAACCACGGGGAGCAACATTGCTTCTACCTCACAAGAAACCGTTAACACGTCGACTCTAGAAGGATGGTTCATTAATGATCATTGGACATACGACCTCCACACTGAGGTGTTGACGGATCTACACTCTGGCCACGCCTACCATGTAGGATGGATAGAGATTGTACAATCCACCTCTAGTGCCACGAGCATCGAAGATCAACAGAAAATGATCTGTAATGTTATCCATGGCATTATTCAATCAGAAAGGCAAAACCGAGGGGTAAATATACTCTCAACTGGCCCCATGAGATTTCTGGATACGAGCAAGGCTCAACAGCCTACTCTATCACAAATGGAGACTCCTCTAATGAGTCCCATGGACCCATCTTACGTCATTTCACCTGGGGTCTCTATGCAATCTCAGCCTCCGAGCGAAAACTTTAGCTTCCCTAACTTGGCTCAACCCTCTATTAAGGAAAACACAGTGCTCACTCCAGGGATAAGCCTGACAGAGAATGTACCGATGACATCTACGGTTAGCGCAGTGCCACTACCTAGTGTCGTAGTACCTAATATGGGGCCTCGACCGTATGTGCCTCTAACCCCTTATGCACACATGGCCCCCACACCTCCAATTGTACCACTTGCTTATGCTCCTCGAGTACCGCTCCCTAGCCCTTATCCGAGTGGACCTATGCCCGGTTATGTTCCATATCCTGCATCATCCACACATATGCCAAGACCGGTACCCGTTCCTCTCCCACATATGATTCCAAGAGTACCTCCACCGGCCCTGCCTCCTCACATAGGTGACTTGGCAGCGTTTGCTCAAACCATAGGTCAATCTATCGCGGAAAATATGCGTCATGCATTTGATAGAGAGCCTAGAAGTAAGGCAGTACAAATTGCCAAACTCACGCAAAAATTCAATGGGGACGAAGATGCTAGAAAACACATTGAAGTGTTTGAACAAGTATGTGATTCCTTAGGGGAACGCAAAGAACTACATAAGTGCAATGCCTTATGCTTGACATTAAGTGGGAAGGCTGGAGATTGGTATAGGACCCTAAGGGTGGACGAGAAAACAATCTACCCTACCCTTCGAAGGTTGTTTCTAAAGGAGTACATACAAGAAGGTGTGCTTTGGGGTGTAGCATCTCAGCTACAGAAGGCCGAACGTAAGGAAGGAGAGTCAGTAAGGGACTTCATTAGTCGTCTAAAGCACTTAAACTCTCGCTGCCCTGTAAATGAGCGCTTCAACAATAACCAACTGCTTGATCGATTCATTCGAGGGTTGAGGAATGAAGGAATCTATAATGGACTAGTGATTAGAGGTATCACAACCTGGGAAGATGTCACTGCCAATGCAATCCAACTAGAGGACAACTTGATGATAGCAGGCATGAGGGTGTCTACTGACACGAGATCCACTAGCTCACAAGCCATTGAGTATGAACCCATGACTGCAAAGCCCATTGCCAATGAGCCAAAGGTATTTGAGACATTCTTGACAGACCTCACCAAGGCAATCCAAGAGTCTCTTAAGGATAATCGACCCCCTCAAAATAGTCACATGTATCCAAGAAGGGAGCAACAATGGTGTTCCATTTGCTTAGGTCCACATAGCACTAGTGAGTGCCCTACGTTTAGAGTAAAATTTAATGGAACTTGCAACGCATGTGGTAGGTATGGTCACCAAGCTAAGGATTGTTTAATGATCAAACGTATGATGGCAAATAGACCACCTGTAGCCTAGACGGATGCGCCTCGAGCTCCTGTATTGATGCCTACTCCACCTGTTGAGCAACTACCGCAACACATGGTCCCTAGATCTCAAAATGTTGTACAAGCTACACCGCTACCACCTCCTGTGCTAGGACCGCAGCCCCCGCATCCAAGAGTCGCCCCTATGAACCAAGTGGGTTGCGAGCCATCAAATGCTTATGCAGATGGTTGTGAGGAGGAAATAGACACTAGTATTGCCTACGGTCTTGATACATTGGAAGAATGTCCTATATACTACATGGAAGATTGTTGGGGACAAGTCAAGCCGGTTTATCAAGCTGCTGCTCTCGCATCCAGAGGTCCAAATATCAACACCCAGGCTAGGAGGCCACCTCTTCAATGCTACGAGTGTGGTGGACCACATCGAGCAGCGGAGTGCCCTATTAGGCTGCAAAAGAATGCTGCACAGATGCAAATGAATCAAGGGAGCACGTCTGCAATGCCAATACTCACATGTAATCGTTGTGGCATAGATCAGTTGATTGCCCAATGCCCCTATAACCCAAATGCGCCTAAAATCACACCCCTGAATTTCGTCAAAATTGCTAGTGTGACATCACCAATACCACCCGTCGCACCCGCTTATGCGATTACACGGTCCATGCTTCAAGGGCCAGGACATATCCTCGAAGAGAGAGATACCGCGTCAGTTATCCAAGCAAAGAAAAAGAAGACACGAAGGAAGAAGTCGCAGAATATGGAAAATTCAAAGCCAAGTTCCAAAACAAACATAGGAACAGGAGATGACCCCGTGTATATGAATGACCTCGAGGATGATTCAGATTCAGTCGAGACAATGGAGACTAGAACCAATACCACAAAGGGAAAGACCGACAAAGAAAACCGTAACATGGAACCAAATGAAAACCGAATAAGAGAAAACCATAAAGAGCCTCTGAAAACACCACAAGTGTTTCCAAATCCAATCCAAGACCCCCAAGATAAACCGCAGGGGCAAAAAGGGAAGAATCGTAAAAAGAAGATTGGGACGTATCCAAACCCTGTAGACGAGATTAAGCAGGTGAAACATCTAAGAGATTTAGTGGAGGAGACTCAAAGGAAACTAGAACCAGAACCCATGCATATCAAAATTCATGACACAGTGTTTCCCACGCAAGTTCATCCACCCCACATGAACCATAGACCGTTAGCCATATCTAGTATCATCCAAGAAGGGAGTGAGGACGGGACATCAGAAAGTGAGCATACACCCTTCTTGTTGGAAAGGATGTTTAACGAAGGAATACCTGATCCCATTGAGGAATATGAGATTCCATCCTCACCAGTTCCTAGTCAAGGACCTACACCCTGCAAAACGCCAATGAATGTTGCCAAACTAGTGGACTTCATGTCTTCTGAGGTCCGAACCACGATCATAGCAAAGTTGTATGGAGATCCTGAGTTATTCCTTGCACTTCGAGCATTCCTTAACGGAGAGCTACGAACGGGATTACCGCAGTTTGCGCAACCAAATAGGCCTGACTCGATTATGATTGATGAGGAAAATCATGTGCAATCACTTGACTTAGATGGACACGAGTCTGTGATCGAGGTACCCATTAACGAATTAGGGCAGTATTTTGAAGGCGACGAGTCTAATACGACCCTACCCATCACTACCAAGGGATTAACTATAAAGGGAATTCTTGATGGTGGTGCGGGAGTTAGCATCGTTACAAAAGATTGTTGGGAATCCATGGGAAAACCCCGCCTCAGTGTTACTAACATTGTGGTAAAGATGGCAAATGGTACCATAGCCAAACCTATGGGGATGCTCAAGGATCTTAAGATCAAAGTTCTAGGACACAAGGTACGACATACGTTCATTGTAATGGATTTCTCTAAACACCTTATGTCATATGAAATGATTTTAGGACGACCATTCATGAGCGAAGCACAAATGGTTCACGATTGGTCTAAAAATCATGTCTATTTGCAATTCCAAGACTCTGTCCTTAGAGTGGATTTGGTGACTGGTAAGGTACACCCCTTAGGGAGTAAAACCATTATTGATCATCGCTCTGACACCACAGTTCACTCGGCCCCACTACAATATTGTTACACTTGTAAGAAGGATACAGACATTGGCCAAGATTCTCCTTATATGGATATCCTACTTGGGATGACTGAGTCGGACAATGTGGATTGGGTACACCTAGCTGCAACCATAGATACCTGGGGAAATAGAGGAACCACTTGGGTCACACCAGAGGGGGAAGAGGTACCACAAATTGCACCTCTGAACATGATAAGTGCCATACATGCATCTTCTAAGGGCAAGGCAATTGTGGACCAATCTGACAGTGACACTGATAGCTCAATAGAAGACTTTGACCAACACGACTTGGACACTGACTCCCAGAGTGAAACGGATTCTGAATCTCATGAATTAGAGAGTGGAGCAAGTTCACAGTCAAAACATTCGGAAGGACCGAGCACATCAACCGATGATAGCTCCTCCGAGAGTGAAGAGGACACCAACGAGGACTCCTTTAGTGAGCCAGATCTAAATGCAAATCAAAAGCAGGTCTCAAATAAGAAAAAGAAAAACCTTAAGAGGCGTCGATATCGAGCCAATGTACGTGCTAGGATAAACAAGAAGAGATCCTTAGCAGAATGGCTCAGTTATATAGGAGCATGTGATGCTCATCGAAAATTGGTAGACAATTGGGGTGAATATCTCCAAAATGTTATGTGGTGTAGACCACGACCCCATGACATAGCCCAATTAGAGATCATAGACAAGCCAAAGTTGAAGAGCCGCACTGCAAGGAGGCGTCAAAACCAAGAGTTAGCTCGACAACACAAGAAAGCAGAAATGGAAGCACAAACCAACGCACAACCAGAATCCACAGACTTGCATCCTGCACCAGAACATTTCAAATCTTACACCACAGGGGAAGCAAAGGTTGTGTACACAAAAGCCCAAAGAATACCTATCGATGGGAATAATGGAATCTATGATGGTCCGGCAATAGTTAAAGAAATAGAATTAGCTGACCCCGGTGAAGAATCAAAACCTGTTTTTATTGCCCAAGACCTCACAGAAGTTGAAGAGGCGGTCCTCAAAGAGCTTCTCAAGGAATTCAAGGACGTATTCGCTTGGACATACCATGATATGAAAGGTGTTCCGCCTTCTGTGGTCCAACATACAATCCCTATGATTAGCACTGCGAAGCCCGTACAACAAAGACCCTACCCGATGAATCCTAAGTACGCAAAGATCATTCAAGAAGAACTAGAAAAGCTTATCAAATGTGGGTTCATATATCCTATTGAACACTCTGAATGGGTGTCGCCAATAGTTATCGTGCCAAAAAAGAATGGGAAACTCAGGGTGTGCGTGGACCTCAAAAAAGTTAATGCAGCTACTAGAAGAGACCATTACCCCCTACCAAATTCCGAACATGTACTCGAAAGAGTTGCAGGCAAGGAAGCTTATAGCTTTCTAGATGGGTACTCAGGCTACAACCAAATCACGATAGCGCTAGAGGACCAAGCTAAAACTGCCTTCATCACAGAATTTGGCGTGTTTGCATTTCGTGTGATGGCTTTTGGCTTAACAAATGCCCCTGCTACATTCCAACGATTAATAAACACTGCTTTTAAAGAATATTTGAGAGAGTTTTGTGAAGCTTTCTTAGACGACCTTTGTGTTTACTCTTCTTGGAAAGAACATCTATCATGTTTGCGGAAGGT
The DNA here is from genome assembly GCF_014529385.1 of Adiantum capillus-veneris. Classification (NCBI taxonomy): domain Eukaryota; kingdom Viridiplantae; phylum Streptophyta; class Polypodiopsida; order Polypodiales; family Pteridaceae; genus Adiantum; species Adiantum capillus-veneris. The sequence continues at coordinate 167,014,827 of NC_140938.1, forward strand.
GTTTGAAAAATGTAGGTTATATCGTATCTCATTGAACCCGTTCAAATGCCAATTTTGGGTCAAGCATGGAGTTATTTTAGGGCATATAGTATCCAAGAATGGTATCTCAACCGATGAGAGCAAAATTAAAGTGATTCTAGAGTTACCACCACCAACCAATTACAAGGGAGTTCAAAGGTTCATGGGACACGTGGGTTATTATCGACGGTTTATTTTATTTTTCGCTGAGATAGCACGTCCTTTGTACAAGCTTCTCATTGAATTTAAATGGACTGAAGAGTGTGACCAGGCCTATGAACAATTGAAGAAAACACTAGCAAGTGCTCCGATTTTAAGGACACCTAACTGGGATGTCATTTTCCATGTGCATATTGATGCATCAAACTTTGCTATTGGGTGTGTTCTCACTCAACCAGGAGAACATAAATTGGACTATCCCATTAGCTTTGCAAGCCGTCAATTGAACGATGCTGAAAGGAACTACACCACTACAGAGCGAGAAGGTTTGGCAATGGTTTATGCAGTAAAGAAATTTCGCTACTACCTTCTGGCAAACAAGTTTGTATTTTATGTGGATCATCAAGCGTTGCTGTATCTGGTAAACAAGCCATGCTCCACAGGAAGAATCACACGATGGTTGTTAATTCTTCTTGAGTTTGATTTCACGATTGTAGTGAGACCCGGTAAAAGGCACGTCATGGCTGATCATTTGTCTCGCATACCCAATGGTGAAGTTCCTACAGGAGTTGATGATGAATTACCCGATACTTCCCTATTCATAGTTGAGACTATGCCTGAATGGAGTGAGAACATTGTTAACTTTTTAGTTAATGGTTTTCCACCCAAGGAACTTCGTAAGGATATCGCTCGAAGGCTAGTAAAAGAATGTGAACCCTATTGTTTGATTGCTGGAACCCTGTATAGATTAGGCAAGGATGATATTCTTAGGCGTTGTGCCCGCGAGGATGAATATTTGTATATCTTGCAAGAAGCACATATGGGCATAGCAGGAGGACATTTTTCAGGGGACCTGACTGCTAGAAAGGTGCTGCAATCAGGCTATTGGTGGCCAACTTTATTTAAGGATGCATCACTTTTTACAAAAGGGTGTGATGAGTGCCAACGTTACAAGACCACACAGCGCAAGGACAGAATGCCCTTACATCCTATTAAAGTAACCCAACCATTTGAAAAATGGGGCTTAGACTTTGTAGGTCCAATTAGTCCCGCAGCTCGCAACACTCAATCTCGATATATTCTAGTTGCTACGGACTATGTAACAAAGTGGGCTGAAGCTAAGGCTTCACAAAAAGCTGACGCGAGGACAACAGCTAAGTTTCTTTTTGAGAACATTATCACAAGATTTGGTTGCCCTTTTGAAATTGTTAGTGATAATGGTACCCATTTTATAAATGAGGTAATAAGAGAGCTTACCACGACCTTTATGATATCCCACCATAAGTCTACACCTTATTACCCGCAAGCTAATGGACAAGCCGAGAGCACCAACAAGACTCTAATCTCTATTTTAACCAAGACGGTAGAAGCTCATCGCACTGATTGGGATTTGAAGTTGACATCTGCTCTATGGGCTTATCGTACTGCTTATAAAGTGGCTATTAATTGTACGCCATTCAAAATGGTATACGGCCAAGAAGCGGTTATGCCTTGGGAGTTTGTCATTCCTAGTCTTAGGGTAGCTTCGCAAGAAGGATGGAATGGTAACCCCTTAACCGAGCGTTTGTTTATCTTAGAAAAACTAGACGAAGAGAGACAGTTGGCTGTGCAAAATGCTCTTGTGGAAAAGGATAGGAGAAAGAAGTGGTTTGATCGCCATGTGAAGGACAAGGATATCAAAGTTGGTGATAAAGTCCTTATGTATGGAGTACGTAAAGAGAAGAAAAAGTTGAAATATGCTGGTAAAGGACCATATAGAGTATGTGAAATTACCCCACAAGGTACCCTTCGTGTGGAAACTCTTGATGGAGTTGAAACCATTGGATTCCTCAATGGGAGTAAATTCAAAAGATATTATGATCCTTTAAGCCAAGAAGAACTACGGGCCATTCATCAAAAGAAGGCCGCCAAAGCACAAACCGAGTTAAACAAGATACAAGCTCAACTGAGGCTAAGGAGCGACAACAACGTATAAGACAAAAACGAGAGGCTAACCTTGGGGTCACAAATGCATTCCACGTGGAAATCGAAGAGGATGGGTTGGACTCTGACACACCTCTACGATACCCCATTGAGTTAAATAGTGCCTATGGAAAAGTGCTATATAACGCCTTATTGGACACGGGTGCTAAATACAATCTGCTATCCTATGGGGTGTGGTGTCAGTTAGGGAAGCCACCTCTATCTGAGAGTATTATCCAAGTCAAGGGTGTCAACAAGAAAAAAACTGCGGTTTTTGGAATCTGGCACACTTCTGTCAGTTATGACAATGGGGTGGTAGCTCAAGACTTTTTGGTCATGCCTACTGGAACTATGGAGGGTAATATAAACCTAGGCCGCACGTGGATGGTAGCCACCAAATGCACTATTGATTGGGGGACTAGGGGTGTTACAACGCAAAAACCAACTCTTAGCCCTACCACTCAAGCCATAGTCCCTGAGATATTGCCCAAGGAAATAAAACCCAAGACATTGCATGTCCAGGAGGTTGAACCATACGTCCCCATAGCCCAACTCTCTAGAGATTCAACTAATGTAGTTGAAAGAAAGCTTGAGACACACAAGAACCATCCTAATATAAGAGAGAAAACATACAAGTGGGTCCCTAAAACCTCTGTAGTGAGCATGGTTGATGCAAAAAAACGGAAACCTAGTAAGAACCGTACCACTCACTCCAAGAAATGTAAAGAAACGCTGCGTTGGATTCCTAAACGACTATTGGAAGCCCAAGGATACTATGAAGGAAATGATCAAATCTGGGTGCCCAAACGTAAAGTGTACTCTTACCTGTCACCTGGCCCATGTAAACCCAATCCTGTGGCTCCAAAACAAATTGAAAATTGCGGAAAGGAAAAAATCATGGAACGTTACACACCCGTTCTAGAGCTAGTTTGGGTACCAAAGAAAGAACGATTTGTTCCACCTAGCTCAGGAACAGGGAAATCAAATGAAGCTTCTTGCTCTTCATGTAGTTCCTATACGCAAATAGAAGCTTCGACACAACCTCCACCTACCACTGTACATATCCATCCAAGCACGAAAGAGTTTGCACCTTCCGGGGTAGGTTCACCACCTACAACAACGTTGCAAATAAAATCATGGGAGAGTACCTTACCACCCTTAAAACTTGACGAGGCACCTAGGGTAATAGAAAACTACTGGCAAAAATCCTCACCTATTACCAACTGGAACAATTGGTTTCAAAGGGTGACAAGCTCATTTCAAACGGTATGATCTACCCAAGGAAGGGGGGAGTGTTTGCTGACAGTCATCATTCATTTGTTTCCCTCTCAACCTTTTTCCCTGACCTCTCAATCTCCGATCTTAGGGAATGTATATATATAGCCTTATACTCGCAAAAAAACAAAAATAGTAAAGAGCAAGAGCGCCTAGCAATGAGAGAGCACCCTATCAGATCTTACATATAAGTCCAAATTCACCGTGTCAAGTCAAGCAACACACAAAAACAACTCTTATGTTTTAAAGGCCTAACCAAATCTATCTGTCTTGTCAGAAATGGCTACTTCACCAGAGGCATGCACTTCTATTTTTGATGAAAGGTACCCCTTGTCTTTTCAACAAGTGTTCTACGTATGCTACCCTATACTTTCTTGCGAATGGGATTTGATAGAGAGCCTTGCATGTGAGAGAAATTTTGAGGAGTTAGAATGGCTGATACGTCTATGGCTAACTAGTGATCCCTACCCAGTAGCGAATGTGTCTCCAATGGCACATGCTTATTCTTTTGCACAAGATGAGTATCCACGCATCACGAGGTTCTTGATTAGCATGCTTGCACAAGAGGATGATGAAGAGGAACTAATAGAGACCGAGGAAGACTATGACCTCACGGACAACGATTTTATTTATCTAGATGATGAGGATAGAGGCCTAGCCTTAGGGTGGCCACCCGGTTTATATAATATCCTCTTTCCTTGATTCTAAAAGGGGTGACAGATAGGTAGGTTAGGGGTCTAGATTGTGTTTTGAGTTTGTTTTTTAGGAGTTTTAATTTTTCCCACTGATGTGCCTCCTGGAGGTATTCCTTTTGTTTCCTAGTGTGTACAGGAGCGTGTTGCTATTGATAGGATTTCGACCTTCATGGAACCTTTCTCTCGTTCACACTTCAGATCAAGCGCGACCATCAACACAAACAGGTGTTTCTTGTCCATTAGCATTGCCCTTATCTTTTTGCATCCATGTTTGTCTGCTTTGATTGTGATTGGTAGCATAATATTCAGTGCATTGGCTTAGTATCAAACATTTATTTCAATGCAATCTTTTGTCATAATCACTTGTTTAGGTGTAAAAATCAAGCAGTCCGACTAAGCTAGTTTGACCAAGCTAGGTATTAGAAATCTTCTCTTAATACCATGGGGAATGCCTTCCTAATAAGCAATGGTTACTTAGGTTCTTAATCCGATTTAGGCAGCATTGTATGAAATGTACTAGGGCTTTCTAGTGGGCTTAACCCTATCGACCTTTAGCTTAAGTATTATAAAGGGAGTTTACTAATGTGATGAGCCTGGGGAATGTAACAGTGTTATATGACCCCCCAAAGTTACAAAATTTAAATGCTGAAAATGAACAAACAAAAAATCAGAGTGCCACACTGTAAAATCTTACGCTGGAAGAGAAATCTCAGCTTGATTTGGTACTTCACTCACATGTATCGCCTATGGTACTAGAGCCCTAGAGGTTCCCAGTGTGGGCGCTTTTCTTTGAAAAGCAAAAAACCCAAGGCATACAAAATAAGCACACACATTATAATTGAATCAATGTGAAAAGACTTGGGGGGGGTCAAAGAAAAAGTAATCAGTCAGGCGATGATTTCATGAGAAATTCCTTTTATGGTAGCTTAACTACAAGGTTTTCTAGATATAGCCTCTAGTCAGCCCTCGAACATGAATACTTGGCTCTCGCGATTAAACAACTTAATTGACCACTGAAAATTAAGAAGCTTACCCATGGTATTAATATTCGATCTCTAGTGCTTTTCGACCGTCATATTAGCGACCCCAGACTTGTTTAATTTTCTACCTTTACATCTGTTTATGCATTTGATTACATTGCAATTTAATGTTCATTGCTATCAAATTGTTTGAAATTCTTTGACCAATCAATGTGTCTACCTAAAACTGCATATGCTTTTTAAGAGAATGCCATTACTGTGCCAATGTTGTTTGATTTTGCAGTGACTGAAGAAGGCTAAGGACATTCATCTCAAATGCTCTTCCACCTCGACGAACCAGCTTCAACTCAATAGCTTCCGAGGACGGAATCTACATCAGGAAGGGGGGCATGTTAACCCTCACGGCACACGGACTCCCCATCACCTAAGATGGACGCGTATTATGTATTTGGTAGAGTCAGGTACCGGGCTTGTCGGACCAATAGGAAAAGGGTAAGAGTGATCGTCGATGAGAGGCACACTCTAACTGGGACATTCAAAGGATTAGTTGGCTAAGCATGGGCGCCCAAGTGTGAATGGGGTGAGCTCCTATAAAAGACAACTAAACCTAATTTTTACTCATTCTCTCATTTGTGCAATTGAAAAGTGCTCTTGCTCCATCTCCATCTTCTTCTTCTTCACCTCCTTGTGTGTGTGTGTGAGAGAGAGAGAGAGAGGGAGAGTGTGTGTGCGATTGAGCATTACGAAGGCACGACGGCGGCGAAGCGGTTGAGCGCGGCACGACTGCAGCTTCTTCTTCATCGCGGCGAGGAATCCACCACGAAGGCGAGCGTAGAGCGGTGAGTGACACACCCTTTGTTTTCTTGAGCTTGCTAGTTTAGGCTTGTTGTGTGCTTGGAGCCGTTTGTGGCTCGCATACGGTGTATTGGCAAGTCCCTTGCTTCGACAGTGCGGCAAGGAGCGCACAGTTGTGGAATGGGCCGTGTGATAGCTCGAAACGAGCGTATTGGTCAGAGGGTCGTGCCGTGCTTTACAGCCCTCCGTTTGGTCACTCTATGCCCTCGGAATCCCTAAAACTGTCAATTTCCAGTAGGGAACTAGGCCCAAACTAGAAAGTCTAAGGGTGCAAGTGGGAAGAGAAAGGAGGAGAGTGGAGGACTTGTCCCACATGCTCTCATTCTCTCTTGAGGGAGTAGGGTATATATATAAGAGTGAGTCTAGTATATATCAGAGGACTGAGGACTGAGGCCTGGGCCTGGGCCTGGGCTTGGGCTTGGGCTTGGGCTTGGGAAAATGATCCCGATCCCGATCTATCTTTTATACAAACCAACCCGTCCATTTAAAGAGTCACGTTTTTTATTTTCGAAAAATTTCGCCGCCCGCTCACTCGCGTGATCCCGATCCCGATCTAGCTTTTATAGCAGAAATTGAAACTTGACAGCAAATGCAGAAAACGCAAAAAACAGAAATCTCCACGCACTCCTTCCCTGCCTTTCCTATGATAGAAATTGCACCACAAGGAAGCGTAAAGTGCTAACCGAGCTTAGTGTAGGGCATACCCCCGGCAACGGCGATAAAAATGTGCGCTCCTTGCCGCACTGTCGAAGCAAGGGACTTGCCAATACACCGTGTGCGAGCCACAAACGGCTCCAAGCACACAACAAGCCTAAACTAGCAAGCTCAAGAGAACAAAGGGTGTGTCACTCACCGCTCTACGCTCGCCTTCGTGGTGGATTCCTCGCCGCGATGAAGAAGAAGCTGCAGTCGTGCCGCGCTCAACCGCTTCGCCGCCGTCGTGCCTTCGTAATGCTCGATCGCACACACACTCTCCCTCTCTCTCTCTCTCTCACACACACACACACAAGGAGGTGAAGAAGAAGAAGATGGAGATGGAGCAAGAGCACTCTTCTATTGCACAAATGAGAGAATGAGTAAAAATTAGGTTTAGTTGGCTTTTATAGGAGCTCACCCCATTCACACTTGGGCGCCCATGCTTAACCAACTAATCCCTTGAATGTCCAAGTTAAAGTGCGCCTCTCATCGGCGATCACTCTACCTTTCCCTATTGGACCGACAACCCCGGTACCTGACTTTACCAAATACATAATACACGTCCGTCGTAGGTGATGGGGTGTCCGTGTGCCGTGAGGGTTAACATGGGTGCAAGTAAAGATGTTGTATGGTTATCTCTCTTGGTCAGAAATCTTGGCATTGATGAGACTCCAGTGATATATTGTGATAGTCAAAGTGCTCTTGCATTGGCCAGGAATCCCGTGTTTCACTCCAAATTGAAACACATTGAAGTCAGGTATCATCTCGTGAGAGATTTCTTGGCCAAAAAGCTCATTGATTTGGTCAAGGTACATACTGACGACAACCCAGCAGATGCTTTAATGAAAGGCTTAGCTTTGGAGCGGCTTACACATTGCAGTGAGTTGATGGGTATAGGTTGAAGCCACTAGATTGCTTCATGGTTGTACATACCAGGTCACTTGGGCTGCGTTGGCCTTCAAGTGGGAGTTTGTTGGGATTCAGGCCAATTGGCCGGACATCCCACTTACTACTAACCCATCTACTAACTTAACCTATATACACTTATTCTTTAATACATAAAAGAATAACGAGCTGCAACAGGATTGTCTCTCTCTCTCTCTCTCTCTCTCTCTCTCTCTCTCTCTCTCTGCTCTCGCACTTGCACTCACACACGCTTCCCACGGCACCTTCAGTAATCACACGATCATGATTACGTTAATGAAATCCCTGCATCTAGTGAACCCCCCAAGGGTTGTAGAGGAAAGGTGGCATCATCAATTGAAAGGCCAAAAATAGCATTTAGTTTAACTTTTGAAAAGAATCTACTTTCCATTTGTCCCACACATCTTCCCAAGTACATATACCTTTTCCAAAGAGCATGTGAGTTGTACGAGAATCCCAAGAATCCAGAGGAGGGATATTTAGTGCAAACCACCAAATGACTTGGATTTGTCATTCATATCTAAAATGAGAATGGCTTGTATCTATTCCATGCCTGCACATCTCTTTAACTAAATCTGAAACTTTGCATTTAATTTGAAGGGGAGTGGCAAAGATATTCAATGCAAGAAGGTCTTCCAAAGACGGGCTTTGAGAAAACTAATATTGCTTTATATTCCTTTGAATAAGTTGGACCCAATCATTGTCATGTCATGATGACATCTGGTAATAAGTAAAGCCTAGGAGTAGTTGTGGTTTCTCTATCGAGCAAAAAACTTGTAATCCTTTGACCCTCAAGGCTCGGTCTGAGCTCGAGGTTGGTGTATATTTTTGATGTTCTTAATACTATCCACTCACAAATGTAAGTTTTACAAAAAAAAAAAGTTGGGCCCAATCATTGTGTGGAGAAAAAATATCTCATGATCCATTTCCATTGAATTCATCTACAACTGTTGCAGTGCTGCTGCTGACGGACGCAAAGCGGACCCCGAACCCCGACAGTCTCTAAAACGACGGGGGCCGAATGGCGTGCCTCAAGTCTGCCACGGTAAAGTGAATAGGGGGCACCACCTAGCTTTGAGCGGCTAGGACGCAAAACCACGATGATATGAACACCGCAAGCCTACACACACACACACACACACACACACACACACACACAGAGAGAGAGAGAGAGAGAGAGAGAGAGAGAGAGAGAGAGAGAGAGAGAGAGAGATTTGCAAATGATGAAAACCCTCGGGGGTGTGAGGGTGAATTATTTTTGCAATATTTACAAAGTGGCATGCCGTGGTGGTAGAGAGGTAGGGAGAGGAGGTGGTGCAACGTACTTGGTGCGTTCTCTAAGACGACTCAATGATTGTGAATACTTACGACCAAGAACGTGCATACGTGTGTGCATCGACCATTGGAGTCGAGAGATGGATGTGGTTCCCTTCGCATGGTGCTATTCCCAAGGCAAATCCAACACACAAGCCCCCTCCCCGTGATGGTGACCTCTCAGTGCCAATTTATAGGTGTTGGTTGCTTGGATTATGGTAATCCCAGTGTGGTTAGGGTAAGCTTAATCGGGGAGACAAAGCAAGTGGTGGACTCGGTGTGGTTGACCCTTGCTTTGTTTTGGGAGGTTATTAAAAGATGGGAATCTCTAGGTGGGCTTTGTGACCATCACCTAGAGAGAGGATATTTACAAAAAGTGGAAATTTACAATGGCTCGGGTGAAAACTGAAGATAATGATGAAAATAACCTATATATTACTGGGATGGCGTCGTGGTTGCGTGTTGCCGGCGAATGGTGTGCTGCTGGTGCGTCGGTGTCGAGCGTACTTCTTTTCGGAGTCGGCCGGGGCATGCCTTCGGCGCATTTTCTCTTTTTGTTGTTGGCAACGCGTGCTTTGGATCCTTCTTCTTTTATTTGTTGATGTCATAGTCGTTTCTCCTCCTTTGTATTTGTGGTGCGATGCGTATATGCGCATGTGTGTGTGTGTGTGTGTGTGTGTGTATTCGTGCATGAGGGCGGGTGTGTGTGTATGTATGTATATGTATGTGTGTGCGAAAAACGTGTGTATAAAGGGGGGTTATATATATATATATATACAATATATATATATATATATGTATTTTTGTTTTTGTTTTTTTTGTTGATGGCGGACGGCGGATGGCCTGCTTCTGCGCGAGGCGGATGGGGGGGGATATGGGGTAGGGGTAGAGAGAGTGTGTGTGCGGTGTGTGTGTGTGTGTATGTAGGTATGGTGTCTGCGTGTGTATTGCATGTGTGTGTGTGTGTGTGTATGGCCTGCTGCTTGCGCGAGCATCTGGGTGGGTGTGTGTGTGTATTGCGGACTGCGCGCACAGCGCCGAAGGGAGAGAGGGGAGAGGGGGGGGTGATTGTTTGTGTGTATGGTGAGAGAGAGAGAGAGAGAGTGGTCCTATCTACTACTGCTATTCGTGGGAAGGAGAGAGAGAGAGAATTCCGTTGCTTGCGTGGCCTGAGTGCTCGGGTGAGAGAGAGAGAGAGAGAGTGTCTGCGGACTGAGCTGAGAGAGATTGTGAGGGAGAGGGAGGGGTGAGGCTTTGGAGTGGGGTAGGGGAGATGTGTGGGTGAGAGGGAGAGGGGGGGGGTTCTACTGTCTTGCATGGGAGCTTGAGGACGAGGGGGGGGGGGAAACAAGTCAATGGGTGGGAGTGAGGGAATATATCAGCGGGCCAAGAGGGGGGGTGATGAGGCCGAGGGGAGGGGAATGAGGCCGAAGCGAGGGTGAGGCAAGTGGGTGGGGAAGAGGGAGGAGGGGTCGGGGAGGGAATATTAGCGGGCCAAAGGGGGGGGGGGGGGGGGGGGTAATGAGAGTGGGGGGAAAAATGTAAGGGTGAGTGTAAGAATACAGAGAGCGAAGGGGGGGGTTTCCATACGGCTCACACCGAGGGAGAACGAGAGAGGGGTCGTGGGGGGGGCGGGGGGGGGGGGGGGGGGTTTCAAAGTTTCCACCTAGCCGAGGAGGGTAAATTGGGAGAGAGAGATATTAGGGAAGGGGTATGTAGGGAAAATGAGAGAGAGAGAGAGAGAGAGAGAGAGAGAGAGAGAGAGAGAGAGAGAGAGAGAGAGAGAGAGAGAGAGAGAGAGAGAGAGAGAGAGAGAGAGAGAGAGAGAGAGAGAGAGAGACATAGATCTTATTATCGTCCTCGGAGGTCAAATATGACCTATGGGACCAAAGTTACATGTGATGTAGTATGTGTATGGTTGATGAGTAACTCTCGATGCTCAAAAATTGTAGTGATGAGAGTCGCAATGGAGAGCCCACACTTTGGTTGGGAGAGGAAAGTGTGTAGGTCTAAGTTATGGCTGAAAATGTGAGAGAAGCAAGTTCGGATGTGATCAAAAGCTGAGCACTCTAGTAGTGTGTGGTACTCAGACTCTCGAACTTGCAGTGAGCATAATGTGCACAATCGATTTGACTCTTCTCCATCGCCCCAACGCCCTATCTCGCATCGAAGGAAATGGGAGCTAAGCCGAATTGCTGCGATAGTGCGTATCGCGGACAAGGGAATAGGCTCAAGCATGTAAGTGAGAGAGAGAGAGAGAGAGGGTGTTTTTATCCAATGCCCGTAGGGTGGGGGGGGGAATGAGTTTTTTTTTTTTCTTTGATTTCTGAAAGTCGGCTATCATTAGCCCTCTCCCTTTGGCTAGAGGCATTCATGCTTCTAGCCCTTCTTCTGCTTCTTCAGCTCTAGAGTTAGAGGGTTCTCCCTCTTCTGGAATGTCTAGCACAATATCTGGGTCACAAACCTAAAAGAAAATACCTTTTCAGTCTCCATCCATTGACCCTAGTATTGTGAATTATCCCATCTGCTTCCATCAGCTTATAGCTGCCGTTGTCATAGCGTTTCTTGATGATGAATGGCCCTTCCCATCTGGGTTGAAATTTCTTATCCTTCCTAGTGTCAAATCTGTTGTCGTATCGCAGTACTAACATGCCTTTTTCCAATCCCTTTTCTTTATGCCCTTGATTGAAAGTGAGCCGACGTCGTTCTAACTGTGCTGCATAGTGATTGATTGCTTCTTCCCTATCCAGTTGGAGTCTCTCTAGATCCAAGATGTGGTTTCAGAGGTTTACAATTGGACGGTGTGTCTGGCTAGCCAAGACTCGTAAGCTGGCTATTTGTACCTCAATGGGTAGAATTGCCTCCTTCCCATAAACTAGATGGAAAGGAGTGAAACCTAGTGATGTTCGGAACGTTGTTCTATAGGCCCAAAGAGCTGCCATGAGATGTTTATCCCAGTCCCCTGTGTGGTTGTTCACCTGTTTTGTGATGATTTTGCAAATCATTCCATTTACCTTCTCTACCAGACCATTGCATTGTGGGTAGTATGGTGTGGAATGCCTACGTGTGATGCCTAATTTGTTCATCAGTTCTCCCACCAAATCACCTCTGAATCCTAGTCCTCTATCTGATATTATCTCAAGAGGAGTGCCAAAACGGCAAACGATATGCTCAAAAATGAACTTTGCCACCTCTTGAGCTGTAATACGGGTGGTGGCCGTTGCTTCTGCCCATCGTGTCATGTAGTCTACACCCACTATGATGTACAATTTACCTGATTGAGCCCTTGGTAAGGGACCGATTGCATCTATTCCCCATTTCTCAAAAGGACCATATGAAATGATAGGGGTTTGTGGCTCGTAGGTTAACGTGCGAGCACTGGCCACTTGACAAGCCTTACATGTTTTACACCAATGGTGTACATCCCTGTTCAAACTAGGCCAAAAGTATCCTGCCTGTAGAATCTTCCTACTGGTGATATCTAGAGCAAAATGACCGCCGCAGACGTCGTCATGGCAACTTGAAATTATCTCTGTGATTTCACTAGAGGTTGGAACCCACCTGAGAATTTGATCTTTGCCCTTACAATACAAGTGGTCGTCTATAAGGCGGTACCTAGTAGCCTTCCTTACCAGCCATTGTTTTTGGTCTTTAGTGTGCCCTGCTGGACATTCTTCTGTATCTAGAAAGCTGATGATATCAGGAATAGCATCACTACCTTGGAAGAGGGGTAGTTTTAATTTGATTGCTCCTACGGGAACATCTTGTATTCTTTCTTTAGCTAGTGCATCTGCCTCTTGATTTTCTGCTCTGGGGACATGGAAGAGTTTCATTGCTTCAAACTTCTTTAGAAGGTCCTTAACTTGGCGAAGTTGACCAAGTAAAACCTGATTTTTGCACTCCCAGGTGCCATTAATCTGTTTTATCAAAAGCAAAGTGTCACCGAAAACATTCAAGCGCTGAATTATTTGTGAAATACATTGTTCCAACCCAAGGATTAGGGCTGCGTATTCTGCTTCATTGTTGGAGTGGGAGTGTAATAACTTCCCCATGGAGAATACTCTTTCTTGCTATTCATTGAAAACGACCATGCCTGCTGTGCAGACTGATCCATTGTTCTCTTGTATGCTCCGTCAAAGAAAAGAGAGTGAGCTCTCTCTAGCTTAGGACTTTCTATCGCTGGTGTTCCTTCCTTTGCTTCCGTGTTGACCTTTATCTTCTTCTCATAATGGCGATGAGTGAGAATTCCCGCTAAAGTAGCCCTGGTGGAGTTTTCTACTTGCATGGTGTAGTCAAACTGTTGTAGTCTAATTAACCACTTTGAGATCCTAGATGAGACATCCATGTGTCGCATTACATATGGGAAAACCTCCTCCATTGTCAGGATTACAAATGGTCTAGACAGGAGATAGGAGCGGAACTTTGTGGTAGCAAACATTAGTGCCAGAACCATGTGTTCTACTTTGGTAAATCCTTTTTCTGATGGGGTCATGACTCGACTAGAGAAGTAAATAGGGCGCATGAAAGAAGTTTTGGGGTCCTTTTGCATTAGCACTGCTCCTAGTGTATCATTTCCCACACTAGGGTTCACATAATATGGCTCATCCCACTTAGGAGGTGAAATAGTGGGAAGCTTAGCTAGGATTTGCTTCACCTCAGTAAACTGATGCTCATTCTCTTCACTCCATGAGAACACATCCCCCTGGGTGAGTTGTTGTAGGGTAAGGACCACTTGAGATAGCAGTTGAATGAACCTGCTTAAGTATATTACCTTCTGAAGGAAAGAAACCAGCTGCTTGGCGGTGGTGGGTGATGATAAAGATACCAGAGCCTGAATCTCTCTAGGGTCAGCCTCGATTCCTTTTTCTGAAATTACATGACCAAGGAGAGTGACTTTGCTCTCACCAATGTGACACTTGTCCACGTTGAGTTGGCCACCCAAGGTTTGCAGCCTGGTTAAGCCATCATAGACTTTGCTTAAATGAAGGGCTCGTGAGCTATAGATGCAAAAATCATCTATGAAAACCCGTATTGATGTTCCAAAGTAGGGTTGGAAAACAAAAGTCACATAGCGTTGAAACGTGGCTGGGGCGTTAGTGAGGACAAACAACATCACTCTGTAGGCAAAACATCCCCAAGGTGTGATGAAGGTTGTCTTCCTCTGATCCTCCTCCGTAATGCTAATCTGGAATTATCCTGAGTAGCCATCGCATACTGTGTATCATTCGTGACCTGCCACTTCATTGAGTATTTCATCCTGGAATAGGAGGGAAAAGTGGTCTCTCTTCGTGGTTGCATTGAGAGGTTTATAATCCACACAGACTCTCCACTTACCATTTTTTTTGTGTGTGACTACTACTGGGGAGACCCATTTTGAGTCTTTGACAGGATAGATGAAACCTGCTTGTAACAAACTTCTCACTTCCTTAAGCAATGCCTCTTGTTGGATTACTCCAAGTCTTCTGAGCTTTTGTACTACGGGGTTACTGCCTTCCTTGAGCTTTATGTGGTGTTGCACTACTGTAATTCCTGTGATCTTATCATAGCCATCAATGAACAAAGTAGTGAAGTTACTTAACATGGAGACGTACTCCTTCCTTTCTTAATTGGTTAACTCATTTGAGAGCATTTTTTGTAGCTTACCTGCATCCTCCAATGACTGCATACCAAATGATCCCTCTTGGTTTGCCGAGGTTGCTTCAGATTTTGTTAATCTGTTTGGGTTTTTAAGAATGACTCCCATTACTTTGATGCTACTGTCGCTTCCGTCGGTGGTGGTCGTCTCTTCTCCTGAGGTAGACGAGTAGTCGCTGGTGGAATCGTCTTCTGAAGCCTCCAAGATCATGTTGCGCTACTTTCTAGTCCTCATGTCGTAGAATATGGACTTCCCTTTAGCATCCTTCATCTGGATCATCCCGGTGCTCCAGTCTTGTTTAGCTTCCATAGCCATGAGCCAAGGCCTTCCAAGAATGATGGGGTATCCTTCCCCTTTGTGTGGCATGACGAAGATGTCTACCTCCACTTATGTATTGAATGATTTTACTTTGATCGCATTTACAATGCCTGCACATTTTACTCTTACATTGTTTGCCATCTTGGCTCGGCAGGGTGCCGGCCTACTTACCTCTAGACCTAGATGGTGCATCATCTTTTCACTCATGACGCATATTTGCACGCCACCATCTATGTAGACGTTTGAAATCCGTTGCCCTTTGATGTGAGCGTCCATGGTTGGCAGGATGTCATCGAGATCCCTCCCAGAGATAGCCCCAGATATCCGTGATCTTCATTTCCTGGTACTTACCATTTTCGTCCATTGCCACCTCATTCTGGGTGCAAGGTGGAGTAATTAGGGCCAAGTTATCTTCGGGCCCTGCATTAACACATCCTGAACTAAGTCATAGGGTTGCTCATACTCACCTAGTGAGAAGTCCACGATGTCTATCTTCCGCCGTGGTTTAGCTACTTGCTTGCTAGACTCGGCCTTCCCTTTCATCTTCCCTTCTCTTTGCGATGCCTCCTCGTGCCTCGCACGCTTCACTCCCATAGCATCCACTTCTTCTATCTTCACTTTTCCTTTGTGCTTCTCTCGAGCTGATTCTTCTACCTTCGCCTTCCCTTTAGCCTCTAAGCTAATAACACTCACCGCTTGGTTCACAGCAGGTGGTGGGGGTAGTGGCGGAATGAGAGGTTGGGGTGGTGGTTGTTGTTGTATAGGTGGTTGAAGGATTTGGACCGGTGGATATGGTCCTGGATGCCTAGGTGGTGGTGGTCTTGCTCTTCGCGGAGAGATCTGATTCTGTCTCCCCCCTCTATTGAAATTCTGCCTCCTCGGGTGTGGGCAGTAGTACATTCCATGGCCATCTTCCCCACAGTTGTAACAGTGGTACTCTGGGTTCTGCCTTCGTTGTCCCCTTCCTTGTTCTCGGTTTCTGCCAGATGCATGCCCTTGCTGCACGAGATGCACAGATAAACTCTCTAGTTGGGTGGTGATGCCAGACAATAGGTGTTCTTGTTCTTCTAATGCCTCCTGCGGTTGGACTCTATGATTGGCTGTTGCAGCCACTGGGGTTGGTCGGGCCGAGCTTGTTTCCTCTGACTCATTTACTCTTGCTTGCATTCGTAGCTTCTTATCTTTAAGGCGGGCTACTTCGACTGCCAACTCATATGTTGCAAGAAACCTTCCCTTCACCTTCGCTCTAAGCGACGACCATAGACCAGCAATGAAACGGTCCTTCTTTAGGAAATTAGGCGCTCCTTCGCCTTCCTCCAGTGTGGCAACCAATCTCTTCCGTAAGTCCAAAAACTTTGACTCGTAGGTGGCATACTCCAACAGGCCTCTCTGCTTTAATTCTGTCAGTAGCTTCCATAGCTTCTCCGAGGTTGTGCCTCCACCAAAACTCTTGACAAAAGCATCCCTTAACACATCCCATGCATTCTTGGTAGCCTGGGGCAATGCATTATACCACGACTTGGCCTCTACTTTCATCAGTAGAGGAAAACTTCTCAAAAACGTCGTCATCTTTGTTGGAGACGACACAAGCAATGTCGAAATCATCCAAAAAGTCGGTGGTGAGATCCTCTCCCTTCTTTCCACTGAACGTGGGGAAAGAAACCCTTGCCATGGTGGTGACTCAGGAAATTACAAACCTTTTTTCTTTTTCCTTTTTTTAAAAAACATCAATAGTAGCGGCTTTTTTACAGGGGTGGATGGATAGGTTAAAACAGGATAAAAATAGAGACATTAAAGGAATGATGGTAATCTAATACGGGGAGAATGATAACGGTACGGGGAATTGAGGATTTCTCCTAGTACCGCCGCACCGAATAGGTAAACGGTCTTCTGTCGGTAGTAGACTTTCCTATCTACATAGATATTCACATCCATATGCTGCAGGAATCTGAACGGGAATGCCGTCGGCCCGTTTTCCATCATGCACAGAGGGTGGAATACTTACTTATACTCTTACTGTGCCATTGTTGATGAGTCGGCACATCCACAAGAGGTCGTCGCCTTTCATGGGCTCCACCTTTCCTTCGTTGCTCAGCACGTACGGGGTGATGGTGAAAAGTTTGACCACTCCCAACCTTTTGGCTAACAGCAATTGCAGGTAATTTCCGTAATCGGCATGTTGCATGAATTCTACTCCATTCAGTTGCAGATCGTCTCCAACCCACTGGTTTTCTCCCGTGATAGAGATCTTCTTCAGGATAAGTTGTACAGGGAGAGGAGGAAGGTCCTCCACTCGCTTCCCAAAACAGCGAGAGCAGTAGCCGAACCACTCTTCTCTAGGACATGCGAATCTTCTTACCACTTCTTCTTCTGGATTGTCGAAGTGGATTGGTAGCACTTGCAGGCATCATGCAAATCGGTAGGCGACCTTCTGCCGCTTAGCTTCGGATGACATCTTCTTTGACAAAGTGGGTACAACCCAGCTCTCTGAGCTTGAAGCACTTGCTTGGCCAGATGCTTCTCCCTTCGGGGTCATGTGTTTCCAGACTGGCTTATCTTCTCCTTGCCTTTGGATCGAGCAACCCCTTTAGGCCACTTTGGAGTTATATCTTTAACTGCAGTTTCTTTAGGGAAAAGAGGTCTCACCGTTTGCTTCCCTTCCTTGACGTGAATGATTTCTTTGCGATGAATGTCAATGTAGATGACTTCAGCCCTTTCGCTGCCTTCATTGCTGGCACTCATTGACAGTGTGCCTTGGTTGACAACAGTGATGGCACTTCACCAATCTCCCACTTGATGCTTTCGATTTATAGTTAGAATGAGCAACACGAGATAGAAAATTTACCTCTTGAATGCTAATGACACTGCAGCCTCGCACTAGCACCTCAATGAAGGCGGCTAGTGCCTCCTTCGTCTCCTCTTCTTCCATCCTCCGGTTAGAAAATTCCTTCCTCCACTTGTCCATGATTGATAGTGGGCGTCACTTTCAGCATTGTAAATTGAAGGGTCTTAGAAAAGCCCTCCTCAGCGGGGGCACCAAATGACGGACGCAAAGCGGACCCTGAACCCCGACGGCCTCTAAAATGACGGGGGCCGAATGGCGCGCCTCGAGCCTGTCACGGTAAAGTGAACAGGGGACACCACCTAGCTTTGAGCGGCTAGGATGCAAAACCACGATGATATGAACCGAGAGAGAGAGAGAGAGAGAGAGAGAGAGAGAGAGAGAGAGAGAGAGAGAGAGAGAGAGAGAGAGAGAGAGAGAGAGAGAGAGAGAGAGAGATTTGCAAATGATGAAAACCCTCGGGGGTGTGAGGGTGAATTATTTCTGCAATATTTACAAAGTGGCATGCTGTGGTGGTAGAGAGGTAGGGAGAGGAGGTGGTGCAACCTACTTGGTGCGTTCTTTAAGACGACTCAATGATTGTGAATACTTACGACCAAGAACGTGCATACGTGTGTGCATTGACCATTGGAGTCGAGAGATGGATGTGGTTCCCTTCGTATGGTGCTATTCCCAAGGCAAATCCAACACACAAGCCCCCTCCCCGTGATGGTGATAGTGCCAATCCTTCCCACTACACTCTACCAAATGCTTGGCTCCTCATGAATTGCCCCCCCCTCCCCTCATGATGGTGACCTCTCAGTGCCAATTTATAGATGTTGGTTGCTTGGATTATGGTAATCCCAGTGTGATTAGGGTAAGCTTAATTGGGGAGACAAAGCAAGTGGTGGGCCCAACGTGGTTGACCCTTGCTTTTTTTTGGGAGGTTATTAAAAGATGGGAATCTCTAGGTGGGCCTTTGTGACCATCACCTAGAGAGAGGATGTTTACAAAAAGTGGAAATTTACAATGGCTCGGGTGAAAACTGAAGATAATGATGAAAATAACCTATAAATTACCCGGGGGGGGGGTAATGAGGGAGATGAATCCAATGCAACCATACCAATCACTACCAAGGGATTAACTGTGAAGGGAATCCTTGATGGTGGCACTGGGGTTAGCATTGTGACTAAAAATTGCTGGGAAACTATGGGAAGACCTCACCTTGCGACCACAACCATAGTAGTAAAGATGGCCAATGGGTCTATTGTTAAACCTACTGGGATGCTAGAAGATCTCAAGATCAAGGTCTTCGGACATAAAATACGAATTACCTTCATTGCTATGGATTTCTCAAAGCACACTATGGCATATGAGATGATCTTAGGATGTCCTTTCATGAGGGAAGCAAAAATGGTGCATGACTGGTCTAAATACCATGTCTACTTGCAGTTCCAAGATTCTGTTATTCGAGTAGATCTTGTAACTAGTCGAGCACACTCTCTAGGAAATAGGTTTATAATTGATCATAGATCTGACGCCACAGTTCACTCAGCCCATTGAAATATTGCTACACCTGTAAAGGAGACACTGATGTTGGGAAATATTCTCCTTATATGGATGTACTACCTAGGATGACTGAGTCAGACAATGTGGATTGGGTCCACCTAGCAGCAACCATAGACACTTGGGGAAATAGGGGGACGACATGGGTAACACCTGAGGGGGATGAAATGCCCGTACCCTTAAATATGCTACAAGAAATGCATATAGCTTCTGACAAGACTCATCCTAATATAACAAAGAAAACATACAAGTGGGTCCCTAAAGCTTCTTAAGCGACCATGGCTGATGCTAAAAAGAAACGTCCCACTCGCCCCAAGAAATGTAAAGAAACGTTGCATTGGATTCCTAAATGACTATTGGAAGCCCAAGGCTACTATCAAGGAAATGATCATATCTGGGTGCCAAAACGTAAATTGTGTTCTTACCGATCACCTGACGCAGGTGAACCCAATCATGTAGCTCCAAATCGAATTGACGATCGCGGAAAGGAAAAAATCACGGAATTCTACACACCCACTCCAGAGTTAGTTTGGGTACCACAGAAAGAACGATTTGTTCCACCTAGCTCAGGAACAGGAAAATCAAATGAAGTTTCTTGCTCTTCATGTAGTTTTTATACGGAAATAGAAGCTTCAACACAACCTCCACCTACCATTGTACATATCCATACAAACAAGGAAGAGTTTGCACCTCTCGTTGTAAGTTCACCACCTAGTGAGAGTACCTTACCACCCTTGCAACTAGATGAAATGCATAGGGCGGTTGAAAACTACTGGTTAAAGCCTTCACCCATAACAACTTGGAACAATTGGTCTCAAAAGGTGACGACATCATTACAAAAGGTATGATCTACCCAAAGAAGGGGGGAGTGTTTGCAGACATCCATCATTCACTTGCTTCCTTCTCAACCTTACTCCCTGACCTCTCAATCTCTAATCCTAGGTAATGTATATATAAAGCCTTATACTCACAAAAACAAGATAAAAAAGTAAAAGAGCAAGAGCCACCAAACAATAATGTGGAAACTTACAAGTTCTATACATAACACAAAATCATAAAAACACATTATGCACAAGAACATGACCCTTGTAATATTTGCACTCTAACCATCATCTATTTGTGTGTACAGATATGGCTACTACACTAGAGTCATCCACTCTTGCCTTGGATGAGAGGTACCCTCGTTAATTTTCACAAGTGTTTCACATGGTCTTTTTGGTGCTTGCCTGTGAATGAGATTTGGTAGCTACGCTAGCATGTGAGAGAAATTTTGAGGAGTTAGAATGGCTGATACGTCGCTTGACCACGACTGATCCATACTTAGTAGAGAGTGTCTCTCCCATTGCACAAGCCTACCCTTTTGACCAAGATGACTGTAGGCATCTAATGACCTTCTTATTAAACATTGGTGCCTCTGATGATGAAGAAGATTTACATGATTACACGGATGGCACATATGGTCTCACTAATGATGACTTTGTTTTTCTCGATGAAGAGGATAGGGATACAGGCACCGCATTATGTCCTGGATAAGGAGGTTGTTGTCCCAACACAGGTTGAGGTCTCTCCATACCCATTGGTGGCCTTTGAACTTGAGCCATATTAGACTGATATCTGTACACGGGTTGTCTCTGGGGCCTCATGGGCACGTACTGAACATTCCCATCATACTTTGGTCTGAAGTAGCACTCGTGAGTCTCATGGTTGATCCATTTACCCTCGATTGCACACCATTTTTGTGGCCTAATTGGTTGTCCCGGTGGGTTTATCCTCTGTCCTGGTCCTCTCATAGGTGCTTTTTCAATATTGTTCATCATGTCATTCATCCTTTTTAGCATATCTTCTATGGATGAGAGTGGTGCCGCAGCAGTCGTTCCCACTTGTGCTGGTTTTGTGGATGTGGTCTTCTCGCTTTGGTTATCCTTAGGGACATCCTCTTCATTGAAGATCTCACAATTGTCTCCTAGGTCAATAGAATCAGACACACACGCCTCTAGGGTTGTATGCTTTTTACTATAGAGTATAGCATGAAGTTATTTGTTTAGTAGTCCCTCCAAAAACAATGATACAAGTCGTTCCTCTGCAGGTATCTCCATCTCTGGACATCTGGCAATGTATTGCTTCATTCGAGTTGCACAATCCCTAACAGACTCACCATGTTTCTGTTTAAAGTTGTAGATTTGAGCTACCGTATTATGTTTAATCCCCGTTTTAGAACAAGCAGCTACAAATCCTTGAGCTAATGTATTCAAGTCCATGATCGACCTTGGTGAAATGTTTTGGAACCATGTCAAAGCTTTTCCTTCTAATGTCATTCCAAACCCCTCGAATTGAGTATGGAAATCAAATATTCACTCTGCTCTTAGCACTTGCTTGAAGCTTGCTAAGTGGTCATATGGATCCCCTGATTCACTATATTTTCTGACCCATTTTTGAAAATCAGCTGGTCTGACACGTCTATTCGGTTCAATTCTAGGTCTTCGGGGAGTTGGTCCTGTTCCAAGTCCTTCAAACCAGTCTGTAGGAAATAGTGACTCGTGTAGCCCTGGACTGGCCTTAGTGTCACCCGGTTTTCTACGTGATGAGGCGATTTCTGGTTTCTTCACATTACTCTCAGATGGTCTCTCACGATGTTTGTCGCTTGGAGTGGTTTCTGGTCCTTGACCCAATATCCAATCCCGTATGGAATACCCCTGGTGCTTTGTTTGTTCTACCTCTTCAGGAGTCATCATAAAAAAATTGCTGTTATAACAATCCCTAAACAAGTAAGTTGGTAGATCCGCAAATCCCTTATCTTTGATCTTGAAGATATAGATGATCTTCATGGCTGTTAATTGTCCTGGTCTAGCATGAGAAGTCCACAAAAGATCTTTTATATTTCTATCTTCCCAACAATAGACTCCGATCCTAGGATTATCCGTACTAAGCCGTTTCAAAGGCTTTAAGTCTACTTGATCGTATCCGTCGAATTCTAAATTCGGTGGTCCTTCTTTTGCTGATATATCTGGGATTATAGTGTTTACCTCGAATCCCCATTTGTCTATCACATCCGGATTTTCAACTTGTACATATTGAGTTCCGTTTCGATCCATGTACATTTTTCCTTATTTGTTTACCCTAATCTCTTCTTCGAACTCAATTTCATGGTCATCAATGCGAATAGCATACTCTTTGTTAGGATCCAAGTATACATGGACCTTATGATGATTAGTCTTGTAAAAAGAGAGTATATGCTTGTAACGCATTGTCGTTCCGGTTTCCGAGTGATTCGAGTAAGAAGACATTTCGGATGTTGAATCTGAAAAAGTGTCTGAGACTTCTTCAGGAATTGTGTGCAAAGAGTTGCCTTGATTTACGCTTTCTTCAGTGGATACTCTACTGGTGTTTTCTCCGAATAGGCCTTGAATTCCTATTACACGACCGGATCTAAGGTTCATATAGACTTATGAAGCCCTGGATAGAGTACTCACCTGGGATTGACTTGTCGTCAATTTCCACTTGATTCAATTGCACTTTCTCTCAACCCACTGATTCCTCGTCTGCAACCTGATTCCTGTACAAAATCAATCCAATTAGCTATTCTTCTATAAAGACAATAGAGATCTTGAGAACTCCCGTGATTGTTCTCTGCATATCACTTCAAATCGTGCTATGGAAGTCAAAACTTTGACTTTCAGACTCAGCTTAGCAAAATCAAAGTCTAATCTGCAACCTATAAACTGAGTGTATCGGTACCAATTTTGATTCGTTTGAACCCAAATTTTTCCTGTGGCCTTATATTATGCCGGTCTAACAATGTGTAAGCCCAAAAGTCAAAATTGAAGTCTCTGGATAGAAGAAGTAAATAATCATGATTATTTACTTTTGCTAATTTTTGGCACTTTTTGGATTGGTTCGGCAAATATACAACTTGTTAAAGCCCTTGGGTAAGTTTCAACAAGTTTGGACAAAATTTGATCAAGTTTACCCACCACTGTTCCGTGTCCACAGACTCTGATTTCGAGAATCTGGCTTAAGTCTCACTTTTGTGGTCCAAATTTCACCAAAATTGATTTGTGGGGTCTACTTGATGTGCTTGACCTTGTGGTATACTCAAATTTGCAAAATCACCAAGTTTTCAAGCAGATGTAAATAATCGCGATTATTTACTCCTGATAAATTTTTGCAAATTTTTACCCCAACTTTGACACAAATCTCTTAAGCACCTTATGTTAAGATCACTAGCCAATTTTCATCAAGTTTGGACAACTTTTGGCCAAATGGTCATTAATTATATGTCCGCATACTAACTTTGCAATTTTAGTCACAATTTTCAATCCAATGATTCAAATCTTACCAAATTTGGTTTGTGGGCTTATTACAACATGGTAAAGCTGGTGGTATGCCAACTTGGTCAAAAAAGTTCAAAAACAAGGCAGATGTAAATAATCGCGATTATTTACTTTTGCCAAAATTTTGCAAGTTTTTGATGAACTAAGCATATACACATGTTCATCACATCAATATAAGCTTATGAATCAAATTTCAACAAGTTTGGATCAATTTTTCTTCAATTCACACTCAAGATTCAAAAAGTCAGTACAAACTTTAGTTTTTACCCAGTTTTTTGTCAGTTTAGTGATCCAAATCTCTTGGGCTTTTATAAAAGTTGTTTGTACACATGCAATGAGTCAATGGTATGAATCTTGGCCTATTTACAGCAAAGAGTTAATAATCGCGATTATCAACTTCAGGCTTGAAATGGGCACTTTTTTGCAATTTTCTCAAAGACAGTCTTTTTATGATGTTTTTTAAGCCTATAAATCAAGTCAAAACTTAATTTGGCCTAAAATGTCAAGAATAAGTAAATAATCTGAGTTTTGGTCAACTTCTTGAAATTTTTACCTCGAAGTGTCTTTGAGCTTACCCACTGGTTCGGACAACTCTTAGGCTTGCTCTCCAGTCGGATTGAGTAAATTCGAGTCTTTTCAAGCTATTTCTAGCCGTAGACCTGAAATTCTGCAACTTGCATAACAACTCACACTTGATTCTTTCAGAGAGAGCAATGTTCCGAAATCCATCTCGGATCCTACTTACCCTACTCCGAGTTTCTCATGCAATGGGGTTGTGGAAAGTGTCCACATACACTCGTCTTCTTGTGTTTTTTATGTTTTTCAAAGTCTTGACCTTAAGACTTGTCTCGTCTACCAATCATTCTCCAAATCCTAATTTTAATCTACGATCCTACAGTCCTAAAGGTACTCAGCAAGTATGATTACCTTCAAGCTACCTCTACACAGCAGAAGACGACAATCTTAAGCCATGCGGTTTCTAAAAGAGAGTTTTGAACTCTAAGCGAACCTAAAGGAAGTTAAAGGACAATTACACAAGACGCTCGTGTTTTTCCCTAGTTTAGGTCTCTTCGATCCCCGGCAGTGGCACCAAATGTGGGACGCATATCTAACCTCACCATCCTATCTTATTGCAATATTAGCGAGAACCACGATTAATTTGTCAAACCAATGGACAAAGCTGACTCAAATAGTGCATAGAGGCTACAAGTGGTTGTCAATCTCTCAGAAAACAACTAACAACTCGCATCTAGCTCAAGCTACACTCAAGTGACTGAAATCACCAAAAGCCAATCGCTCATCAGCAAGCAAATCACGTCCGTTACAGCATCAAATGACATCCAAATGCAACGAAACTTGTAGGACAAGTTTATAAGACCTAAGCACACATGTCTATGGCCTCAAAACCCACTTTAGATCAAGTTCCAAAATCGCGATTATTAACAGCAGTGGATTTTTGACCTAGTCGTTTTCGACTCAGAATGCATCTAAATACTTAGCAATGATGCCCCAATAGCCCGCCTATGCTTAGTTTTTGTTTTAAAAGTGTAAATTTCTAGTTACGATGAAAATAGGCCGCAGGTTGGCGACGCCAAAAGCTACGAAATATTGTGAATGGCTTACGTCAATGTGTAGAGCTCTTACCTGCGGTTGCAATGCAACAGACACATTCACAATGTGACAACCGGAGAGGGAGTAAGAAGTGCGAGAAGGAGAGAAGTGAGCACCGTTAGCTCACGCTGTGTATTTCTTATCCAAAAAATTATAAAAAAACTTACAAAAATTGGCTTTTATACCTTAGCCAAGGTTTTTTGGGTGGTCAAAAGTAATAATCTGGAGTTCTATCAAAACTAGGAATTGACTGGCTGATACAATCTGGAAGCTTGTAGCCCCGGCTCATTAATTACAAAGTTTACCAAGAAAATAGAAGTTACAATATTCCTGATTTATCAAAATAATAATCGTTTTACAAGGAGAACTCCGAAAAATGATATCCGCGTTAGCTTGCTACTAACAAGACCACTGGGAGTTTCTTGTGCCAAAACCAAGGGAGGTGCCTCATGTAGAGGTGCAAGAGAAGAGGGGGGCATGCCTCGTGTACTACACTAAGGGGTAGAGGATGAAGGGTCACACGTGGCACCACAAAGGGCCAAGGAGACACAACTCTACTTGCCCATAGGGGCATCATATGTAGGAAGTAATCAGTAAACTCCAAGGCTAGTTTCTTCATCTTATAGGGTTATAGAGAAGCCACGTTTGATAGTTTGTGGTGGTTTTTTGCCAACACGTTGCATATGGACTCATGTGCAGCGTCATGAAATCAACCAAGAGACAGAGGAGGCCGGCAGAGGCATGGCACTGCAACGACATCTATCAAAAGGGAAGATCCTTCAGTTTGGACAAAGGCTCTCAAAATGAACAAGATCTCATCTATATAAAGGTCTGTAAAAGACTTTATAAGCTTGTTTTGGAATTGGATTATATCAAACGAACCTTGCCACTAAGTTTATCAAAAAGCAAAGGAGAAAGTAATCAAACACAATGGCCATGGATCTATATGAAAGCAAGGATGATGAAGTGTATGAAATAGTGGGAGACACTATTGGGAGAGATATTGGATGGTGGGGTTGGTGTTGACATTTTTGGAGAGAATGTCAAAAAAAAGATAGGGATTCAAGAGATGAGAAGAGATGAAACCAGCTCCCTTCAAAATTAGGATGGCACATCACAGAATAGTCCAGGCGAGTGGCTTAGACAAAAACCTGTAAATGAGGGTAGGATGTTAGAAATTCAAAATGAGCTTTCTGGTACTAGATGTACAAGGAGCCTACAATGTGCTATTGGGATAGCCTTGGTGTTAGAAGCTGGACACACCCCACGGCAGTAACTACCCGGAGGATTATTATTTTTTGTAATTATTCATTCATTGAGGAAAACCTGATTTTTCACCTTGTAATTATTGGGACTTACATAAGTTTCCAGATTGTATCCCAGTTTTGATAGTTAGATTGAGTAGATGGTTGATTTTGGAACTTTAGGGTTTGAGAAATTGTAAGGTATATATACCACTTTTTGACCTTAATGAAAAACCTTTTGTCATTTTAAAACAAGTTTTGAAGTCTGTGAGTGAGCGTACTGTGTACGAGAGAGAGAGTGTGAGATTCATCTTGACGCTACGTGTGCTCCGGTGGTCGGAATCTAGTGCTAAGAAGTGCAGCGTGTTGCCCCCGATGAGAGCTACGCGTCGATACCTACATTGCGCGCGTACGATCCGTTTTTGCGAGCTCCTTCTATGAGCTTCATCGGTTGTTTGGGTGAGCATACGTTGTCCGATTTCGCATTGCAGCATATCCACGCATTCACATTGCGTAGAACTACACATTAGGCACTTTAGATTTCGAAAACAAAGACCTACAGATTTCGGCCAGACATCCTACATGTTTCTGCACCAGGTGTTTTGGGTTGGGATTTTGGTTCATAGACCTTAGGGAGAGCGACCTATTGGTATTAGTAGGGTCTCCTTCAAGTTCTATGGTGTTTCGAGATTGTTTGATGGGTGTTCGGCTCTAGAAAGCGCTGTTGGAAGTTTCCTGTTATGCACTCTTGAAGGCTGTGACTTAGACAATCGGTAGAGACCTCTGTAGGAATTAGTTAGGAGTCGGTTGAGTGTAGGTTGACACCTTATGCTTGCTTCCACACGCCTGCGGGTCGAGCTTCGTCCTTAGCTGACATTACATGTTAGGTGAGTTCTCACTGTGCTGACGTCCGTCGCGGCGTATCCATCCAACATTGGCGCCGCTGCCGCGGACGAAAACCTTAGGTAGGTGACCGAGACTAATCCTTGAGGATTGGGATTTTTGGCTTGCTAAGAGTCTCGCTTTACATTTAGATAGGATCAGAGGGTGGAGGACTCTCTAGGTCTTAGAGGGAGTCTAGGAAGCGGGTGCCTGGCCTAGATCCTTCGACTTAGGTAGATGAGGTAGACTTAGGTAGTTTTAGGTGGTAGTCGAGTTCTAGAGTAGGAGTTGGAGTGGTAGAAGCGGTGAGAGGAGAGCTTGAGAGTCCGGAGAGGCCAAAAAGCAACCAAAAAACACCATCATCACCATTTCACATGATAGGTGGAGTAGAGTAAGTAGGACATCATGATTCAGGATCTAGAGCATTTCATGCATGTACACTTGCTTGGTAAAATCATTACAAGTTTGTTAAAGACGCAAAAAGATGAAAAAGTGTGTTTGAAAGCCTAATTGAAGTCCAAAAGTTATTGTGAGTGTTTCTAATAGACCTACAAAGCATCAGGAGCATTCCTGTCAGAAAAAAAATTTAATTTTAAGCCAGGAGACATCCTACGCGTAGGATGTCTACAGGCTAATCTGGGAGGAATTTTGGGATTTTGAGTTGGCCAGTGTGTTCAGAAGGTAGGGTTTACCCTACTTCCAACTGGAAAGTGGAAATTTGGCCATATCTTGACAAGATAAGGCCAGATAGACTGAAATTGCCAGACATCCTACCCAAATAGTGCCAAAACATTATTTTGAGACCAAAACCATAAGAGGGCTGCATGAGCATGTCTTGCATGATATATTGAGTGGCTAACAGGGGTTTCACCTCATTTGGGTGAGAAAATTGGGTTCAAAGCGGACTTTAGCACTTTTGACTGAAAAAGGCAAGAACAGCTGAAATTTGGGACTTTTGGCATCCAAACCAAAATCTAAGCATACCATTGGGTTAGTGACACCAAGGGGAAGCTGTGGAACAAGTCTGGGGTCAAACAGGCCAAAAAGACATTCTACGCGTAGGATGCCTTTTGAGTGATTTTGGACTCCAAACTGAATTCTGAGTATACCAAAGTGATCAGCAACTCAAGGGGGGCCTGGGCTTTGAGTTTGAAGCCATTCTGATGAAAAAGACATCCTACGCGTAGGATGTCTAATGCAAGAAAATGAAGCCAGACTTTGACTTTGAGCATAGTAAGGTGTTGTATAGCCTAAGGCAAGCCTCCTAGTCAGTTTTGGTCCAATTTGGAGTTGATTAGACTGATCAATATCAGCAACAGGCTGTCGGAACAGATTTCTAACTCATTGACCAGCTAACAGGTGTCCAAATGAAAAAGTAAAAGCAGTTGTAATCTCAGCACAACAAGGGAAACAACAGTGCAAAAATCCAGGAAAAACACAGCAGGAGACATCCTACGCGTAGGATGTCTATTAGGACCTACTGCAAGGAAAATTTGACCTGGCATAGACAGTAAGATTCTATTTGGCTTAGGGGTTCCAGAACTTTTTTCAGAAGTGAATTTGGACCTTGTTTGCCCATTTTGACGCAGCAAAGACTGAATTCAGACTTTTTTGCATGAATTGACCAACATCTGAGGGAAGTACTGTTTCAGATTAGCAAACCTAATCCAGAACAACAGCAGTGTATAAAATACAGTAGTGGTTGAGATTAACTCTCCAGTTATACCAATCATTACTAAGATAACCTCTAGCAGATAAATGCTTTGATTCAATTGCCGAAATTAAAACGCTTGTGTACAGGTATATTTAGCAACAAAGCAAGAAGTTGTGCAGAAACTGACCCTTTGCCAGGTGAGTGGTTGGATTTGTGATAAATTGCATTGATAAGTTTGATGAATTTAAGATCAAGAAGATACATTGTGAGAGACCAGAAGGTGGCGGGTGACCAAGGTAGCTTAGTGTCCACCGAAGAGAGTGTAACTCAGTCAAGGCTAGATCCGCTAGCACCGATTATTGAGGAAGGGAGTGATATTGACACTTCTTCAGACATATCTTTCTTCATGATGGGTAGCCAACAGCCAGGAGGTTTCACCTATGATGGACCTATGCGAGGAGGAAGCACCTCCCAAAATCCTTTGAGTGATTCCAAGCTCACGGTGATCTTCTTAGAGGGAACAAACTCGAGAGGAGCCCTAGTCTATTCTGACTATCGAGGTCGCAAGTGCATTTGTATCGAAGAGAGGCCAGCTCAAAGATTGGAGATAATCCAAGTCTATGATGATGGAGATAGATTCCGAGACGAAAAGGGGAACCACTATTTAATAGTTAGTAACCCTGAAGATTACAATAGATATGGAGATAACGTGGCGAAAGGGAAAATGGTTTCACAAACTCAAGAAACGCCACCAAACATTGATCGGTCTGGAGCTATTTTTATGTATGATAAGAAAACAACCAGGGTTCCAACTTATAACGAGAACGTGGGAATCTACAAGCATGAGAGTGAGGGTATAGTCTCTTACTTTCACAAAAAAGAACCATACATAAACGAATTAAGCAAAGACAAGGTTCTTTACTTATTCTCTTATGAAATTGCTACGGGGAAGGACATAGTTTTTGTTGATAGATACGGGCGAGAATACCAACGTATTCTCCCAGAGGAAGTAGAGAGAGCAACAGGTCCAGGAGCATCAGCATATGCCCATGAGGAAGTGCCAAGAGCCACCTACACCCCAAGCAAGTCTACGAATCCTTTTTCAGATGAGTATGACGCAACCTAAAGCATTCAACAACCAAGACCAACAAGCAAACCAGCCATCATTGCAGGCATGGCTTCGACAGAGCGCAACAATGGAAATAGACCGAGACCGAGATGGTTATCAAGCCACATGAGGGCTCAGGGATTTGCAAGAACCACCACTCTATTCAAGGTATAAGGCAGAGAGTAAACCAAAGACTCAAGGATCAACAGAGCCTGGAGGACCACCCATAGAACGAGTTCGCAGAGAAGAACCACCACCAGCGAGAACCGTTAGAAATTATGTCTTAGGAGCACCATTGGGAGAGGAACCAGCCTATTACAGAAGGCCTGAGAAAGTGTATCGACTAGGACGGGGTGATCCAATGATGAGGTTTGTAGACCATCGAAGAATTAGACCTTCTCAAGTGCAAAAATGGGTAAATAAGAAATACACAGGAAGCAGAGACCCAAAAGATCATGTAGCAGCCTTTGTGCGTGTAATTAGAGCCGAAGAGGTGTTAGATTTTCCTACCCAATTTTCAGGGTTTGGACTAACCCTAGAGGATGATGCTGCCACTTAGTTTGACTCTGTAGAGCGTAGAGACTTTGAGTCGATGGAGGAAGTGTTTGACGAGTTTATCGAGGAATTCTCTCAAAAGGGGAATAGTTCATAATACCGTCTCACAAATCCATAAATTCAAACAGAAAGATGGAGAATCTGTACGAAAGGCAGCCCTAAGACTAAAAAGACATGTTGAGTTCTGTCCTGTTGAAGAACTGCCAACTCAGTCCAGACTTATGCTGATATTCATCCAAGGACTAAGGAATGCAGATCTCCAGAAAGACTTACATATGAAGAGGAGCACGACGTTGAATGAGTTGACCAAGGAAGCTCTGTACCTTGTGGACAATTGTGCGGTCTACAAAGAAGGGGAGTTCAAGGACCTTGATGACGATTCGTCTTCACAGCAAAGTGGAAGCAAGTCTTCTAAGACAGCACCGAAAGGAGAAGTAGCGGTAAACCAGGAGTAGCTTGTAGATGAAGTGCTAAAAACGATCAACTTGTATGCCAAACCCCAGGCTAAACAGCCCAAGTGGTGTGCTATTGAACAAAAATGGACAAACCATGGGACCGAGGAATGTTATTATAACAAGGGATATGTGAGAGAGAGACCTTACGCTCCCCAAGCTCCAGTAGCTTCCCCTCAAGTTCCACCGATGTCTAGATATCAAGAAGGCAATTTACCAGGACCTGTAGGTGTAGAAAGACCACAACCGGTGTTGGGGCAACAACCATCCCTACCAGGATTACGACCAGTTGGTATAAGATACACACCAATGGTAACTGAATCAGAGGATAAGGCTTTGGTGTCTATGCAGGCATATTATGAAGGTCCCAATGGATATGCGGCAAACCCTGTCTATTATCCACCAGAAGAACCCTCGACACCAGAACCATGGAGCATGATCGGAAATACAGGACCACCAACTGCTACACAGACAGCAGGAGAAGGAAGATATAGCTTAGATAAACGAACACTGATGTTCATAGCCAACAAAGACATGCTTACCAACAAAGAGGAGCTCAAGGAGCACCTCAACAACCCAAGGGACCCTGTTACAAGTGTGGTGGAGAACATTGGCTGAGAGACTATCCTCATGATGAAATCATTAGAGTCAATGCGTATTGCCCAGAATGTGGAATTAGTCATTTGATTCCCGATTGCCCGAAAAACCCGAGCAAAGGAGAAAAAACCACTTGAACATGTTAGAAACGGTACCTTCCAGTGGAGGATCGAAAAATGAAAAAATTATACCTATTCAGGCGGTAACAAGAGCCCAAGCTCAAGGAAGGACGAATGAACCCATAGTTGAAGAACCAAAAACCGATGCCCAAAGTTCAGAAACGAAAAATCAGAGAAGCACTTGGAAATCTAGAAAGGCGCGTAGGAAATCCAGGAAGGAACGAGAGCAAACAGGCCTATCCGAGGAGTTGAAACATACCAAGGACAAATTGGAGCGATTAGAGGATCTAGCTAACTTAAGCTCACACACCACAACAACCGTAGCACCGAAGGAAATAGTAGAGCCCAAAAGTGTAGGATCAGGAGGATCTATACTGGCAGGCAAGGTAAATGAGCTGTTGGATGCACTGCTAAAAGCTTATGAAGCTAGACTTAAAAAGAACCAAACCCAGGAGCGAAGGTGGATGAATTATCCATATGCAAAAATAGAAAAACAGAGGTTGAATATGTGTAAAAAGATGATCGAGACGGCTCAATCATTGATGGAAGGCCCGTTGGGTAAACCTGCAAATTGGCAAGAAGCACCGGCTCCAACCCCTATCCAACCAACTTTAGAGAAACATGTGGAAACAAAGGAAAGACTCACTAATGCCTATGAGTCCAGAGGAGAGCCTATCGTAGTGCCAAATACCACAAATGGAACAAGTGACGAGTTTCAGCCTAAAATATTGGCAGAAATGGGTAAGGACTGTAACGGTCTAGACGATCTGTGGAAGCAAATCCGTGAGGCCAACGAAGCTAATAGGATGAGTAACCACCTGAATAGCACGAGAAAAGAAAAGAATGTGATCTTACCTCCTATTGAAGAATTTGAGGCAAGGTCGCAGATGAACTTTGAAATACATTCACAAGGGGGAGACCAAGGATCAATTAGTTCGGGGCACAGCCAACCAGACTCGCTAAGAACTTTACCCTCTTACCTGGGAGAGTACGAAGCCAAGTCGGAAGTGAGAGCAATGCCATATCAAAGACTTTATTCTAACAAGGTGATGGATTCGCAGGGATTGATTGAGTTGTTATCCACCCCGGTGGCATGCACAATCACATTAGCAGAACTCATAAGGTTGAGGCCAAACCTGTGGACCACAGTAGGAAAATGCCTAGAAAAATTTGGAGTGAAAGACCCTACCTTGAAGCTACAAGAAGGGATCAGAGAGTTGGACAGGCCTCAACTAAACACTAGGCCAGTACCATTGAATAAGGTTGGAGAATATTGCGAGGGAGAGGACGGAAACACCACGCTACCGGTAGAAGTCCAAGGAGTAGTTTCCAAAGCTATTCTTGACAGTGGAGCGGGGGTTGCTATCGCCGCCAAAGAAATCTGGAAAAAATGGGGAAAACCGGCTTTGAGGGCTACCAGAATGAAACTGCAATTGGCAGATGGGTTCATGGAGAAGCCTGTAGGACTCTAAAAAAAAGTGATTGTCACTTCGTGCGGAATCGAGTATGAGCATACATTTGCAATAGTCGATTTCGACAAGAAGAACAATTATGAGATCATCTTGGGACGACCATTCATGAGACAATTGAAGATGGTCCAAGATTGGGGTTATGACCACATATACCTCAGACATGGCGAGACAACAACTAAAATACACCGGAAAGACCATAGTTACAAAGATGTGAACCAAACACCTGTGGAAGAGTTTGATTCGGCTACAGTAGCAGGATCAGAACTACCAACATGGTTAGGGCAACCAAAAGAGCTATGGATGTGCGGAGCTTCACATTGTGGAAGCCTAAGAAGAGAGGACTGCGTCTTAGAAAGAGCAATTGAGGACAAGGAGTATATTCTGGAACCTTTCCCTGAAGATGCCTTGGAACCTCTACAATGGGAACACATACTAGCAACATTGGATGTCTGTACCATTACCGACAGTCCAACAACAAAATTTTGCGACAAGGATGGCTATGATGTGTTACCCTATTACATGGTAAGCGTTATACCAGAAGAAGAGACGATAGAACCTCTAGAACAAGAAGAGTTTTACAACTCCTCTGAACACTTGGAAGTAAATGATGATGCAGATAATGAGTGTTCAGACACCTCAAGTGAGCGTGGAAATGAAACCGAGAATAGCAAGTTTTATGATTTTGCTAATCAACATCCTAGACGCCAAGAACGCTATAGGAGGAAACGAGCAGGAAACAAAGCAAGAGAGAACCTGATGCCCAGGATAAAAGGTAAAACTCACTATTTGATGCTTGTAAAAGCAGAGGATTGTGTAAAGGATCAAATATCCGGGAAATTCTCAAAAAATCGAAAAGAAAGAACGCGAGAGGAAATAAAACAGGTACGGAAAGCTAAAACCGAAACAAATCACAAAAATCTCAAAATTCAAAAAAAGAAACAATAAAAGACCACGAGTGGACCAAACTGGAGTGTAAACAGAAATACCAAGAACTGAAACGGTCTTTGAGAGAGATATGGACCACTGAAGAAGATAGTGATGGTAAAGGGGAGTCAGAAAAGGGGAACATGAATGTACCATCACAATATCGGAAATTTACTATCCAGGATAGAAAAATCATCATGACACCACCAGTAAGGGAAAGAACCAACCAAGAATCTTACGATGGGCCTGAAAATGCAAAAAAGATAGACCTCGAAGAACCAAGTGAAAAGCCTCAGTCGGTCTATAGCTAACGATTTAGAGCCTGAGGAGGAAGAACAACTAACACAACTTCTCAATAAGTATAAACATGTGTTCTCTTGGTCCTATAAAGACCTCAAAGGAGTTGATCCATTGATATGCCAACATACAATTCCTTTGAAATCGGATGCAAAACCTAGCAAACAACGTCCTTATACATATAATGACACATTTGCTAAACGAATCAAAGAAGAGATTGATAAGCTAATGGAAGCTGAATTCATCTATGAAATTGAACATACAGATTGGGTGTCGCCCATTGTGGTAGTTCCCAAAAAAAATGGAAAACTGCGAGTGTGTGTAAACCTCAAAAAGGTGAATGCAGCAACCATAAGGGATAATTATCCCTTGCCAATCACAGAACATGTACTGGAGCGAGTGGCCGGGAAACGGTCTTATTCCTTTCTGGATGGGTTTTCACGATACAACCAACTGGAAATAGCAAGGGAGGATCAACACAAAACAGCATTTGCCACAAAATGGGGGATTTATGCGTATCGAGTTATGCCATTTGCTTAACTAATGCACCAGCCACTTTCCGAAGGTTAATGACTCACGCATTCAAGGAATACCTAAGAATATTCTTAGAAATTTACATGGATGACCTGTGTATACACTTTCTCCTACGAGAGGAACATATTAACCATTTGCAAAAGGTCTTTGAAAAGTGCAGGACATATCGAATCTGTATTAACCCGGAAAAGTGTGTGTTTATGGTTAAGCAAGGACGAATCTTAGGACACATTGTCTCAAGAAATGGCATAACCATTGACCTAGACAAAGTCAAAGTCATTGTAGACCTACCCATGCCTACTAATGCGAAACAAGTGCAATCCTTCATGGGACACTGCGGATATTATCAAAGATTCATATACATGTATGCGGTTATCGCACAACCTCTGTATCGTTTTCTAGTCAATTTCGAGTGGACCGAGGAGTGTGAAACTTCATTCCAAAAGCTGAAGAAAAACCTTATATCAGCACCTATACTAAAGGCACCAAATTGGGAAAAGATATTCCATGTGCACATTGATGCATCACCATATGAAATTGAAAGTATTCTAGCTCAACTTGGAGACGGAACAATGGATTTTCCGGTTTGCTATGCGAGTTGACAGTTAAACAGTGCAGAAAAGAACTACACAACAACCGAGCGGGAAGGGTTAGGAATGATTTATGCTGTAAAGAATTTTTGGCATTATTTGCTTGCAAACAGATTTGTGTTCTTCACAAATCATCAAGCTCTTTTGTACCTAGTAAATAAACCTTGCAATACAGGGAGAATCGTGCACTGGTTTATTATATTGCTAGAATTTGACTTCACAGTGGTAGTCAAAAAGGGTAAAACCCATCTACGAGCGGATCATCTTTCAAGGATACACAACGAGGAAGCTACTAAAGGAGTAGATGATGACATACCAGATGCTTATCTTTTCAACATTGAAATGGTACCCAAATGGTCTCAGGAAATTGTTAGTGTTCTTTCCTTTGGAAGTGGGTTTGATAATACGGAATGTAGATCCAAACAGCAAACAATTCGACAAACAAAAAACTTCCAGTTGATAGCAGGACGGCTGTATCATCTTGGATCTGACCTAATCCTACGATTATGTATAAATCCGGAAGAATTCGAGTGCTACCTTGAAGAGGCACATGTCCAGGGTTATGCATTTCATAGTTCAACAGTGAAGACACACCAGAGACTGAAACAATTAGGGGTTTATTGGCCAACTATGTATGCGGACACACATTCTTATGTTATCAATTGTACTATATGTAGTGTCAAACGACCAGCGGACCACGCAAATTTGTTTCAAGTAAACATAGCACCTGCATGGAGTCTATATATCATTGACTTCTTAACCACCAGGACGTTCCCTGAGAACATCAAAAGAATACGGAAAAAAACTATAGAGCTAGAAGCTCGTGACTTTCAGTTAATTGGGAACCAACTCTATAAGCGAGGTAAGGATAATCAAATTAGAATCTGCGCAAGTGAAAGTGAATACCTGCTGATTCTAGAACATGCACATAGCGGAATAAGTGGAGGCCATTTTTTGGGCGATAAGACGGAAAAAATTGTCTTAACCGCAGGAATTTGGTGGCCTACATTGCACATGGATGCGGAAGAGTTTGTAAAGCGTTGTGACGCATGTCAACGCACCAAGGTGCCAATAAAAAGAGATGAGATGCCATTACGGCCAATGATGGGAGCAAGAGCATTTGCAAAATGGGGCATTGATTTTGTGGGACCTATATCACCCCCTGCATATCGCACCCATACCCAATATATCATAGTGGCCACGGACTATCTCACAAAATGGGTCGAAGCCAAAGCAACACAAAAAGCTGATGCACGCACCACGACACAATTTTTGTATGAGAATGTTTTTGTACAATACGGGTTACCAATAGAAATTGTCAGTGACCGTGGAACACATTTTCTCAATGAAGTCATTGAATATCTGCTAGAGGAATTCATGGTCATTCATGGCGATTACGTACTTGTTTATACCTTGAAGCAACATGCCAAGAAACTTAAAAAGCGAGGGATGGGACCATTTGTGATTAGTGATCTATCACAAAGTGGAGCTGTCAAGCTTGCTACATTAGCAGGTGAAGAAATGCCAAACTGGATTAGTGGATGTCGACTGAGGAGGTATCATCTACCACTCACACAGGAGATGCTCCAACAAATTCATCAAGGAAAACAAAGAATGAAGGAAAAACAGAGAGTACGGGAGGAAGCTCAAGCCGAAGCACAAGAACGCATTGCAAAAAGATGACTTCTGCGACAACAACAACAAAGTGGAACACCATTGCGAATCAATGCCATTCGACTGACGAAGTTGGAGGAGGAAACAGTGGAGCCAATAATTCCGGTCAAAATGGGCAGCAATCAAGTTGAATCGACAGCATTGCTTGATTCGGGTGCTTAAGAAAATTTGATCTCTAACGGATTATACCAACAGCTCAAAGTCACAAGTCAACTTCATCCTACTCCTCAAGTGTTGGAAAGTAGCACATCACACCAGTTGAAAACATTGGGATGGACTATATTGAATGTACAGATACATCAATATATTTACCCACACAAATTCTATGTGGTGACAGATGAAAGCACCCAACACCCAATGATGCTGGGCCAACTGTGGCAAAAAGAGTACAATGTGTAGATAGATTGGAAAGCAAAGGCAGTCAAAATTCCACATGAACATGAACAACAGGTGATAGCTTTTGCCCAACAATACCAGCATGATCAACTGCAAGCCATGCAATCACTGGGAACAAGGCCAAAAGCACGAATGCCCTTAAAGAACAACATGATACCCGAGACCAACAATCAGGTAAAAGCCAACCATGATAATTACAGACAGATGAAGTCACCGGCCACAATGCAAAGATCTAGGCTACCAAAACAAGGAAAACAAGTATGGATGCGAAAAGATAGAAAGGACATGGCAGACAAACAACAATGCAACAAAAGGATTCCAACAAAGCAGAAGGTTCAACCACAAACCAAAGGCACAAAACAGATATGGATCCCAAAGAAAATGCTTAGCCATAACCCAAATGTCACTCACATTTGGATACCAAAGCAAAAGCAAAAGGAACTCCCTTCAGTACAAGCAACAACGAAAAGCAGACAGCTGCATTTCAAAACGGAAAACCGACTTATGTGGATGCCAATAAAAAACCAACCAGTGGTAAACAAGAAAGCAATGGCAATACGGCCCATAGCCATTACGGCACAACCAATTCTATCCTTCGGATCAGCTACAACTCCAACAACAGTGTCGGGCAAAGCAATTTCCTTTTGCCAAAAAGACAATTACACAGCGAGCAGTAGAGTTACAGCTGTTACTTGCAAAGAAAACAGGAAACCTTGACGGCGAATGCCAATAAGCATATTGCTTATTCCCTTCTCTTGCACAGCATTAATTTTTCCATGCATTGATAGAGTATGCATAAAATAGGGCCACATTAATCGGCCAGGCATTAGCACAAATTTTTCAACCTATGCACGGCACATACTCCGAGGAGAAACCTTGTCGTTCGGGAGGACTCCGGCTAGGAGGGGGGAAGGCATTCTAGAGGCACTCTCAAATGCGGAACCAATAACAGAAACAACAAAAAAGGGCATGATTTTCGACTATTTTTAGGATTGTTGTTTGATTGTGAAATTTTATGGAGTAACCCAAGTACATATGCCCTTATATAGCATGAAGCTATAGGTATATGGGGCCAAACGCCAAATCAAGCCCCTAGGTGTGTGTATATAAGTAGAAATAGCCATT
The DNA here is from genome assembly GCF_014529385.1 of Adiantum capillus-veneris. Classification (NCBI taxonomy): domain Eukaryota; kingdom Viridiplantae; phylum Streptophyta; class Polypodiopsida; order Polypodiales; family Pteridaceae; genus Adiantum; species Adiantum capillus-veneris. The sequence continues at coordinate 167,053,610 of NC_140938.1, forward strand.
TTTCAGGCAAAATATTGGTAAAACGAAGAAATCCGGCCATAAAAATTGCATGTGAGTGTATATAATGTGTTGCGGTGATGTTTGTGATTTATTATGATTTTTGGGGATTTTCTAGGTTTGATTTACTATTTTCCTTTTAATTTTGCTAATTTTCGGCAGAAAAACTTCAAAAATACAAAAAGCAGGTGAAAAACAGTCGTAATGAAAAACAAAAAATATGGGGATAATCAGTGACTATAGGACAACCTATGGTACAGTGGGGGTGCAATTATGAGACTGGAGCGGAAAGCGTGTTTTGGCCAGGTTTTGACCGAAATGCCAAAATTCTGGTAAACAGAGCAAATGGAGTCCAAATCAAGAAATTTTTTAGCCTAAACTGCATTTTGCAAGAAGATAGGAGCACATGTCAAGTTTCATGAAAAGTGGTTCAGGGACCTCCATTATAAGAAATTTTCACCCCATTTTTAGCTCATTCTCACTATTGACTTGGTGGAGAGAGCTTCTGCCACCTAGAGCGGATCGACCTTCCAGCAACTTCTACGACGCGCATGACTACCCGACGAGCTCCAGACATGAGAGGTAGGCTCACCACCTTGAGCTTTTCGCGCATGTTTGTCATTATGTCGCGAACACTAGCGTAGGGGTCACACACACAAAGCGGGCGGTAGAGACCTACAAGTAGAGACGACGGCTTAACGGCTAACCCGAAAGCAACAAGACTTCATCAGCAGCTTACCCTAGTCTAGGAGACCAGTCCTGGATAGCCAAAGGCAGTAGGAAACCATCGGGAAAAACCCTAATTCCCAGAAACCCGCAAGAGGCCACCAAATGGGAAATCGGCGAAACGGCGACCAAATGCTACCAAAATTCATGGATAGGAGCATCTCGACATGCTCGACAACTCTATATGACCCGCATGACCAAAATGTGACCGGAAGCGGCACTAAACTTCAGAAACGACATCAGACACACAAAGCGTCAAATTGCACTCGCGGCCAAACCGCAAGTCCGTTTGTCACCAAACTTCACGAGCGGCTTTCCTAGACCATCAACAACCAAGTCCTATGGTGGTAGAACACCACAAATCATCAAAGGTATTTAAACGCAACCACAGGTGCTTCTAGAGCGACAAATTGCCAAATGGAGCTCCGGTGAAGCCAAAATCGACAAAAACCATACGGCAAGGATCCCCAAGGGATCGGGAAGCTATGGAGACCAACATCAAGAAATTTCATCGCCAAAAAGCACTCCAAAAGTCAGAAAACGGCTCGGAGCCTCTGAAGTCCACACAGGGAGTTATACTCTATCCATTTGACTTTTTTGTTGAAATTAGGCTCAAAAGGGACTAGGGGGGCAAAGGGCAAGCACTGGGAGCACCAGCAGTGAAAAAATCACCAGGAGACATGCTACACGTAGGATGTCTCAAGGGAACTTTTTGACACAAAATCCAACATTTCTCATCACGCACATGTTTTGAATGACATTTACAAGCTATACACCAAGTTTCATCACATTTGGACCACATTTGACCTCATATGCATGGAAAAACGCAAAGTGAGGGCATAGAGGCAATAAAGGGCCATTGACCTACCAAATCTTGTCCAAATCCCATGAAAGTTGCACAACACATTCACCAACACATCAAGAAACAATCTGTGTGGTCAGAGAGAAAAAATGATGAAATAGACATCCTACGTGTAGGATGTCTATTTGACCTTTTTGGCATGCAAGGGATGATTTATCATTCCATATCCAATCACCTCATCATCGGAGCCCATATATCAAGTTTGAAGCCATTCTAATCACTTTTGACCCCCAACACCCTCAAGATACACTTTTTGAGCCCAAAAACACCTCACGGAGCCTTACAAGCATCAAATCTTGTCCAAATTCAAATCCAAGAACATAGCCATGTTCCATAAGCCAAGGACAACCCACAGAACAAGTTTCATGTCATTCTGATGAAAAAGACATCCTACGCGTAGGATGTCTATAGCATAAATTTAGCCTTCTGTGCAAAGAATGAAATCATGGGAGCCAATACTATGGTGTAATGAGCCCATATACCAATTTTCAACCCATTTGGACACCAATTGCTACCTATGATGGACATTCTACCCAAATTGTGACCTAAAGCTTGAATCAGCCCAAAAATCCACTTTTTGATATCCAAATCCAAATCCAAGCATATAGCCATGTTCCATGAGCCTTACACTACTTGCATATCAAGTATGAACCAATTCCGATGAAAAAGACATCCTACGCGTAGGATGTCTAGATAGAAATTTTTGGCCAGATTTGCACTGTGAGCACATGCACAGCTTCACAAGTTCCTTTTAAGCTTTATTTTCAATTTTCAAGTCATTTGGATCAGTAAAACTCAGTTTCGCAGCTAATATGAAAAAAACGCTAACTTCGGTCTACTAGTGCAACAGGATCTATGGCAGCCTCGAAGTCACCGGAAAAAAAGAAAAGAATGACCATCAAAGATTATCTGGACGAAGTGGAACCCTTTGTCATTCTAAAAGGAACACTAAAGCCCACCAGCACCTGGATACAAGAAGATTTGTTAGAGTCCAACGACCTAAAGATCTACCAGGGAGTGTTCAAAGACAATGAAGGCAATGTCATAGAGCTACCAATGCTACCGAGAGAACTCAATGAGTTTTTATGAAGCAAGATGGCTGGCTACTTGGAGAAGATTGATCTCCACAACTACTTCGAAGCAATACCGGCAAGAGTGGACATCAAAAGAGTCTGGGAGTTTGTAACAAGCATCAAAGAGGATGGAGTGGCCAAGGTAACAGATTTACAAGGCAGACCAAATACAGAGATAATAATCACTGCGCGGGTTGTAGCCCATGCACTACACCTCTCCAATGAGGGAGACAGTGTAACAAAACGAAGGGATGAAGTCAAGGTGTACAAAGAGAAAAAGGCAAATTACACCTTTGAAGACATTGCCAACCCAAAGGTGGCAATTATGAGCCAGTTGTACAACCAGTACTTCCACGTGTGCGCGAAGAGGCCACAGAAGTACAGGATGCCGCCAAGTGCAATTGCCACAACGTTCACTTGGGCAATGACAAAAGGCACCCCAAAGATAATCAACTATGCGGCATACATACATGACAGCTTAGTAAAGATGGGAAACAAAAAGCCCACCTACATAGTGCCAGGAGAACTGATCACCAAGGTGGTTTATGGGGCACTACACGCTAAAGGAAGGTGGCCTGACCCCCCATCTCAGAATGATTGGCTGAGAGTAAAAGAAGACAAGGAATATGAGCCGCAAAGCGCACCAAGGGTGGCTACGAGGTTGAAAAGACGGCTAGAGCCAGTTGAAGAGGAGCAACCCGAGCAGAAGAAAGAAAAGAAAGAGTTGGCTCAAGTGCCAGCCAAAGAGACAAGGTCACAAAAAGCGGCAAGACTAGAGAGGCTGATGGAGAGTTTCCGAGCAGAGAGAGCCCTCATGGGTGATTTAAACGAACTCTGGAAGCCATCTCTCGAGTCTATGTCCGGATCATCCAGAAGAGTGGAAAGGGACCGTTTTGAAGATTATATCAAGAATTTCGAGATTCTTGATGCTGCAGCAGAAAACATTCCCCATGTCCCTTTCACAAAGGACGAAGTAGAGCAGATAAGGCAAAAACTGCTAGATGAACAAGAAAGCCAAGAAAGAGAAAGAAAAACAAATGCAGACAGGGAATTAAAGGGAAAACCTGCAACTTTACCAGATAGCCCTAAACCCAGCCCAGAGCCATCACCACCGCCCTCACCACCTCCTAGCAGCCCTCCAAAGGAAGATAAGGAGGCTGAGGATAGAGAAGAAAGGCAAGCAGAAGATCAAAAGCAAAGACAGGAACCAGAGAAAAAAGAAGAGGCCAGGCCTGAAACTGAGCAAAAAGGATTAGATGAGGCTTACTATGCATTTTTGGACCTGCTAGCTGTAGGCTATATGAAGGAAGAAGCCACCACAGTCGCATTCGACTTGGCGAGGACAGGGCCTAAAGAACAGATGCAAGGCATGAGGCTAGTGGAGCTAAAGGAAATTGCTATAGACACGGTAGACTTGCACCCGCCCTCCAATGACTGGGACGTGGTGATGACAAAGCTAGCCGGATTGAGGGCACAATCCATGGCTTTAGAGAAAGAGATGATAGCTCTCAAAGCCACCGAAGAAAAGATCAAAATGGAAAGGGATTCTTTGCAAGCACAAAGCCAAGGGCAAAAACTGACCTCCAGGCCAGCTTGGCAAGGGCTCTGCAAAACTGCCAAGCAATGGAAGACGCAAATGAGGCGGCAACAAAAAGAATACAAGCAATTGAAGAAGAGTGTCAGTAGCTCAGCAAGTCATTACAAGATGCCGAAAAAGAACGAGATAATCTGACGCTACAGCTGGCAGAAGAAATGAAAGAAGTATTGGCCATGAGGAATGCCAAGGAGAGAGCAAGGATAGAACAAGAAGCAAGCCTGGATGAAGTCCTTAGCTCAAGGACCAACTAAAAGTCAAAGATCAAACCATCCAAAGGCTGCGAGTATCACCTTCTAGAGTCAGAGCTACGAGCTCGACTCAAATCATTTCTGAGAGTAAACTCTACGAAGAGCAAATGCAAGAACTTCAAAAAGAACTGACTCTCGAGAAAAAGCAGAGATTGATGATGGCTGAAGGTTCTATAGTAATGCAAACGAGAATGGAGGAGGGCCAAAAAGCCCTGCAACAAGAAGAAGTGGAAAGCATAAAGATAAAGCTCGAGGAGGCGGAAAGAGTAAACGCTGAACTTAATGACCTCCTCGTGAATATGGGCGGACAAGCTGAAGCGGAAAAGCAAACACTCCTCAGGCAAATTGAGGAGTTGAAAGGCCAACAAGGAGGAGAGGCAGAAAGCTCAGGGCCAGCCGCCAATGAGGGCATCGAACTCAAAAATGTGGGAGATCCTGTGGACACACCCATGCAAGAGGAACGCATAGCAGGATCCTCTCAAGAGCCACAGGATCTAACACAAGAAGAGGAGGAAAAATTGCGTAAGGCAATAGAGGAAGAGCTCAGAGAAACCACGAAGGAAGCCTTGGAGTGGGAGCAGAGGGTCTTCAAATCTATGACCATTCAGAAGATCGACGCCAGCAATCTCAGGCGCTAGTGGATTCAACCCTCTCTCCCATATCCATTGCTGAAATATGAGGCAACTACAATAAACAAGCGGATCAGAGAAGAGCCAGCTGTACCTCTCTACAATGCAGACACCTCAAAGGCAGAAGGAGTTAAGCTTATTGTGGATTCTCAGCCAATGTGGAGGAAGGCTTGGCTTACAAAGTACCCGCAATACCTAATCCACTTGGTAGAGGCACCTAAAAATATCAGAGACAAACTCAGCTTCTGTCCTCTACCAAGGGTTAGGACGTGGAAGGCACATGAAATTTTGCAAAGAAGCCAACCCACTTGGCTGAACTACCCAAAGCTGCCGGGCGTGAAGGCAGGTGAGAGAATAGGTGTCCAATACATGGTGAAAACCCTAACAAGAACCATAAAATTGTTCACTGGCTCACCTGACCTTACATGCATTATGATGAGAAAAATCTGCAGAACCATCTTAGCAGTGTTCAAGACCTTCAAGCCAGGCCAGGTGACCGACAACATATTCTTCTTCCAGGATACATACAAATGCGCCTATAATCTGTCAGGTCAGCCTTCCAAGGAGGTGATACATGCGTTGTATCAAAGGATCATGTTTCTAACATCCTATCACCTCCACTCTTTTGAAGAAGCATTCTATACAGGGTTCTTCAACATCAATACGGACATTTTTGGCCCAACAATGCTGAACCTACATGCCAGGTACGAATCACTGCTAAAGATGCGGGAAACGATAAGATGAAGCAGTAGATCAAGGCCATGTCGGGGACGACATGAGCAAGGAGGGGGGGAGTGTTAGAAGCTGGATACACCCCACGACAGTAACTACCCAGAGGATTATTATTTTTTGTAATTATTCATTCATTGAGGAAAACCTGATTTTTCACCTTGTAATTATTGGGACTTACATAAGTTTCCAGATTGTATCCCAGTTTTGATAGTTAGATTGAGTAGATGGTTGATTTTGGAACTTTAGGGTTTGAGAAATTGTAAGGTATATATACCACTTTTTGACCTTAATGGAAAACCTTTTGTCATTTTAAAACAAGTTTTGAAGTCTGTGAGTGAGCGTACTGCGTACGACAGAGAGAGTGTGAGCTTCATCTTGACGCTACGTGTGCTCCGGTGGTCGGAATCTAGTGCGAAGAAGTGCAGCGTGTTGCCCCCGATGAGAGCTACGCGCCAATACCTACATTGCGCGCGTACGATCCGTTTTTGCGAGCTCCTTCTATGAGCTTCATCGGTTGTTTGGGTGAGCATACGTTGTCCGATTTTGCATTGCAACATATCCACGCGTTCACATTGAGTAGAACTACACATTAGGCTCTTTAGATTTTGGAAACGAAGACCTGCAAATTTCGGCCAGACATCCTACGTGTTTCTGCACCAGGTGTTTTGGGTTGGGATTTTGGTTCATAGACCTTAGGGAGAGCGACCTATTGGTATTAGTAGGGTCTCCTTCAAGTTCTATGGTGTTTCGAGATTGTTTGATGGGTGTTCGGCTCTAGAAAGCATTGTAGGAAGTTTCCTCTTATGCACTCTTGAAGGCTGTGACTTAGACAATTGGTAGAGACCTCTGTAGGAATTAGTTAGGAGTAGTTCGAGTGTAGGTTGACACCTTATGCTTGCTTCCACGCGCCTGCGGGTCGAGCTTCATCCTTAGCTGACATTACATATTAGGTGAGTTCTCGCTGTGCCGACGTCCATCGCGGCGTATCCGTCCAACACTTGAATCAAGAGTGCAATATTTATTCATGATTATGCAGGCCAAACCTTAACAATTCAGGGACCCACTAGGAGAATACATGTAAAAATGAATAATACTAGAAGCTAGAAAAGGGCAATGAGGCCAAAGAAATTGTGTAGGAGCTATGGTACGAAAAGGATCAAATGTATATTAGCATATATGAATATATTTCGTATAGCAAAGAAGAATTGAATGCGGTCCTTGTGAACTAGAAGGGAATAGAGCATCAAATGCAGCAATATCTAGGCAAAAGACTGGTGAATATGGATGGGAAGTCACAGAAAGAACCAGGTTAGAAGGCGAAGGATTTTAGACCAGATGAGGAACACAAGCAACCACAAGCGATATACCTAGTTGGAACAATATACAATGAGAGAATGAGAGAATGAGAGAGAGAGTGAGAGAGAGAGAGAGAGAGAGAGAGAGAGAGAGAGAGAGAGAGAGAGAGAGAGAGAGAGAGAGAGAGAGAGAGAGAGAGAGAGAGAGACTCAATAGGACTAGGAAACCCCTTCAATGGATATGAAGCACATATAAGAATTGATAAGGAAGCTAAGTCTCTTGCAAAAATAAAAGGTGGTGGACCGAATCAATTTTTGCTAGATGATCAAGAAATCAGGAATCTCTATTTAGAAGAAAGTCCAAAGATGGTAAAAAACAACAAATATCTAAATCGGAGATAGATGAGAAAGCCAAGCAATTGTTCCAAAAATGTAGGGATATTAGTCTATGAGCATTCGAACCTGAGAGGTGTAGATTCAAAGGTATGCCAACATTGGATACCACTGAAACCAGAGGTATGACCAGTGAGGCTATAGAGGTACACAATGAATTTGATTATGCCAAGAGCATGAAGGGAATAGATTGACAATTTGTTGAAAGAAGTATTCATCATTGAGCATTGACTAGTTGTTTTCAATATTGGTGGTTTCAAAGTAGAATGGGAAGTTCAGAGTTTGTGTGGATTATCAGAAGCTCAATGCTGAAATCATTAAGGACCTGTTTCCTCTACCATTTACCAATATGACGTTGGATGAGATTGTTGGCCACAAGATGTACAATTTCATGCATGGATATAGTGGCTACAATCAGCTGAGTATAGCACCAAAGGATAGATCAAAAAATTCATTCATCACTAAATTGGGAGCCTTTATTTACTTATTAATGCATTGGATTATGTAATGCTCTAACAACCTCTCAGCATTGTATGATGGAAATTTTCAATGAGTTTCTACATAGGTTTCTGGCACAATATTTGTGGATGGCTTTATCATGTTCTCAACTGAAGATATGCATCTCCTATTCTTGGAAACGGTCTTTGATAAATGCATAGAGAAACAACTTTATTTTAATCCCTTCAAAACATTGTTTATGGTCTAGAAGGGACAACTTCTTGGACATAGAGTGTTGAGAAATGGAATTGAAATGGCTAAAGACAAGTTGGGCGTGTCTAGTAGGCAAGATCACCAACAAATGTGTCTGAGCTGAGCGGTATATAGATGGTTCATTCATATGTTTGCAAAAAAGGTTATTCATGTATATGAATTGACTCAAAAGGGAGTGAAGTTTTTAGAATGCAAGGCAAGTTTTCAATGTCTAAAAGAGGCCATTAGCATCAAGCCAATTCTTCATCATCTAGACTAGGAAGTGATATTTCATGTTCGTGTGGATACATCTGGTATGGCAATGGGGGCTATTTCTACTCAACATGATGGAAAGACATACTACCCATTATATTTTCCAGCATAGGTTCAATACAACAGACCAAGGGTACTACACAACTGAGAGAGACGCACAAGGAATGGTGTTTAGTGCAACTAAGTTCATAAATTATTTGTTAGAAAAGCAGTTGTACTTTTATGTAGCCAACCACTCACTTCTCTTTCTAATTAACAAGGTGGTGATTTGAAAATTATTTCTACTTCAACTATTGTGTGTACTTGGATTTCACTTAATGAGAGACCCAAGGGACTGAAATGAGAGATCCACCTCCCTACCACCCTACGTATAGGCTCTTTGTCTCTTAGCCCAATGTATAGCCCTAGCCCAATTTTGGATCCCTAGTCCACATTTAAGTAGTGCAAGCCCTTGGCCTAGGTCCATGACCCCTAGGTTGGCCCTTGGCCTTACATTACTCCCCCCTTGGAGAAGTGTTTTTGTCCTTGAAAACAAAATTAGGAAATTTATTCTCAAGAACAATAATGTTTTCCCAAGTGGCATCTTCTTCAGGTCGGTCCTTTCACTTGACTGAAGCTTGACGATGCACATGATGACGAGTACGTAAATCATGATAGTTTAAGATTTGTTCAAGCTCATGCAGTTGGATGGGAGGCTCGATGAAATCAACCAAAATCTATTGGTCAATGATATTATTGTCTCCATGCAAGCGTTTACATAAAAGATTTATATGAAATACCGGATGAATACGAGAGTGAAGAGGTAACAAGAGTTTGTAGGATGAATCACCAACTCACTTGAATATCTTGAAAGACCCACAATATCTCAAAGATAATTTAGGTGTTGGCTCAGTCTTCCGACTTTCTCAATGCTATGGAACACGCATCAATGTCTCTTCCCCTTCTGTGAAGGTAGCTTGTTGACATTTCTCATCATCGTACTTTTTATACCGATCATGTGCTTGTCGAACATTTTGACTAGCCAGTTTCAGCATATTCATATGGTCTTGGAGGAAATCCTTGACATGTTGAAGCTTTTCAATAGCCAACCCCACCGTAACTAGTGACCTAGGTTGAAAACCATACATGAGCATGAAAGGACTAAAACCATTCCGTAACCCGCTTAGCACTATTGCAAGAAAATTCAAGAATAGGAAGATAATCTTCCTAATCAGACTGCTTCTTGCTAACGTATGCTCGTAGCATATGCTCTAGCACTTGGTTGACTCTTTCAATTTGACCACCCATTTTAGGATGATCAATAGTACTTAAGTTGACTTGTGTATCCAATAGTTTAAACACAACTCTCCAAAAGTGACTGTTAAACTTGGGATCACAATCACTCACAATGTTACTTGGCAACCCATACAGCCTGTACATATTGTCCACAAATAACCTAGCTAACTCTGATAAACTTGCAAAGTTTAGTCAACCTGTGTACGACGACTACCCATATCGAGTCATGACCTCAAATAGTGGTTGGTGAACCCACAATGAAATCTATAGAGATAGTTTTTCACTTATCATTTGAAATCTTCAATGGATGCAAGAAACATCCCGCCTTCACGTACTTTGGTTTATTTAATTGACATTTTTGGCAATGGAAAACATAGTGTTGAACATAGCCATATAAACCTAGCCAGTAGAGCTATCGTAGTACGAAAGCATAAGTCTTCTTAATTCCAAGGTGCCCTGCACTTGGACTATCGTGACATTCATAAAGAATTTTGCATTGAATGTCCACGTCTGTCAGTAAACACACTCTCTCCTTGTGGAGTAGTTACACATCATCTATGGAAAACTTTTTCCATCTTTGCAACTCATCACTTGAAAGAGGAGAATTGAATGTAGAGGTTAAAGATGCACTACCAACATTGGATTAAGAAGGATACCTCATTTGCACATGGCTCCACACTTTGAAGCATGCCTCATCATGCTCACATTTTCCCTTGAAAGGTTTCAAAAACTTGCTTCAAAGCTCGGTAAAGAGAAGAGAGTTGATCTAGAGCGTTCAACTAAGAGCATCAACCATTACATTGTATCATCCTTTATGATACCAAAGCTTACCATCATACTCTTGAAGAATCTCACTCACCTGGTCTTTTAACCCTTCAAATCTATTTATTTTTTAAACCATTTTATGCTTTCATGGTCAAATACAATTTCAAATTGAGCTCCATACAAATAATGCTGCCATGTCTTCAAAGCAGATATTATTGCATAGAGTTCCTTTTCGTAAGCAGAATGATTCTACTGGTCAAAATCAAGCTTCTTGCTTTCAAATCCAATTGACCTTCCCTCATGAAAAAAGGATTGCTCAAACTTTGATGTTGAGTTTTACCCCACTAATTGTTTTTCCCCTTGGATTTTAGCTGGTCCATCATCAAAACAATAATATGAGTGTAGTTTTTAACGAACCTTTGATAAAAACCTACAAATCCCAAGAAAATTTGAAGCTCTCTAAAATTTCCTGAAGAGGGCCACCTCCTAATAACATCCACTTTGGATTGATCCATGTGTAATCCATAAGCTGAAATAACATGCCCTAAATAGTGAATCTCCTCCTTGAGAAAATCACACTTTGATTATCGGCATGTAACTTATGTTCTTCTAACAATTCAAAACCTGCTTTAGATGTTGTAAATTCTCTTCCTCAAAGGCGCTCTACACGAGAATGTCGGTGAGAAACACAATAACAAATCTTGTAAATTCTCTTCCTCAAAGGCACTCTACACGAGAATGTCAGTGAGAAAAACAATAACATTTTTTTTTAAACATGGTCTCAAGACACTGTCCATAAGTGTCATGAAAGTAACTGGTGCATTGGTCAACTCGAAGGGCATAACCAAAGACTAATAGGGTCCAAAGCGTGTTCAAAATGTAGTCTTGGGTATATCCACAAGCCTAATGCATACTTGATGATATCCTGACCGTAAATCTACCTTTGTAAAGATGTGAGCATACTCATCCAGTCTCGGCAATGGGTACTTGTTCTTAATAGTAGCTGGATTCAATCCCCGATAGTCTAGCATATGTGCATACTATCGTCTTTTTTCTTCACCATAATATGGGAGAAGCTCATGGCGAAGAATTGGGTTGCATAAAACCTCTACTGAGATAGTCAATAAGCTGACGTTCCACCTCAATAGCCTCAAAATGGCTCATTCTGTAGAGTGGTTTACTTATTGTTTTATTTCTTGCAACCACGTCTATGCCATGTTGCACAGTCGGTGTCGGTGGTAAGCCTGGTGGTAAATCATTTGGAAATACATATTTATATTACATTAATAATTCTTTTAATTAATTAGCAAAATTTGCTTCTTCACGAGAGAGAGAGAGAGAGAGAGAGAGAGAGAGAGAGAGAGAGAGAGAGAGAGAGAGAGAGAGAGAGAGAGAGAGAGAGAGTAGTAGCCATAGATGGAATAGAAGAGAGAGAAGCATGCAACATTGAGGAATTGTCATGTAAAACATTATTAACATCTGAAAGAAAATGACACATGGAGTAACACAAAAAATTTATTCTATTTCATCATGAGAAGTGAGCTTCATAAGCTCTGCTGTACATAAGAGCGGTGAGGGATGAACATCCTTCTCTCCTAACAGTAGCACACGTGCACTCCATTGGATTAGAACATCAAGATGTTGTGCTCATAGCTACGTTTACGTGATGATCCTGGAGTATGTAACCACTCCCAACCAAGTACACATCCGCCCGCTCCATATTCATAACTTGGAAAATCAAGGACGTGTGATACCCTTGAATTTCCAATAGTACATCTCTCACTTGAGTGTCCCACACCTTGGCGTCATGGTCGTTCATCATCGCTGCCTTGTAACGGTGGAAACTCAGAGTCTAGGGCAACTTGAGCCATTTCTATAACTTACAATTAATGGAATTGTGTGAAGCATCATCCTCCACCAAGATTTGCACTATGTGCCTTTGGATAGGCACATGCATACTCACTAGCTCGTGTCGACCGAAGGTCGATTGCCACATGGAGGCCATTATACAGCATTCGTGCACCACCTCGGTGTGTGCTACATCCACATTAGAGAAACGAGAGTAGGACTCAAGAGGCAACAATTGCACCATGTGCAATGCTCTCTATTTTCCTTGGTAGCAGATTTCCCCTTGGGACAATCCTTTTTGCCATGTCCATTCCCTAAACATGTGAAACATAATTTTTCTATTTTAGCCTTCTCAAACTCTTCAGTAGCCAGAGGGCCCTAGTTCCCTTGGGTTTCTTGGACACCTTCAATGTAGCTACTATAAGCTTTCTTTTATTGTGACCCTAGTTCCCTTGGGTTTCTTGGACACCTTCAATGTAGCTACTATAAGCTTTCTTTTATTGTGCCCATGATGTGTGCGTGCATTTCTATGTGTAGTGGTAGGCACGTGAGTATTATGCAAAGTTTTGTCATTGGGATAATCGTGTATATGCACTTGCACTATAGCCTCCTCAAGCATCTTGGGGTCCTGAGTCTTGGCATGATTCTTAAAATCTTGTGTCACTCCACGAATAAACCCATGCACTTGTTGAAATGTGTCTAACCCCTCTAACTTGAGAATGACATCACGATAGTGCGAGATATACTCCAACCATGTTTTATTGTCACATGCGCACTACACTTCCACCACATGGACAAGCTACTGCTACAGTCTAGCATCGGTCTTAATTAGCTTAGGATCTAGCTTGGCATTTTGTGAGCCTCTAACAAGACGTGCATGCCCAGGCAGGTCATAGTTGCATACCCTCACTTGCACAGTTAAGTCACTTATGCATATAGGCATATGAATAGTCACTTAAGTCATTTATTAATAAGTGACTTTGATATTAAATTTATTAAAAGTAGGTAGGGAAATGGCTAAAAGACCTATGAAAGAAAACCATTGGGCACTAGAGAAGACAAAAAGAGGCAGAAGGCGATGTAGGATTGACAACACCCTCTTCTCAGCAGTACGTAGTAGCCATCAGCATTTTTAGCCAGCCTTGGCGTTTTCCCTCAGCCTCTCCCACACCAACGTTTTTCAGCATGAAGCACCAGTAATTTAGCGATCAACCCTTGCAAATCAGTAATGTTTTTAGATCAGCTAGGAGGACCTAGTTTTTCAACCATTGTCATCCTCAATGATAGCAAATCAGCCCAAAGCCTCCTCCTCCTCGTCGTTGACATCGTCATCATCGTCGTCGCAGTACCAAGAATCTACACCAATACCCATTAGCACCTAGGCAACACCACAACACAAGTACCCCTCATTATCACGTCACGTTGTTGTCGTTGAAGCAATACCACAACATCTAGCACCCTTGTGTTTGGCTTGGCTCCTGCCTACCTTAACGTAGGGATTATTAGGACCTCCGTGTCCTTAGCACTCAAGTACCTTCAATACCCAAAGAAACTTTAGTACCCAACAATACCAAGCACCAAGTCCCTGCATTACGCTTCAACACTTCAACAGTACCAAGTATCTGCATCAAGTACCCATTAGCATCTCAATATCTCATCATTTAGCATCATTGTATCAGCATTTTGCACTAGTAATAAAGCAAGTACTTGCTTTGGCAACAGAGCAAGGGGAGCCCTTGAGGGTGGTTGGGACCCGACATGCCGTGTTCTCTCTCTCTCTCTCTCTCTCTCTCTCTCTCTCTCTCTCTCTCTCTCTCTCTCTCTCTCTCTCTCTCTCTCTCTCTCTCTCTCTCTCTCATTCAATTTAGTTCAATTCTTTCAAGTGAAGTAAAGTAACCTTATGTTTGTGCGGAGTACTAGATCCAAGCTAAATCCTTAACCACTTCCACTGCACTTGACACTAGTATTAGAGCTCTTTGCGTGCTTTGGCTTCGTAAAATCAAGGAAAGAACCACTAACATCCCAAGCAGAAACAAGAACCCAAAGAACCTGGCTCAGTTTTTTTTCCTCAAATAATCTTCATGCCTCGATCCCAAAATTATTAGACACTCCCACCCTTAGTCCATCGTGCATCAGGTGCGCTCCCGTCTTCATGGCTATGTCTTTATATACAAAAATACAAATCTTGAGTACCAAGATCCACTTGCCTCCTATGAAGATATGGAAGGAGTTAGTGCAAGGATCTCGACCCTCTTCTGCATTCGCATTTTCAGGTAGCATGCATCCACTTCCATCAACAAGTAACCCTTGGAAATACCTCCGAGCACCCTTACCTTTCATCTTTACCCACAATGTTTTCACGACAGGACTATTCGAGTGGTAGTACTTGCTTGCAAGGTAGAGTCAACATCAAGGCTAGTATTATGGGACAGTAGTAAGGCTGCCTAGCAACTTGCATGGTTGGTGTTTACATCGCAAAAATGCCTACATCCACAATATCCAAAAGTTTGGAGGAGTTTTCATCCGTTATGCATCCACAAGCATCAAAATCATTTAACATCAAAAGTACAAAAAAGCATCCAAAGGTAGAAGTTTGGCAGTTGTGACTCACCTTTAATGGGGGGGGGGGGGGTGTCACATGCGCACTACACTTGTGCCATGTGGACAAACTACTGCTACAATCTTGCATCAGTCTTAGTTAGCTTAGATCTAGCCTGGCATTTTGTGAGCCTCTAGGAGGATGTGCATTCCTAGACAGGTCATGGTTGCAACCACTCACTTGCACAATTAAGTCACTTAAGCATATAGGCATATGGAAAGTCACTTAAGTCATTTATTAATAAGTGACTGACGTGACATTTATTAAAAGTAGGTAGGGAAAATGGATAAAAGACCTATAAAAAAAGCCCTTTGTGTGCTAAAGAAGGCAAAAGAGGCAGAAGAAGAAGTAGTATCGACAACACCCTCTTCTCAGCAGTACCCAACAACCATCAATGTTTTCAACCAACCTTGGCATTTTCCCTCAGCCTCTCCCACCATCATGTTTCAGCCCTAAGCACCATGAATTCAGCAATCAGCCCATGCAAATCAGCAACGTTTTTGGATCAGCCAACAAGACCAACATTTTTAGTTTTTCAGCCATCGACGTTCTCGGTGATAGCAGATCATCTCAAAGCCTCATCCACTCATGGGTAAAATCTCCCGTCCATTTGATCATCTCCGGCTTAATCCTTTGAAGATGTCCCGCTTTGCGAGTGGCCAACTTTTCAAGCCCACCACATACATCCTCAATAGAGAAAAAGGAGGCATACATGGGAGAGAACCATAAAATGGCATTTTTCAGAATTTGCTTGCTCATATAATTGCCTACAATGTGTGTACATATTCATGAGACTCAAGTTACCAAAATTCTCAACCCGTTTGCCCCTCAAGTTTCTCCAAAATCTTCCACATGCATGTGCCTTTTCTTGGACTTGAAAAATTTGTTGCTTTGATTCCCATCTTCTTCTCTTCTTTTGAATCAATGCCTTGCATGCATGCAAATGACTTTGATAGTTGTCTTTGTCCATAGTTGCATGAAGCTTTATCAAGGACTTTCGAGTATCTTGACATTTTTTATCAAACCACGTTTTGCGTGATCTATCTTTATTGATACCATGGAGATGATTTATGGCAAAGCATTCTTCGGCACAAGAACAAATAAATTTCTTGAAAGCTTCCCATTTAGTTTCCAATGGTGCATCATATTAAAGCTTTGTCATCCATAACTTTTGCTCAACCATTTCAATGTACATTGGTGCCCGTTTTAAATCCATATATAGTGATAATTTCTCTTCCTTTGGTTGAGATTATCATGCTTAGTTGCTTCTCCACGTGAAAGGTCAATACATATGGTCCGATGGTCTGATTCCGGGGTCCATTGGCTAAACATAAAACTCTTTATGCGATGCATGATGGTTTTGAAGAGTAGCATACAGTAAATCACACTATCCCCATTATATTTCCTACATGTAAATCCATTGGTTCCACTCCATAAAGATACACCATTGGCAATGAGCATACCCGTACTATTACACATGTGTAAAGGTAACTTTCCATAGTGATCCATGTAAAGGTAACTTCCTCCAACTCCCTTGAAATGTATGGCATATCAAATTGTTGAGTATCATGTTGCAATGTTTCTGTGCAAGCATTCATATCCCCAAATACAATAACGTCACTTTTGCCTTTGAAATAAGCAATGTCCTCTTGTAAATCAAAAAATGGCTGATCTCTATCCATGTAAGCATAAAAAGGGGAATCATGATGAGGAATATAGTCACCGGCTACAAAAATGGGTGCTTATTTTGGTGTCATAATTTTCAACCATACATAACGTTTGTACTTGTCATCTTTCACAATTGATACAAAATCTTCTAGTCCTTTCTTAACCATACATGCTACTCCTCCTTGCCCTCTTCTTTGCTTGAGATTCTTTGACCACATCAATGACTGTACATTGTAATCCTCCAAGCCGTTAATCTTTTGTGTATCATGCTCCCAAGTTTCAACAAGAAGTACAACATCAGCTTTGCTTATTAGTTCATCAATGACAACCCCCGCATTCCATGGGTATCCATTACAATTCGAAAAGCATATTTTCAATTGTAGCCCGATCTCATAGGTCAGGCATCCCTATTTGCTCAAGGAACTTGCCTCCTCCTTGGGCACATTTTCTTCGTGAGAGATCTCCTTGTTTTTTTTATTCTTTTTCTCATATGCCTTGTGACACATATTTTGTTGCTTGATAGTGCGATCTTCACATGTAAAACATTTTGTATCCCTCAAATAGGTCCAACTATTATCAAGGATAATCTTCGTTTGGTCTCATCGGGCATGGTGCATACAATTGGCCGTTCTTCTGAGCGAGGAGCTACTTGCTTACCCACTCTATGTGCTCCATAGACCATAACTCCGGACATGCCAAAGTGGGTTTTGAAGAAATCTTTGATAACAATGGCAAGAGAAGGAGGTGTCTCTAACTTCTCTTTGGGAATTCCACAAATAACAATGTCGCTCCCGTTCCTTCAACTCCTCCACATCCACATTCTCAACATTCTTTGTTTGAACCATAGATTGCATGATTGAGGAATTAGGAACCACATTGTTACCACATACATCAGCCCGACTTGTTTGTGCATATATTTTTCATGTCGCATACATCCCGGCTCATGGTGTCAAATTTCTCATCTTTCAATACATGGTCGTGCTCTACTTTGCTCATGCGCTCCTTCAAAGCATTCGAGTCCACAAGAGAGTGTTTACATTCCTTGACTTCCTATTCAAGTTGCATCAAACGTGTTGTTTGAATCTCAAGTGTCCTCTTGAGATTCTCATTCTCAACCACAAGTACCCTCTTGTTTACGATATCTTGCAATTACCAAGTATGCCATGATCATGGTTTTTGATGTCATTGGTTGGATGGTTGTGTTACTATCTCCACATTTAGGAGATCTTGGATCATTTTCCACAATGGTTGTGGACCTTGTTGAAGAAGAAGAACCCTTGCAAGTGCCGGAAGACATTGTATGTAAAATAAGAGATGAGAGTCAATTTTTTTGAACTTGATCACTTTAGAAATGATGCTACAAAAACGCCTTCCATAACTCTATAACTTTTTGTATTTACATCAACGAGTAGAGGGCGTTGTGCTCTTCGATTGAGGCTATAGATCACCCAAATCGGAGTTCGGATGAAGAAGTTATGATCAAAAGAGTGAATTGCTATCTACTAGGTCAAAAAACGGCTGCACTAGGGGGGAGAGAGAGAGAGAGAGAGAGAGAGAGAGAGAGAGAGAGAGAGAGAGAGCTGTTGTTGAGTATGCACCAATAGATTTTCTTGCAGACGACCATGACAGCATGAAGAACGGAGCGAGCATGGATTGATGAGTAAACAAACGAATTCTGCCATCGTGTCAATTGTCACGTGCACTTCTGCTAACATGACTACCATCACCATTGCTTCCATGATGTTTTGTACCACGAGATTTTATAGCTAGAATTGGATATTTATGCCACAATTCTACAACACATTTTCCTTTAACGACATTCCACATGATGACAATGTTTGTTAAGAGGAAAACTTGGCTTTGGGCCTCCTCCTACAAGAAGAAATGAGTCCCTATTCAAAAGTATCTCTACAAAGTTAACACCTCTAATCATACAACTGAAACATTCTTTCAGAGTATCAACATCGTAGACCCTAAATCCCTTGCTAAAGACACATGCAAAGTGAGTACATGAATGATTGAACCCCAAGAATAGAGGAGTGCTTTCTACATCTTATTGTTGAGAGATATGACCTCTTTGGTCATCATGTGCTATCTGAATCATAGAGCTATGACCTTTCTCCGTATCATAAAGATTGTCGATTTGCTGCTCATTGTGACGATCAAAAGTGACTCCAGTCCGTGAATAGTCATAAAAAATCAGAGAACATGGCTGTGGCTGAATTTGTGCTCTCGACACTCAATGGGAGTGGCAAGATGACAATCACTCTCATACTCTTGCTTAACCGCCTCTTTAGAAATATGACAAAAACTATCATGAAAGCTAGATTGACTAAGCTCTTTATGAATCTGTTGGGAGTTACTTTCTGCTTTTAAGCTTTCCTTAAAGCCGTGGGGCTTACTTCTGCATCCCTTTCTGCTTGATTCTCATGAGTCAACAACTCTGAAAATGATGCCAGTATGTGGCACAAAATCTATACGATTAGCATGCCATGCCAATGCATGAAAGTTATCACTAGCATTCGCATGGTGCACTTCAGAGGAATCCACATTAACATAGTGCTCTTGCTTTAAAAAATTGTTTCCTTATATGTTCTTTGATTGGACTTCCTGCTTATCATTTTCACTGCAACCAAAATAATTCTCATGATTCACATGATGCTCAAGTTTCAAGGTATGATTAACTAAAACTTCTTGCAAGATGGCCGCTTTGTAATCAAGAGGGTAAAGATTTGCTATCATCACATGAATCTCCAGTTCTTGTACCATCTTAGAGTATCCTACATCTGGGAGAAAATTGTTGCTTGGAAAATAATTTAAGACTAGCATGGGGAAGATGAGGCCGAGATTCTCTAGGGAAGCTTCGGTTATATGCTTTTGTTGGGCTATAAAGATAATCATGGTAACTTGGTCTACACCTCTTCAACAAAGATGTTGGCATGTGGGTGATCGCTCTGAGGAGACCTTAGGTAATGTCGAAGTTTATGTGGGTTTCTTTATTCACGCCTCCGCTGCCATAGATGCTGCTGTAGTTGTCTCTGATGCAGAGGGCGAGAAGGAAGGTGTTGGTCATTCTTTCTATGAGATGAGTCATGCTGAGTGGTGAGGTTTTCAAATGCCTTACCAGATTCTTACCAGACTTTTGCTAGTACTTGGAGAAGTTGTCAAGTTTGATGCATTATGCACATTGCTGTTGCAAGAGTCACTTTCCAGGAAAAACAGGACTAGGCAGCATGCAGTTGAACAGGCTTTTATTGCTTCTCAAAGAAAGGGTGGTAACAGTAATACAGCCACTTCTTATGGTTTTGCTATGAGTGGCAAAAATTCTTTTCCTAGTGCTTCTGCTGGCAGCAATTCGTTTGGAAATTCTGGTGATCATGGAAAAAAGAAGATGCGTTGCCATTATTGGAAAGCCAATGATCACTTGATCAAGTCGTGTCCTAAGTTGAAGGCCAAAGAGGCTAAGAAGAAAGAGGGTGGTTCCACTGCAAATGTTGGTTCCACTACAAATGCAGCCATTTTTGAGTCTTCTATCAAAGGAGATTGTAATGTTGATGTTGATGCAAAATGGTCTTTTAGCACAGAGTGCACTTACAATTCTGTTGTCCATGATGCATGCTTGTCAGTTGCTGCAAATTCATATGTGTGGTATTTTGATAGTGGTGCTATAAAGCACATTACCTCACATCGTGAATTTTTCACCTCTCTCGAGTCCTCTCCCTCATGGGAATTCAATCACTTGTGCCAACAATGCCTCTTATCCAGTTCAGGGAGTTGGAAAGATTGTGCTTACTGTTGCTAATGTCAGTTCCTTCACACTTGTTGATGCACTTTATGTACCTAGGATCAAGAAGAATCTCTTGTCTGTATCCGCACTTGCTAGACTTGGACTTGTAGTCAAATTTGTGGATGAAAGATGTACAGTTCATGATCTCAGTTTTGGTGATGAAATTGTTGCATCTGGCCTTTTGTGCCATGGGTTGTATAAGCTCACTTTGTATGACAAGTGTGGACAAAATTTTGCAAATGCTGTTGCAGATTCAAGGGCTATTTCAGATGCAAAACTTTGGCATGCACGATTTGGTCATCTAAATTTTGCCAGTTTGCTGCGTTTGCAAAAATCTGATATGGTTGATTCTTTGCCGCCTCTTTAAGCACCTGTCAAACATGTTTGTCAAGGTTGTAATTTGGGTAAGATGCAGCGTTCTAAATTTATGAAGGATGGTTCAGTTCGAGCCACATGCAGGTTGCAGCTTGTGCATAGTGACGTTTGTGGACCCATGCAAACTCCGTCCTTGGGCAATTATCTGTACTTCGTGAATTCATTGATGATTACTCCAGGCATGCATGGGTATTTCCACTTAAAGCGAAGTCCGAAGTTTTTATGTGCTTCAAACAATTTCTTGCTATGGCTGAAAATGTCTCGAAATGTACTATGGGCACCCTCCGTTCCGATCGAGGGGGAGAGTATATGTCTCATGAATTTAATGCATTTCTGGCTAGTCATGGGATAAAACACCAATGTACAGTGCCTTACACACCTCAGCAAAATGGTGTTGCTGAGAGGAAAAACAGGTCACTGACGAAAATGGCACGATGCATGGTCAAAAGTCAAGCTTTGCTGCATTCTTTTTTGGCTTGAGGCCATCATGTGTGCCACTTATGTACTTAACATGTGTCCTACGAAAGCTTTGCAGTCTATTACTCCATATGAAGCATGGCATGATAGAAAGCCTTCTATTGAGCACATGCGTGTTTTTGGTTGTTTGGCATATGCTTTGGTGCCACAAGTGTAGCGCAAAAAATTGGATGATAAGGCTGTCAATTGTATTTTTGTCGGTTATAGTGCTGAAAGCAAAGGTTACAGGTTGTATCATCCACAAACAAAACATATTCTGATTTCTCGGGATGTAGTGTTTGTGGAAGATTCTGTTCAGCCCTTGCTGTCATGTACTAGAGACAGTAATGTAAGCTCACAGGACATTTATGACACTTTGCTACCTCTTTTCCGTGGTGGAAATACGAATGTAAGTTCCAATGAGAAAAATGTATAGCATGGGTTTCTGAAAATATTTTAGATCAGCCTATTACTGATGCAGATGTACATGATGTACTTGATGAGGGAAGGGCTGAAAATGAGCAGGAAAATGTATAGCCTGGGTTTTTGAAAATGTTTTAGATCAGCCTATTACTGATGCAGATGTACATGATGTACTTGATGAGGAAAGGGCTGAAAATTTGCGTGACAGTAAATTGGATGCACCTTTGTCTAGTCGTACTCGTTCAGGCTCTCACCATGCTTCTTATGCATCCAATTGTTATGCTTTGGCTGTGTCTAGCTTACATGATGTTGACGAGCCTCTGTCTTTTGATGAAGCACAGAATTCAAAAAATTGGATGGCTGCCATGCAATCAGAATATGATGCACTTATAGAAAATGACACATAGACTTTATGTGATTTGCCGCCTGGCAAAAGGGCCATTGGTACAAAGTGGGTTTACAAGTTGAAAGGCTCGACTAGTTGCAAAAGGTTATGCACAGCAAAAAGGCATAGATTATGAAGAGAATTTTGCTCCCACTTGTCGAATGACTACTGTACGTTTTCTATGTGCATTGGCAGCTCATTTTGATTGGAATGTACATCAATCAGACATTGTTACTACTTTCTTGAATGGTGACATATTTGAGGAAGTTTATGTAACGCAGCCTCGCGGTTTTGTCATAAAAGGACAAGAGGACAAAGTGTGTAGATGTAAGAAGGCTTTGTATGGGTTGAAGCAATATCCGCGTGCTTGGTATGAGAAAGCTGACACTCATTTGGTTAAACGAGGCTTTCGTAACAATCCAACAGAAAGCACATTGTATGTAAAGCGTGAGGGTGATGTACTTCTCATTGTGGTTCTTTATGTTGATGATTTGTTGATCACTGGACCAAATGAGAGACATATTGCTGAATTTAAGGCTGATTTGAATGCTACTTTCAAGATGAAAGATCTGGGGCTGTTGCATCATTACTTGGGTATACAGTTTAAGCAGTGTGATGGTGGTATTGCCTTGTGTCAGAAAAGTTACATAGAGACATTGCTATGTAAGTTTGGACTTGAGGATTGCAAACCTATTGCCACTCCCATGGAAACAGGTTTGAAGTTGAGTCTACATGATGTTGGCGATCCTGCTGATGTCACTCTTTACCAAACTGCTGTTGCCTGCCTCATTTATGTATGCAACACGAGGCTGGATATTCAGTTTGTTGTCTCACAGGTCATCAGATTTATGCATAGCCAAGGGTCTAAGCATTGGCAGGCTGTCAAGAAGATTTTCCGCTACCTTAGTGACACTTTACATCTTGGCTTGTTTTATCCCAAGGGGGGGATCATTGCCGCTAGACTTACATGCTTTTTCAGACTCAGATTGGGCTGGTTGTTTTGACACACGAGTGTCCACAAGTGGTTTTTGTTTCATGCTTGGCAGTTCATGTATATCATGGTTGAGCAAGAAGCAACCTACTGTGGCCACTTCGAGTTGTGAGGCTGAGTACATGGCAGTCTTCACAGCTACGGTTGAGTGTATGGCTCAGACGCCTTATGGCTGATTTGGGTGTTGGACAGGACACTGCCAACAGTATCTACACTGACATTCAGAGCGCATGACAGTTGCGAGGAATCCAATTTTTCATGCTCGCACAAAGCACATTGAGGTGCATTATCACTAGGTCAGGGAGAGGCTCTCAGCAGGAGAGATCAGCTTGGCTTATGTGCCAACACAGGGCAACCTTGCAGATCTTTTCACAAAGGCATTGTCTCGTGAGATGCTTGAAGCTTTCCACAAAGCTTTGGGCTTACTCCCCTTTGTGGACTGATCCTGTCCTCAGGGCATGGCACTTCCCTTTACTCATGTGCCAGCTCTCGTTCACCGCATCACTCCAGGGGGGATTTGTTACCATATACATGTAGTAGTGATGTGTGTGAACACACTAGGACCGGCGAGGCATTTTTTCCCTCTTTAGGAGGTTTTTTTCCCCCGTGCATTGTATATACGCCCATCATTCTAGGGCTACCTATCTTTACATTGCACACTAACTAACACACTCTCTATTGTGTGCCTTGAGCTTCCTTCGTCTTCTCCAAGCTGTGCGTGCTTCTCTGCAACCCTAATTCCAACATTCCTTTCAGGCCAAGTAAGCAAAAAATATTTCCTTTGCTTAGAACAGACTCTCAGACATTAGAATCTTGAATTTGGCCAAAAATAGAGTGCGAAAAGAACATCCAAATCAAGAAACTGGGTTAAAAAGAGCAAAACCTTGAAAAATTGAGAAAATTTGGAAAAAACCGAACTTTTATTTGTCCAAATTCAAAAAGGGGTGAGAATTGGGTTCAACTAAAAGCAGGGAACCAGTAGGACAAAAAATCATGACCAGATGCTGCCAAACGTGGATCATGATCCATGTTCCTGGTCGACATTCGTAAGGGAAATTTGACTAGTGCACTCCTGCGAACTAAGGGAATAACTTTTTCAAAACGAGACATAGAAAAAAGGTGAAAAAACCTGATGAAAATACCAAAAAAGGAGTTGTTTCCAAAAAACCGCAAAGCAAAAACAAAATCTTGCTTTTGACCTGGAAAAACTGGGTCAAATTCAAAAAGATTTGGGGAAGGGCATCACCACACCCTCTGTCACAAACCCACCAAAGGTCATGCCAAAATCTTGCCAAACATGGATCGCAATCCATGTACCTTTTTGGATTTTTGAGCTGATATTTGACAGGTAGAAAAGTGATAACATTTGAAGTACTTTCTCCCAAAGAACTCTTATAAAAAAAGGTCAAAAGGTAGGCCAAAAGGGAATAAAAAGGACCCTAAAATTGACTTTTAAATGACCTAAAAAACTCCAAATCACACAACAACCATATAGCTAGCATCAGTAGACCAAGGACTGGCTGTGTGCCAAGTTTTAGTACATTCTGACACTGAGGTACATGGATCGCGATCCATGTTCCTCTAAGACAATTTGATACAAAACTTGCACCATAGCTAGAGGACATCATATGGAGTCTAGTGGTCTGCTCAAAACTGAATTTGGATAATCTAGTCCAAAAACTTAAAACTGCCAAGTACTTTGGTGAAGGGGTAGAATTTACTAATTTCCAATCCAGAGGTCCATTTCCAAAAAAATTGATACCATAGGACCTACTAATCATGCTGAATGTGATGGTACCAAGAAAAGTCAATTTGGCCTTCCAACATGGATCGCGATCCATGTCTTGCTGAGTTAGAATAAAAGCAGAATGTGACCACACAGAGAGGTAGTCCACAGGAACTTGATGACTTTTCCAAAATTGAAATTGGATCTGAATTATTGATGTTGTGAGTAAAATTGTGGGCTATTGAAAAACCTAGTTAAATTTTGTTGATTGAAAGCTAGAACTAATAGGAACAGCTATAAACTCACAGCTATCAAGCATTTCTTGACAGGTTGCAAGTGCTAGAGAATACTACTCAAAAAGCAAGATAAAAAAGGGTAATTCAGGATAACTAATGAGGTAACCCGGTTTGGATTTTGCAATTTGAGTTCTTTATGTATTTATGACCAGGAAGATTGTACCAAAATAGGAATCCCAGCATTATAGACCAAGTGAGCAATCATTCAATTGAAGGTAGCGTGAATCAAAGATCACTGCATCCTTTAGAAGCCATTGTAGAGGAAATCTTTTCTGATACCTCGTCAGAAAGATCATACGCCCTAATGACTGAACAATCCAACAAGTTGAAGTTGTTGTATTTAAAGTTTCAATTTGAAAATGTGCTTAAGGTCAAACTCTGTAAGGATGGAATGGACTACTACTGTGTTAAGTTGGAGAATAAGCCAAGCGAGTTCAAGGACCTTGTAGATGTGGATTATGACGGAGATAGATATTTCAACAGAGAGGGAATGATGTACCTAGTGGTTCACAACCCCTTTATTGTGGACAAATGGGGGATGACTAGCACCAAGGACAAGGCAAATGAAGAGCTAGTAGATGAACCACCCAAAATGGATAAGAAAAACGTGGTGCTCAGACGCACCAATGAGATAGAGCGGCTTAATACAAACAACACTTACGTGGGCTATCTAAATTCAATAATGGAGAACAAACACTATTATAGATGTGATGAACCCCACATCAGGGAATTGGTTGATCGCAAAAAACTATAAGTTTTTACTTACATAGAGGGAGAAGTATTCAGGTGGTCATAATGGATAAGTATGGCTGAAAATACTCTCCTATGGATCGTAAGGAGTTATAAAGATATACAAATTCTGGGGGACCACTCCACCAATACTATGTAATTTCAGAAGAAGTGAAAACCATGACTACTCACACGAGACCAGAAGCTGGGAATGTAAGTCCAGTAAGAGCGAGAGTGGAAGATTCTTTAGGACATCAACGGTTTCCAAACACAGGGCCTATAGGATAAATGGGGTCTAGGGCTTCTATGAATACACAGAGGGGTAGTGTGGCACCTGACGTGACTGACACAACTAGAATCCCTCCAACTATTACACGAGATCGACTTGATGAACGTATGGAGGATAGGATACCGATTATAGTGCCAAGACGAGAATATGAACCTAGAGATACCACATCAGAAGGAAGAGGGGTGGTGAGGATGGTTGCAGAATCCAGACGCATGAGACCATTTCAAGTGGCAAAGTGTGTACCCAAAAAGTATAGTGGGTCCAGAGATCTGTATGCTCATGTTTCGATCTCGAGGGAAGAACAAGTAACCGCTTTCCATACTCAATATAAAGTTTTTGGGTTGACCCTAGAAGAAACCACTTTGACCCAGTTTCAACCCTTAAACATTCTAGAATTCCCAAGTATTGAGCAACTTCTCCAAGAATTCGATGAGGAATTCTCAAAGAGAGGAATTAAGCATAATACTATCTCCCATATCTATGCACTTAGACAAAAGAAGAAGAAAAAGGTGAAGGAAGCCTCACTTCGATTCAAGCAATACATAGAAAGATGCCCTGCTAGAGAACTACGTCAGGATGAGAGACTATTACTCCTTTTCATGAAAGTATTGCAAAATGAAACTCTCAAAAAATACATGCACTGAAAGGCATGTGTTACTTTTGAGCAAGTCACGAAAGAGGTGTTGTATTTGGTAGACAAATTCAAGGCATATGGAAGGTGACAAAAGACACAGACCAAGGGATGAGTAGCACCTCTTCAACCACTAGTGATTCCACAATGAAACTGGGCGGGCAAAACCCAATTGTGTTGGACGTTGATCAAATGATCGAGGAAGTGATCAGAAGGATGAACCAAGGAAACAGGACGAACCCAAACACACGACAAATGCCCACCCAAAAATGTGGAACTTGTGGAGGAGATCATCCAACTCAATGGTGCAACCTTCAACAGAGGCGAGGAGTAAACGTACCGCGTGTACTGAAGTGATGTGATACTGAACAAGAATGGACAAACCATGAAACCCATGAATGTTTCTATAATATGTTAGAGAGAGAAAATACAGGCCACATGGAGGGCAACAGTTACCACCCCCTCCAAGATACCAAGTAGGGCCAAATAACACAATCCAAGGGCACAAAAAACCTCAATCTGTGTTGGGGCATCAGCCTCCTTTTCCCCAGGAAAACAGAGCCATGGTAAGGATTTCTCAACCTATAGAAGCACCTTGTGATCAGAGTATGGTCCAAGTAGTTTCATACCGAGAAGATTTAGACAATACCTATGAGAGAGGGTTTGATGGAAATGCATATGCTTCAGAGGGACAAATTCCATGGATGGTTTCTAAAGAGATGCTAGAGCCCTCAAACATAGCACAACCAACAAAAAACCATTACTTGGTTGATGAAAATATAGTTATGTTCATGGCAAACCAGAACTATAAACCTAGGGGATTTCCTCCTAGAACAGGACAATGAACGGGGGCTCCACAAGCTTCTCCACCACCTGCAGGACCATACTATGAATGTGGCGGTGATCATTGTTCAAGGATTTTTCCACACAAAGGAGAACGAATCAAACTTTTTGGGTTCCATGAGGGGTGTATGAATGACCATCTCATTCCACATTCTCCAAAAAACCCTGATAACAAAGGGAAAGCAATCATGAACAAAATCGTAATTGTGCCAAGCTTAAGTGGATCAGTAACACAACCAACCATTTTGATAAACGCAGTAACGAGAGCTCAAGCACATGAGGATGCAAGGAACGCGCCAGCCAGCAAACCGAGATAGAAAATTTTTCTATCCAAAATCCCTAGGAAATTTTGGAAGGCAAAACGAGACAAGATAAAAGCCAAAATAGAGAAAGAAAAAACGGCTTTGGAAACCAAATTATTGCAAACAAAGGAACGATTGAGTATGGAAAAAGTCCTTAAGAAAAAAAGCGATGTAGCAAAACCATCAACAATATCGTTGGGAGGATTTGTCTTGGTGGACAAGGTCTTTGAATCCTTGGACGCGATCTTAAAATTTTACGATGCTAGGTTAAAGCCTAACCAAACCTAGGAGATAGGTGGCTAATGTACCCTCATCCATGGTATGAAACAGAGAGGTTAAAAATGTGCAAGGAGCTCATCCAAGCCGCTCAATCGCTTATTGAACCACCAATTATGACTGCTCCAAAAATTGAGGTGTTAATCCGTGAAAAAATTCAAGAGGTAAAGGAGAGAGGCATCAGAGATGAAGACCAAAAAGGTTCTGTAAAGGAAACGCCCTTGGATATGAGGATGGCAGCCAATACGATAGATGGAATATATTTGCAAGTACCTGTGCCAATTCTAGAGGTGGAAGAATAGTGGCCACAGGATTTGTGGGAGCATATCCAAAACAGAAAAGATGGAAGCGCAACGCTTCAGTCAACACCGATCACGGAGATCCACCTCAAGCATGAGCTCTACAAAAATGATATCTGATCATTGTATGGTGATGTAGGTACAGAGATATCGGAAGACAACAAACCTCAGTTTTGAATATGTTACCTTCAATTATTGGCAACCATGAAACCCGATCAGAGGTAAAGAAAGTACCATCTCATTGGAAGGCTACTCCTAAGATGATGAATACATAAACTCTTCATGAGCTGATGTCGTCCCCTATCCGTTGTACGCTTACTCTATTTGAGTTACTACAAATAAGACCACATCTTTGGAAAGAGGTGGGAGAAAATTTGGGGAAAATAGGGCTTGTAATTCCGCCACCAAATGTTTCTCCAAAAACAATGAACAACCAAACCTCAAAACAAACTAAACATGAGCTAGTGCCAGTGAACAAGGTAGGAGACTATTGCGAAGGTGAAGAAGGAAACAGGACCTTGCCTGTGGAGTACAAGGACGTAAAATTGGTAGCAATATTGGATAGTGGAGCGGGAGTTGCCATAGCCACCAAATCAATGTGGGAAAAATGGGGGAAGCCTGCTCTCTGGAAAACTAGAATGAAACTTCAACTAGCGAATGGGCACCTAGAGATTCTTATTGGCATTTTGGAGCAAATCGTAGTAACCTCTTGTGGAATCACATATGAGCACACCTTCGATATTATGAATTTTAATGAGAGGAGAAATTTTGATATCATATTGGACATACCATATATGCGTAAGCTCAAAATGGTACAAGATTGGGGTTATGGCTATATCTACCTAAGAAACAAGGATGTCACTACGAAAATTAGTGTCGCTGACCATAGTTATAGAGATGTGGAACAAACCCCAGGGGAGGAACTAAACTCCACAACTGACCAAGAAGGAGAAATACCATCTTGCCTACAAAACAAAGCTCACAATTGGACAGGTGAAGCTTCTGAGGGTGCTAGTTTGAACAGATTACTAGTAAGAAAATGGGAAAGTTTGTGTATGAGCATATATGCTGCAAATTTGGTGTGCCACTAGAATTACTTTTTGATAGCGGACCAAGATTTAGAGGAGATAATATTTAGCACATGTGCAATTCTCCTTATTATCCACAATGCAATGGTCTCAATGAAAGGTTCAATGGAGAGTTGGTGAAAATCTTGACAAAGATGACCAAGACACATACGAAAACTTAGGATTTAGAGTTCCCTTGTGCATTATGGGCGTATAGAAATGCTATCAAAACAAGCACAGGGTTTTCTCCTTACCACTTGGTCTATGGTAGGAAGCATTATTGCCAATTGCAATGGAAATTCCTGCACTTAAATTGTTGTCATTGGGAGATGAAGAGCAAAGAGATACTTGCAAAAAAATATTATTGGATTTACAATGTTTGCAACTAGTCAGAGTTTTGGCATTAAGCTACTATGAGAAAATATCAAAGAAAGCTCAGATAAAGGCTAATGAGTGTGTGAAAGATAAGGGAAGTGAAAAGGGTGATCTTGTGTTGCGATACAATAGTAAGTTGGACAATACCTTCCAAAAAAGTTTCAAATCAGGTGGGAATGTCCTTTTACTGTTGTAAACAAGTTGGACAATGGCACACATCATCTAGCAGATTTGGGTAGTGCACAACATAAATACCATGTCAATGGCTATAGATTAAAGAAATATGTAGCACATTTGATGACAATTGTAACATATGAGATGCTATTAATGGAGGAAGACAATGTAAAGACATGTAAAAATGTGAATGAGGTTTCTAGGAATGAGCTACAACAGTTGTTGTTAAGTATGGAGCCTGATTTACCCCTTGTAATTTTCTATGGTAAAAACGCACATTTGTAAGGCCCCCATTATGAGGAGAATCCATCGTGCGTGAAGTAAAATCACTCGCCAGAAATAAAAATCACTCGCCGGAAACCTAAATTTTCACAACCCCAACCGGAATTTCCTTTTCGTCGGAATATTATGGCCGGACGGCGGCTGAAAAGTGGTCGAAAAACGACCGGTCGGTTGGCCAGTAGTCAATGGCCAGTAGTCAATGGCCAGTGGCCAGTGGTGGTCAAAAGTCAATGGCCGGTGGCCAAATTCAAAAGCAGACTTGTCTTCTCAAGGGCGGCCACACATGGGCAGATTGGAGGGTCCGATTTGTACTTATCTACACAAGGGCGGCTACACATGGCTGCCTCTCATGAGAGAGGGCAGCCCTTTTGGCCTATAAAAGGAGGCCATTTCTACACACATTTCATAGTGTGTGAAGTTGATGCAACAAGGTGAGTGTGACGTGGTGAGAGTGAAGCAAGGCGGGAGCTCTATTAAGGGTATAATCCCTTTGTAAACTACTTCTTATTTTGAAGTACTAAAGCCATTGAGTGGCTGCTTTCCCGTGGACGTAGTCCACATTGGGTGAACCACGTATATCGTGTGTACTCTCTCTCTCTCTCTCTCTCTCTCTCTCTCTCTCTCTCTCTCTCTCTCTCTCTCTCTCTCTCTCTCTCTCTACTCTATAATCTCTTGTGTGTGAAATCTATCTCTCTCCATTAAATAATCTACTCAAATATCTATTTAGCTACATCATATTTGCTAACAATTGGTATCAGAGCAAGGTTTGCTCGTAGCTAAATTATCTCAAGGAAAGGATTGCTTGAATTGAGTGGGAGTTATGGCGGAGGAAGGGAAGCTCAAGATTGAGAGGTTCAACGGCAAAAACCACCAACATTGGAAGATGCAGATTGAACATTATCTCTACCAGAAGGACCTCTATTTTCCACCAGGCGGTCTTGCGAAGAAGCCTGCAAACAATGGCAGATGAAGCAAGGATTGTACTTGATAGAAAGGCACTGGAAACAATCCAGTTAAGCTTGGCGTCAACGGTGGCCTTCAATGTTTTGGAGATGAAGACCATGGAAGATTTAATGAAGTCACTTGACGACTTCTACGAGAAACCATCGGCATCCAATAAGGTATTTTTTATGAAGTGCTTGTTCAATCTAAAGATGACAAAGAATGGTTCAGTTTTAGAACACCTAAATGACTTTAACACAAACATAAGTCAACTTTAATTGGTGAAAATCAATTTCAATGACGAAGTGCAAGCTCTCTTTATACTATCATCTCTACCGAATAGTTGGGACAGCCTTGTGATGGCTGTAAGTAATTCTATTTCTTACACAAATACTCTTAAGTTTGATGATGTTGTGGGTGTTCTCCTAAGCGAAAAAATACGAAGGAGAAGCACAGGAGAATCATCAAGTGCTACACTGTCAGTGGAAACAAGAGGAAGGCCTAAGGAGAGGTTCAAAAACCAAAAGAGTCGTGATCGCTCAAGAAGGAGCAAGTCACGCACAAAGTCAGTTCTTGAATGTTGAAACTGCAGCAAGAAGGGCCACGTCAAGAAGGATTGTTAGTCCAAGAAGAAGAAGGAGACTGAGTCTCAAGACAACAAGCCAACATTGGAGGCCAATGTGGCAGGTAAAGTAGAGCAAGATGCTCTAATTCTCTCATTAGACAATGTGTCTAATTCCTGGATAGTAGATTCCGAGGGTTCATTCCATGCAACACCACACAAGCAACATTTCCAAGATTACACCAAAGGTAATTTTGGGTATGTATACTTGGGATATGATGAAGCTTGTGAGATTTTTGGAAAAGGTACAGTTTCTGTCAAAACTGGAAATGAATGGAAGCTTAAAGATGTTAGGCATATTCCTTCTCTTTGCAAAAATTTGATCTCTACAGGAAAATTGGACGATGAAGGTCACAACATTGGATTCGGAAAAAAACGGTGGAAGATCTCAAAGGGATCTTTGGTGGTTGCCAAGGGAGAAAAGGTTGGTACACTACTTGTGTACTATCAGCACGCAACCTTCAGCTTGTGCAACAACTACAGAAGTTGACAGTGCCAAGCCGGTGTGGCACTACTTGCTTGGGCATATGAGTGCCAAAGGAATGCAAATCCTTCAAACAAAGAAGCTTCTACCATGTTTGAAAGAAGTGGACTTAGAGTTCTGTGAAGATTGTGTTCATGGTAAACAAAAGAGGGTAAAATTTCAAAAATCAGGAAATGAAAGAAAAAATAAAAACTTGAGTTGGTTCATTCTAATGTTTGGGGTCCTGCAAGTACACCATCACTTGGTGGCTCATTGTACTATGTAACATTCATAGATGATGCAAATAGAAAAACATGGGTTTATGTCATGAAGAATAAGTCCGATGTATTTTCCATATTTCAAAGGTGGAAAGCCTTTGTGGAGAATGAAACAGGTACCAAGGTTAAATGTCTCATATCCGACAATGAAGGCAAACATTGCAGCCAATCTTTTGAAAGCTTTTGTGCTAGCAATGGCATTCGGAGGCAAAGGACAACTCCAAGAACACCTCAACAAAATGGGATTTCGGAAAAGATGAACATGACAATCATCGAGCGAGCACAAAGCATGAGGCTACATGCAAGCCTACCACTTGAGCTTTGGGCGGAAGCTGTAAGTACGTCTGTGTACTTAATCAACCGGTCATGTAAACCGGTGAATTATGCATTCCTCAAAGTGTTTGGGTGTGAGGCTTTCATGCACATAGATAGAAGCCTCAGATCAAAGCTAGATGCAAAGTGCAAAAAGTGTTTCTTCATTGGCTATGGAGAAGGTGACTTTGGGTATCGCCTATGGAATCCTGAAGATGGTAAAATCTTAAGGAGTAGGGATGTAATTTTTAAGGAACAAAATATGTACAAAGATTACTTAGAAAGAAAAAAAACAAAAGAAACAGGTGATGAGTACATGGAGCTTGAGGATGGTGAAGACTCAAGGACTGCAAACGGTGACAATGTGCAACAACATCAACCAAATGAGGAGCCTCAACCTATTCCACGAAGATATACAAGAGCAAGTAGACCTCCAGAAAGGTTTTTTCCTTCCATCAACCATCTCTTGATATCAAATTCTGCAGAGCCGGAATCATACGAAGAAGCTATGCAACAGGAATCCAAAGAAGAATGGACGAAGAGAATGCAAGTGGAGATGGACTCACTACATCGCAACCAAACATGGGAGTTGGTTGAGTTGTCTAAAGGTAAGAGGGCACTTCAAAACAAATGGGTGTACAAGCTGAAGGAAGAAGAAGGTGGGAAGAAAAGGTACAAGTCTAGGCTTGTGGTAAAAGGGTTTTCTCAAAAGAAAGGTATTGACTTCAATGAAATATTTTCTCTTGTTGTAAAAATGAACTCAATTAGGCTTGTCTTAAGCCTTGTGGCCGCTCATGATTTAAATATCGAGCAAATGTATGTAAATACGGCATTCCCTCACGGTGACTTAGAGGAGGAAATCCACATGCTTCAACCAAAGGGGTATGAAGTAAAAGGTAAGGAGAAAATGGTTTGCAGATTAAAGAAAATCTTGGATGGTTTAAAGCAAGCATCAAGACAATGGTACTTGAAGTTCGATCGATAGATGCTAGATCATGGATTCAGAAGATGCAACTCAAATCATTGTGTATACACAAAGAATTTGGGAGATGGGAAGTTCATCATCATAATGTTGTATGTTGATGACATGCTGATTGCAAGTGCTAACATGCAGGTCATCAAATACCTAAAAGAGGATCTGTATAAATCTTTTTCAATGAAATATTTAGGTGTTGCAAAGAGGATACTTGGTATGAAAATATCAAGGGATAGGACGACACCTTTGGATGGTCACTTTAAACTAACGAAGGATATGTGTCCAAAGACACAAGAGGAGATAGCCTATATGTCTAAAGTTCCATATGCTGCAGCGGTAGGTTCTCTAATGTATGCTATGGTCTGGATAGTTCCAGATATTGCGCATGCAGTGGGAGTTGTGAGTAGGTTCATGGACAACCCAAGTAAAGAACACTGGCAAGCTGTGAAGTGGATACTTAGGTATCTAAAAGGGACAACAACAAATGCTTTGTATTTTGGAGGAACTGATATTTTTCTAGAAGGGTATGCTGATGCAGATATGGTAAGTGACAAAGATACTCGAAGGAGCACTACTAGCTATGTCTTCATGGTTGGAGGTACAACAGTAAGTTGGGCTTCAAAGCTGCAGAAAGTGGTCTCACTTTCTACCATGGAAGCAGAGTATGTAGCAATGACGAAGGCAAGCAAAGAAATTCTATGGCTTCACAGATTCTTAGAAGAGCTTGGATTCAAAAAAGACAATTGTTTCTTGTACAATGATAGCCAAAGTGCTATCCATCTTGCAAAGAACTCAGCCTTTCATTCAAGGACAAAGCACATTGAGGTGAAATATCACTTCATATGCACTCTTTTGGAAGAGGGACAGCTAAAGCTAGCAAAGGTGCATACAAGTGAAAATCATGCAAACATGTTTACAAAGGTGGTCAACAAGGAGAAGTTGAGCTTTTGCTCATCTTCAATCAGTATTCAAGGATAAGCATCCAGGATGGAAAGCAGTCACAGGTTTGGTTTGGAGATTAGTCTCCAAGTGGGAGATTGTTAACCCCTTGTAATTTTTTGTGGTTAAAACGCACATTTGTAAGGCCCCTATTATGAGGAGAAACCATCGTGCATGAAGGAAAATCACTCGCCGGAAATAAAAATCACTCGCCGAAAACCAAAATATTCCGGCCGGACAGTGGCTGGAAAGTGGTCGGAAAACGACCGGCTGGTTGGTCGGTTGTCAATGGCCGGTGGGGCCTGTGGCCGAATTCGATGGCCGATGGCCGAATTCAAAAGAGGACTTGTCTTCTCAAGGGTGGCCACACATGGGCAAATTGGAGGGTCCGATTTGGACTTATCTACACAAGGGCGGCTACACATGGCTCCCTCTCATGAGAGAGGGTAGCCCTTTTGTCCTATAAAAGGAGGCCATTTCTACACACATTTCATAGTGTGTGAAGTTGATGCAACAAGGTGAGTGTGAGGTGGTGAGAGTGAAGCAAGGCGGGAGCTCTATTAAGGGTATAATCTTTTTGTAAACTACTTCTTGTTTTAAAGTAGTAAAGCCATTGAGTGGCTGCTTTCTTGTGGACGTAGCCCACGTTGGGTGAACCACATATATCGTGTGTACTCTCTCTTTCTCTCTACTCTATAAACTCTTGTGTGTGAAATCTATCTCTCTCCATTAAGTAATCTACTCAAATATCTATTTAGCTACGTCATATTCCTAACAATTGTTCACCCTAGAAACCTCTGCTTGTCATGAATGATAAAGCAGACTAGGGGGTTGGCTATGTCAGGAATTTTTTGGATGAGCATAAAGTCATTAGATCATGCCAAAAATCTTGCTAACTAGCCTCATGTATATATGTGTACATAGTGCTTTGAGTCTTGGAAGTGACCATGTAAAAATTCATGTACAAAGGTTTGGTTTTTTCGAGCTTGGGTGCTAACGTTTTGGGTTTTTTGAGTCCCCAAAATATGTTGTGCGCGTGTACAGGGTGTGTGCAAGAGAGGAGAAGAAGAGAATGGGGAAGGGGATGATACACAGAGAGTCTCTATTTGGCTTAGTGGAGAAGAAAGAGAAGAGTCATCACTCTCTCTTTTTCTCCCTATATTGATTAGGTGAAGCAAGTGTACAAGGGTGGTTTCCCACGGCCACCTGGCCTACACCCCCAACAACCTCCCACTTGAAGGTCACGGTGGCCAATAGTGGCATTAGTATAGTTAGGCTATACAATGTTGATGAAGCATCGCCGAGGCTTCATCCTACACCTATAAGTTCTATACAATGTGTAAATCGCTCCGAGGCTAGTCTCTTTGTGAGAGCATCTGCGGGGTTGTCGTCACAGTGTGAACCTTGACAAGCTCGATGTGCTTGCTAGCCAATGCATCTCGTATGACATGGTATCTGACCTCTATGTGTTTTGACTTTGAGTGAAACACTGGATTCTTTGCCAAAGCAATGACACTCTGACTATCACAATGTAGTACTGGAACCTCGTGAATGCCCAAATCTCTCACTAGACGAGCCAACCATATGGCTTTCTTGCTGACGTCAGACGCAACAACATATTCTGCCTCAGTGGTAGATGAAGACGTGCAATCCTGGAGACACGATCTCCAAGAGATAGCTGCTCTAGCAAACATGAACACATAGCCATATGTGGATCTTCTACAATCCACGCAACCCGCATAATCCACATCCGTGTAACCTACAATAGATGCATCACTATTTCCAAAGCGTAAACACTTGCTAGTTGTACCTTTCAAATATCTGAGGATTTTCTTCACTGCTTCCCAATGCTTCTTGCCAGGGTTTTCCATGTACCTACTAACCACTCCCACTGCATGTGCAATGTCTGGTCTTGTGGCTACCATAGCATACATCAAACTGCCAACTACTGAAGAATATGGCACTTTCGCCATTTCCTCTTTCTCAACCATTGTCTTGGGAGAATCTTTCTTGCTAAGTTTGGAGTATGCTTGCATTGGGGTACTCAATGACTTCCCCCCCTGCATACTAAAACTTTGCAAGACTTTGCGAATGTACTTTTCTTGAGATGATTCAAGAATTCCATGTTGCCTGTCTCTCTTGATGTGCATACCAAGAAAGTGATTGGCATCTCCCAAGTCTTTCATGGAAAACTGAGTGCTTAGCATCTTTTTCAATTGATTGATCTCATCAATTGATTTGCCTGTGATAAGCATATCATCTACATACAAGATCAAGATGATTAAAGAACCATCGTTCAATCTTTTTGTGTATAAGCAGTGATCCTCTTGACTTCTTATGTAACCCTAAGACTGCATGAATTTGTCGAATTTTTGATACCATTGCCTTGAACCTTGCTTGAGGCCATAGAGTGCCTTTTTAAGTCTACAAACCAATTCTGTCCTCGTTGGTTTTTGGGTTTCACATACAAAGCCCTCTGGTTGTTTCATGTAGACATCTTCATATAGATCCCTGTGAAGAAATGTTGTGTTCACGTCCATTTGGACAAGTTCCATGTCCTGGATAGAAACCAAGCCAAGCACAGTGCAAAGTGTAGTCGTCTTGACTACTCGAGAGAAAATCTCATCGAAATCCACACCTTTCTGCTGCTTGAAACCCTTGGCAACTAGACGAGCCTTGTATCTAGGCTCGGGATCTTCCGCTGTATACTTCTTCTTGTATACCCACTTACAAGGTAAAGCATTTTTTACTTTTGGTAATTCAACCAAATCCCATGTCTCATTAGCCACAATCAAATTGTATTCTGATTGCATAGCCTGCTCCCACTTAACGCTATCATCCATTTGTATAGCTTCTTTGTAGCAGGTTGGCTCTCCACTGTTAGTGACCAAAATATGGTGTATACCCGGCTCAAACCGCTTGGGCGCATGTGATACTCTCTCAGAGCGTCTCTGTGCCTGACTGCTGGACTCTGCTCTCTCCGGAGCAATAGTAGTATCTTGCACTTGAGTAGGTGCAACACTATTGAACTTAGTTGGTTTGTAGAATCATCTATGAACGTTAGAAAGTAGTTTGCCCCCCCTAAAGTTTTATGTGGCATTGGACCACACAAATCACTGTGCACCAAGTTTCGGGGTTCTCCTAGTTTCTTGTTCAATGGTGAAGATGTCAACCTAGTCTGTTTGCCGTCGTATAGACAATGCTCACATAATGGAAAGTCCGTGTAATCTACAGGTAAGTAGCCAAAACAGTGAAGTGTTTTCATTCCCTTTTGGCTAATATGCCCTAGCCGGCTATGCCACAACTCAGTAGACGGCAGCTCAGCAACATAGATAGAGTGTTCGTCAACACTCAAAACAAATAAAGAGTACAGGGATCCATTTTTACTACCTTTCATCATGATAAGGTGCTCTTGCGGATCATCCAAGAACGATTAGCAAAAACTGTAGTGTAGACAAGAACATCCAATTTTCCTATAGAAAGCAAGCTCTTTGTAAGCTTGGGTACATGTTTGACCATCTGCAACAAAAAAATAGTGCCATTATGCATCTGAAGTTTCACATCACCAATTCCAATAATGTTAAGCTCATAGGAATCACCAAGCTTGACTATGCCATGCATGGATGTATAAGAGGAAAACCACTCTCTATGTGGTGTGACATGAAAACTTGCACCAGAATCAAGAATCCAATTCTGTGCATAACCCTCATCATGTGCAAATAAAGCATTTGGAGTGAGATCTAAAGTGAAAATGAGAACATATGAGGGGTCTGCTTCCACCTCGGCATGAATCTCTGTGGGCATAATGATCATCAATGGAGGAGGAGCATCCTCTACTGTAGTGGTAGGTGTGGGAGACTCAACAACATTGAGCTCCTCAATCTTTACTGTACTTTTGCCTTTGCCAGAGTTATCCTTTTGCATGTTTTTCTGATCTCGTAGGAAACTGCGACAATCCTTTTTGTAATGGCCCTTCTTGTGGCAATAGTAACACTCGATTTTTCTGGCATTGCGGTCTCTGCTTTGGATCCTGTGTCTGCTAGGACTACGAGGATTTTGCTCTCTACTTTTGCTTTTGTATTTGTTCCTGTCACGGCCTCTTTCCTTTGTTGAACTCCCAGCCATATATGCATCTCCATGACTAGCACCATCGAGAGATTTACGTCGAATCTCTTCACTGAGCAACGCATCTGTGACAAAATGAACTCTAAATTTCCATTTGGAGCCGAATTGCTAATGATTGTGCAAAGATATCCCATGAAGTGGGTAGAGAGCATAGCAAGAATATAGACTTGAGTTCGTCTTCAAACTCCTGAAAGCCCTGAGATGTCAGACAGCTGATTGAACAAGGCGTTGAACTCATTTAATTGACAGAAACTGTGCTACCTTCTTTCATGTTGAGCTTCATAAGTTTTTTCATAAGAAAAACTTTGTTGGATGCACTTTTGCTCTCCCATGATGAACATAAGCTATCCCAAAGTTCCTTGGTTTTTGTCTTCCCTATGATAGTGAAGAACATTGACTTGGCTAGATGTAGACGTATCGTAGCCATGGCTTTCGCATCCAAAAGCTCCCATTGAGCTTGTGTATAGTCATCATCCTCTGTGCTCTCTTTCAATGGTTATGAGAGGCCTTTGTTTATCAAAACATCTTTCATACGCTCTTTCCACATGGTGAAGTTGCTGCCATCAAACTTGCGAATGAAATACTCCTTCTTTTCTGAAGAAATAAGCCATCATTGACAAGAGGGTTTAAGAGGTGCCAAACTATGGCGAGAAGCTGTAGAAATTTGGGCAGAGTAACCTTTGTATCTGAAGTAAAATGTCAATCGAAATAGACTCAAAAGTGCCAACAATGAAAGTCACGACTCGCGGGAAGTAAATCCGGCAGAGTCTCCTTTGTATGAGGAGTCAAAACTCAACTCAAAATACACATAAATGTGCCAACTGCACTAACTGGGAATCTAATGCACAAAACCACTGTTGTGTGACTGCCAACTCGGCGTCAAAAGCATAAATAACAGTCCAGATACATATCCTATGGAGAGGGTACCGTAAAGGGGAATTCCAGGTACCTGTATCACGGAAGGTGTCTCAACATTCGAGCACACCCCATCTCAAAGAAAACCTCACGCTATTGACCCTCCAAAGGCTAATGTAGACACAAATGGACTAGCCACAATCTCAGAAAGGGCTCTTCCGGTCCGAGTCTCATAAACGGCCGAGAAAGACTACCAAAATAGCCAAAAATGGCTCCACACGTAGTACAGTGGACAGTGTCCGCAACTCAACGTACATTAGTAAAACCGCACTTAAACAAGCGCCAAGAACTATTGCAAGCAGTGAAAGTGATCCCTGCGGGGATATCTGCTCTCAAAAGAGCTCAGTAGCACTAGGTGTGCTCACAAAAAAATGCATCTGTCAACGCATCTGTCCGCAGAGAATCTGCTGTCGAAATGACTGCCAAATCGCCTGTGAAAGCGTTGTGTCTGGTAATCTGGGGAATCTGTGAGTGAATGGGCTGAAAAAAACCCCTGTAGCTTGTAGCCTGCATGTCAGTGTCGCTATGTGCCGATTTCTGCCGCCGGGCAAAAATATGCTAGTCGAATAGCCACCAAAGGTGTCGTATCCGTAAACTGTGTCATATAGTGCGATTGGTGCGCTCGGTGCCGATGTCGGGTGTCACTCCTCTATGACAGAGGTACCTCATCCACGCATGTTGCAAGCACGGTCATCGATCGCGGGAATGCGCTCGTCTGGGGAAACGCCCAGTGTCTGGGTCGGATGTCGGAGATCCGCCGCAATGAGCAGTGTCGAGCTGGTGTGCATGAGCGGTGTCAATGTCGATGTCACCTTCCATCGCCAGGCGGAAGTGGCTAGCCGAGTAGCCATAAAATGTCAATGCTCGAAGAAGATATCGAGCGATCAATGCCGAGTCTGATTGGTATCGATCGCAGATCTCGCTCAATCTGTCAAGATCGCTCTCAAGCTCATTGGACTCGGTGTGTGGATGTCGAAGTCGGGTGACGATGTCAAAATCAGAGAATCGTTGATGTCAAGGATGAGAATCTCGCTCTGTGTGTTGCTCTCTTAGGCTACTATTTTCAAGCTGACTGAAAGGAGGGGCTTGGCAAGAACCCTGTGTGAGCTGTCGAAGGTCGGAGAGTTGGGGGGGGGGGGGGGGGGTTTGAACACTCCCTTGCACACACAATGAACTTTGAATGCTAAAAAAAAAAAGCAATTTTTTTTGCCTGCAAATAGATGGTCAATTTCTACAGTGCCGATTTTGATTGTGTGTGTGCGTGTGTGTGTGTGTGTGTGTGGACACACCTGCTCAAATGTTCCTACCTAAGAGCTCATTCTCTTGCTTGGTGCAGCGCTACTGCTCAGGTTGCACTTGCAATTCTCCCCAAGTTCCTATGGAGTGTGTGTGTGTGTGTGTGTGTGTGTGTGTGTGTGACCCACGGGACTATTTGACACCACTTTGTCAGGTGGGATCTACGGTCCAGCATCTTCAAACGATGTGGACCGTCCATTTATTCTCAAGAATAAAAGGATTCCGGCCGATTGAGCCCCTGCGACTCGAACCCACCACCTACACAACCGGAGGCCACAACTCTCCCATTAAGCTATCATGCGCCACTTGAAATGGAGGTGTGAACATAGAATCATATAGCAAAATTGACGGGGTGGAAATCACATGGTGTTCACTTGGAGATCACTTTGGGATGGACGGAGTCACACTGCAATCACTTTGGGATAGTCGGGGTCACACTGTAATCACTTGGTAATGGGTGGGGTCACAAGGTGATCACATGTCGATTGGGATTCACATGGGAATCACTTGGCGGTCACTTGATGTTCACATCAAATTTACTTGAGGTTCACTTTAATTGTGATCACATGGTGATCACTTGGAGATTAAACCGTCATCGGACGGTGCAAAACTGATCCCGCCGCCCCCAATTAATAGGGACCGTAGATCCCACCTGACAGAAGTGGTGTCAATTAGTCACGAGGTGTGTCGACCTGCTGCCCCGATTCAACTTCCCCCAGATTCTTTCAAGCCTCGGTTCAATTGACTGCCGACCATTGCTCTTGTTACCTGCTCCCCGAATTGCAAATGTCCGATTCCCCGGCTGCCTTAATCCAATTCCCAATTTGCTTGCCTACAATTCTCAGCTGCCGAGACCTCACAGAGTGTGTGTGTGTGTGTGTGTGTGGTGATTTTTTTTTCTGTCGATTACTGCCTGCAGCTTCAGAGTCGACGACTCTGAGTGTGTGTGTGTGTGTGTGTGTGTGTGTGTGTGTGTGTGTGTGTGTGTGTGTGTGTGTGTGTGTGTGTGTGTGTGTGTGTGTGTGTGTTGCTTTGCTGTGATTTGCACTACCCACGTTGGCTTCAACTCCTCGACCGAGACCTCAATGCCAATTTTGCCTCCCTGCACGGCTTTTGACTACCGACTCGCTGCTCTACTTCCCCCAATAATCTCAAAGGCAGCCTACTGTCGATATCTTCTCTACAACCTGATTTAGCCCCCCAATCTCCCAAGCCTTGTTTTCCAATCGAAAATTTACTTGAGTATTGAACATCGACCCTGCACTCGTTGCTCAATTGACTTTGCTGCCAATTCAGCTCCAGGTCTCAAGCTCTACTTGGTTCTCTCAGCGACTGCCTTGCTTGCGAGCTCGAGCTCTCATGCCAAATTTGTAGCTCGCCGATTTTTCTCCTTGTAGCTGCAACACATGTTCTCCTCATCACCTCTAAAACTCGCGACTGCAAGGCCTTGTTACCCGCTGTCAAAGGAAATTTGTTGTTGCCCCAAGATGCCAATGCTTGCTTCATTGTCCACTTAGTTCGATTTCTCTGTGCAGAGCTTCAAGCTCTTTGAAGAATGCACACGCGGTCGGTAGCTGGGGATGCCGACAAACTCAATCCTCGCCATAATTGTTGTCGATCCGATCCAATCCGATGCGGTGTTGTGACGCGCCGAGCTCCATTGCTGTCACCTCGCTCAAGCTGCCATAGCCAAGCTTCGTGCTTTCGAGTCTATCGATAGAAAAAGATTGCGCATGCGCAGTTCACAGCCAAGCCGTAGCTCTGATACCAATTGTTGTGCGCATGTACGGGGTGTGTGCAAGAGAGGAGAAGAAGAGAATGGGGAAGGGGATGATACACAGACAGTCTCTTGTTTGGGTTAGTGGAGAAGAAAGAGAAGAGTCGACACTCTCTCTTTTTCTCCCTATATTGATTAGGTGAAGCAAGTGTACAAGGGTGGTTTCCCACGGCCACCTGGCCTACACCCCAACAAAACATGATTTTCAATAAGTACTTTCAGCCATGCTTTATAGCTTGTGAATCGAACTTGTAAATCATGAGTTGTGTGCGTCCGAAGTGGAAGGTCTCGATTTAGAAAGTGGTTTCACAGATAAATGCAACAAAGGAAATTGGCAACTTGATGATCTAAAATTAGAAATTTTGAGAATTTAAATTTTTGGAGATAGTTGAAGTAATGGGCTTCGAATCGTGCTTTACGCCGGAGTGGTACAATATGCTCCGGCGAAGCTGGTCCTAAGAAAGGGTCAAGCTGGAAAATTTCTCTGGGGAGAAAAGGGACTTGAGGAAGAGTGGGAGGAATATGCCATGTGGCAATGGGATTATTCCACATGAGAAGAGGAAAGAGGAAAGTGGGGGGCATAAAGGGAGGATGGGGTGTCCATTAAGGGTGTATCAAAGGTGAGAGGAGCTCTCTCAAAGCTTGGTTATGGGGGCTCATGGACATTTGGGGAAAAGGGAGGCCATTTTAGATTCCCACTTAGCTGCTCAGGTGTCTGGCCCTCATTTTGGTCCTCTGGACACTTGCCCCCACCTCTTCCCTTGGTCAAAAAGTCACCGGTTGCCCATTAAATACCCAAATTGAGCCAAAAAATGGCCCAATAAAATGAAGTCTTGCAAGACAGCCTTGTCGGCTAAGAAGAGAAAAGAAATGTTTGGGGATAAAAGATAAGAAAAACCCCCATTATTATAGTTGCAACACCTGCAAACTTTCCAAAGAGCTCATTTTTGAGCTAGAAAGAGTACATCCCCAGTTTCGAATGTCCATAACTCTCTCATCTTTCATCTTTTTTTTTGCCTATGGATACTCTAGGGACATCTCCACAAGACGTGTTATATCATGGTGTGCTTGGTTTCTCGTCATTCCAAGTGTGTTTCATGTTTGAAGGGCTCTTCAGAAATCTTTACAGTGCTTATCACAGGTGGTTTTGACAGTGCAATAGTTCTTCCTTCTGACACGGTGTGACTCTTGCAAGGCTATAGAGGCACTCCTTTTCCTTGTCATTTTCACGCTAACAACATTGGTGCAACCAAAGTTGTTCTGTGATAGGAAGTGTGCAATGCAATGTTGTGTATGCTGACAAGTGCATGGTAAAGGGCTGAAATCAGTATGAAAGCCCTCGGCAAGACAGTGGCAACGGAAATGCATGCTTAAAGTGTTTTTTTGGGCCAGGGGCCCCTCCAAAGTGACATAATCATGATGGAAAGCCAAGGTGTCCAAAGTGCAGGAATGTGCATTGGAGTGTAATGCTCACGATGCTCTAGGAGCTTGTCCAGACCACTCATCAAACGAGACAATGGTGTGACAGATAGAGCAGGCCAAAGTTAGAAGGTTTTGCAGATCCCCTCCAGATTGGGCGAGTGCAGACACATGGTCAGAGCTGATCCGGATGGGTAGACATGAAGAGCTTAAGCTATGATGCGCATGTTAGTCTTTCCAGATTTCCATTCGGAGCTCAGACGGGCAAGCTATGGCCTGTGGAATATTTGTCGGGAGTCGGGTATGTGCTCATCGAGCCGCGTTGATAGGCATGCTGACAAGGATATTTTTGAGATAGCCAAAGTTCTAGAAAGTTGCATGTGATGTGGAAAGTCGGTCAAAATTTGCGGCTTGTTGACGGAGTCATGGGCATCGAGATGGGCGCGATTCAAGCTGGCAAGTAAGAATGGTAGAAAG
The DNA here is from genome assembly GCF_014529385.1 of Adiantum capillus-veneris. Lineage (NCBI taxonomy): Eukaryota > Viridiplantae > Streptophyta > Polypodiopsida > Polypodiales > Pteridaceae > Adiantum > Adiantum capillus-veneris. The sequence goes on from NC_140938.1 coordinate 167,098,527, forward strand.
GGATCGTGAGATGGCTTTTTCCATTTCTTGAATATTCTTTTCAAGAGCATGAGATGGCTAGATTTGATGGCTTGTCAATCAAGATCTCAGGTGGCAAAGTCTCGTTTGAAGGCGTGTAGTTGGAATGTAGTGGAGCTCCAAGGCTGAAGTCAGCAAGAGGAAATTCGGATATGGTAGGACCAAACGGGTAGCCAAGAAACATGTGCGGGTAAGAAGCACTGATTGCATGGGAAATGGAAAAAAAAAACTCTTTGGTTGTGAATTGTAAGGGAAAGGGAAAAGGGTGGTTGGACTCAAGGGGAAAAGAAAAAAATGATGAACTTCAAAGCTTAGTTAAAGAAAAGAGAGGCCTCAAAGGATCAGCAGGCGTCCCCAATTTTAGTTTGGGGTGAATTAAAGGGAATGTGAGTAGATTTTGTTGAGGCTTTGAGGGAAAAGAGGGGGGGGGGGGGGAAGAGAGAGAAGAAGAAGAGAATTTTAACGTTGTGGGAAATATCCGACGAGGAGAGTTACTCAAGGCTTGTTATGAGAGAGAGAGAAAGACAGAGAGCTTGGCACGTGGTGGAGAGAGAGAGAGAGAGAGAGAGAGAGAGAGAGAGAGAGTGAATTGAAGGAGTCGGGAGAGATCCCGTAGGCCTTGGGATGCTTCAGGTGACAATGGCAATGTAGATGAGGAGCGTAGGGAGTGGAGCATGATGGGGAGGAGTGAGAGCTAGAAGAGCAGACCAACGTGCGTGTGTGTGTGTGTTGTGTGGGCATTCCCAAAGGTGGTGCATCTCCATTGCTGGCAAGTCGTAGGTTGAGCACAGAGAGAGAGAGAGAGAGAGAGAGACGAGCTTGCCGACTGGTTCCAACGGAGAGAGAGAGAGAGAGAGAGAGAGAGGAGCTCAGTATCTCCGTTGTGTGGCCATCACAACGCAGGTTTAAGCTAAAGGACGAGGCTATAGCTGGGGAGCTAGAGCGGTAGGCGCAGGGCGGCACATAAGCTGATGATGGCGATTGCAGATGTGGATATTAGGAGCATCTTGGTAGATTCGGGTTAATGGGGAGCGTAGACCCAATAGTAGTGGACTAGTAGCACCGGGCACCATTGCCCATGGGATTTTTTTAGAAAGTTGGTGATAAAAAAGGGAAGTTGGTGAAAAAAGCAGAAAAGAGGTGAGAGTGGCGTCTTCAAAAAAGGGAAGGGTTTTCTTTTTTCTCGGAGGAGGGAAGTGAAAGAAGAAAGGGAAAGGCTTTGTATGCTCAGGGGTGGAAGCCAGCACACGAGGGTGAAGAGTTGTCCATGAAGCGGCTTGGAATAGTGAGTGCTTTGTACAAAAGGGAGCCAACGAGGGCTAAGGAGGAGCTATGGCCGGAGCGAAGCGAACGGTGGATTTTTCATCAAGGTGTCTGCTGACGGAGTCAAGTTTCGAGGGAGATGTGTGCTCCTCTGCACGGATTGGTGATGGCTAGGGTGCAACCTAGAGCACGAGACCTACAGCAGGCCATATGGATTTTGTACATGGTGTTTTTCTTTGAAGGAGAAGCTTTCATTGTCGGTTTTTGGCGTCGTCTCTCCCCTCTTCCCCCCTTTATTCTTTGCTTGTCAGGGTGTGTGGGCCGGTGTGTGTGAGCGTGTGCGCCCCCCGGGCCCCCCGTGTGTGTGAGAGAGAAAGAAAGAAAGGTGATAAGCTCTGGAAGAGCTAGAAGCGGGCAAGATCGGTGTGATTGATGTCTATCAATTGTGTAGGTCGTGCGTGCGTTGGGAAAAGTGCAGGCAAGGCCCTGTTAGTCTGAGTTATTTTTTTTTAAGGTGTTTACGAGAGGACAGGGGTGCTGTGAATATCTTGAGCTATATAGGGGTAGTTGTTCGTGTGTCGGGTGTGTTCCCCATTCCCCCTCTTCATCTTTTGGTGCCCCCACTGAGGAGCAAGCTAATTGCTCCCTGGTGATACATTTGTAAGCAAAAATGTGGCAGAGTGCTGGCCCGATTTTCAATGGTGATGAAGATGCGGATGAGTGATTGACAGATTTTGAGTTATTTATGCTCTCATTGCAAATGTGGAGTGATGAAGAGGTGAAGATGATGGGGCTATAAGCTCAAACTTCTGGGAAACGAGCAAGGAGGATAGAGATACAAGATGGGAGACAAAATCCGAAGGATCAATGCTGGTAAAAGTGAAGTTACCTTATTATATGCATGAAGATGTGGTGGTTGCCACCCCAGGGAGGTCACCTAAGAAAAATGTAACATATCACGTGAGTTCAACAGAAGGGTATTTAAATTTCTTGAAACTTACAGAAATATATATACAGAAGGACATTATTTTTTCAAACTTGAAAAAAAACTTACAGATTTTGAAAGAAAAGGGTACATTATATTCCTAACAAAATTCACAGATAAGGGGTTTTACAAACATGTCTTGAACGCACGTGATATGGTAGTTTTACACATAGTGAACCCCCCAAGGTTGCCACTATGAATAAAGAGCAGGGAAGAGTTGGGAACGAAGACATGCACGTGATAGTGCTATGCGGCATCATGCTAACGATGATGCTCATCAAGGTAGCTATAGAAGATGCTTTGATTGTACAAAAGATACAAGGGTTTTCCAAGAAGGAGAGTGTTGTTGTGGCTAAGAAAAAAGAACAGGTTGAAGAAGATGGCAAGCGAGAGGCATCGAATACTTATCAAAGGGAAGAGCAGCTGCAATTGCCTATGGATTGCACGGGTAGTGCCTTGGATACAAGTTCTTTTGGCCAGGAATACATTGAATATGAAGATGATTGGGGGTTTGATGACCCAGTAGGTGAGATGGATGAAGAGACACAGGTACTTGCTAGGAAATATTTGACTAGAATGCAGGTGATACGAGGGTCTGTCCCTCTATAGGTGGAGGTTTTTTGGAGAGAAAAAGTCTGATGCTATGGTGGTGCCGACAGAGGCAGGTATGGAGGTGAGTATGTGATGGGTGGCTATGTTGAAAGAGTTTCCCACTAAGCGGAGTGGTCCTTTTGAGCATGAAGAAAAGTCCAGAGTGTCGACTTGTTCAAGCTATCAAAGGAAGTTTGTGTGTGGTGGTTGAAAGGTATGCTCATAAGTGCAACTGTGAGGTGGGTAGTCGAGTAGTTGCGGATTCGATTGAGGAGGATCTCACTTTATATGGTTGGGAGGGAAGGCATGGTATGTTCCGTGTCAATAATGGTATGTCTGATGGAAGTAGTGATGCATTCGGTGGTGTTTTTTTTTAAATAGACATTATGCCTATGGACGTTGGGAGCAGTGAAGCATGCCAAGGACATCTTATGTGGATGGTTGGCTAGATGCACAGGTATGGCACTATGGTAAGGTGTTGCAAGTGAACGGGTGAGACCAAAGCCATGTGTTCGACCCAGGTGGGTGATGTCAGGTAAAGCAAGGGGTTGGGCAACCCGCTTGAGCAACAAGATCGGGTGACAGGGACCAGGTTGTGTACATATGGTAGCACATTTTGGTTTATACAATATGTTTGCGTGGTGTGGCAACTTTTAATCTATGTACATATGTGTGTGGTTGAACATGAATGTTCAACAAGGGGGTGGGCAATGATGGTGCAACCAAAGTTGGTCCATGCTAAGAAGTGTCCAATGCAATGTTGTGTATGCTAACAAGTGCATGGTAAAGGGCTAAAGTCAGTATGGGAGACCTCGGCAAGACAGTGGTAGCAGAAATGCATGCTTAAAGTGTTTTTTAGGCCAGGGGGCCTCCAAAGTGAGCTATCATCATGGCAAGACAAGATGTCCAAAGTGCAGGAATGTGACGTGGGTGTAGTGCTCAAGATGCTCTAGGAGCATGTCTAGACGGCTCGTCAAATGGGGCTACGGTGTGAAAGATAGAGCAGTTCAATGTTAGAAGGCTTTGCAGATCCCCACTGGATTGGGCGAGTGCAGACAAGTGGTAAGAGCTAATCTGGATGGGTAGACGTGAAGAGCTTAAGTTGCGATGCATGTTGGTCTTTTCGGATTGCCATTTGGAGCTCAGACAGGAAAGTTATGGCCTGTGGAATATTTATGAGGGGTCGAGGATGTGCTCATTGGGCCGCATTGATAGGTGTACTGACAAGGATATTTTTTAGCTTGCCAAGGTTCTAGAAAGTTGCATACGATGTGGGAAGTCGACCAAAATTTGCGGCTCGTGATCGGAGTTATGGCTTCGAGATGGGTCCGATTCAAGTTGGCATGCAAGAACGGCAAAAAGGGATCGTGCGATGGCTTTTCTCGGTTCTTGAATGTTCTTTTCAAGAGCATGAGATGGCCAGATTTGATGGCTTGTCAATCGAGATCTCAGGTGGCAAGATATGAGGGATTGAAGTTGGGATCACTGTCCAAACAGGAGGGAACATGTGAGCTTTTGCCAAGTTTAGAAGTGTCGTTCGAAGGCGTGTAGGGGTTGGAATGTAGTGGAGCTCCAAGGGTCTGGAGTCAGCAAGAGGAAATTCGGATATGGTAGGACCGAACGGGTAGCCAACAAACATGTGCAGGTAAAAAGCACCGATTGCATGGGAAATGGGAAAAAAAAACTCTTTGTTTGTGAATTGTAGAGTAAAGGGAAAAGGGTGGCAGGACTCAAGGGGAAAAGAAAAAAATGATGAACTTCAAAGCTAAGTTAAAGAAAAGAGTGGCCTCAAAGGAGCACTAGCGCTAGGCGCCATTGCCCATGGGGTCTTTTTAGAAAGTTGGTGAAAAAAGGAGGAAAAAGGTGAGAGTGGCATTTTTGAAAAAGGGAAGGGTTTTCTTTTTGATGGGAGAAGGGCAGTGAGAAGTAGAAAGGGAAAGGCTTCGTATGCTCGGGGGTGGAAGCCAGCACATGAGGGTGAAGAGTCGTCTATGAAGCGGCTTGGAATGGTGAGTGCTCTGCAGAAAAGAGAGCCAACAAGGGCTACCAGGAGGAGGAGCTATGGCTGGAGCAAAGCGAACGGTGGATTTTGCATCGAGGTGTGTGCTGAACGGAGTCAAGTTTTAAGGGAGGTGTGTGCCCCTCTGCACAGATTGGTGATGGCCATGGTGCGACCTAGAGCAGGTCATATGGATTTTGCACAAGGTGTTTTTCTTCAAAGGAGGAGCTGTCATTGCCGATTTTTGGCGTCATCTCTCCCCCCTTCCTCCCTTTCCTCTTTGCTTGCCTCGAGGGTGTGTGGGCAGGTGTGTGTGAGCGTGTTTGCCCCCTGAGCCCCCCATCTGTGTGAGAGAGAAAGAGAGAAAGGTGATCAGTTTTGGAAGAGTTGGAAGTGGGCAAGATCGGTGTGATCGCTATCTAGAAACTGTGCAGGTTGTGCATGCATTGAGAGAAGTGCAGGCGAGGCCCTATTAGTGTGAGTTACTTTTTTTGAAGGTGTTTTTTGAGAGAACAGAGGTGCTGTGAATACCCTGAGCTATAAAGGGGCAGTTGTTTGTGTGCCGGGTGTGTTCCCCATTGCCCTCTCCAATGTGGTGAAAAAATGTTGAATTAGGTGGCCTTGGAAGTAACCTTTTGGAGCAAATATGTGTTGGATACGTAGTGGGATGAAGTAAAGTGAAAGTTGGATGATTTAAAGCAAATAATGGATGATGATTTATAAGAACTCGAGTAGGAGTTTGAGGCTCTTTGGGGACAACTTATCAAAGTAACTCTTGAAAAACATGTCAAAATTTTAAATTTAGGCAAGTTTATGGATTTCCCGCATGAGGATGATTGAGACAAGGTAGTAGTTGGTGGGCCTATGTCAAATGCAGAAGTGGTGGCTTATACAAGAGGCCGGACCAAAACTATTTTGAAGAAGCGTCAAGCGATACAGGGTTTGTCAAATTTGGTGGTGCCAAAGGGAGTTGATGCGGTGGAAAGAAACGTGAAGCCTATGCAAGAGATTCTACTTGTGTGTGTCCAAGATGCCAATTAGCGAGGTTCTAGCCATGGAAGAGGTGCAAGTGGATCCAAATGATGCAGGGGATGTACGGTCAAGGTCAAGTATGGTTGGTCAAGCTCCTTTGATTTGTGCTAGAGATCAGAAAGTGAGGTTTGCGGATGATGTTGAAGCGATAGAGATATATGAAATCCCAGACATTGAGATGAAAGAGGAGGTATAAACAGGTTGTAAAGATTATTTGGATGCAGATACAACCTGGGAAACTAATTCTTTGTATTCTAGGTATGAGGAGTTTGATCTCATGCATGTTGGCAAGGATGTGGTAGATATGAAGAATAGGGGAGTTACAACCAATTATCCTAGATGGAAGCCAAATGGAGGCATCTAGGCCTATAGAGGAGGATTTGTAGGTAAAGGTGGTACCTTGTGGTTGGTGAAGTGGATCCATGTTCGAGTTTGGTAGAGATGGATAATGAGGATACGTGTTCTCATGAAGAGGGAGATTCGGTTGATGCTATGCTCAAGGATAATGAGATATGGAAATAGTTTCTTTCGTCTTTATCTGAGGATGTGGTAGTAGGGCAAGTGCTTCAAGAGCACGATAATAAAGTCATAATGCAAGAGGTGTTGGTTGAGCTGTCTGATCCAATCGGTATGGAAGGGATTGTTGATGCTAGAATTGAGGATGCTATAGGCATGGAGGCAAGCAAGAAACTGAAGGTGGAAGAGTTTCCAGTGTGGCAAAGGTATTCTATAGTGCATGGAGGGGAGAGAGACAGCATGAAACAAGAATAAAACTTTGTACTACTGTTGCTTTCTTTTTTCTTTGTTAGTAGGGATTTTTCAGGTTGGACAATATATGTTTCAATAAACATACTTGTGGTTGAGCTTGAATGCTAAACAAGGGGGTGGGAAATGATGGTGCAACCAAACAATGTCAATGCCAAAAAGCGTGGAAAGTAGCGTCAAGGGTACTTATAGATGGGTGCTAGAAGGTGAGAGCATGTGTGAAGACCCAATGGAGAGTTCGTGATGTGTATGACTTATGTGGCTATGTGGAACAAGGTAGAGATTTGATTCTCTAAAGAAGTTTCTTCATATGAAAAGCCTCTTAGGACATGCAAGGCAAGTTGAGAAGTGAAGGCCGTGTGGTTAGTGATAAAAAGGAAAATGGGTGTGTGGATTACCTTGATGGCATGAGGGGGGCCAAAAAGTCCCATTTTGTTATTTTTTTGTAAAGCTCTTTTTTTTTTTTGTAAAAACGAACTACAAGAGAAGGAAAAAGGTGTTTTAGAGGATTTTGTGTCTCATGCATGTAGGCTAATTCGGCAATAATTAGGAAATATTTTAGTTTTCGTAAATTGTTGGATTTTCAAGAGGGTGTCAGTGTGTGTAGGCTATGTGTGAGTCCCCCCGAATCAATTGGTGTGCATGCAAAGAGAGAGGAAGAGAGAGGTGTTATATTTTTTCTTGAGAATGGAGAAGCGATTACAACGATTGAAATACAATAATATGTGCTTTTTTATGTGATTGTGTGCTTGGATGTGTACAAACGAGTGTTTGGAGTGAATTTTTGTTACTTGGTGTGGGTTTTTCAAGAGGATCTGGATGTTGTGATTCCACCTGAGCTATAGAAAGGCATGTGTGTGTTGTTGGCTGTATTTCCCCTTTCCATTTTCTAGTGCCCCCACTGAGTGGTAATTATGTGTGTTTGTAGGTAAGATAGGCAATAGTGGTGGCTAGTGATTATCTTACCTTGTGGTTCAAAGCAAAATCATTCAGGGAGGTTAATGCTCACATTGTAGCTCAAATTTTTTTCTTTTGCATATGTTGTCGGTTTGAAGTAGCTTGGGTTCTTATTGCTAATCATGGTCAAGGTTTTGGGGGTAAGCTGGTATGTGTACTAGTGGAGAATTTGGGTATTCAACACAATTGGTCTTCACCTTACCACGCACAGTGCAATTGTTTAGTTGGGAGTGCCAATGGACAGATAATCAAGATGCTCACCAAATATGTGTACAAAAAGTTAGTAGAGTGGGAAGCTAATATTGACAAGTGTTTATGGGCTTAGAGGACTTCTTACAAAGTTGCTACCAACTTTACCCCATATGAGTTGGTCTATGTCAAAGAGGTGGGGTTGCCTATACATGTTGAATTGGGTGTGTTGAAAGGTATGTGGTGGATTGATAGCACTCATCAAGATGTTTTGCAGGATAGGATCACCAATATCAAAGCTTTAAGGATGGATAGAGCAGCAACAACAAATTTATATGTGAAGTAGAGGGAGAAAAGAGTTTCAAAATTCAATCAGCACTTTTGCCAAAGAAGGGTGATTCGGTGATGAGGTATGAGAGCTATTGCGCCTCTACATTCCAAAAGAAGCTCAAGAATAAGTGGACAGGTCCATACAAGAGGTACATCAAGATTTTCCAATGGTACCTACTAGTTGATGAGGATAAATGGTCAATTTCTCAAACATAGGGTGAATGGTGTGCCTCTCAAGCTGTGAGGTGGTGCTTGTTGTGCATCAAGTGTTGGTCAAGGGGGCTGGGAAACCCACCTAAGCAGGAGTTATCTATGTCAAGAGTAAAACTTTGTACATAGGGTAGCGTTTTTTTGTTAAGCTCACAGTGTTTCCTAGTTTTGTAGTTTCTAAAGCTCGATAAGCATGTTTTGATTGAACATAAATGTTCAATAAGGGGGTTTGGCAATGATGGTGCAACTAAAGTTAGTCAATGCTATGAACTGTGTGAGGTAGAGCTATGTGTGTTTGTAGGTACATGCTAACGTGGCAGAGCAGTTATGGAAGTCAAGGGTGGGCAAAGGGCAGTGATATGCTTTGTGTGGTTTTTTTGGTCGAGATACGTTGCGAAGGTTCCTATCAAAGGTGGCTATTAAAATTGTTTAAGGTGAAAAAATAGAAGTCTTGGAGGTGTTCTTCGAAGTGTTCCCCAAGTTGGTCCAAACGGCTCATCAATCAGAGCTATGGAGTGCAAGTTATGGCAGGTTGAAAGTAAGGGTATTTTGTAGATCCCTGCTACATTGGACAGCTGCAGATCTATGTCAAAGGGGATGTGAGAGCATGGGCATGAAGTGCTTGATTTATGGTGAATGCCAATTTTTTTGGATTGGCAATCATAGTTTAAACGTCCGAGTTATAGGCAATTGAATTTTTGCAAGGGCTAGGTCTGAGCCAGTTTGGTCACCTCAGTAAATGTGCCATCAAGTTGTTTTTGGACCTTGCCAAGCCTTTTTTAGATACTATGTGGCATGTGAAGTCCACTAGAGGTCACGAAATGCCAATCGGAGATAAGATATGCCTAGCTAAAGTTGGAGGCAATTGTTGAAAGTTGAAGAGATAGAAGCAGATGGTTTTTTGCCAAGTTGGGGCAAGGAAAAGCTAGAATGCTGAGCAAGTAGGTGGAAATGGAGTCCGGGTTTCCAGTTCTTGGTAGCACTTTACGGCCCTAGATTTGGATCAATGAGCATGGAATGGAAGCTGGTCAAAGGAGGGACCAAAAAAGTTTTTTTGCGCATTGAATTGGGAGGAAATTTTTGAAGTTTTTGAAGTTGGGCTCTTTGGATCCACCACGTGGCCAAGCAAATAACCCATATGCGCAATGGCAAGGAGGATAAAGACACTATATATAGTGGAAGTAACACTACTTCATTTGCAACAAAGAGAGAGAGGGGAGCTCCCTCGAGGTGGCTATGGTAGCATTGTATCCCTCCCCGGCATGGGCACACATTAGAAGCTAAAGTTGGTCGATGATATGAAGTGTGTAGGGCCGGCTATGTGTGTTTATAGGTACATGCTAAAGTGGAAAAGGAGGTATCAAAGTCAAGAATAGGCAAAGGGCAGCACATGTGTATGCTTTATGTGGTTTTATAGGCCTTGCAAAGGTGCCTATGGAAGGTGGGTGGTCATAGTGTTCAAAGTACAAGAATAGAATTGTCAAAGGTGGCACTTGATGTGTTCCCAAAGCTAGTCTAGATGGCTCATCAATCGAAGCTATGAAGTGTAAGTTATGGTAGTTTGAAGGTAAAAGTGGTTTGTAGAACCCTGTCACATTGGGAAGTTGCAAATGGACGGTTAGAGTAGAATTCAATGCATGGTCTTGAAGTGCTCAACTTACAATGCATGTCATTCTTTTTTTATCAGCAACAATCAAAGTTCAAAAGGCCACGTTATGGGCAGTTAAATTTTTGTTGGGGGCCGCCAGTTATGCGCCAACTTGAACGCCTCAGTAGGCATGCCATCAGGTGGCTTTTTGACCTTGCCAAGGTTTTCATGGGTACTAGGTGGCGTGTGAAGCCCCGTTGGAGTTTTTTTTTGGGCCTGGACGAGAAGCTACTACATCATGAACATTTAAACTAAAACAAAAAAGGTTTTATAATATGCTATTCTATGATGATACTCACACTTGATCTACCTTAATGAGCGTTTTTGTAGGAAATGCAAGCTCAAAGACGATTGCAATGAACTTTGGGGTTGGCACAATTAGCAAGAGAGAAACGAACTTCTTGAGGCTGCTAAAAGGGTGGTGTTGAGGAGATTGAAAAAATGTGTGAAAGTGAGCGGTCATTTCGCCCCTTCTAAGCTGACAAGAAATTTCAAGCTGGTGGATGTTGCGAGGCCCATTGTGTGTGTGAATGGGAGTGTAAAACTGTTATAATATGATTTTTTTAGCGACTTCTGGGGGTGGAAAACTTTGAAACTACATAAAGAAAAGAAAAGGAAGAGTCAAAATAGGGGAAGGGTGTATTGATTTGGTCATGAGGGCATTGATTGGGTGTTGTCGAGAGAACAGGAGAGTAAGGAGGCCATTTTGTTGCCATGTCAATGCTAAGGCGGTGTTGGTTACCTGCAAAAGGCACAATATTTGGTTGCCATGCCGAGTGCAAGTGTGATGAGAGGAGCCGAGGCCCATATTGGATGTGAATGGGAACTTAAGGAATCTTTTCTTTAATATTAAAAAAAGAAGTGTTTTTGAGGGCTTTTTTAACGAAGTTGACGAATGGATGCCGATTGATTGGAAAGAGGGCGCCGTTTGGGTGCTGGCTAGAAAGAGGGAGGGGGGGTTTTGCATGAAAGAGAGCGAGCGAGAGTCAGAGGAGCTAAGGGGGATGCAGAGGGAGCCAGGGGAGCACTGCTCTGTAGGAGAATTAGAGAGACATATCAAGGGTTTCCGACAGAGGGAGGAAGTGAGAGCTTAAGGGTGTCACTAGGAGACCATGCAACCTGAGAGCATGAGGGGACGCACGCCACGCCAAGAGGGGTGAACCTCTGCTGGTTGCCGAGAGCCAGGAAGGAGAGGGAAAGAGAGTTTGGCTCTTTGTGGCTAATCAAATGAGAGAGAAGGAGGCTCTCCTGCTTTGAATAAAAACCAAAGAAGAGAGACAGTCGCCATGATGAGCAGATCGATGGGCCGCCAACCTGTACGGAGAGAGAAATGGAGTTTTATTTAGGTTTATTAATCCTACTAAGGGGGGATCCCCACGCTTGCTGTCATGCAGCTCTGCTCCCATGCTAAGAAAGATACCAAAAAAATGCACGTCGAGCTTATTTGAAGCTTACTTGATTAATGAACAGTGTTCAGGGCTTGGTAACAAGGCAAGTTTAATGCTAAATGTATGCCAGATGCGGCTCTAACACTAGTTTGGTACCAAAATAGGACACTTTAAGTGTCTTTTTTTAACAAATTCAAATTAAATGATACTTGCATTAGACGGTTTATTTAAGAAAACCCTCTTGATATGCTTAAATATGTTAGCTAGAGGGTCTTTTAAAAATATAACCTTGCATTTTAGAATCTATCATGATCAAGAACTATACTCATCAAGTTGACCCTCGTAAGACTGCGATTGACGTTTTGAAGAAATCGCCTTTATAAGGTCAAGAAAAAATGAGGCCACCTTGTAGAAAATTTTAGGTGACTCTTCCACAATTTTGCTATAGATAATTGAAAGTTTCATGTGCAAAAAAATTGACTTTGGAGTATATAAAATAATGGAAAGTTCCATATGTTTGATATGGTCATTTCAAGCATATCGTTCTATACAAAGAAAAATATGTTTCTGATGTATTTGTGAGTTTTAGAAAGTGATACATTGCTTGCCTTTTCCATTGAGCACTCAAGGTGGCAAGTAGAAGGGCTTTGGTATGCAATAATTATTGGATCATTTTAAATATTCAAAACTGCATAAGAGAAAACTTTCATATTTTCATTCTTAAGACATAAGCATTCAAAACCTCAAATAATATCAAACTTTCCATGTATATCAACTAAATGTATCAAAGTATGTGGTAATACACAATTGGGGTGACTAAACCCTTGGTTTCAATGTTATTATGGAGAACTCAAGATTTTCAAGAGTTGTTGCACGATAAAGAATTCAAGATAGAGTTCAAACAATGACATTTAATTGAGTTAGGGAGCCCAAAAAATAAGTAGTTTCTTGGTTTAAACATATAAAGTCATTTGTAGTTGTCAAATTGCACTAGAATAGTACCAATTTCATGAGGGGACCTTTGGAAGACCAAAATTGTGCTCTTATTAAACATGTGGTCAAGTATGAAATTATGTCTACAGCTTGCATGTGACTTGAAAACTTATCTTTGAAGTACATACCATTGTTTAGTAACACTAAGTGCTAACACTTGGCTTTTATAAACATAAAAATGGCCATCTCTACAAAAAGATATAATAATTTTATGATTTTTTTGAAAAAACAACTTGAAATTTTACTAAAATTTATGTCTTAGAACTTACCAAAATTCTCTCCATACAACTTGTATTTTGATATGGAGAAAAATCCAATGTTTTCTTTCCCTCGTAACCAATCTATGGTAGAAGCAAGGTGTAAAAAAAATCTTTCTAGCTTGACAAATAAATTGCCAAAACTTGGAAGAAAAACAGGACACTTTAGTGTCTCAGGGCACTTAAGTGTCCAATTACAGAACTAGTGTTAAAGGGCCAACATATGCTTTAATGATGCTAAAAAAAGAGTATGCCTCAAGTGGGCACAGATAAGAGATTGTGATCTAGAACTACATTGCTTGAAGTGCTCTACCGGTCTGTCTTTACGGCTCGTCGATTGGAGCTACGATACAAAAGTTATGACAGTTTGAAGTTGAGTTGATGACAGATCCGTACCGGATTGGGCAACTACAGCTGAGGGGACAAAAATGAAATGAATGCATGGGCCTGAAGTGCTCACTTTGTGGAGCGCGTCGATCTTTTCAGATCAATGATCGGATTTATGGTTGCCAAGATATTGGCCGTTAAAGATTCATCAGGGGTCGGTTCCGTATCGATCCGCTCGGTTGGTGTGCCATCTGGGAATTTTGTATGCGTTCTATGCAGCTTGAGATGTCTACAGGGATTTCCAGCTCGTTAGATAGAGTCTGGCTTGATGAGCCAATAGGGCTTGGGACCGGTGTCAGTTGTCGGCACTGCTAAGCTCGATAATTTTGGCATTATCTAAGAAACTGATACAAGCAATAAACAATTGAGTGCGAAGGGAACGCCTTCCGGTAAGTGCAATCACCTATACGTGCATCTTAGAAGCATGTGGCATTGTTCGAGATGCTGGTATAGACAACAAAACTCACGATGATATTGTTAGTCAAGGAAGATTTCGTGCTTGGCAGTATCTTGATTGATTGTGCGATGCAAGAGGGCTCTTGGCTAAACATGCCGTGCTCAACGATGCTTTGGGCGATTAATGTGGTGCCTTACGAAAGCATAAAGCTATTGATGAGGTTTCATTATAAGATGTCGTCTTGTGGAGTGCATTGAGTGCAGAGAATGCCAACCTTGTCAGTGCCTTGCTTGATATGGATGCCAAATTGGCTGCCCTTTAAGGGCCGCCCACCCAAAAGAAAATAAGGCCACCCACTACAAATACAGTAAAGCCTGGCCGCCCAAAGGGGTGGAAAAAGAAAGGGAAAAAGGGAGGAAAGCATCGCGCAGGCAACGCAGGGGTGAGAGGATGCGCATATAGCGCGCGACACAGAGCTCGAACGAGCAGGTTCATGAAACGAAAAAATGCTCATCGCTCCATGGCGACCCCATCCGGTAACAGCGGCGCAGAAATCTGAGTTGGTCCACCACGGCCCTGCCACATCACAGGCGGGTTGTCACGCCGCCGTGACAAGCATTAGAGGGGAATTTTTATAAAGCTAAATATAGAGGAGCTTTGGGAAGGGCAAAAACTGGACAGAAGGTCAACGGGGGGAGTTATTGCGTGGAGGAAAGAAAAGGCAAGTAAGGAGCAGGAACGAGGAAGAAGGGCAGTTTTCTTTCGTTCCCGAAGCAAGAAGGGCTCTCTCACTCGCTCTCAAAGGCAAGCGAGAGGTCTCTCTCTCTCTCTCTCTCTCTCACACACACACACACACACACACACACAAGGCTCTCGGAAGAAGAGATAAGCAAGGAGGGGAAGTTGCATAAAAGATACAAGGGAGCTCATAGGCAAGAAGGGAGCCGAGCTCAGTAAGAAACAAAAGAAGGGAGTCAACGATGATAACCGAAGACGCAAAGCGAAAGAAAATCGATTTAGGAAAACCGACACAAAAGGATTTTTGTTCATCAACGATAGCTTAGGTTTAGTTAATCTTTTTGATGAATCACGGAGCCGTTAATGGCCCGGGGTAAACTATTAAGGAAGCTTAAACTCCTAAACCATCACTTGCATTAATTAATGGTGTCGTTAACGACACTGCTTCATAATTGTGTGTCAATTCTGTCGGTGTTACCAAGCATTTTTTGTGCATCGGTAGCATTACCAAGTAGCTAATAACTACTGTATTGTGCGGTACAGCTAGCAGCCCGGCGCTAACCTGTTGGCTCAGGTTTTGAATACATAGCGCCCGACACATGGTGAACCCGATGCAAAATCGAGCCGAGGTGGGAAAATGGTTGAAGCCTATGTCTACACCGCAAGAGGTAGCCATGCAACAAATGATGCAACAGTTTGCAACGTACATGCAGCAGCAACAGGCTGCCCAACAACAACATAATCTGCAAGAGCGGATTCGTAAAGCTCGGCAAAATGTTACAAAGAAGTTGCAGCAGTTTGAAGGCCGAGATATTTTGAAATTTTGCAATTTGTATGAGTAGTCTATGGAAGATAATGGAATTGAAGACCACGACTCAGTGGAAGGATTTCATTTGATTGTAGTGTTGGAACTTAGGACCCGGATTAAAGAAATTCAGGCGGCTCAAGGACCAAATTGACAAGGCTTCATGAAGGCGCTGCAAGAGGAATATTTTTTGGAAGATTCTCAGAGGGTGACCAAACAGAGTTTCATGAAGTGGGTGCAGAAGAAGAGTAAAAATTTATCTGCACGAGAACTATTACGAGAATTTGAAAAGAAGTTTGATCAGTTGTCATCAACAGAACAACGTTCTTTGAAGGATCAAAAGGTGGAATTGTTTATTCAAGCTGCTGATCCACGACTTCAAAAGAATTTGGTGCAATTACTGGAAGACCCGACAGGAGAACTGGGGTTGACATCAGATTGGAAAATAGTCGCTAAAGCGGGAATATGATTGTAAAACGACAGAAGCGCGTTGACAAGCAGATCATGGTCGAGGTAATAGATGATGCTGAAGAGGAGATTAAAGAGAAATCACCCTCGGCAGTACCCAAGGTGGAGGGGCCTATTCTCGACGATCTGGTAAAAGGTAGTCAAGAGCTAAATCTAAATTTCAAAGATGTTAAATTTGAAGGGTTAGCTGCAAAAGCGTCTACTTCCGAACCTAAGCAGCAACAACCACCACGTAAAAATTGGGATAAATGATGCATGTGGTGCGATAGTGAAGACCATAGGTATGTGAAAGAGTGTGACGAGTTTGATGAAGCTTACAAGAAGAATGTGGTTTTCTAGAAAGACTGGAAGATTCATCTTAGGGCAACATGTGAGATGCTCCACTTAAACTTTGGCAGGGGCGGTATGAAGAAGCTAGTGGAAGAAATATAACATAATGTTGCTCTTGTGGAAGCAGCTACATATGGGCTGCAGGTTTGTGGTAAGGGAGATGATGAGGGTACAGGTTCAAAGGGCCAGCTGAGGCCGTATGCTTTAAAGATATCAAAAGCAGGAAAGGTAACATATAGGAAGTTACAACAAGTGGGGAATTCAATTCGGGAAACTACTGGGTGGACCGATCCAGTAGATTATCTTTCAATATATATGTATATTGTCAAAGCTCAAGCCAATGAAGCTATGGTGGAAGAGAAGTGGAAAAGGGATGAAGAGGTTGCTGAGATGTCGAAAAGGCCAACGATATTCAGCAACAAGAAAGAAGAAGGGCTTGCTCCTAAGCCTGCTCCTGAAGTGGTTATGGAGGAGGCTTCGAAGGACAAAAAGCAAGGTAAGCCTAAAGGGCCCTCGTATAAACTCAAATCTGATATTGAATTGGCTATAGATTTGAAGAAGGTTTTTGAAGAACATATCCTAAATAGTAAAGTGGAGCTCACATTGGGGGATATTCTGGGAATTGCCAAGCACGAGTTCCAAGAGGAGATCATCAGCATTATAAAAAGGAAGCGACAGATACCGATTTAGCAAGAACCAGATCCAATTAAGAGCCAAGTGGTTTTTAATGACTGGGAAGATGAAAAAACTATACCCAAGAGTCACTTTTTGAGGACTCGTTGGACAAGAACAACGATAGAAGAAATGGTAAAGCTTGGCGACATTGAGGAGCTAGTCTTAGCCCTTATAGACCATGGTTCAGAAAACAACCTTATGGAAAAAGAATTGCACCAGAAAGGGAAGTGGCCTATTGATGTGGACCACGGGTGGCGGATTCGAGCTACCAACATGCTTCCTGGAGATCTTTACAGTGCATGTATAAATGTTAAGGTAACTACTGGGGATGTCTGTGATGAGCAAATTTTTTTTATACAGGAGCATTCCTCCTACCCACTGATTCTAGGACAGCCCTACATTACGGCTGTGAGGATGGAAACTAAGGTGCTAGATGATGGCTCGGCCTATGCCAGGGTTCGGAGCCGAGATGGTAAGAAAGCGGTTCACTTTTCAACTTTATGTGTTGACCATGCCAGAAACAAAGACAATTTACGTCATCGTCCAATGCCAAAGATACGCAAAGATTTCAAAGAACAAAGATTTTCTCAGGATTTTCTTGGGTGCCACTATAAAGCGGGACTATGGTGGTACAAGTGAGGAGAAGTTCTCGCAAAGAGAAACCTTCTCTTCAGGATTTTTGGGATTGACATATGAGGGTTCAGTATCTTATAGAAAATTTAATGATTTACCTAAGTGGGAGAAACAATATGTTTCAAGCATTCAAAGTGAATTGCAGGGATGTGATGTGTTGGAACCAGATGATGTGATTTCAGGAATCTTCGAAACGATTTCTTATGTTGACACTATGTCAAAGCTTGAGGATATCAGACAAAATAGGTTAGAAAGTGGAACTGAAGTTGTTAAGTGCACTCAATGGACATGTAGATCTAGACATATACGAGACACTTATGCATATTGAGGATGACTTGGGTAAAGCAGTTGAAGCACGGGTATGAAGCACGGGTAGAGACGAAGTACAAGACATTTGCAAAGAAAGTGAGACCAGTGGCCTCACCTCTACTAGAAGGAAGTGATGGGGTGATTAAAGAAGCTTCTTGATAGCCTATGCTCAGGAATCCAAAGAACATTGGACATAAATTTACCAAGAAGACATTGCAACAGGTGAAGGTTGGAGAAGATGGTTTTCTCAACGAAGAGAAAATCGAGTTCTTTCAAGGTACGTCGAAAAACGTGGTAAAGCTTTTGCTTTTGAGCCAAGTGAGATTGGGTGTGTGGATCCAAGTGTTGTTTCACCTATGGTTATATTCAGTGTTCCTCACATGCCATGGAGCTTACGTCCTATTCCAGTTCCTAAAGCTCACTTGCCAAAACTTATCGATTTGCTTAATGAGAGGATACAAATGGGAATTTTGGAACCATCATGTGCGTCGTACTCCAATTGTTGGTTCACTGTTCCAAAGAAAAATGGTACTTAAAGGTTCATACAAGACATGCAACCGGTTAACAAGGTAACAATCCGTAATGTGGGTGCTGGCCCAATTGTGGATGAATTTGCTGAAGCCTTTGTAGGTAGGTCAATTTTCTCTATGGGTGATCTTTACTCTGGATATGATCAATTTCAGTTAGCTTTGGAGAGCAGGGATCTTACTACGATGCGTACACCTCTCGGGTTGGTAAGGATGTGCACTTTGCCATAGGGTGCTACTAATTATGTAGCTCATATGATGAACGACATGAATAAGGTGTTAAGGGACTTTATCCCTCATGTTACTATGTCTTTCATTGATGATCTACCAATTAAAGGCTGTGAGGAAGTCTCAAAAGATGAGGTAAAAGATCAGCGGGGGTGCCGACAGTTTGTTTCTCAACATATTGCTGATTGTGATGCTATTTTATCCAGGTAAAAGATCAGCGGGGGTGCCGACAGTTTGTTTCTCAACATATTGCTGATTGTGATGCTATTTTATCCAGGCTTGAAGAAGTTAACTTAACACTTTCAGGGCAAAAATCAACTTTTGGTGCTAAAGAGGTTCCAATTGTGGGGCATATGTGCAGTCCAGAAGGTAGAAGGTCGCTAAAGTTGGAGCTATTCAAAAGATGAAGGAAATGTGCTCTTTGGTTACTGAAGTTCATCGATTCTGGGTGCATGTGTATTCTATCTTATTTGGCTTCCACATTTTGCTCATGTTGCAAAAGTGCTTTATCAACTGCTGAGAAAAGGTAAGATTTGTTTGGGAAGAAGTTCACACACAGGCTATCAGGAAATTAAAGAAGATGCTTCTTGAGGCTCTGACCTTGAGGAAAGTCGACTACAAATGCGGAAGGCCAGTAATTTTAACAGTTGACACTTGCCCGACATATATAGATGATGAAGAAGGGCACATGTATGCGGTTCGATTTGGAGTAAAAGTGGTCAATTCTCGCCAAAGAGGTTACCATAGGTTTAAGAGAGAGCTTTGGCACGTTGCTACTGCTCTAAGTTCTAATATAGTTTACACTTTCCCGACATGTATAGATGATGAAGAAGGGCACAGGTATGCGGTTCGATTTGGAGCAAAAGTGGTCAATTCTCGCCAAAGAGGCTACCCACACGTTTAAGAGAGAGCTTTGGCACGTTGCTACTGCTCTAAGTTCTAATAAAGAATACTTTATTGGAGCTTCAATCGTGGTAGAGACAGATTGCTTCCCATTGATATGGATGATTGCAAATTGCTCTACTCCGAACATTGCCATGCTATGATGAATAGATTATATTAAGTCTCTTAACCTTGACTTTTGTCATATTGCAGGTAGAGATAATCTTGTTGCAGATATGTTATCAAGGGCTAGATTTGAAGGTGAAGAAGAGATGCTTATCATGAGTGATGATGTTGGCTTGAAGTTCTATACTTCTTATCTACATGCAAATTGTGGTAATATTGCTTATATTTTTGAGGTATTTTTTGAGGATTTCTATGATGGAGATTGGCTTTTGATCGGTCGCTACCTTAGCACTCTTACTAAGCATGAAGGGTGGATGGATCAAGAGTATAAAATAATTAGAAAGAAGACTTACGACTATTTTTTGAAGGATGGACATTTATGGAAGCAACCAAAGCGCCCAGGAGGAGTACCACAACGGGTTCTTTGTGATAAAGCAACTCATTATCAAGTTATGAAAGAATTTCATGAAAGTCTATGGGTTGGACACAGAGGAGTCTGGGCAACTTTTGTCAAGATTAAGGATCGTTACTGGTGGAAGGGTATGTATAAAGATGTGGCTCAGTTTGTGGAGACATGCTTAATATGCCAACAATATTCGAATGTGCGACATTGAGATGGGTTGCATCCCACCTATCCACTAGCTATGCACTACAAGTGGGTGGTGAACTTGATTATTATGCCAGTAGGTGTTTGGCAGATGTGGTATATTGTTCTTGCTAGAGAAGATCTTATTAATCAGGCAAAAGGCAAAGCTTTGCGTACCAAAGATACCAGTTCTGTATACAAGTTCTTCCTTGAGGATGTTATTTTTTAACCCTCACGGCTCACGGACACCCTATCACCTACGATGGACGTTGTAACCTACGACGGACATTGTATTTATTTGGTAGAGTCAGGTATTGGGCTTGTCGGTCCAATAGGAAAAGGGTAAGAGTGATCGTCGATGAGAGGCGCACTCTAACTGGAACATTCAAGGGATTAGTTGGCTAAGCATGGGCGCCCAAGTGTGAATGGGGCGAGCTCATATAAAAGTCAACTAAACCTAAAATTCACTAATTCTCTCATTTGTGCAATAGAAGAGTGCTCTTGCTCCATCTTCATCTTCTTCTTCATCATCTCCTTGTGTGTGCGTGTATGCATGAGAGAGAGAGAGAGAGGGAGAGAGAGAGAGTGTGCGATCAAGCATTGCGACGATGGCACGGCGGCGGCGGCGAAGCGGCGGCTCCTTCTTCTTTGCGGCGAGGAATCCTCCACGAAGCAAGCATAGAGCGGTGAGTGACACACCATCGCCTTCTTTGAGCTTAATAGTTTAGGCTTTTTGTGTGCTTGGAGCCATTTGTGGCTCGCACACGGTGTGTTGGCAAGTTCCTTGCATTGACATGTGAGACATACGCACACATTTTTGGCGCCGTTGCCGGGGAATGCCATACACTAAGCTTGAATGGCACTCTGTGCTTCTTTCGTGGTGCAATTTCTATTGTAGGAAAGGTAAGGAAGGAGTGTGTGTGTGTTGAGAAGAGGGATTTTGTGTTATTCTGTGTGTTTTTTTTGTTAATGGAGTTTTCAAAGGTACTGTGTTTATTCTCTGTGTATTAAGGTTGTTAGTTTTCTTTGTTAATGGAGATTTCAAAGATACTGTGTTTATTCTCTATGTATTCAGGTAGTTAGTTTTTTGTATACAGTAAGTAGGAAGTAGATCTATGAGAGCTAATAGAGTGTGTTAGTGTGTAATAGTAGGTGTATTAGTTAGAAGTAGATAGATAGAGTGTGAGTGTGTGCTCTCGCGCAGACCTTTTCCTTTTTTAAAAAAAATTTTAAAAAAATAAAAAATTTTAAAGGTAGGACTGGGATCGGGAATATCTCCCATACCCAAGCCCAAGCTCATGCTCAGGCCTAGGCCTCAGTCGCCTTTTTTAAAAAAAAACGAATTTTAGCTTCGCACGTAGCTAAAAATCAATTTTTTGAGGACTAACGGAACTTCAGATGCCCGAAAATTGTGTTGTAAAGCACACAGCAACCCTCTAAGTGATACGCTCATTTCGAGCTATCACACACTTTAATGAAAAAAATCAAACATTAAAAAAACATAAAAAACAAGAGTGAAAACGGACGCTTAAAAAAGGTAAGCGGTTAACCTTCGAGGTTATTCGCCGACGTTTGTAGGGTGCCAAAGACACACGCATCTGCACTCTAGTCGTGTGCTAGAGACGGAGCAACTAGAGATAATTTCGACTTACGCGAGTTCTCAATATCCACCTACTTTAGGTTCTGGACCCTCAGCGGGGACCCAAGGTAGTACAAACCAAGACCCGAACATAGTGGCTAGTGACTCTTCCTCTGACTATGACGTCATGGAGGGTTTCCCAATGCCTAATCCCGATAGCTCAAGCCAAGACATGCATGCCATGGGGCCACGGTCCGGGCCGAGCGTGCTTAGCCACCTGAAGGAAACCTTTAGTAGAGCCACTCGCTCCGAACATGGAGCTAATGATGTAAATGAGGGGGGTGGGGAAGTAAATTCTCCATTCGTGAAAAACGTAGACCCTATACCATTAGAAAATGTGCACGTGAATACTTCATTCACTGCACCACTTGAATCTTCAGAGTTATTTCCCTCTGAGGTCATATTACCCGATGGTAGAAGCCTTGCCGAAGTGCAAGAGGTTGAGCGATATATCCTTGCAGCGAGGGAAAAGGAAGTCGAGAGCTTACGCAAGGCGTAGCAACGAAGAGAGTTAAAAGCGAAAGATCCTATGTCAATATCCTTGCTAAGAGAGCAATCAAGTGCGCCTGATTTAGCAACCACTAAGGGCCAACCCCTAGAAAGCAACATTGCATCTAGCTAAAAGGACACCCCTAGCAACTCAATCCTAGATGGAGTGAATGAGAACTGGGAGTACGAATTACAAACAGAGACTCTGATCGACCTATACACAGGTCACACCTATCATGTGGGTTGGTTAGATGTCCTACAATCCACAATGGGTGCTACTAGTGTAGAGGATCAACAACAAAGAGTTTGTGAGGTCATCCATAGGGTCATTGAGTTAGAGAGACAGAACAAGGGGATCAACATGCCTTCAACAGGTCTCATGAGATTCTTGGATACAGGGAAGGCTAAACAACCGACCTTATCGCAAATGGAGACTCCCTCGGTAAGTCCGATGGATCCCCCATATGTTGTTTCTCCAGGAGTCTCAGTGCAATCTGAGCCCACAAGTGATAGCTTCACCTTTCCAAGTCTAGCTCATCTTTCCCTTGATGACACCACGGCTACCATGCCTACCCCAATGATGGGCATGCCAAGAAACACGCCATGGACCTCATTTGTGAGTAAAGCGCCACTACATGGTAACTCAATGCCTGCAACAGTACCTACAAGTGTGTACCAATCGTATGCACCTATGGGTCATCACACTCATGTAGTCCCTACCCCTCCCATTGTTTCAACTACCTATGCTCCACAACCACAATACACAAGTTCTTATTTCCATGGGACTATACCGGCTAGCATTAGCATGTCACATCCTGTTAGGAAATAAGACGTAGCTAAATAGATTTTTTAGTAGATTACTTAATGGAGAGAGATAGATTTCACACACAAGAGATTATAGAGTAGAGAGAGAGAGAGAGAGAGAGAGAGAGAGAGAGAGAGAGAGAGAGAGAGAGAGAGAGTACACACGATATACGTGGTTCACCCAATGTGGGCTACGTCCACGGGAAAGCACTTCAAAAGAAGACCTAGTTTACAAAGGGATTAAACCCTTAATAGAGCTCCCGCCTTGCTTCACTCTCACCACCTCACACTCACCTTGTTGCATCAACTTCACACTATGACATGTGTGTAGAAATGGCCTCCTTTTATAGGCCAAAAGGGCTGCCCTCTCTTATGAGAGGTAGCCATGTGTAGCCGCCCTTGTGCGGATAAGTCCAAATCGGACCCTCCAATCCGCCCATGTGTGGCCGCCCTTGAGAAGACAAGTCCGCTTCTGAATTCGGCCATCGACCGTTGAATTCGGCCACCAGCCACACCGGCCATTGACTTCCGACCACCGGCCACTGGCCAACCGACCGGTTGTTTTCCGGCCGCCGTCCGACCATAATATTCCGGCGAAAAGGAATATTTCGACGAGGGCCGGTGAGTGATTTTCCTTCACGCACGATGGCTTCTCCTCATAATGGGGGCCTTACAAATGTGTGTTTTTACCACAGAAAATTACAAGGGTAAATCAGGCTCCATACTTAACACATCCGACGTCTGCTATGCCTAGGGCCACACATATGAACTATGGACCACCACATGGCACAACATCGTACCCAACGTGGGACCCAAGGGCTTCCTATGCACCAAGCCCAATGCCAATACCTACTCCACATGTAGTCTCTGGAGCGCCTTCACCTACGGTGCCTACTCATTTAGGTGACTTGGCAACATTTGCTCAAGCTATCAGTCGATCTATTGCTGAGAATATGCGTTACGCGCCTGATAGAGATCCTAGAAGTAAGGCAGTACAAACAGTCAAGCTCACACAAAAATTTAGTGGAGACGGGGATGTGAGAAAGCATATCGAAGTGTTTGAACAAATATGCGATTCTCTAGGAGAACACAATGACCTACATAAGAGCAATGCTTTAAGCCTAACCTCTGAGTGGAAAGGCTAGGGATTGGTATAGAACCCTAAGGGTGGAAGAAAAAACGATTTACCCTACTCTTAGGAGACTGTTCTTAAAAGAATACATACGAGAGGGAGTGCTTTGGGGTGTAGCCTCTCAGCTCCAGAAAGCCCAACGAGAAGAAGGAGAGTCGGTGAGAGACTTTATAAGTCGCTTGAAGCATTTGAATTCTCGTTGTAATCCAAATGAGTGCTTCAACAATAACCAGTTGCTTGATAGATTCATTAGGGGATTACGACATGAGATCTACAATGGCCCAATCATTAGAGGTATCACCACTCGGGAAGTAGTCACCACCAATGCGATCCAATTGGAGGATAATTTAATGATTCAAGGAGAAAGAGTGTCTGTTGAGACTAAATCTATTAGCTCGCAAGCATCAAGGCATCAGCCAATGACCCTAAAGCCTATTGCTAAGGAGCCAAAGATATCTGAGATGACTTTAGTAGATCTCACCAAGGCTATTCAAGAGAGTCTTAGAGACAATCGTGCTCTGCAAAACAATCATATGTATCCAAGAAGGGAGCAGCAATGGTGCTCAGTATGCTATGGACCGCATAGTATCGGTGAATGTCCTACTTTTAGAGTAAAATTCAATGGGAACTGCAATGCATGTGGAAGGTATGGTCATCAAGCTAAGGATTGCATATTATTTAAGCGCGCGATGGCCAATAGACCAACCTTAGCATGGATAGACACACCTCGAGTGCCTGCATTGATGCCGGCCACACCTCTTGAACAAATAGCACAACACATGGTCCCTAGGGCCCAATTTTTTTTTCAAACAACACCTTTACCACCTCCAGTGCTAGGACCGCAACCACCACATCCGAGAATCACTTCTGTGAATCAAGTGGGTTGTGAGTCATCTATTTCTTGTTTGGAAGGCTGTGAGGAAGATATAGATCCTAATATTGCTTATGGGATGGATGTGCTTGAAGAAATTCCACAATACTACATGGAGGACTATTGGGGACAAGTCAAACCTGTATATCAAGTAGCTGCTCTTGCGGCAAGAGGCCAAAATATCAATTACACTGCTAAGAGACCACCTCTTCAATGCTATGAGTGTGGAGGCACACATTGTGTAGACGAGTGTCCTATTAGGCTACAAAAGAACGCCACACTAATGCAAACCAATCAAGCGAGCACGTCTACAATGCCGATACTCATGTGTAATCGATGTGGCATAGATAATTTGATTGCCCAATATCCAAATAATCCAAATGCACCGAAGATCACGCCATTAAACTTGATTGAAGTTACCGAGGAGCCATCACAAAGTACACATGTGGTACCAGTAAGCGTACTCACACGATCGATGCTCCAAAAACAAAATTATATTCTTGAGGAAAGAGACATGGCATCAATTGCCCAATCTCAGAAAAAGAAGAAAACACGAAGAAAGAGATCACAAAAAGTAGCGAAGTCAGACCCCAGTTCAAAGACCAACATAGGGACTGGTGATGACCCCGTATATATAAACGAAGCTGAAGAAGATTCTGATTCAGGTGAAACCATGGAGACCAAAATGACCACTAACATAGAAACCAACAAGGAAGATCTTCATGAGCCACAATGGCAAGGATCCAAGAAGAAGATAAGAACTTACCCAAACCCTACAGAGGAGATTGAGCGAGTCAAGCAATTAAGGATTTTGGTAGAAGATACCCAAAGGGATCTAGAACCAGCACCTAGGAAGATCCAGATTACAGACACCGTGTTCCCTACGCAACAACAACCTCACCAAATCCATAGACCCTTGGACATACCTAGTGTCATCCAAGAAGAAAGTGAATTAAAGTCATGGGAAAGTGGGTGTACTCATGTCTTGATGGAAAGAATGTTTATAGAGGGACTACTTGATCCTATCGAAGAAATGGAGATCCCATCTTCCCCACGTCAATGGACTGAAGTCCAAAAGGTGTCGTTAAACATTGCCAAATTGATGGATTTCATGTCTTCAAAAGTTAGAACCACCATCATGTCCAAACTATATAAAGATCCTGAGCTAGTCTCAGCTCTTCGAGCCTTCCTCAATGGAGAACTAAAGTTTGGGCTACCACAATTTGCACAGATGGATGGAGCTGGGGAGATGCCAATAGAGGAGGAATACATAGATCCACAACCCAACCTAGATGAGAACCTTGTTATAGAAATACTTGTTAACAATTTGGGACAATACTTTGAGGGTGATGAATCCAATGCCACCATACCGATCACTACTAAGGGATTAACTGTGAAGGGAATCCTTGATGGTGGCGCTGGGGTTAGCATTGTGACTAAAAATTACTAGGAAACTATGGGAAGACCTCACCTTGCGACCACAACCATAGTAGTGAAGATGGCCAATGGGTCTATTGTTAAACCTTTTGGGATGCTAGAAGATCTCAAGATCAAGGTCTTTGGACATAAAATAAGTATTACCTTTATTGTTATGGATTTCTCCAAACACACTATGGCATCGGAGATGATCTTAGGACGTCCTTTCATGAGGGAAGCAAAAATGGTGCATGACTGGTCCAAAAACCATGTCTACCTACAGTTCCAAGATTCTGTCATTCGAGTGGATCTTGTGACGGGTCGAGCACATCCTCTAGGAAACAAGTTTATAATTGATCATAGATCTGACACCACAGTTCACTCGGCCCCATTGCAATATTGTTACACGTGTAAAGCGGACACTGATGTTGGGGAAGATTCTCCTTATATGGATGTACTACCTGGGATGACTGAGTCGGACAATGTGGATTGGGTCCACCTAGCAGCAACCATAAACACTTGGGGAAATAGGGGGACGACCTGGGTAACACCTGAGGGGGATGAAATGCCCGTACCCTTAAATATGCTACAAGCAATGCATGTAGCTTTTGACAAGACTCATCCTAATATAACGAAGAAAACATAGAAGTGGGTCCCTAAAGCTTCTTTAGCGACCATGGCTAGTACTAAAAAACAGAAGCCTTGTAAGAAACGTACCACTCGCTCCAAGAAAAGTAAGAAAATGTGGCGTTGGATTCCTAAACAACTATTGGAAGCCCAAAGCTACTATCAAGGAAATGATCAAATCTGGGTGCCAAAACGTAGATTGTGTTCTTATCTGTCACCTGACCCATGTGAGCTCAATCCTGTGGCTCCGAAACAAATTGAAGATCGTGGAAAGGAAAAAATCACGGAATGCGACACACCCGCTCCAGAGCTAGTTTGGGTACCAAAGAAAGAACAATTTGTTCCACCTAGCTCAGGAACAGGGAAATCAAATGAAGCTTCTTGCTCTTCATGTAGTTCCTATACGGAAATAGAAGCTTTGACACAACCTCCACCTACCATTGTACATATCCATACAAGCAAGAAAAAGTTTACACCCCCCGTTGTAAGTTCACCACCTACAACGATGTTGCAAATAAAATCATGGGAGAGTACCTTACCACCCTTGCAACTAGATGAAACACATAGAGCGGTCGAAAACTATTGGTTAAAGCCTTCACCTATAACAACTTGGAACAATTGGTTTCAAAGGGTGACGACATCATTTCAAACGGTATGATCTACCCAAGGAAGGGGGGAGTGTTTGTTGACATTCATCATTCACTTGCTTCCCTCTCAACCTTTCTCCCTGACCTCTTAATCTCCAATCTTGGGGAATGTATATATATAGCCTTATGCTCACAAAAAACAAAAAAAATAAAGAGCAAGAGCAATTAGCAAACGAGTATGCACAATAAAAGTCAAAACATTGACCCAGACCTACACATTCACATCCGGTACACTGAAACAAAGACCTATGTCATCAAACACCTTTGATCCTCATCACTCGAGCAATGGAGGGTAGGAAGGATGAGTACGATAGGAGTGTTTCTATTTTAGAGTTGAGTGATTAGCAAAGTTCTTTCTTCCCACTGATGTGACTCCTAGAGGTATTCTTTGTGTTTCTTAGTGTGTACAGGAACGTGTTGCTGTTGTTAGGAATTGGACCTTCATGGGATATTTCTCTCATTCACACTTCAAATCAAGCGCGACCATCGACACAAACAGGTGTTTCTTGTCCATTAGCATTGCCCCTTATCTTTTTTCATCCATGTTTGTCTACTTTGATTGTGATTGGTAGCATAATATTCAACGCATTTTCTTAGTACCAAACATTAAATTCAATGAATTTTTTGTCATAATCACTTGTCTAGATTTAAAAATGAAGCAGTCCGACTAAGCTAGTTTGACCAAGTTAGGTGTTAGAGATCTTCTCTTAATACCATGGGGAATGCCTTCCTAATAATCAATGGTTACTTAGGTTCTTAATCCGATTTAAGCAGCATTGTGTGAAATATACTAGGGCTTTCTAGTGGACTTGACCCTATTGACCTTTAGCTTAAGTATTATAAAGGGAGTTTACTTGTGTGATGAGCCTGGGGAGGTGTATCAGTGTTATATGACCCCCCAAAGTTACAAAATTAAAATGCTGAAAATGAACAAACAAAAAATCAAGGTGCCACAATGTAAAATCTTAAGTTGGAAGAGAAATCTCAGCTTGATTGGGTACTTCACTCACATGTATCGCCTATGGTACTAGAGCCCTAGAGGTTCCCAGTGTGGGCGCTTTTCCTTGAAAAGCAAAAGACCCAAGGCATACAAAATAAGCACACACATCAAAATTGAATCACTGTGAAAAGACTTTGGGGGGTCAAAGAAAAGGTAATCAGTCAGGCGATGATTTCATGAGAAATTCCTTTTATTGTAGCTTAACTACAAGGTCTTCTAGGTATAGCCTCTAGTCAGCCCTCGAACATGAAATACTTGGATCTCGCGATTAAACAACTTAATTGACCAGAGAAAATTAAGAAGCTTACCCATGGTATTAATTGTCGATCTCTAGTGCCTTTCGACCGTTAAATTAGCAACCACAGACTTGTTTAATTTTTTACCTTTACATCTGTTTATGCATTTGATTATATTGCACTTTAATGTTTATTGCTGATAAATTGATTAAAATTCTATTACCAATCAATTTGTCTGCCTAAAACTACATATGCTTTTTAATCGCTTATGAGAATGCAATTACTGTGCCAATGTTGTTTGATTTTGCAGTGACTGAAGAAGGCTAAGGACATTCATCTCAAATGCTCTTCCACCTCGACGAACGAGCTTCAACTCAATAGCTTCCGAGGATGGAATCTACATCAAGAAGGGGGGCATGTTAACCCTCACGGCTCACGGACACCCTATCACCTACGATGGACGTTGTAACCTACAGCGGACATTGTATTATTTATTTGGTAGAGTCAGGTACCAGGCTTGTCGGTCCAATAGGAAAAGGGTAAGAGTGATCGTCGATGAGAGGCGCACTCTAACTGGAACATTCAAGGGATTAGTTGGCTAAGCATGGGCGCCCAAGTGTGAATGGGGCGAGCTCATATAAAAGTCAACTAAACCTAAAATTCACTGATTCTCTCATTTGTGCAATAGAAGAGTGCTCTTGCTCCATCTCCATCTTCTTCTTCTTCATCTCCTTGTGTATGTGTGTATGCGTGAGAGAGAGAGAGAGAGAGAGAGAGAGAGAGAGAGAGAGAGAGAGAGAGAGAGAGAGAGAGAGAGAGAGGGAGAGAGTGTGCGATCGAGCATTGCGACGACGGCACAGCGGCGGCGAAGCGGTTGAGCACGGCGAAGCGGCGGCTCCTTCTTCTTCGCGGCGAGGAATCCTCCACAAAGCAAGCGTAGAGCGGTGAGTGACACACCATCGCCTTCTTTGAGCTTACTAGTTTAGGCTTGTTGTGTGCTTGGAGCCATTTGTGGCTCGCACACGGTGTATTGGCAAGTTCCTTGCATTGACACGTGCGACATACGCGCACATTATTTCCAGGTATGGATGTGTTGGTAGAATTACTGCTGATAGAGGAGAGCTAGATGCAGATGAAGCTCGGGATTTATTTTCTCTCTTGGGCATTAAATTGGGTCTCACTACAACATACAATCCAGAGGGTAATGGTAAAAGTGAGAGAGGGCATCCGCCTATTGTTAAAGCTTTAGCAAAGGCATTCCAGGGACATATTGGTGATTGGCCTAAACTCCTACCATTTGATTTATGGACTGATTGAACTACACATAATTCTGTTATAGGTTCTATCCCATTTGAACTAATGTATTGGGAAAAACCCATTATGCCTACAGAGAAAGCGGTTATTTCTTGGACCATAATGCCATGGGAAGAAGGTATGTCTACAGAAGATTTGCTTGCTTTACGCATTCACCAACTTGAAAGGCGCCTGGAAGATATTGAACTGGCTACAGTGAAGCTTAAGGAAGCAAGGTTAAGGAATAAAGCAACATTTGATGGTAAGCAGAGACTACGAACTCATGCTATTAAAGATGGGGATTGGGTCCTTGTATATGATAGTAGCCTAGAGAATCAGTACACTGCTATGTGAAAAATGGTTAAACAATGGTTTGGACCATATGTAGTACTTCATGTTTATGATAATGCGACCTATAAGAGATGTGAGCTTGATGGAACTGAGCTCAAGGTGCCTATTGCAGGAAAAAGAGTTAAGCTGTTTAAGCAACGAGAAGGTGAGATTAGTATTGAAGATTTCAACACAGATCAAGCTCCTGAAGATAATGCTATGTATGCATCAGACGATGTGTCTAATGATGCTCTTGATGATGCTTCTTAAGTGCAATTGGCACAGATCGGAGACTGTGCAGATTCAGAGGGGGTGGATGTCGTGTAGCTCCGCTCCCATGCTAAAAAAGATACCAAAAAAATGCAAGTTGAGCTTATTTGAAGCTTACTTGATCAATGAACAGTGTTCAGGGCTTGGTAACAGGCCATGTTTAATGCTAAATGTATGCTAGATGTGGCTTTAAAGAGCCAACAGATGCTTTAATGATGCTAAAAAAAGAGTATGTCTCAAGTGGCACACATGGGAGATTGTGATCTAGAACTGTAATGCTTGGAAGTGCTCTACTGGCCTGTCTTTATGGCTCGTCGATTGGAGCTACGGTGCAAAAGTTATGACAGTTTGAAGTTGAGTTGATGACAGATCCGTACTAGATTGGCAATTGCTGCTGAGGGGACAAAAATGAAATGAATGCATGGGCCTGAAGTGCTCACTTTGTGGAGCACGTTGGTCTTTTCAGATCAGTGTGATCGGATTTACGGTTGCCAAGATATTGGTCATTAAAGATTCATCGGGGGCAGGTTTCGTACCGGTCTGCTCGCTTGGTGTGCCATCTGGGAATTTCAGCCTCCTCAATAGGGTTTGTATGCATTCTATGCATCTTGAGAGGTCTACAGGGATTTACGGCTCGTCAGACAGAGTCCGGCTTGATGAGCTAATATCACTTGGGACCGATGTCAGTTGTCGGCACTGCTGAGGTGGATAATTTTAGCATTATCTAAGAAGCTGATACAAGCAACAAATAATTGAGTGCGAAGGCCGGAATGCCTTCCGACAAGTGCAATACGTGCATCTTAGAAGCATGTGGCATTGTTCGAGATGCTAGTATGGACAACAAAATTCACGATGATATTGTTAGTCAAGGACTATTGGAGGAAGATTTCGTGCTTGGCAGTATCTTGATTGACTGTGCAATCCTCTTGGCTAAACATGCCGTGCTCAACGATGCTTTGGGCGATTAATGTGGTGCCTTATGAAAGCATAAAGCTATTGATGAGGTTTCATTGTAACATGTCGTTTCTGGAGTGCATTGAGTGCAGAGAATGACAATCTTGCCAGTGCCTTGCTTGATATGCATGCCAAATAGGGTGCCCTTTAAGGGCCGCCCACCCAAAAGAAAATAAGGCCGCCCACTACAAATACACTAAAGCCCGCCCATGACCGGCCGCCCAAAGGGGTGTGGCTACCCAAGGGGTGGAAAAAGAAAGGGAAAAAGGGAGGAAAGCATCGCGCAGGCAGCGAAGGAGGTCGCAGGGGTGAGAGGATGCGCATGTAGCGCGCTCGAACGAGCAGGTCCATCGAACGAAAAATGCTCATCGCTCTATGGCGACCCCATCCGGTAGCAGCGACGCCGAATTCTGAGCTGGTCCACCACGGCCCTGCCACGTCACAGGCGGGTAGAGGGGAATTTTTTAAAAGCTAAATATAGAGGAGCTTTGGGAAGGGCAAAAACGTGAGCATCAACGGGGGGAGTTATTGCCTGGACGAAAGAAAAGGCAAGTAAGGAGCAGGAACGAGGAAGAAGGGGAGTTCTCTTTCCTTCTCGCAGCAAGAAGGTCTCTCTCGCTCGCTCTCGGAGGCAAGCGAGAGGTCTCTCTCTCTCTCTCTCTCAAGCAAACAAGGCTCTCGAAGGAAGAGATAAGCAAGGAGGGGAAGTTGCATAAAAGATACAAGGGAGCTCGCAGGCAAGAAGGGAGCCGAGCTCAATAAGAAACAAAAGAAGGGAGTCGACGATTATAATCGAAGACATAAAGCGGAAGAAAATCGATTCAAGAAAACCGACACAAAAGGATTTTTGTTCATCGGCGATAGCTTAGGTTTAATTAATCTTGTTGATGAATCATAGAGCGGTTAATGGCCTGAGGTAAACTGTAAAGGGAGCTTAAACTCCTAAACCATCACTTGTATTTATTAATGGTGTCGTTAACAGCACTGCCTTATAATTGTGCATCAATTTCGTCGGTGTTACCAGTTTTCAAGCAATTTTTGTTCGTCGGTAGCATAACCAAGTAACTAATAACTAATGTATTATGAGGTGCGACAATTTTTGGCTCTTAATTTTCCCATAGCCAGCAGCTCAGCGCTGACCTGGCTCAAGTTTGGAATACATAACCCCCGACATTGTTGGACCATGTGAAAGAGATCGGACAGCAATGTAGCTGCATGAAAGCAGGAGCTACCACTATATTTTTGTTTTTGTTTTGAAGAATAAAGACATGAGGTGATAGTGCTGCTATCTGTGCAAATTCAAGTGTTAGAGAGGAGAGAAAAATTAAGAACTAAGAGATGGTTGAAGAAGCCAAGGGGCCACCCCCTCCGTGGCATGTGTATCCATTGGGAGAGAGCAAGAGAGATTCTCTCTTTATTATTTTGGAGAAGAAGGAGAGTGAAAGAGGAAAAACCTCGCCATATTGTAGTTGCATTAAATTGAAAAGAGAGAGTTTTGAGAGAGCCTATAAGTCGTCCGAGACCATATCGAGAGAGAAAGGTAGATAGAGGGAGAGGTCTTGTGGACCGCATTTGAGAGGGGGAGAGGAGACTTTATTGAGAGAGAGCATTTGAAGAGAGTGCACGACCCTATAGGGTGATCAACTAAGAGAGAGAGAGAGAGAGAGAGAGAGAGAGAGAGAGCATTTGAAGAGAGTGCACGACCCTATAGGGTCCATGACAATGTATTACATAAATATAGATGGCTAGGGTGCAAACATCGACAATCGTGCGTCCGTCTTCAAGGCTTTTATTTTCAACGGGAAAGCGTGTAATAAGTGGATAATGTGCGAGCAGAAGAAGACTGGTCTAGGCCTAAGCACTGGATTCACGCGTTTCGGCAAAGACTTGCAATAGCTGCTGCGTAGCGCTTTTGAAATTAGAAGAATACGCCCTTCGTCTTTCTCTCATCGTCAGCTGCTCAATAACATGGTTCGAAACATTATAAGCATTTGCGCATTTGACGGAATTATTTCAGATACTCGCATAAGTATCCATACCTTCTTGGGGCGTCCTGTAGGTGCGAGGCCCTCCCTGCTATACAAGGTGCCTGTAGATCAGAAGAGAGCCAACCCAGAAGCCTTCACTCCTCTTCTCTACGCCTTCGGGCCTTATCATGCAGTCTACGCTGATCTTTATAGCGGCGAGGATGATGATACTGTCATGAATGAGGTTGGGGAGGGTGTTGACAATGCTCTGCTAGAAGGCGAGCAGCTGAAATTGAGCACATTGGCAGCGTTGCTGAGGCCGGATCCGGAGGCACGCTTCCAAAAGCTCATCGACGAGATCAAGAAGCACGCAGAGGACATAAACGCGCAGTATGAGCAGCGACAAGGGAAGATGAGCCATAGGAAACTGGCCACACATCTGGCTCTTGATGGGATCATCATGGTGGCTGCTACTTTGAGCCAAAATGAGCAGAGGCTCACCCCTCTCATCTATCCCCTAGCTCGCCTCGTGCTCAGCGATGCCATCCTCTTAGAAAACCAAATCCCAATCCTTGCCGTGGATCGCGCAATCAAGAGCATCGCGGAGAGCGAGATCTGGCCCATCGCTGAAGCGGGAACCGATAGGCGCGTGCCTTCCTTAGAGTTTGTTATCAACTGGTACTGCAAGCGTGCAAGCCCCTTCCGTTGCCCCCATACCCTGTCTATACTTGTAAACAGTCCGCAAAAAGCTCAAAACCCACTGCTTGCCTTTCTATATGAGTATGTGCATGAACAACTCACCAAAAAGGCTGAGGTTGATGCTAATCCTTATGCCTTTTCAAAGGATCTGGAGATGATTGACGGTAAATCAGCAATTGGCGAGGATGATGACATCTCCATGCCCACGGCCTCTCGCCTTGCAAGATGTGGGGTGAGATTTAAGCCGTGTACTAGCAGAATAGTTTTCGACCGAAGGGGCGCGATATTGTGGCTGCCAAAGATAACAGTGAGCGACACAACGGTGCGTGTGTTGCACAACCTTCTTGCTTATGAGGCTACTCAGAGGCACCCAGAGGAGTATTGGGTGGTGTCCTATGTACACTTCATGGACTGTCTCATCGACACCACCCAAGACGCACAAGTTCTCATCAACGCGGGGGTCATCTCCAACAAGCTCGGGAGCGTCGACGAATTAGCAGCCAAGTGGAACAGGTTCTGCACTGCCGTCTCCTGCAGAAACACCCCATTAGACGGCTTGGTCATGGCCCAACTACAAAACCTGTCCAAAAACAAATGGCGCAGGTGGAGGGCCAGCTTCTTAGAGCTCTACTGGGAGAGACAACCTTGGCTCCTTGTTTCCATCCTTGCTGCCACTGTTCTCCTGGTTCTTGCTCTCCTTCAAACCATCTTTACCATCTTGAGTTACTAGCTAAGTACGCCTTTCATTACAAGAAGTTGGAGACATCTTCAATGTAAGTAAATCCCCCACCCCCCCATTCTCTTGTCCATCTCCATCTATCTATCCAAATTCATGTGTCTTTGGCTTCAACATTTGAAATGCAACTGGCCCTGGCGTCTTGCTGCTTCACATTGCTTGCTTGCATCTCTACTTCTTTGTTGTATCTTGCAAGCAAGATACAGTAACACTTCACATCATCACATAATCTCTAGTTGAGAGGTCAACCGGATGAGGCAGCATGATGTGAACAGATAAGGATATGTACCACTAGTGTAACCAACATTACCTTCGCTTGAAAGTGTCGTTGTTATGACATCGACCTCAACATTCAAAATGCAATTGGCCACAACATCTAAACTACGTCTTTCTTGTAAGGGTATGGTCATGCAAGGCATAGTTATCAGTAACATATAAGTGTGCCTACGTTGAAAATGTCGGCTATAAAACCCTTCGCATGGTCCCACAAGCACAGTTCGTTCGTGCAGCGGAGGTTCAAGGGCGACAATTGGGAGTCACCTTCCGGTTAAGTTTTGCAGTTACAAGTTATACACAAGAAGATTTAGAAATTTTCTCATGTAGGAAAACAGAGTCTTTTTCAGTGTTTTCCATACAATGCATAACATCATGAGCTTATGCTCGAGAGGCACCGCATACCTAGCTAGGTAATTGGGGGCGAGGGACCATTGGCCCCCCACCGGGCCGGCGGTCCCCTACCCGCAATTGTACCTAGCTAGGTATGCGATGCCTCTCGAGCATAAGCTCATGATGTTGAGGTAAGTCACAATGTGGGAATTATTTTGAGAATTTGTCCAAACCTTCTTGGGTTACGAGCACTAGGAGTTCTTATCATGGAGACACATATAAAAGCGGCTTTGCAACGTAGTCAATGTAGCAGTCACAATTGGCGGCGGAGAGTGGTGTCACGCGAGCATGTCAGCTTGCATCCAATGAGCACATTAAAGCAAGCTTTTGGTAACTTTTGCAACATAACAAGGCTCATCAACTATACGCCCAAATAATTGATAACTAAGCCTCTCGTGACCATGGCCT
Source organism: Adiantum capillus-veneris (assembly GCF_014529385.1). NCBI lineage: Eukaryota > Viridiplantae > Streptophyta > Polypodiopsida > Polypodiales > Pteridaceae > Adiantum > Adiantum capillus-veneris. The sequence continues at coordinate 167,134,427 of NC_140938.1, forward strand.
AAGCTAGTTAACGTAGAAGTTCACATCATCATCTAATCCACAATAGAGACTCCAACTTTCTTTCATCTGTCTTGGACTACCAATGCTATCAAGGCTTTGAAGAAACCATTTTTTCAAGAAATATTCATGGTTGCCAATGTCACATATCTCTTAGTACTAGAGTGAGGTTAGCTTTAACATTGAGAATGCAATTGGCCTTGCAATTTTCCTCCTTTACCTTGCTTGCTTACATATCTTTTGATATCTTGTGTGCAAGATGCGTAAGAAATGTTGATTACAAGAATCCTTGGGTCTTAATGTAAGGATTGAGGGGCTCCACTCACCATGGTGCACCAACAAGGGCACTTTCAAAGAAGCAATCGCCAAACTCAATGGCATTTTTCAACCTTTCCACATCAAACCTGAAATCGTTTCTTGGATTGACAACACACATAGGCATGTGCTACTTGAGCATTGTATCCTCACTTTCAAGAACAATGAAGAATGCATGGAGCTACTATGTAAATCCTGCTATTAAAAAGTATGCAGTGCAGATAGGAAAGCATTGGGCCTCTGACTATGAGGGTTCGAAGCAAAACCAAGTGAATCATAGAACCTTTGAAGCTAAAGACACACTCAAAAAGACCAAAACTTTAGCCATGAACAATCACTCTAGAAAACAACCAATATCAACTCAAAACTCTTACTTGTGTGATAATTTGGTATAGCCTCTCTCCCAATTGCATAGGTATGGTGCTTTTTTGTCCTAATAAAAATCCTAAATTTATGCTTTGATTCTTCATCTCATGACATGTCATAAAAACTAACATCTAATTCTCCCAAATGATTTTCTCATGTTAAACTGATCATTTAATATGGGGAAGTACCAGGGGAGTAAAAGCTAGAATACTGGTAAGGCTGCCAGACCAGTCTCAGTAGGGATCCAAAGGAGGAAAAATAGGGATCCTCAGACTGCAAAAGAGCAATGTGCATCAATGGAGCTTAAAAGACCTAAGGTTCAGCTCCATTAAGACTTCCATAGGCTAAAGTTCCAAAATTTAATGAAAAGTTCTAATGGCCAAAAGTGGGGGAATATTGGATGGTTATGGGAAGACTAAAAAGTCTTCCCACATCCCTAGGAAGGAGGGGGTGAGCCCTAAAGGTAGGGGAAGAGAGAGAAACACACACACACTCCCAAGCTCTCCCTTTATACAAAGGGAATAATGGACACATGACAGACTCCTAGCCAAGATGCCCCCAATCTCCCCTCAAATCCTTTTGGATGGCCATAGAGGTGGACCAATGAGAATTAGGCTAGAGTAAAATTAGTCTAATCAATTTAAATATACTTGATGAAAGAACCAATAGAAATCAATCTCCCTAGAAGACTATTGGACAGTCTACCAAGGGGTCCAATGAGCATCAAGTAGCCGAATGGCTTGCTTAATTCCTATTGGCTAGAAGACTAAAAGGTCCAACGAGAGTTTAAATAAATTATTTTAATTACCTAAAGCTCGCATAAAAGGAGAAAGAAGGACACTTGTCACAAGACTATCAAATATGCCTCTTAATTACTATTGGCTAAGCTCTGCAGGAGCCAATGGGAAGCCAGCAAGAGAAAATGGGAAGAGGGGTCGACCAAGAAGAGAGAAAGTTAGCATTTTCAGTCTAACTCATTTTTTTGCTACACACACACACACACACACGCACACGCACGCACACACACGCACACACACACACACACACACACACACACACAACTCATGTGTTGAGCAAGAACTCTATCTCCTTCTCCAAGCATTGAGAAGTAGAGGTCTACAGCAACAACTCTTGGCTATGGAATGCAAATCCAACCAAGAGACAAGCTTCAATGGCATGCTCATCTCCTCTACCATGCTAATTACTAAGCTAAGATATGCTATAAGAGTGATTATGTGAGGAGAATACTTCTTTCTCATAAGATACATCTTCTTCCTCTTCATCTTTCCTCATTCCCTGCTAGCTCTCACCATCTCTGAAGGTGTGTGAGGTCTTGGGACTCAGGCTAGGCCCACTAGGTGTGTTTTTCAAGCATAATTTGGTGCATGAAGCTTCTATCTTCATTGCACAAACTAGTTTTGTCAAGGAACAAAAAGATTGTATTGTACAAAAGTCTCCCTCAGTGGGAGAAGCTATAATACAAATCCTTTTTGGAGGAGGGACCGGCTCCATGTAAATCATGTCCTCAACTGTTGTTAATTGTTCTATTTCTCTCTCTTTTCAAGTATTGTCTATGCCAAACTAGCAAGGTGTAATTGCTATGTTTCTTTCTCCAACCAAGTACTCTCTCTATGCTCATTAGGAACTTGTTCTTAATGAAATGCTCACTATCATTTTCCACCACACACAAGGTACTAGTGCATTAAATGTTACATTGGTATCAGAGCTATTGGTTTCTCTTTTCTTACTCAAGAAGAGAGGTCATCAAGCTTGCCACAAATGGTTCGTGTTATTAATTGCAAAAGAGTAAGTAGAATAGGGATTTTTCATCCTTGAAGCATGCCCACTTTATGCAGCTAACGGGGATTCCGTAGAGAGCTATGATCTTAATAATAAAGTCCTACGGGACTTGCCTACGGCTTAACCATTATCGAGCTATTAGAAGCTTGACAGGAATCGGTGTTGTCTTGGCTCTATGAAACCCTCTCTTCTATTCCTTGCAATTAATTATATTCGAGCCACGGGTATAGATGCTTAAGTGCTTATCTTTGAAGGTAAAGAGGAGTAGGAACTAGGGCTTGAAGTGCCAAATTACAAGTAGAAATTTACATCTAAAATCTGCTAGTATGGGTGCCAAGGGTAAAGAGATTGAAATGAATGTTGATAGCTTTGATTTTTCTTGTGATAGAGCAACTAATGATGCCCCTATGCTTGTAAACTATCTTGTTTCTAGGCTTCAACAAGCCCTCCCCACCAAAAGAACGAGAAAGAAGTGAGTCTCCTACCTCCTCAGCCGAGATGGCTCCACGAAGACGGCGGGCAAAACGCTCTCCAACACTCTCTAAACCAAGAATACCATCACATACTCCTCATCATATTTCAAAGAGGGAGGAGAGGAAACAAGGGAAGAAAACAACGATAAAGAGGTCACCCTCTTCTCTCTCCATCTTCCTCATCCTATTCCTCTTTTGAAGAAAGTAATGGTGCAGAAGAGGAGGAACAAGGAAAGAAAGAGGCGAGAAAGAGGTCACCCTCTTCTCCATCTTCCTCATCATCTTCCCCTTCTGAACAAAGTGATGGTGCAGCTCTCAAATTGCCCAAGAGAAGAGGCCATAGGGAATCCTATGCCGCCTGGAAAAGGTCGTCCAAGCTCAAAAAGTTCAAAGAGGGAGGAAAGAGCATCTCTTTCCTTACCTACGATGGCACCTTTGGTGCTACGAACAAAGTCTTGGCCTTTATCCAACAATTCGATGTGGCATTTGGAGATGAGGAATTTACCGAGTCCTCTAAGCTATGCCATGTAGCTATGCACTTTCAAAAGTCTGCCAAGCAATGGTGGTCTAGCCTACGAGAAAATGGTGAAGCTCCACAAACAATGAAAGCTTTAAGAGCTTCCATCATGAAGCAATTTTTGCTAGTGATGCCAAAGACAAGTACTCACCAAATGGTGAAGATTGAAGCTCTCTCCCTATGAATCTATTCACAAATATGTAGACAAGTTTTGGGATTCACATCTCAAAGACACTGTCTACAAAAAGATGGATTTTAGAGAGCAAAAACAACAATTTTGTGCGGGTTTATCTGAAGATATGGTGGAGTATGTTAACTCCCAAAGGCCTTGCACCATATCTGCGGTCATACACCATACCATGGTGGATTCAAGAATGAATTTCCAACAAGGGGCTAAGAGAAATCTTAAGCCCATGGAGAGCAAGGACCGTAGTGAGCCTAGGGGGAAGGACAATGTCCAAAAGTCTCCCAAAGGAAACTTCAACAACAACAAAGCCAAGGAGAAGGGATTTTATAAAGGCAAAAGTAAACTCTCTTCTGAAGAGTTAGAGCGTTATCAAAAAGATAACCGTTGTTACAAGTGCGAGAAGCAAGGGCATGCCTATCGTCCTTGCCCCCACAAGAATACATGTAATGAGCCTCCTAGAGCTTCCATAGTCAAAGTTCAAGAAGAGGATGCTCATCACAAAGGATCTCCTCTATGTCATGCTTGGGGAAAGGTAAGAGAACATGATGCTTTCATTCTCTTTGACCCTGGTTCTACTCACAATTTCAAATCCATGGAGCTGGCCACCAAGCTAGGCATCTAAGCCTATGTTATGGGTTATGTCCTACCTGTCGATGGTGCTTTCAAGGGACAAGAAGTCTCAGTCACTCTCTAAATTGGAAAATTGAGTCTCCATGTCCAAAGCTATGTGGACAAGGAGGATTTATTCATCTCTCCTCTCAAGCATGAGAATGTAATCCTAGGGGCACCATGGTTTGATCGCATGGCTGCCAGGAGTCAGGTAGCACCATACCCATTGTACATAAGCAAGCTTTTGATAAATCAATAAAGATCTCTATTTTTCATGTACATGATTTTTGTTAAAGACTCTCAAAACGAACCTAATGTTTTAGCAAAAGAAGATATAGGGAACCAAAAGGAATTAGACTTATCTAATTTCCTAAATGGATTCCAAGATGTTTTTATTGACGACATCCCTTGTGAGCTACCCCCCAAACGAGGGGATGACGACCATGCAATTGAGCTTCTTCCAGGAAGCTCACCGCCTAATAAACCTCCTTATCGAGTTTCTCAAGCTCAACAAGAGAAGGTTATGCGGCAAATGCATGAGCTGGTTGAGAAAGGCATGGTTAGTCCTAGCTCATCTCCATTTTGTTCACCAATTTTATTAGTGCAAAAGAAAGATGGCACATATTGTATGTGTGTTGACTATAAAGCACTAAATAGGATCACTATCAAGAATAGGTTTCCCGTTCCACAGGTAGAAGACCTATTTATAAGCTACAAGGGTCGACCTGCTTCAATAGGATTGACCTAAAAAGTGGCTATCATCAAATAAGGATAGTTGATCAAGACATTGTAAAGACCGCATTTCGCACTATGTTTGGTCTTTACGAGTACATTGTCATGCCTTTTGGCTTGACAAATGCGCCAACCACAGTGAATCCTCTCATGGAAAATCTATTCAGGCCTCACCGAAGCTTTACTGGAGTGTTCTTTGATGACATAATCATCAACTCTAATTCATTACATGAACACAAGCAACACGTCCAAGTAATATTTCAAGTTTTACGAAAGAATAAGCTTTATATAAATCGAAAGAAATGTGATTTTTTCTCACAAGAGATTCAGTATTTAGGTCACATTCTCTCAAGATGGCATTCAAATGGATCCATCAAAGTTATAGGTAATAAAAGGATGGCCTAATCCAAGGAATGTGCATGAACTAAGAAGATTTATAGGTATGTGTGCATACTATAAACGCTTCATAGAATAGTTCTCACAAATCGCGGGACCATTACATGACCTAACAAAGAAAAACGTTAGGTATATATGGCCCACCAAGGAGAACAATTCTTTCGAAAAGCTTAAAGAGAAGCTCATCTCTCAACATGTGCTTACACTACCGGGTCTCTCAAAGCCATTTGAGGTCCAATGTGGCGCCTGTGGTGATTGCCTTGGAGCTGTTTTGCTCCAAGAATGGCACGCCATAGCCTATGAAAGTCAAAGGCTCGACTATTTTGAGCAAGCTCTAGGTATATATGAGAAGGAATTCTTAGCAATTCTACATGCTCTAGACTCGTGGAAGCACTATTTATTGGGGACTCCTTTCATTTTGCAAACGGATCACCAAAGCCTTAAGTACTTCATGACGTAGACCAAACTTTCCGACAAACAATATTGCTCACATTGATGGCAAGCATAATCAAGTAGACAATGCAGTCTCAAGAGGATTGAGAGTGAATGCGATATCCATAGCAACTCACAAGGATCAATCTTCTATGATAGATGAGTATGCTATCAATCTCGATTTTAAAGATGTGATTTCAGCCTTTGCACTAGAGAAGAAGGAAGAACCATTTATCTTACAAGATGATTATCTTCTCTATGGCAACAGGCTATGTGTTACTAACTCACTACGTGAGAAAGTAATGTATGAATCTCATGCTCCTCCTTATGTGGGGCATAGGGGGATTCAATCTACCCTAAGAGGCTATGTGTTACTAACTCACTACGTGATAAAGTAATGTATGAATATCATGCTCCTCCTTATGTGGGGCATAGGGGGATTCAATCTACCCTAAGAGGGCTAGAAACATACTTCTATTGGCCTGCCATGAAAGCAAACATACAAGAGTATGTTTCAAAATGTGTGGTATGCCAAAAGACAAAGTTTGATTTAGGGAAGCAACCTGGATTGCTTCAACCTTTGCCATTCCCTAATTCACCATGGGAGAGCATATCCATGGATTTTATCTTTGGATTTTCCAAGTCTATCCATGGGAATGCAGGAATATGGACGATAATGGACAATTTTAGCAAACAAGCACATTTCATACCTGTCAAAAAAGACTATCAAGGCCCATCAAATGGAAACCCTCTTTATATCACAAATTTTCAAGTACCACGGCTTGCTAATGTCCATAGTGTCGGATAGAGATCCTAGAATGACCAGTAATTTCTGGAAGGGTCTCTTTGAGAATTTAGGTACAAGGCTAAACTTCTCTTCGGTCTATCACCTGCAAACGGATGGCCAAAGTGAAATAGCTAACCTAACAATTCTTGATCTACTAAAAGGGTGAAAGCATGGTTTGGTGGTACAAAAAAAAGACCTATTTAACTTCTACCAATGAAAAAGTGGGGACTGGTAAAATTTTTGTAGTTTAGGTCAAAACTTTTCGGACTTTGTGTTTTTAGATTCTCCTTTTGAAGATCTATCCACTGATATATAGTATGATAGGTAGTTTTTCATGTGACATGTAGACATTGTAACTCAAAGATTTGTCAAAGGTGTTGTCAAGGACAGTCCTTTTTGTACCACCAAAGCGTGCTTTTAGCCAAAAGCTTATGTCACAGAAGTAGATCAAAAGTCCCAATGGGAGAAGTACTTACCTTTAGTGGAGTATGCTTACAATAACACTGTACATACTTCCACGGGAAAAAGCACCTTTTGAGATGATCAAGGGAAGATCCTTCTACTCAAAGTACATGGGAAGATCTTCGTTTTTGCAGATGAATATAGCCAAGACCTACAAGAGTCCTTTCAAAAAATTAAGGATGTTATATCCATCTCTCAGCAAAGGCAAAAAGGTTGTTGCTGATAAGCATAGAAGGGCTCTATCCTTTTTTTAAAATGATTGGGTCTTGCTTAAGTCTCCCAAGGCTTGATTAAAGCACACGATGGGCAAGAACCCTACGGAACACACAAACAGTACTATGCTAAGTTAGCAAACAGGTACTATGGTCCCTTTCAGATTCTTAGGCCAATCAATGAGATGGCCTATCAGCTCAAGTTTCCCAACCATTGGTTCATACACAATGCTTTCCACGTGAGCCTACTAAAGCCTTACAAAGGAGAGCCACCTCAAGAAGCAGCCATTGAAGACCCACTAGAGATCGAGGACCAAGAAGAGGTGTTGTAGCCCGAGTCCATTCTTCGACATGAAGACAAGGTATTGATAGGTGGTAAGACTATCCGACGATATCTTATCAAGTTTAAAAATTACTCTTTTGAAGATGCTAGATGGATGCAAGGAATACAATCAAAGGATAACCTAAACCTTGTCAATGCTTACAATGATTCCCTAGAGTAAGAAAATGTAAAGATGTATAAATGAAAAAAAAATTGTCTTATAAGACTCTCTCTTTCTTTATTGTGCAAAAATGTTAATAAGTTTGCATGCTTAGGATCATGTTTGTGGAGATGACGTCTCCCAAACACCAAGTAGAGCTTGTCACTCTACTATGGAAGATTGATACGGACTAATGTGCAGACATGCTTGCGGCAGCTAAGGCTCTCAAGCACCAATGGACTAGTCATCCATTCTGGAACGGTGTCATAGGGTAAAATAGGGATCCTCTACCCGCTAGCAAACAAACTAATGACTAGGCTTTATCTTCTCTATCTCATAGTCGAGAACGACTATGATTTCAAGAGAGAGGTAATGTCATAAAAACTAATATCTAATTCTCCTAAATGATTTTCTCATGTTAAATTGATCATTTAATATGGAGAGGTACCAAGGGAGTAAAAACTAGAGTATTGATAAGGCTGCCAGATCGGTCTCAGCAGGGATCCAAATAAGCGAAAATAGGGATCCAAAGGTGAACAGTCTGCAAAAGAGCAATGTGCATCAATGGAGATTAAAAGACCTAAGGTTCAGCTCCATTAAGACTTCCATAGACTAAGGTTCCAAAATTTAATGAAAAAGTCCAATGGCCAAAAGTGGGGGGAAATTGGATGGTTATGGGAAGACTAGAAAGCCTCCCAGCATCCCTAGGAAGGAGGGGGCAATCCCTAAACGTAGGGGAAGAGAGAGAAACACACACACACACACACACACACACACACACACACACACACACACACACACACACACACACACACACACACACACACACACCCAAGCCCTCCCTTTACACAAAGGGAATGATGGACACATGGCACGCTCCTAGCCCAGATGCCCCCAATCTCCCCTAAAATTATATTGGATGGCCATAGAGGTGGACCAATGAGAATTAGGCTAGAGTAAAATTAGTCTAATCAATTTAAAAATGCTTGATAAAAGAACCAATAGAAATTAATCTCCCTAGAAGACTATTGGACAGTCTACCAAGGGGTCCAATGAGCATCAAGCAGCCCAATGGCTTGCTTAATTTCTATTGGCCAGAAGACTAAAAGGTCCAATGAGAGTTTAAATAATTTATTTTAAAGCTCTCATAAAAGGGAAAAGGGGGACACTTGTCACAAGACTATCAACTATGCCTCTTAATAAATTTCATGTTGAATGTAAATTTTCCACTTGGAAAGCACTTTGGATACATCTTTTAGGGCCACATATAAAACCTATTATTTTTGGATATTTTCATCCGCATCAAACTTTCTAGATGAGATGAGTTCTCGACCATGTTGCGTTAGGTCCATCAATATTTCCAAATTATATTAGGAATCATTTACATTAAAGAAGTACTTATGGAACTGCATCAAGGGCCATAATTCCCCGTTAAGGTATGTATATGGCAACGATTGTGGCATCCGCTGACAAGGAGGACTGAAAGCGTTTCACCTCTATAGCATAGCCTGCTTGCAGCTTGGAATGGATACTCACACACCCAAATGGTAGAGAAAACTCACCCAAATAGATCCTTCTTCACTCAAATTAAGAGGCAACTCATGGGGACTACAAGCTCCCGCCAACCCAACAGGATGCGTGTAGAGAGTCAGTGATGATGAGGCTTGGGATCACATCAAACACCAACCAAGCCGATGTGAAGTTCCTCCCATGGTGATAAAAATTTCAACCAACAAAGACACATCCTCATATCCTTTCACACTCAACTCAATTTCCAAATCTCTCTTACACACTCAGCACTAATGGCACATACACACCCCCAGACTATGTAGAAAACGCCTCTATCTTCTTCACCAAAACACCATGACCATGAAAAAAATATAAATCAAAAAGCACCCAAGATTATCCCTAAACATCAAATTGACAAGAGAAAGGTGTAATTCACTTGAAAGGTGGGGAAGAAGAGAAACAGTGTGACAAACGGGTGTTGGACTGCACACACACACCACCATGAATCCTCTTGGCTCAATGAATTCTCTATTTTTTCACTTTGACAAGCAGACCCCCCTATTGTTTTCCATGGTGTGTGGGATGATGTGTCAAGAACTGGCCAATTTGAACCAAATTTGACCAGTTTTTGACCATTTTTGAGTTATTTTTGCCTATAAAAATCTATTTTCGATGGAGATTGGGACAAACAGTTACCAAAAATCCACCAAATTTGTCCAGTTTTTGAGCTATTTTTGCCTATGAAAAGCTATTTTCGATGGAGATTGGGACAAACAGTTACCAAAAATCCACCAAATTTGTCACAGTGATTCTTCAAATAATTCCAAAGCACTCCATATTAGATAAATCACTTTCTATACACAATGCACGTAATTCAGATAAAGTCTGCAAGGATATAGCCGAGGTGCACGGGCGACTACACAGATCACATTTTTGCGCATGAAAGAACATTCTCTATACTTCCACTTTTTTATTGAGACTCAAAATCATATTTACATCATGTACAAGGAATTCTAGAAAACCATGATACCACGAAAAGGGTCCAATCCCTCTAGGGATATGTACATACATTAGGGAAAATCTGGACTCTCAAAAGGGCCCTATAAGCATGTTTGACTTTGCCTCTCTTGTCCAAAGTGGGCAACCCGGTCAAGTATATAAACGCTTTGTCAAAACTCTATCAACCAATATATCATTGGAAAGATCTTAGAAAGTAGGTTTTAAATCCCCAAACCTTGATAAATTTGGAGTTGATTGGTAGATGTTATGGCCTCCCCATTGAACCTAAAATGTGAGGAGAGATTTCATTTATAAGATAAAATTGTCACATCAAAAAATGTAAACTTCTAGAATCTAAGGAATTTGATGGTATGTGTTGGAATTAGGGTTGCAGAGAAAGGTACCTGAACTGGGTTCCTCGCAACTGCCAATGCGCTCTGACTGTCACTGTAGATAGTGTTGGCAGTGTCCTGTCCAACACCAAATCATCCATAAGGAGTCTGATCCATACACACTCAACCGTAGCTCTGAAGACTGCCCTGTACTCAACCTCACAACTCAAAGTGGCCACAGTAGGTTGCTTCTTGCTCAACCATGATATACATGAACTACCAAGCATGAAACAAAAACCACTTGTGGACACTTGCGTGTCAAAACAACCAGCCCAATCTGAGTCCGAAAAAGCCATGTAAGTGGCGGCAATGATCCCCCTTTGGGATAAAACAAGCCAAGATGTAAAGTGCCACTAAGGTAGTGGAAAATCCTCTTGACAGCCTGCCAATGCTTAGACCCTGGGCTATGCATAAAGCTGTTGACCTGTGAGACTGCAAACTGAATATCCGGCCTTGTGTTGCATACATAAATGAGGCAGCCAACAGCAGTTTGATAAAGAGTGACATCAGTAGGATCGCCAGCATCATGTAGACTCAACTTTAAACCTGTTTCCATGGGAGTGGCAATAGGTTTGCAATCCTCAAGTCCAAACTTACATAGCAATGTCTCTATGTAACTTTTCTGACACAAGGCAATACCACCATCACACTGCTTAAACCATTAGGAAATTTCGGAGGTCATTTGGAGGGCCTTCTAAGAAAATGTATTTTTTGCACTCTCTCTCTAGAAAAAATGGCAAATAAAAGAGCTGGGTCTTTCATAGTAAAACTTCAAAAAGTGTACTTTAAGTAGATTCCTTACTCTTCTGAACATTCGTTCGTAGTGATTGAGGGATAATCCTCTTTTCAGTTGCATTGAATGAACAACGTCAATACGGAGGGAATGAGGCTAACATGGAGGGACGAATCCGCAGCCGCTATTCACTTTCCATTAAACCTGCACATTTGGCTAATGGCGCACTCCTCAAATGGCACAAATGTTACCCAGAAACGAGCCAAATATCACCTTCACATTGATTTGGACAATGAGTACCAACCATTGATTAAGCGCAGTAAAACAAACACACATATACCTCCCGCCTCCATAGACACGCTCAGAGCTCAAGGAGCTAAACACATAGATATCTGGACGAGAGGCTCTCTCTACCCTAAGAATCCAATAACTAATGCGTCTCCACCGTTTGTCAATCCTACAAGCTTATTGACCTTTGCTGGTGATGGAGAAAAGGGCCTTCTGGGTTATTGTAAATCACTTACAAGAGAAGCTGAAACTTACAAGAGCATTCTCCAAGCTCAACAATGTGAGATTGTTCGCCTTTCCCATTTACATTCTACAGATCAGGTTACCATTTTGCAACATAAAACAGAGGTACAAGAACTGAAAGGAAAGGTGCGAAGTTGTCAAATGAAGGACACCATCTTGGGTGGTCGTATCCGAAAGAAGAAATTGCGCAATCTTGAAACATTGCAGGTTGCATCAGGAGGTCTCAAGAAAAGAATCCGAGCATTAAGGTGATGCTTCTTGGTTGGCTACATTGTCTTAGTTAAGTAATCTTTTTGTTTTTTCTTGTTATGCATTGTTTTCATGTGCCTAAATAGTGTTAGTGAAGCAAATTTTCTGTTATTTACTTATGCATTGTCTTCATGTAGAGATTCAATCTATCCTGACAAGGAAAACATTGACCCCAAAGCCAATATAGGAAAGAGATTGAAGCCACTTATAAGTAGAAGCCTGGCAGCAGATATAGTACATGACAAGAAGTTTAAGGTTCTACAAAGAAATGTAGTGGACTGCTTTATTTCAGAGAACTCAGTGCCTGCAAAAGAGATACAAGGCACACTTGATTCACTTGGTGTAAGCAAAAGAGGATATTCGGCTATCCAAAAGTCTGTCTCATCCATCTTTGTTAGGAAGGGTATAAAATCCAAACTTCTACCATCAGCCTCAAGTGTTTGGAAAGAGAGGCTTCAGCTTAACGAGGCACAGGGAGACTATCTTGGACAGCCCTTTCATATTAAAGCAACTTACAGTGGCCATGGAGCGAACATGGCATATGATGAGTTCAACAATATTTTTATGGACCTGCGGATACTACAGAAGAGAATGGTGGAGTTTTACAACATCACATTTGAAGAGTCACGTGGGCTATTACATTTTGTGTTAAAACTGGATGAGTGAGCTTGTTAAAGAGAAAAAGCTAGAGCGTGTTACTATTACTTTAATGAATAGAGCCCTCTCAAAGTGTCCCAGTGATGATCCTTTATATTTTAGTGTTCAATCAGAATCTAACATATGGTGGCTTGGTGCGTTTGAGGTAAGCGATATTCTCAAGTAAGCTCAAATGTTCAGATCTACTTAAGTCTCATTTATTTTATGTTGCAGGTAAAGAAAGAAGATCATGAGATTCTATATTGGGTGTTCCATCGAACTAATATTCCGGAGGTGATTGATCGACAGACTAACCAGGGAGAGGTACTACGTCTAGATGGAAGGGGAGACTTTCAAGTTCAGTGGCATCTTGCAGGTGACCTTAAAACATTAAGGTGCAATGGCAAAGTCACCGTGTTTGTTCTGCATGGAGCCTGCAAAGGTCATGGACCCAAAGTGGTGGAGAAAAGCTCCAACACGTCACATTGAGGATCCTGCTTTTCGACCCGTTTTGAAAATACCACTTGTGAATGTCCACATTTGTACAATGCATGCCCTTTGTAGAATTGTGGAGAAATTGGTCTACTTATACATTGGGTTTGCTTGGAAGATTAAGAACTCCGCAGAACGACAAGTAGCCCTGCAGTGCTTAGAAATGGTACTGTCGGATATGGGGCTTCATGGTGGCAATGTGAAAATCCAGCGGGATGAAAAGAGATCAACTGCTGAGAAGGATGTCCCATGCAAACCATCCATCGGTGGGGTGAAGGCACGGAGGTTTTTATCTAAGCCCCAAGGTACAAGAGATCCAAAGCTAACAAAACATGGAAAAATATATAACACATCTTAGGTTAGCAAGGTAGAGTATCAGAGCTGGAAAAAGCTACATATTGCAGTCAAAGACCACGAACCAACTACTCGTAACGCGAAGGCTGAGGTTTGGCGATCAATAGACATCCTTTTTTTGATGTGCGACAAAGATGACTGGTCACAAGGTGATATGAACAAGTTCAAGGAAAATCTCAACCTTCTGAAAAAATCATTCAAGACAGCATGGACAGACACCCAGATTACTCACTACATGGTATTATAATGTATTTCTTTCTCTCTTATGTGCAAATATGTGACTGTAAACATTCTAACTAATCTGTTTTCATATCCAGCACATCATCTTCAATCATTTGCCATATTTTATACAGAAGTATGGGAACCCGGCAATATGGAATACCCAAGGGATGGAAAAGTCTCATTACATGGCGAGAAATGCTTATTTCAGGCACACACGACATGGTGGCTCTCGAATCAAGGCTAACAGTTTGAGAGAACTATTTGAATGGTTCTATCGTAGAATCATTCATCAAATGCAGGCAAAAGAAGTCTTGGCAAATTCAGCAACAGCACAAGCCATCATACATTTACAACAACAAAAAGCTAAAAGATCAATGGCATACAACAACTCCGGAGCTCGTGAAAGTCAACGAAGGTGGAGAGAGACAATGGTTTATGTGAATCACAAGTGGAGAAAGATACTCTGAGTGGATGACATTGTACAAAATTTATGTAATACATGATCTTATACAATTGCTACTTGAAGTGTATCAAGATTTTGCAGGTTCAATTTTGTTTTTTGGCACGTCACCCTTGTAACGAATCATGAGATGTTTGCCATACTCTAAAAGTTCATCTGGGTTTTGTCTACCAAGAGCTAGTGCCATTGCTGTGTAGGTGTA